>NW_028096448.1:1839396-2493482 GCF_014824575.4 Sturnira hondurensis | reverse complement strand
AAAGATTTTAAGTTTTGGTGTAATTGAATGTGTCACTATTGGTCTTTTGCTTTTTGTATCTTATTTGGGAGGCTCTTTCTAATCCCAAGATTGAAAAAACAGGTTTTTCTTTGGGTGACATCAATAAGAAATTTACTGGTTTAAAAAAAATCCAAATGTTGGCATTGTCTGGAAAAATTTAATGGTTATTTATAGTTGTTATAAAGTTAAACTGCTGAAACTTGTTCACTGAAATATATTGACTTGCATAAATGCACAGTCAGTTAGGACATGGTGCTTATACAACATTGCACAAATGCTTTATGTCCCTGCATTTATACTTAAAAAATTCATACATGAATGAAAATGGAAAAACTGCTAATACCTGATTTTTGTCCCCTATTTTCCATTTGTAGTCATATACTTGGGTACCTTTTGACCCCAGGGAGGAAAAAAAAACCTAATGTCCAGAACTACCAATAACAGGAAAAGAGAATTTTTTTAAAAATAACGATATGTTTCTCATAGTGTATTCTGAAGCACATTCTTCATACATGTGGCCTGATAGCTGGCTGTCTTTTGGTGTAATTGTCACAGATTTAGCATGGGTAGACAGTCTGGTGTCTTCAAAAAGGTCAACCGGGCAGGCCTCACTTGCCTCCTGAAAAGCACCAATAGCTGCACTCTGGGAGCACAGATCTGTTGAAGTCCTGAGCAAGTTCTCGCACCAGACCCTGTCGGGAAGTTTGTAAATCGGTTCAGTGGACTTCTGGTAACGTCCAGTTTCACGGAGTGCCATGGTACCAAGCCTGTAACAATGAGGTTTCCACACACTCTTGTGGCTTTGGTAGCCAGTTGCTTCCCCAGTGCTTCACCACCTGTCAATTTGCAGGCAGTCTGCTCTGTAGGAGCCTTACTTACTCCTTACCCCGCCTGCTCCTTCGGCCAGGGCTCAGCCAGCACGAGGCAGCGCTGGCATTGGAGAGTGATGGTGGTGCAATGGCAGCTGCGACATGAAAAACTTTTTTAAAAAGACTTTCCTCTAACTTTTTTAAACACTTAAACATTGTAAAACTTAGTCCTTTAATTTGTACGGGATTTATCCTTGTGGACTTGGTTTCTCGGTTGTTAACTGCAGCACAACTTTGGCCTGCACGCTCTTTCTGCTCCTCCCACTCTCGTTAACAGCTCCTGAGAGCGTGCTTCGTGCCAAGCAGTACTGACTTGGCTTTATTAATGAGTTACTTTATTTAAAAAATGCCTCTGCTTTCATAGGTGAGGGAAATGAAGCACAGAGCTGTTAAGTAATTTGCCCCAGCTTGCAGTTAGTAAACAGGAGAATGACCACTTTCATTACTTATTTGTCAGTTCGTCTTTTTTCACAGATTTCAGATGCCACCTTTATCATATACTAGATATCCATGGATTATATTTGTATCTCTTTCTGGATTCTTTTTTTTTTTTAAGCCACTGAGCTGTCTGTCTGTTCCGGGGCCGATACCATGTGATGTATTTGACACAGCGTCCAAGGATATTTTGATAGGTGACATGGGAAGTATCCTCTTATTGTTCTTTTTCAGAAGTGCCTTGGTTATGCTTAAACTTTATTTTTTCTTTTCAGAAATGAACTTTAGAATAGCACAATACTAAATGTCCCCATAACATTAATTTGTTTATTTTGAAATAGGTTTATTTTATTATGTACGTTATAGTACCCAGCACATAGTTTTAAATAACTATGAAGTTTTTTTAAGCTCTTCAGAAGGTATAAGAAAAACTAAATTTCCTCTACATAGAACTGTGATTTAGGCACTGAGTGATTTACTTTAATGTTTCTCTTTTGTTAAACTTGTGTTTAGTCAACTTTACCTCTTTTTATTACTGTTTTATAGTGGGTTTCTTCTTCCTAGCTTCTCGTTAGAGTTTCTATAATCTTGTAGGTCATCTTTTCAAGTTTCCGTGGTTTTACCAAGTAAATTGATGATCACAAAGCATAGGTTTTATAGTCACAGGGAAGTGCACACGTGATGGACAGCAGTGGGCCCTTCACATCAAAGAGTAATATCTGGTGGGGATGTGTTTATTATGTTGTAGTATCTGATTTGTAGGATTACGTCACATCTCTTCCTCTGCTTACAAGTTTTTAGAAATTATGCTCGTTAATGAGGCCTCTCACTACCAAGGAGAATAGAAGCCAACTTCAGTGTTGTGATGGGGAGACCCTGTTTTTACTCTTTTTTTGCAGCTGCCTGTCCTTAATCTATCTGAAGCTTAATTGTGTGTAGCCATTAGAGTAAGAGAACTTTTCTTTCACACTGTGGCTACAGTTTTTTAAAGCTGTCCTAAAAACAGGCTTTTGGCTTGTTTGTTTCTTTTTGATAAACATGATTAGCAACCTCTTTTTAAGTTTCATATGAATTCCTCTAGGGGTACTTAAGTCTCTTGTTGGTCAGGTTTTACCTTCTACTGATGAGGTAGGCTTTATTTTCTCTATGAAGTAAGAACTTAGGGTCATGGAAACATTCGAAATAACCTAAATGTTTAATAGTAAATTATAATGATCACATCTACAATTTTCGGAGTACTAAAATTTCAGATGTTATAAATGTTCTTCCACTCAAAAACAGTGTGTGTGTATTTCTGTTCACCCTCTTTCTTTGATTTATCAGTGGCACATGAGACAACATTTTTGTTTTTTTGCTGTTTTTACCTTGTACAAGCTGGAGATCCTGCCACAATAGTATAGAGAGACATTCTTTATTCCTTCTCGTAGGTGCACACTACTCCATTGTTTACGTATACGCACATTTATTCAGCCCATCCTCTATTGTTTGCTATTCGGGATGTTTCCTGTCTTATGCTACGATATAGTGTTATATTGGGTTGGCCAAAAAGTTTGTGTGTTTTTTTTTAATAAAATAAATGACACATTTTTCATTTTCACCACCAACTTTGATTTGGATATTTTGAGTATCTCCCACAGGGTATGATTGTTCTCAGTTAATGTCTTGATTTGGTTGCTCTCAACTTCAACTGGTCTACCCACCTGTGGAGCATTGTCCACTGAGGAGTCTCCAGCATGAAGACTCCTGAGGAAATGTCACAAATTCCTGTGACACATTCAGTCAGTCACAGCACCTTCTCCTTACATTGCACAAATACTTATATTTTTGTGTTGCAGTCACATTTTTATGTTTCCTGAAATAATAGAGCATAATAGGCCAAAAAATGTTGCTTATTTTCCTCCATCTTCAGTATTAAAATGGCCACACAAAAATTCACCAGTTTTGATAAGTATTTTAAAAAATGCATGCTGATATGACAGCTGTCACAATACAGTCTAACAAAATTGTTTCAAATTAAGTTAAAGACAACTAAGTGCTACTATAGTCAACCTGGGTTGGCCAAAAAGTTTGTTTGTTTTTTTTCCACCATGTATTTGCCAGCTTATTTTTGGGATAGATTCCCTAGAAATGAATTGACTGGATCAAAGGGGAATGCATCCGCTACTTTGCTGGAAATATCCCTATTCCTCTTTATGAAGCTCATGCTGTTTTGCATCCTCACGACTAATAGATGAGAGCACCTGTTTCCCACAGCCTTGCCAACAGGGTGTGCCGTTTTGCCAGTCTATAGGTGAGAAACGACCTCAGTGTAGTTTTAGGTTGCATTTCTTTTATTATAAGTAACACTGAAGACCTTTTCATATAGGTAAGAGCCATTTGCATCTTTTTCTATAGAGTTTGTGGCTTTTTTCTTCTCTAATTTTAGGAGTTCTCTTTATTTAGGGTATTTACCCTTTAAACTTGTTTGTTAACTTGGGAAAATACCCACAATGTGCTGATTGCAGAGAGCAAAATACTAAACTGTGTATTCAGTATGAGTTCAGCTGGTAAAAGAAAAGTGTGTGTGTAGTGTATACAGGAAAACAAGTGAATGCTACATAACCCATCATCACGTAGTTCTCTTTGGGTAGTGCGATTGATTATAAGTGATCTTTATTCTTTCCTGTATTTTTTGAGATTTATTATAATCACATTATAAATTGGGATAAAAACTTTAGAAGAATTTAAGACTTGCTAAAAGATAAGCATTGAATGATTATTGAGATGTTGATTAATATATTTCAAGTTTCATTTAATTCACAATATTTATTCATTCAGTAGTGATATATTGACTCCTTATTATGCCAAGCAATATTCTAGGTACTGGGGAACTAGCAGTGAACAAAGCAGGTGAAGTCCCTGCCCTCACTGAGCTTACTGTCTGATAAAGGAACAGGACTGTAGTTTTAAATCTTCACTTGTATGTATTTTGTTAT
Organism: Sturnira hondurensis; assembly: GCF_014824575.4. Taxonomy (NCBI): domain Eukaryota; kingdom Metazoa; phylum Chordata; class Mammalia; order Chiroptera; family Phyllostomidae; genus Sturnira; species Sturnira hondurensis. The sequence goes on along the minus strand of NW_028096448.1, from coordinate 2,489,182 downwards.
TTGTACTACTTTTGGGGTGAAATTTTCTTTTATCTTTTATGTCTCACAAGTTGGGAGACATAATATATAAATGTGTGTGTATATGTTTTTACCCATGTCACTTTGTGGAAATAGCACGTGTATGTATCATTGGCACAACTGACCAAAATTCTAGAGTGGAGTTTCAGAGGTAAAAGGCAAGAACAGGAACCCTTTGGTAATTTGTACTTGAGAGAAAAGCTCCTGGTTTGGGGAATTGTGTGTAGAGTTCTTGAGAAGCTCTAGGAACTCTTAAGTAGCAGAGGTTAGTTGTATAAACAGAAAAGAATTAGAGACCCTCTGAAAGAGAGTGGGGGAAACTGGACCAGATATTAATATGTGGATCTGCTCTGACTGGCTGACTCCTGTGTGTTCTTCATGGGCCAGCTCACATGGCTCCTCTCGGGGAGACCGTTTCTGGCTTCTAATGCCTGCGTCAGGATTCCCACCTGGATGTGCCCAGCATCCTGTGCTATCCCTATCATCGCTTTGTTACAGTACCTTCTAGTTACCTCTTTCCCGGGCTCGGTCAACCAGCAGTAAGCTCCTTGAAGGCAGGGACTTGACCTCACCTTTTCTTCTATTCCTTGTGTGTAGCACAGTGTCTGGCTATCATGGACACTAAGTTTTGAATCACCTCTTGGGCAGAAGCGTAGAGAGGCAGATATTTAGTGCAGTAAACATTTGTGTGCACTTGGGTGACAAGACATCTGGTGGTGCTCTCCTGGATACGGAGCACAGACCTGAAGGCCCATCCATAGCCAGTGGACCCTGAACAGAGCAGCGGGTGCCTGGCCTGGGGAGCCGGTGTTGTTGGCCTCCCAGTGGCTGCTGCTTACATCTTGGGTGGAGGAGGCTACCCGATGGAATCCGGGCACTCGGTTCCCTCTGGGTTATTCCCCTAAGAATTCTTGTGCATATTTTGGGGGGACATTCCTTGTTGGATGAGCCCGCTTGGCATGATACGTAGCATTGCTCACTGTGGCTCAGCGTGTGTGTGGTCAGTGACCGATTGGGCCCTTCTCATCTTCAGCTCTTCTGTCTCCTTCTTCCTAGTGCTTTCTCCCACTTTAGTTCCATTCTATTCTTTGGCTCTTCCCTTGCCTTTCCCCCTTTTTTTCTGTATATAAAATCTTCCCTGGAGTGGCTAGAAACATCAAGGGCCTTTGTAAGCTCCCCAGAGCAACTGAAATTTGCTTTGGACTTTTGCCTTAGGTTGGTCAGTCTGGTAAGTGCAATAACCATTAGCGTGACCAACTGTTCTGTTTTGCCTGGGACTTTCCTGGAAAGCCCCTCAGTCCCGGATGTTAGTTGCTCTGGTTTTGCTGACTTAGGAAACTGCAGCATCACAAGTGACTCGATGGTTCTGCAATTTCATTTTCCAGTGACTTGGATGGTTCTGCAATTTTGTTTTCTAGCACTTCCTGGCACTCATCAGGTACGTTTTTTCATCACAGAGTATAAGATCAGGTGATATCATGTTACAGGAAATGAACAATGTCTTCCTGTTTTATCATTAGCCAAAGGCTTTCGAACAGTACTTGAACATGGAGGATGGCAGGCTGCTGAGTCATCTGAAGATGTGTTCTGCGGTGTCCAAACTTCCTTATGACCTCTGGTTCAAGAGGTGCTTTGCAGGTTGCTTGCCTGAATCCAGTTTACAGAGGCAAGTATATCGAAGATGTACTGAATGAGGGCTTGGATGGGAGAGGAGTCCTGGTTTCTCTTGTGATCATCCCTCAGAATATAAATTTGCTTTAGAACAACATAGTAATTTAAAGTTAACTTCTCTAGGAGCTGATATAACAACACACAATTATGTTTGTTAGAATACAAATATTAATTTAATAGTAACAAAGTAATATTGCAAATATTAGAATATGCAATTACAAAAATGGAGGGCCCTCAATGTGTTAGACGCTGTACAATATTTACATCTGAAGCAGCCTGCAGGAGTTTATGTAGGCACGGCCTTTTCCAGCAATGCGATAGATCCTAATCTAGAGAACACCTTGGTATTTTTTAGTTTCATTACGACATCTTCCAAGTAGCTGAAGGCAGTCAAAGATTTGAGCCTCAAGCACAAAATCTTTAAATTTAAAAAAGCATTAGTTTCAGATGTATGTTATGTGTGTTTTGAAGTCCTGGCCCTGTCCCTCCAGGGTGTAAGGATGTAGCTGCAAAGCGAGGCAATAAACAGAGAACATTATAAGACAACACGTAACTGAGCACGGAGAGTGTAATGCCAACCGTAAGGGTTATGGGAATTATCAGAGTAACCATTTTAGAGTGGTTGCCCAGCAGTGACTGTCCTTCTAAGCCCATGAAGAAGTTGAAGGAATTGAACCTCTGGGAAACGAATTTATCTCATTTCATGTGCTTCTTATCATGTTGTGGTTATATTAGCATGACAAAATATTAGTAAAATTTAAAGTTCAGCTTAGGGCTTTTATTTTCTTCTGGAAGCTGTCAGTGTGAAGTACTAAGGAGTGGGCATTTGGTTCCTAGGAGAGCAAGTACTTTTTGGTGATCATTTCTCTTTTCCTTCCAACGTGTTTAAAATAGACTTCAAATGGCTGATTTGTTGTTTTTGATGATTATTTCATTATAGTTCTTTTGTGAAGCTTATACTTAAAACAGGAGGGATTTGGTTGAATTTTATAATTTGAGATGTCTAGGTAAACAGATTTTAACTTCACATAATTTGATTATATATCTTTTCATTTTTGTAGGGTTTGGGATAAAGTTGTAAGTGGATCCTGTAAGATCCTAGTTTTTGTAGCAGTGGAAATTTTATTAACCTTTAAAATAAAAGTTATGGCACTGAACAACTCAGAGAAGATAACAAAGTTCCTGGAAAATGTAAGTGTGCTTTATTTTATTTGATTTTGAATCCAGAAAGGAAGTTAGCTTAGCCAGCTAGATTTTCCTGTTGCATTAAAGTATTTCAGAAAAATAGCACAGTATATTTTTACATTGTAAGAAAGAAATCTTCCCTTGAAAACATCTGGCTGCCAGTTGATCGGTGGGTTATGGGCTGCACTCTATTTGGGGACCATGGGCTGAGCAGCGAGGCTGTCACTATGGCTGTGTGCACTCAGCACCAGAGTCCTGTCCTCAGATGGGTCTACTGGGGGCTTGTCAAGGAGAGGAAGAGGTGAGCCTGTCATGGTAGGGTGGGTAATCGTGTTAATGGAAGAAGAATCCTGGTGTTTTGGGGATTGGCGGAATCCCAGTTGGGTTTGGCAATGTTGTGCATAAGTATCAACTTTGTGCATGTTGGAAAAGGTCTAAATGAATCACCTTTTCCCTTTCTTGTGTCTTAGAATACCCTTAACCAGGCAAGCGATAGAAGTAAAGAGACTCATGCCTGAAGGAATGTCACTGGACCTAAAATCTGTTCTTTGTTTTTATCAGTCAATATTAACATTTGAACAATGGTCTGATAAAGAATGAGTACTAACTGAATGTGTGTTGAACAAATTATTCAATCATTCTAATAATCAGTGGCTAACTGCCGGAGGGCTTTTGTGAAGTGGTTTTCGTGGAATATCTCGTGTAATCCTGTAACAGCTCTGTGGAGTGGGGGCTGCCATTTGCCCTGTTTTAGAGATGGGGTCTGACCCCTGGTAGTTTAGGTAACCCGAACCCAGGTAGCTAAGGAACCTGCCAAGGGCACACAGTTTAGTGGGCAGTGCAGGATCTGAACCCAGGCAGCCTGACACCAGAGCTCCTTGGTATGGCCTCAGGTGGCATGTGAAACAAAGATCCTGGCAGCAGCCTTTTATGCGATCACAGTGAGAACGCCCTTGGAGTGAGGTTTATGCCACAGTGAGGGAGAGGGGTCCTGAAGCTGGAAACGCTGAGATTTCATGAAGACCGGTTTGCTTGTTCGCAGATTCCCCAGGACAGCTCGGATGCGATTGTGAGCAAGGCCATCGACTTATGGCACAAGCACTGTGGGACCCCCGTACATTCAGCCTGAACTTCAGCCTCGGACAGCCTGCCCTGCCCTGAACATTGTGTTGTGGGGATGTGATCTAAACTGATTGAAAACAGGATTCATGCTTTGGTGCTCAAAGTGTAATTTCTTTTCCAGTGAAATCATTTAATCAGGAGACCTGTTGTCGCTGTGTTGTGAGCAGCATCTTTTGATTACAGAGAAGAACAAAGTTTCACTCTGAATACAATGTAGAAGGGTTGTTGGGGTCTCTAAAGCAGTTCTTGCTTTAATCGGCAGTGCATAACCACGCCCTGCCCTGCTTCCCCTTAATTAGCACCAGGCCAGTGACTTTCCGAAGTCTGTTTCTGGAGTAAAGAGTCACTTCCTTCGGCTGATAGCTTGGATTCGGCTTTTGTTGATGTTGTACTCATTTAGATCTAAGCTGACTGCTTCTCTGAGGCCTTGTTTTGCTAAACAGGTTTAAATAAAGGACTTACATTTTTTTTCCTCTTTGTGCCATTTGGAACTAAACAGATATTGAACAAAATATGTCTAAATTTACCTACCAGGAGAGAGAATACTTGTTGCTATTTTGCTGGACCCATGCTCTTTCCAGATGGGCCATTAAATATTGGGTGGGTTTCAGGGAGCACTTTGTCACCCAGAGTTGGAGTGGGAGAAGTTGCAGGTTAAGGTTAATAGCCTGTGACCCTGGGCTGTGTGGTGCCTCACAAAGGTCACTGTCCACCGGGCAGTGGCAGGCTTCGCGACTGGGGAGCGAGATGCTGCCCTTTGTATGAAACCATTCAGCTGTCAGACCTGCAGGAGCCTGAGTGGTGAGCTGGATTCTCCACTCCGTGAAATTATGAAGTTATAAATCTGAGAGCTCAGTCCCTCTCTCCTGTGTGAAATAACTGTCAAGAAAGCGTTCAGAGCAACCTGAGTTGTTAACCAGCCTATACTTCTGTATAGTAGCATATCTACGAGGTTCTAAGTTTGTAAAATAAGAAAGACATACACTCAGAAAGGAAACTTATAACAGCAAACTGCTGCCTGCAGTTGACACTTGACGTTTATTCACTGATACCCTCCGCCTCTGGGGAGCTTCCAGTCACTCTGGGGGTGCAAGAACATGTAAGAAGGGATCCCTGCTTCAGCCTTCTGGGGATCTTGGGGGCGTATGAAATTCAAAGAGAAGTCATAAAACAGTAATAATGTTACGTGTGCTTCCTTTATATCATCTGTATAATTATTTCACAAAATGGAGATTTGAAAGTCAAGTGATGTTAGTGAATCTCTATTCCAGAAAAAAAGAAGAAAAAAAGGGACTTCTGCCAAGATGGAGGCATAGGTGGAAACATTGTGCCTTCTCCCACAACCAAGTTTGAATACAACAAAGGTTTAGTAAACAAAGATGAAGCCAAAGAACAGGAAACTGAACTATACAGAAGTCCAACAACAGCGAACCATTCAACCGGGACTGGCAAGAGGAGCGGAGCAGGGACAGGCAGGAAAGATTCCCTGACCCAGGCACGCAGGCAGCCAGGGTAGCATGGAGAACCCAGTGAGGGTGTGGAGCAGGCCGACCGCAGCGGTCACACATTCGCACGCAGATAAACCACCAGAGGAGTGAGTAGTGAGACGTACTGCGCAGGCCCCAGCGGGCGAACCCAGTGAGTGCACAAGGCGGCGGGCTGACCGTGGTCACATGCAGTGGGACAGACTACGCGGCCCGGCAGTGGGAGGCGGCAGAGGGGACCCTCATTGACTTTCTTTGACCCCGCCCCCACATACAGCCTCACAACCCAGCCACTGAGTTGCCCCACCCTGGTGAACACCTAGGGCTCCACTCCTCTTACATAACAGGCACAAACAGTCCAAAATAAGGCTCAAGAAGAACTCAAAGCCCCAGAGCCGATAACTCTAAGTGAAAAAGAAATAGCGAACCTCTCAGATGCACAGTTCAAAACACTGGTGATCAGGATGCTCACACAACTGGTTGATTATGGTCACAAATTAGAGGAACATATGAAGGCTAAACTAATTGAAATGATGGGAAATGCACAGGAAACCAGTAGTGATGGAAAGGAAACTAGGACTCAAATCAATGGAATGGACCAGAAGGAAGAACGAAACATCCAAACAGAAGAGAATGAAGAAACAAGAATTCAAAAAAATGAGGAGAGACTTAGGAACCTCCAGGACATCTTTAAACATTCCAACATCCGAATTATAGGGGTACCAGAAGGAGAAAATAAACAGCCACGTGTGGAAAACTTATTTGAACAAATAATAAAGGAGAACTTCCCCAGTCTGGCAAAGGAAATAGACTTCCAGGAAATCCAGGAAGCTCTGAGAGTCCCAAAGAAGGTGGACCCAAGAAGAAACACACCAAGGCACATCATAATTACATTAGCCAAGATTAAAACGAAGGAGAGAATCCTAGGAGCAGCAAGAGATAAGGGGACAGTCACCTACAAAGGAGTTCCCATCAGACTGTCAGCTGATTTCTCAAAAGAGACCTTGCAGGCAAGAAGGGGGTGGAAAGAAGTATTCCAAGTCATGAAATCCAAAGACCTACAGCCAAGATTGCTTTATCCAGCAAAGCTTTCATTTAGAATGGAAGGACAGATAAAGTGCTGCTCAGATGAGGTCAAGTTCAAGGAGTTCATCATCACCAAGCCCTTATTATATGAAATGCTAAAGGGACTTATCTAAGAAAAAGAAGATGAAAAATATGAACAGTGAAAGGACAGCAAACTCACAGTTATTAACAACCACACCTAAAACAAAAGCAAAGCAAGAGGGCAGCTAGATCAGGAGTGGAACCATAGAAATGAAGAACACATGGAGGGTTAGCAACAGGGGAGTGGGAGGAGGAGAAGGGGGGAGAAGGTACAGAAAACAGCATAGACAGTAAGTAGAAAATAGATAGGGGGGAGGGCAAGAACAGTAGGGGAAATATAGAATCTAAAGAACTTGAGACACGTGGACATAAACTAAAGGGGGGGGAATGGTGGGGGAGGGGGTGTGCAGGGTGGAGGGAAATGAAGGGGGCGAATAGAACAACTGAAATAGTACAATCAATAAAATATATTTTAAAAAAGAATGATCAATCTTTCAACAAGAGAAAAATTTGAAGGTGTGCTTTCCTGCTTGCGCCTAACTGCTGGGAGAAGACTGGCGCGTCCTAGAGGAAGTGTGGGAGGCGTGGAGCCTGGAGCGCCTGGGACTCTCCGTGCGGGAGGCTCAGGGGCTGCAGTATTTGTCTGCGCAGCGTGGGGAGGCCCAGGCGATCCGAGAGGGAAGGCCGTTACCGCACTGCAGCGGAATTGGGAGATGGGTACGACAATATATTCTGCAAGGATATTCTGTCAGACTTGGTAAAACCTCTCTGGCTACGGGGTTTGGGGTGGGAATTATTTTTTTTAAGTGAGTCAGTGTGAAGCCATCAAGAATTTTCTTTATTAGAAATCAGCTTCATCTGAGTAGAGGGTTTTCTAAGGTGCACTGTGAGCACACGGATACAACAGTGAGGGTCAGGTGTCTTTTTCATGTCGGAATTTACTTTTGTTACGAGCTAAGTATTTCCAAAATGTTTCTGGGCCTCGCCTTTGGTGAGAAGCACAGCTCCTGATGAAAACAACTCCCTCTCTTTATTCAAAACCTTTGGTCAGGACACTGCGGAATTTCTCCTCTGTGGAAAAGTCTGTGGTTTCTGTTGTAGCCAGGACTGTCACAGAGTTCTCCTCCTCCCTTGGAAAACCGGGACTTAACATTGTTCCGTTTGGCTCTGCTCTGCGAGGAGACACTGAGGGCCAAGGGTGCGGTGTGTGCATTTCTGTGTGTGTGTGTGCCTGACAACAGACGGAACTGGAAAACTGGATGTACACAGGCTTGTGTGTGTGAGGCTACTTCAGGAAGTGAGGTCAGGGCCTAGAAAGGGAAGTCTTTGTTGTTGTTAATGGGAAGTTTGCCTGAAATTCATGGGGCAACACTCGAGTCACATGATGTGTAGAAAGCGCTTGCAGGCTCCATGCTCTTGCTCTGGGATGAGACCTGCCCGCCTTGTCTGGAATTGCTTAACAATCGTCCCTTGCTCTGAGCAGTCCCCTGTCATGGGCTCGTCACGTCACCTCCCTACCGTGTCTTGAAGGTTGTTTTCTGTCCCTGAGAGTGAAGAATCTGCAGGGAAGTCTGTGGGGATGTAGAGGGTGAAAATAGAGCTTCTGTGCCCAGGGCTTGGTCTGAAGGCCGGGCTCTTGCTCCGAGTGATAGGCTCTGCAGGTGCTGTGCAGTTGTAAGCAGGAGTGGTGTCCTGAGATCTTCAGCCGAGGGCGGCCTTCAGGGGAGGTGGGGGGTGCGGGCAGCTGCAGGCCAAGCGGCTCTGCATTCTACATCTGCCAGTGGTCACACAGGGTACGGGGCTCTTGTCTGCTGGCTTTGGAAGGGCTGCAGGGCGCCCTCTCTGCCTCGACAGAGAGGGGAGTGTGGGAATTTGCAGCGGGAGTTGGTGGCATTCCCTGGGGCGGGTGAAGCAAAGGGCTGTTTCTCCTTCAGAGTCTGTGCCAAATGAAACTGCTTGTGGCGCTTGGCACAGACTGCGCATCTCCAGATCAGCTGTTGCTTCCCCAGAGACTCACCAGTTTGAGGAGGAGGGCGGGGGTGGAGGGAGAGGGGGTGATGAGAACAGGAGGTGGTGGGAATTTTTCCAGAGGGCTGTGGGAGGGGTGGGGGGGGGCTGTCCTTTTACTGCTTTCCTGACCACCTCCTCCCTTTCTTTCCAGTCTCTCTCTCAGCCTTGTCTTATGGAGGTTAAAAGGTAAGTGGGCAGTTAGTTGCTAGTGAGGTGACAGTCCCCCACTTCACCCCTGGGGGCTGGTTTTACTGGAGGGCAACTGCAGGGGGAGTGGAGAATGTGATCTGAGAAGGACGTGGGGAAAATCCTTCAAGAAACCTCTTCCTACTGAGCAGAACTCCAAATAGAATATCGCAGCAGGCACTTAGTGTTCAGACCCCAAACACACACCTGACATTTAGGTGTTACTTAGTTTGCCAAGATCTCAGCACACACCCGTGCTAGGGGTGGCTAGAGCTCACACTGACTTCTGACCCTCCTGTCAGGTTTATTCCTGGTCTTCTCCCATCACCCTCCTTTTCCTACAGTGTTAACAGGTAACAACCTGGTCCGTGGTCGTTTCGGCATTTCTCCCCGCCCCACCTCCCTGCTGGACATATTCCAAAGGTTTGTGAGGGGGGTAGCGAGGAGGAGGAGAGCTTTGATGATTCGCTTCTGAATGTCAGAGGCTGCACTACCCACCTCCCATTTTCCCTCTTCTCTTCGGGTCATTTTTTTTTTCTGTTTATTCTCATTGAATCATGAAATAAATTTAGACACGCCCCTCATTATGGGCCTGGTGCTGAGCTTAATTGCTGAGCAACTCATACGCTATCTCCCTCTTGGAAGTTACAATCGTGCGGGGAAGACAAATATTCATTTAAATACATACTTCGTTCTCTTAGTCTCTAAGTAACGCACCTTGCAGCACAAGGAAGAAGGGAACCCGGGCTGCCCGGATGCGCCAGAGGAAGGTTGGCGTTACTCTGAGATGTTGGTCCTGTCCCCTTGCCCATTAACGATGGGAGAGGTGGCAGAAAGCCTGGCTGGGGAACCGTGGGGTTGGGGGAGGGCCTGAGCCTCTTTCGCACTCACCCTGTGCCTCAGTTTTCCATGTAAATAATTGCTATTTACAATTATGTGAATACTTGTAATAATTGCAAGTAGCAATTATTTACATTCCTTGCCCCTCAGTGTGTTTCTGAGCTTCCAGTGAGCTTAGTGTGGAAACACTTCAAGAAGCAGAGAGCGCCACTTAGTGCCATTGTTATTAATAGATGGTTTGTGAGAACCTGGCCGGGCCCTGCCTCTGCTGGAGTCTGTGCCTTCAAGGCCTAACTCAGCTTTGCTGGCTCTGAAAAGTCTTCTGCCAGCGTCCACGCTGCAAGTGCCGTCTCCTTGCTCTGAGCTCCTGTGACATTCAGGCACCGCTTGTTTAGCAGTCATTGGAAATCTCTCGTTTGGTGGTTTTCAGCTTCTATGAAACTTTCCGTGTGGTTGCCTCTCAAATGCAAGCCTTTCGAGGCCAGAGACTGTTCTCTTCCCTTTCGCACACCCTCACTTTACCTAGGACACTGCCTCAGGCACGTTCTCTCCCCAAAGAAGGCCGTCCCCCACTGGACTTTGGGCAAGCTGTCCTCTTTGTCAGGAGCACCCTTTCCCTACTGCAGGCTGCATCCTCCTATCTTTAAGATTCAGCTCAAGCACCCCTCCTCCAGGAAGCTCTCCTGGCTTTCTGCCCTTTCATGGTACTCGGTATCCTTTTCACCACACTTAATGTGTTGGTTTAGAGTGACCTGTTTGTGTCCCACACTAGCCTGAAAGGTCCTTGATGGTGGAGATCATGTCCTGTTCTTGCTTTCATTCCCACAGTGCCAAGCACACCCCGGCCTGCCTGGGCTCTCCGTGAACTCAGTTGAAGTACACGAATGCCTGGCTCAGTGTTGTCTCAGACTCCTCTGGTGGCAAGTAATAGAACTGTTCTGGTGCCAGCTTGCTTAAAGCAGACTTTATTACAGGGTACGGGGTGAGACTCAGACTCACAGGGAGTGGGGCTGGCATCTGGGACCCTCTTATCCTTTTCTCTTTGACCTCTCTGTGTGCAATCCAGATTGCTCTGGAAAGATGCCTTTTACCCTACGCTCCTAAGCTTGTATGGTTCGGGTCCCATCACCCGGTCGGCAGGAGAGGCCGTGGTCCACTCTGGGTCTGCTGCTGCCCACCATCCGTAGCCATAGAGACAGAGGGCTCATATAGCAAACACATGGCCACCAGGAGCCTCTGTCCGAGTCCATGGCAGTGTGGGGGTGGTGAGTGAGGGTCGTTGTCACAAGGTCCACAGTGAATTACGAGGACACTCTCTAAAGCTTTCCACTCCATTTAGTAAATCCCTTGACTGGATATGTGCCCTGTGATGGTGCCAGGAGGGGCAGCTAAGTCTGGGCGGCTTTTCCTTTACCACTGGTTTCTGTCAACCAGTCTGAGGGTGGCACTGCTAGCCCTTTCGGGTGGGGTGGGCAGAATGGGAATGCCCCACTGGCAGCTTTGGTAAGGTCTCTCACCTGGCTGGGTGGTTCCTTTGTGAACATCTCAGGTCAAGTCTAGTCTATTCTGGAAGTCTATGGAAAGTCAGCTTTGCCCAGCTCCTGCTTCCCACCTGGGTCGAGTGGGAGGCTTGGTGGCGAGTGGCTGTCAGTAGCTGTGTTTATTTGCTTCTCATTGCCTGGGAGATTGTATGATTCCCTCAGGGTGTCCAGCACTGGGGTCTTTAGTCTGAGTTGGGCTCCGGCCAGATCTGGTGATAGCTGGATGAACCCAAATAAGGTCAGTTAGGGTGGGCAGCTGCTAAGGCTGACTGATTTCAAGATCACAGGGTGGCACACCTTGACCTGAGGAATGTGGGAGCTGGAGAAAAACTTGCTGGTCCCCTCCCCAATACACAGATATGAAAAGTGAGCTTCTGGGACTGAGGGGTTACACCAGGTCGCTGTGGGCAGCCAGCCAGCCTCTAGAACCCAGGCATTCTGGCTCTGTCTAGCAGGCACTTCACTTCCAGCTAATACTTCATCCTGAAACACCACCCCATCTGTTCTCTGAGCCTTAAAAACCCCTTCATTGGCACAACACACTGTAATAATAGTCCCCTCAGAATTGTTAGGAGGAGTAAGTGCAGAAGGACACACGGAGCTCTGAGCTCAGTGCTCCCGCAGAGCAAGCACTTACCCTCCGTTAGGTATTACAGCGTCACATGTGATGAATGTGTGTCCTCAGAGAGGTGGCATTGCGACTTACAGTTTTATGAAAAGCTGCCTTAGAGGAGATTGCTTCCTGAGAAGGGGTCTGAGATTGGAGGCACATTATGGGTTAAGTCATGCATTGAAAGGGGCTCCTTACACTTTAATGGGCACAGGAATGCCCCCGGGGCCCCTGTTAAAGTTCAGGTTCTGATTTGGTAGCTCTGGGGTGGGGACTGGAGCTCTGTCTGCACTTCCAACAATCTCACTGATGGTGCCCACGCTGCTGGTCCTCGGGGCTGCAGTCCAGGTAGCAAGGACCTGGGGAGAGTGGATTTCTCTGAGTACGAGGTTCAACCCTGATTGCTAAAGAAAGAAATATGCCACAGAGAATGCCACCTGCCTATGTCGTTTTCCCATTTTTAATGATTAGTCTGACTTCACTTCTAGGCGATAGTAAGGATATTGCTTAAAGTTTATAGAAGCACTTCATGAAAACCTGAGTACAGTCTTACTATTGAGATATGGATATTCTCTATGGATAGTTCTCTCTCCCTGCTCAGTCACTGGAAGTGGGTTCCCTATAACCTTAGCATGAGTCAGCTCATTTCCAGGGACAGCTCTGTGGCAGCTAACTAACCATATGCTCCCTCTTCTTTTTCTTTACTAACCACACTGAAATTTCATTTGAAGTAGGTCTGTGTTAAGAAAACTTTATTTCTAGCCCTGGCTGGTGTAGCTCAGTGGATTGAGCGCGGGCCTGTGAACCAGACGATGGCAGTTCAATTCCCAGTCAGGGCACATGCTTGGGTTGCAGGCCAGTTTCTGGCAGGGGCCAGTTCCCTGCAGGGGATGCACGAGAAGCAACCATACACTGATGTTTCCTTCCTCTCTCCTTCCCTTCCCCTCTAAAGATAAATAAATAAAATGTTTAAAAAAAAAAAAAGAAAACTTTATTTCTCAGATTCTCTGGAATGAGGAATGGACCATATGATGGAAGGCAAAGTCATTAAGTAGGAGTTCCAGAAAGGTTTATATTTAAAGATGATTTTTCTCAGCTGACAGGTAAACTTTCCTTTTACTTCCTACTTGGAACACGTACATAATGACTGGAATTCCAGCAGCTGTTTTGGAACATGAGGCAACCTTGAGGGTGGAAACCACATGATAAGGATAGTGGGGCGAGAACTGTGGCACTTTGAGTGTGTCACAGCTCATCCCTGGTTAACTGCAGACTTTATATTAAACCCAAATCCCAGTTGTTTCAGCCACTATTTGGGTTTCCTGTTACGTGACACCTGTAGAGCAGATGCAGCTTAGCAGGGTGGCCACAGGTTTACATCTGTGTCTGAAACTGTCATCCTTCTGAGAGGCCTTTGCAGGGCTCCCTAGTCATGGAGGGGCGAGGGAACCGGTTAAGAGTCAGAAGCCTAGGTTCTCGGTTCGGCTCAGCCATCAACTAGTAGTGTGATCCTATGCTGTTAAAGTCTCAGTCCCCTTACCTATCAAATGGGGATGACAAATGGGTGTCCAGCACTGTGTGGGGGTGCGGAACTCATTCTGCTGGTGTTGGGTGGGGTGTCTGTCTCAGGATGGTGGCGACCTGTGCTGATGTGAACAGTGAAGGGACATGCAGGGGTGAAGCCTAGGCACAGGCAGTGACACACCTTTCAGTGCTTCCATTGCGGTGCCCACCTTGGTGTGCCGAGGCCAGCAGAGCAACGCTGCCTCTGTTGTAACCCAAAGGGTTGAGCTAAGTGCCCTGTCACCATTAATGTTCTATGAGTGTGGTTTTGTTTGGAGGGAGGCAGGCAGCACACGTAGCCTTCAACTGGGCCTTGAGAACCCACCGAGGTATCTTCCCTCCGCCAGCACGTGCGCTCTAAGCTGAGGCCCAGCACGTGACTCAGGCAACGTTTCAACCACCCAGATTGCTTTGCTGCTGAAAACCAAGGGCCTCCACCCCAGCTCCTTGCTCCGAGGCAGCCAAATGGACTGAGCAGTTAGCAAGTTGTGTTTGCTCTCTCCTGCTGATTGGTACCTGCAGTGAAAGGTTTTCAGCCACAGCAGAATGGTACACACTTCTGTCCAAGTTAGAGATTTTTGTTTTTAGCTTCAAAGGTCTCAAAACTATACTGCAAACCTGGAGCCGTCAGTCCTTGTCCTTCCCCTCTTCTTCACCCTAGTTAATATTTCTGATACCCTGCACTTTTTCAACCCAGGCAGAGCCAGCTGGTTCCTGAGGGCAAAGCCCGTGTCTTTACAGTGAACTGACATTATCCAGGGGTGCACCATCTCCTGCTCAGCGGCGGTGGGCAGAGCCCTAAACTACGGCTGCTTGTTGCAAATTCTGTGCTGCCTGGTAGGGCTCCCAGCTGCTGGATGATCTGAAAAATGCTTGCAGTTCCTTTCAGAGGCCTGGGTTTTGTCCCTAGACTTTAAAATTGATGCGATTGAAATAAGGTGTTTTTCCAAGGAGACATGTTACACATGGGTAAGTGCCCTTGTTCAGTAAAACTAAAGGCAACCGGCACTGTGTGTACTTCCAGATACTCTTTTTTAAAAAAAATTATAACAGTGGCCCTTTACAGTCCAGCCGCATATTCCCTTCCTCAGAAGCACTTCCGCTGGCCTGACCGAGAGCGTGGTGATGTGCCACTTTCCCAGGAGGAAGGACGGGACAGCGCAGGGCTTTATCCTGCCTGCCTCGGGGCTGTTGTCGCCAAGGCAGTGAGAGCATTGATGAAAACCCAAGTCAGCTAAACTGCAACAAGGGGCTGGATGTTCGGTAAGGCTGGGCTGGTGCAGGTGACGGCAAGCATTTCCACATTGTCTTGGAAAAGTGTCCCCACCACCCCAACAGCAAAGCAGCACGTAGTGTGAGTAAGGCTTGCCTCTTGCCAGATAGTTTTGCTGCTTTAACCCGAGGGCCTTGTTGAGCCAGCCCATGTGAGCTTTTGTGAGGTTGCTGAGGGTGTTGGTGTGGCGCAGGTGCCAGGGGAGAAGGCGGGGAGCACTCTGGCACGTGCTGCCCCAGGTGGCACAGCTGGGCAGGCCCACAGGGGTGCGGGGCTGAGCCCTTTGCCCTGGTCCAGTCTGTGCGGAACTTGCTGAGACAAAAAGCTCAACCGGTGTGTCAAGTATTTTTACCTGTGTAGCTGAAGAGATGGGCTTGCCCTTTTCTGGTTATGAGGTGGGAGCTCTGCAGTCACAGGCCTCTCATGGACCCTGAGACCCCACTGGACAATGTATTAGTGACAACAGAGAGAATTTTTCTCCTTCCCTTCCACCATTTGTCCTTTGTTTTTTTATTAAAGAAACAACAGTGATATCACCATGCCAGAACCCCCGAAGCAGTCGACCTTGAAGGGCACACGAGATGGAGTCTCAGTCCACCGTGAGGGATGAGAGGAGTGGGTGTCTGGACTCCCAGCTCGGTGCAGCATGCGTCTTCACTGGCTGTCAAGCCTGGGAGAAGAATCTGTTCAGTTCTGCCTTCGTGGTTCACTCTTCCTGTCTCCTCTGCAAACAGACTCTTTTAACGAGGGCGCCTCACTGTAACCTGGGGTGCTGCACTGTGCGCACTGGAAGGCCATGGCTTGCCAATGTGAAATAAGGAGAGCATTTTTTGATTAATGGCACCTGAGCATATAGGAAAGCAACTGGCTACAGGCCTATGATTGTCAGATGCTCTTGCTCTCTGGCATCAGGCAGCATACTGTTATCTTCCTGCCTTCGCTGCAGCTCTAGATGGGCCCCGTGCCCTGCAGGTCCCGTCTGTGACATTTCCCTCTCAGGAAGTCATAAATATTGCCTGGCTGTCTCTTGGTTGTGGGAGGCCCCCCTGCTGGGAGACTCAGCCTGCCCATACACAGACGTGCAGTGCACGGAGGGGAGGGAGGAGATGGGTGCGTGGAGGAAACAGCTTCTCCAACCTGGAGGCTTGGCGAGAGTTGGGTCTCTTTCCTGATCTGTGGTTCTCAGTGTCAGAAAGTGATGTTGCCACTTAAGATGGGCAACGGGATAACTGGATGGAAGCAAAGTGTGAGTCTGGACTACATGTTCTCTGGGAGCTTAAGAACGATGCTTTGGGGTCAACAAGACCTGAGTTTGGAAGCCACAGGCACTGTCAAGATGACATTAAATTGTGTGGGAAAGTGGCGTAGCACAGTACCAGGTATGTAGTGAGCGTTTATTACATGTGAGCGACGAGTGGTGGTAATGGCAGGAATCAAGTGCCCGGGGAGCTGGAGTGAGAGACGAGGGTGCCACGCATCAGGTGCCACAAGGGACAACCGTTGTGCACACTATTCGGAATGTTTTGCACGCGTGAGTGCCCTGGCTCCTCATTAGAGTTCTAATGAGGACTCTAGGGTCACGTAAGCGAGGCCCCCCTCGAACTCTGGTTAGGGAGGCTTAGGTGCTTGGTCCCCGAAGCCCCTTGTTAGCCCTGGTTGTCCCTGAGGGGATCACCACAGCGCAGATACATCGCAGGCCCCCTCACGGGGCTCCAGAGCCGCACACGGTATGAAGGCCTGCCCGGAACCCTAACCCTGGAGCAGGAGGCTGGGGCTGGGGCACACTGACACTGGGGGAGGCCCACTGGAGATTGGGATTTTGTTGGTAGGACACAGGGGCCATGGCAGACATTATGCAAGAGTGTGGGGTGAGCAAGCCTGTGTTGGGACAGGGGACCCTGGCAGTAGGGTTGGACAGGTGAAAGCCACAGGCGAGAAGACCGTGGCTGGGTATCCAGGCAGGAGAAGAGGCCCTTAATGGAAGATCACAGAGGAGCTTTGAGAGCTAATTGGCAGGTGTTCATGATTAGCTGAAACTGGGAGGAGGAGGTGACTTCTCGGTGATACCATTCCCTGAAGAAGGGAGTGAGGAGGAGCAGGACAGGGCAGGGGCCGGGGGTGGGAAACATGGGAGCAATGGTCTAGCACATACTGAGTTTGGGGTGCCCGCAAGAGAGACATACTCGGGAAGCATAAGAGCTGACTTTGACTCGGGCCCGACCCTGTTTCAGAAACAGTGCTGAGCATCTCACACATACCGTTTTGTCCTAACAGCCCTATAAAGTAAGTACCATTATTCCCACTGTACAGATGAGGAAGCTGAGGCACAATGAGATGAAGTAAGTGGACCAAAGTTAACATAGCTAGTAAGGGACAGAGCCACAATTTGACCCTGGGGTGTGTGGGCTCAGCACCATCTGCTTGCTTTTCAGGTAAAGCGTATGCTGCACTGCTGCTCTGGGGCGTTGGGACACCGGGGTCAGGAGCTCAGGGTGGATCTGACCGACAGCTGTAGCTACAGAGCCCTCTGAGTCCAGGGTTGCTCTAGGGCCTGTGGAGAGCCAGCCAGGGAGTGTCTTGGCATCGGACCGTTGATAGGCTTAATAAGCAGGTACAAACACCTCATCACGGGGGTGCCCTCAAACTTGCGGTGTGGTAGAAGACAACAGGCTGTGTCTTAAGCACCACTGCTCGAGGCCCACAAGCCCCTCTAGGGTGCTTTGCCCAGAGGAAGGGAGAGGACGGAAGGAGTCAGGTAATTCGGTTGACAGCAGCTTTAGGACAAGGCCCACTAAGTCACGTGGGAGAGGATGGGTAGGGCCAGCAGGCACGTGCGCCAGACTTGCAGGTGGTTTGGAGAGAAGTGCGAACTGTCCTTCGGGAGACTGCCTTGGCAGGACTTACCTCGGGCTTATTCTTCCCTAAGGTCCAACTTGGGTGTTTTAAAAATCCAGATAAACTCTTAGCAAGTTGATGCCCTCAGGGACAATTCAATGCCCTCACTTTCCAGATAAGAACATAGAGGCCCTGAGAAATTAAGTGACTTGGCCAAAATTGTCCAGTTAAGTGTGACAGGGACACTGCTTCTCTGTCATAGGATGGTGTAAACGGTCCAAGGATGGACACACCAAGCCCCTCGACCTGAGAATGGAACTGGGGCCTTCCTTTACTTCCAGAAGGGCTTTCTCTAGGGTAGAGGCTGGTTTCCTTCCCTCTAGCAAGGCAGAGCCTGTTGAGGGTTCTACCAAAGCTTCTCTCTGTAGCCCTTGTGCTCTCCTGGATAACTGCAGTCGAGTTCTGACGATCAGATTTACTGAAAGCTCCACTGGTGAGGAGAAAGAACGAGGGAGAAGCTCAGCCTGGAACTGAAACCCTTCCAGCAGAGCACTCGCCCCCTCTGCTGTGGCCACTCCTGTCCCGGCGTCTCTCCACCTGCACAGCTGATCGCTGTGCATACACTCCGGCACAATGCCGTGGGACGCTGACTTCCAGCGGGGTTTGGCCAGTGCTCTCAGCAAAGACATCAGCAGTGCATGGGGCCATTGCGCTTTCCCAGGCTGGAGATTCTCAGGCAACGGAAAAGGGGCTCCCATTGCACTGTTCTCTGAAGCCCTTGGTCCTCAGAAGTGTGATTCCTGGGCCAGTGGATCAGCATGCACTGGGAGTGAGTTAGAAATGCGGACTCTCAGGTCCCCCCCGCACTGCCCCTGACCTATTGAGTTGGCACCTGCACTTTGACAAGGCTCCCGGTGATTCCCAGCACTGGTGCTGGAGAGGAGTGCTATGTGAGGTTGCTTTTTCCCAGAGCCACACTCATATCACCAGACCAAGGACATGTCATCCAGCAATTTCCCCCACCTCAAGTGCAGCTAGAAAGATATTATAGCCCTGCTTGCTTCTCCCAAACCTTCAAAAAGATGTTAGGTAAAGCTCTTTGCTTTACAGGACAAATACCCAGTCTTCTCAAGAAAGGAGTCAGACATCAGTACTGAAAGAGTAAAGTGGTCTGAGGCTTGTGCATCTGGGCAGCGACATCTGGGCAGCGACACCTTGAAGGCCACCCCCGGCCCCTGCAAGGCCCTGCTGTGATATAAGGGTGTCTGGTACCTGACGCTGCCCAGAGGGCTCTGAGTGAGTTACCAAGTCAACTCACATTCATCACTTCCACATTATTAAAGGGCAGATAGTTGGGCAATGCATTTTAGACATTCTTAAAACAAATGTATGGAAGAAGGCCCTGGCACACAAATGTCAGGTAGAAAATTAACTTGCGTGCAACAATCCTTCCCTCCCCAGCAGTACCGGATACGTGAGATTGTCCCGTATCTTCACGACTCACACAATAGTGCAGATGAGGTGATCTGCCCCTGCCCTCAACCCCCTTCCCCAGCCGAACTAAGGATTTTGGGTGATTGACAGAACACATGAGGCAAGAAAATGATTTTTAAAGATTTTTTGATTTGTTTTTAAAGAAACTGCATACATCATCAGAGACAAACAATAATTTAAATACCATGCAGTTTCTGTATGTACAAAACCTAG
This sequence comes from Sturnira hondurensis, assembly GCF_014824575.4. NCBI lineage: Eukaryota > Metazoa > Chordata > Mammalia > Chiroptera > Phyllostomidae > Sturnira > Sturnira hondurensis. The sequence continues at coordinate 2,470,030 of NW_028096448.1, read as the reverse complement.
GCCATAGAGATCCAGTTTAATTTGTATTCTATTTACATTGTCTTCCGCACACAGCCATCGTCTGTTAAATTAGAACACGAGAGAGCGCTCCTATACAATGAAAAACTATGTACAGACACCCGGGAAGCAACTGGAAAAAGCAACCGGTTTGGGGATTAACAGACAAGTGGGAGGAAGAACTCATTTAAGGTGACCTTGGCACACTGGCTGTGCGCAGGGGAGCTGGGGAGGCCGTTCACCGAAGCACAGTCCACGGCTGTCATTCAGCAAATACAAATGCACGTTCATAAGCGGGAGAAAAATAAACTTGGAGGTTTTCACCACATCTACTGTCACACTGTTTGGTTTCGCTAATCTGATATAAAGGCTAAAGTTTTAAGTTTTCCAGGGCCCTGGGGGTTGTGGGAGGAACAGCGCAATTTCGAAAGAACACGGAGGCCGACCGATGGCACTGGTCTGTCACAGATGCGGTATGGGGCTGGGCATGGTCTCGTTTTCAAAGGAAATATTTTGATCTGAGAAATATCACATTTTTCCTTTCATGCTAATCCAATGACAAGAGGCTCAATTGGAAATTTATACACAGAAAATAAAACTTTACTTGAAAACAGATTTTTCAAGTAAAGGAAAAGGAATGCATTGTAAACCAGGTAGGCCATCTCTCCCCCTGCCCAATAATTAATGTCAATTTGTCATCTTGGAAAGTAACACACATTTTTCAATTATCATAATAATGTGGCAAAAAAGAAATTTGGATAAATTTCTAGAAAGACCTCAAGATTTTAGGAAAGGAAAGAGACAGCCCAGGGGCCATCTAGGGTCCACTGCAGCTGCTGAGCCATTTACAATGGGTCTGAAATCGCTCACCTCCGTGGTGGGTGCTCTCAGTGGCCTGGAGGGTGCACCCCAAACCCTGCAAGTGACTTCTGGAGAACGGCGCTCCGCAGGAAGACAAGTGGAGCACGTGTTTGACTTCCTCCATGAACAAAGGGGACTGCAAGAACAGGGCACTTCGGGCGGAAAACCTGGACTGCTGGCTGGCTGGCTGGCTCCACGGAAGTTGATTTGGGCCTCACGTCCCCTGGGATCTAAAAGGCCTGAGAACCCAGGCCAGCAGAGAAGCCACTGGCCTTGGTGGGAGGAGCCCAGGTCACAGTAGGAGTTCCCTTTGGACTGGCTCCTGGGCCAGGGGAAGGCCTGACCGTGCTGCCAGGGCACTGTGAGCCGCCGGAAGCACAGCTGCCAGTAAGAGGAAGCTCAGACTCGGCTCCCAGCAAGGCAGGCACCTCCGCCTAGAACAGGTGCCTGTCATAGAGAAGTCAAATGAAAGAGCCCCACATCTTTCGTCATATGATTTGCACATTCAGACGTCAGCAAGCCTTTTGGGAAGACAGTGCTTACAGCCACACTAAAGTCCTGACCACACACATTTTCCCTGAAGGTACTTCTACCCATGTCAGTAACTATTCAGATTCAGCATTCAAAGAAAAAAGGGTCTAGTGACGGCATCCTCTTGGGACTGGGCGGCAGCATGCCCGCTCCAGGTGCTGCGAGCAAAGCATATGCAGCTTTGCGGCGGCTGGTGGGCAGTGCCCGGAGAACTGCCCGGAGCTCCCTGCAAATACACATGGCTCCGGGTTAATGCTCGCCACGAGAGCTAGGAATGCCTGCAAAAAGTGAATGGCCTCACTGATGGCGTGCATCCCAAGAGTAACCTGCATCCCACACAGTTTGGGGTGAGGACTGGTTAACTCTTTGTTGTGAAGGCCAAGCTGGCATCTTTCTAAATCCTGGGCAAGTGTGGGGGAGAGCGCCCCACTCCCTGGAAGGATCATGGTGACTCTGAGACCACTGCAGGTGGCCAGGCAGACCCTGGCAACGGAGGAAGAGGCCCTGCAAGTGCCTGGGAGGAGAAACAAACCTGCTGAATGGGCCCCAGGAAGATGGTCATCAGGGTTTGGGACTTGTTCTTTCTCTCACTGCACGTGCTGCCCTCAGGTAACAGGGCAGTTTCCTGTGGTCCCAAGTGAGGAGAACAGTTAGGGATACGTCTCCAGTCACCCTCACCAGCCTCATGAGGGCAAGGAAAGGTTCTCTGTGGATAAATATGAGCGGGGAGGCACAGCACAAGGCAGGCGTGGCTGGTGTCGCCATGATTCTGGTGTGTGCCTCGCCCTCGGGCTTTCCCATGGAGACTCTTCAGTGCAAAGACAGGAGATGAGAAGGCCATCAACCAAGTGGTTCTAGGGTATCAATCAGCCCATTAGTGACTGGGACACCATGCTTTCAGGCATGGTTTCTGGCCTGCAGGCACTGGTCCCACACTCAGAAGCCATTAAATTCCAAGCCATACAGTCATCATCCCTGGGGCACACCAAGAAAACAACACTCATCAGCCAAGCAGAGTTTCTCACGGCAGCCGTCAACCTTCATGCCCTCAATATGGTCCTTCTGCTCACACGCATGATACCGTAGGCACAAGTTAGTGATGGCTGTTTGTGTGCATTAAGATCACCTGTGACATTGGGCTTTGAATACAATGGGTCAATTCACTTGAACTGAGCATATAGCAACTTTCCCCTTCCAAACCAGAGCTCCCTGGAAGGCAGCTCACCTCTGTCTGAGGGGACAGAATAGGCGTTTGTGTCAGCCTCCCACACCTGGAACACAAGCACTCTTAGGACAGACCATCAACCACAGACTCCCCCAGGAAAAGGGCGCTTCCCTTTCACTCGCTGCAGGGAGGGTGGCCGGAGGGAGAAAGGTCAGTGCAGCCGAGCCGGTGCTCCCTCTCAGCATCCTCCTCCTAAGCAGACCCCAAACCTGAAGCCATGCTTGCAGCCAGTGTGTTTGGCCAGGTCTAGAAGGCCCACCAGATCATTTGCGTTGTGAAGTCCTTCCCAGGCCACACTCACTGCCTTGGCTTTCTTTGGACTTAGGTTAGAGATACTTTTGAGGAAGGGTTCCCTGGAGCCCAAGTGAATGCAGAGCCTGCCGTGCCTGGCTGGAGAGGACCGGGGCTGCTCCGAGAGCTGGAGAGTCTTCGTTGAGGCCCCAGGGGTGCTGGCAGCCCTGCCAGCGACGGGTACAGTCTGGGGTCAGCAGTGGTGCCAGCAGCTCTGACCGCAGAGCAGTAACCGTCCTGCTTTTGCAAACAGAGTCCTGATTGTGTTTCCTTTTATTTTTCTTCTTCTTCTTTTTAAAAAAGGCAGTTCAGAAGATTTACATCGTGATGGGGAAGTGAATAAATACCAGCACTTATGGTTCTTATAAATTTATGTTTTGAAGACAGCGTAGCACTCAAGAGGAATGTGACTGTTAAGGTCGGTGAAACCTAGGAAAACAAATACTTAAATAAAGACCAAGCATCTGTCAAAGGTGCTCGGTTCCCCGTTCAAGCTTTCCACCCTCAGAGTCCTTGTTTCTGACAGTGAGAGGGAATTTTAAATCTCTCTCTACCACAGGCACATGCCCACAGAGCTTCTCAGGCACCCAATGCCCAGTGAGTTCACCTTCGGGTCTGGAATAGTTTCATCTGAACACCTGGGGACTTAATCCAGTGGCCCTGGCGCCTTCAGCCCGGACTCGGCAGCAAGGCACAGAATTGTCTCAAGTCCAGGCACCATTTCACCAGAGATTCCCCAAAGGAGAGTGTCATAAGGATTGTCAGTGGCTCTATTACTGACTAGCCAAGTGACCTTATATAAGTCCTGCCAACTACGGATGTTCAGTGACACAGGGCTACCTGGGAGGATGGTGTGGAACCCCAGGAGTGAGCTAGATTTGGCCTCTGCTGACCAGCTGTAAGGTGCCACTGATGTTTTCTCCTCAGCTTAAGTTGCTGTAGAAACACCTAGGCTTTCTGAAGGGGGCTTCTAGGCCGGGCCTTTAATGCCCTGTCCCCTACTTTCGGTAACCACGGTGGGGCCCTAAGGCTGACCTTTCTGCATCTCCCCTCCACTGCACCCACCTCGCCACCGTGATCTAGAAGCAGCAGGTAGTTTGGAAGTAAATGTTACAATTTGAGGGGGAAACCTGCAATGGATACTAACCTTGTTAGATGTCTACTCAATTCGTGAACTTCCATTTCAGTGCTTTTAAACTCATTGAGCTCCTTTCGAATGGCAGCCTGGAATAAGAGAGGCCGTGAGTTTGCAGAGGAGGCAGATGGGAAAGAGTTCACTTTTAATTTCATTTCTAACAATATTTTTTTATCTTTGACAAAGCCATACAAAATGGATGCTTTCAATGGGAAAAAATAATCACCTGAGATATCCTTTAGAACCTACCGAGACTCCCTGTACCCTTAAATTTATGTTGCAAATGATTCTGTCTGGTGTCCAGAGCGCATGCACACCTGCCCACACTCCTGGGCTCCCGAGTACACAGTTCAACACAGTTCATCAGCCTAAGGAGGATGGGAGGCTGATGACCGTCTTGACTCATCACAGCCACAGCAATGCTTCCCCATGGGTATTTCTGGGAGGGGTGGATGACCCTTCCACCTTACTCCCTGGTTCCCTTTGATTTATAAGGCCTCCGCTCTTTCATAACTTTCCTGGTGCTGAGACGATATTTTTCACATTATGGGTGTATAGGAGGATTTGAATAACCGTAATATATTCTGGGATAAACCTGAATAACCTCGCCCTTACAGCACTGCCCCCCAAACCAGCCGGGCAGCCGACAGGGCAGAACAGGCGAGGAGGGTCTGGAGCACAAGGCTGCCTGGGGCTGGAGGAAACCTCGCTGCTTCTTCAGGGGCGGAAACACGTGCCCTTTCGCAGAGCTCTTTCTGAGGCTGAGATTTACTTTGATGGGAATATCTCGGCAGTGAGAGTTGGAGGGCGGAGGTCTTTAGGTGGCATCAGATGGGCTCCCCTCAGTGAACGGAGGCACACCAGTGTTTAAGCGCCAGGTCATGAGCTTCCAGAAGGCACCAGGTCTCACCCTTCCCTCCCCAGCAGCCTGGGTTGCCCACCTAATAGGGCCTCAGAACTTGGGCGTGTGTGTGTAGAGTTGCCTTGCACTTTCCCTTGGCATCTTTGACACCCTGTCCTTGGTAGCAGGCACCCTGCAGCACAAGTGTGAGCAAAAGAATGAGGACCAACAGACACAGCTGCCTGGGGGCTGGTTCTGTCTGTTCCAGTGCCTGGGGTCACCCACCAGGAGTTCCTGCACAGGGAGGGGATGTGTTTAAGGCGAGGGTGAAGCTTTCCACTCATCAGGATCTGTGGGAGGCCGGTCCCGGAGGTTTCTGCCCAGGGCCACGTCAGTGTCCCTCAAACCGCAGCTTCCCTCCTCCATCCGAGTAAAGAAGCCACTGGCCCTGAGGAGTGTGAGGCCAAGAAGGCAGGATCTTCAGGAGAAGATGCAGGGTACCCCAGAGCTGCACCATTGGCAGGTGTACAGTGGACATAGTCATTATTTTAGACTATTTAAAAAAAAAGGCCCTCAGCTCACCAGTTCCTCCCACAAAGGAGGACCAAGGAGAGCTTCATGTTAACATACCATCGAATGGACAGGCGAGAATGACTTGTCATCTGCATCCCTGCATTTCTTATAAAAAAATTTGAGTTCAGAGTATTGTTATTCTTTCTGTTTTCCAAATTGATGAGGGTTTAGTGTAGTCAGGCATGTTTTGCTGTCTGTGATGCATGTCGTTTTTGCCATTAGGTTACAAAAACTGCAAGCACAGTGCCTGGGGCCCCTTTTGGTTCTGTGAGTCCGCAAAGGTGCCGAGGATGGCTTCCTCCACACGGAAGGCCTGCAGTGGGCTGGGAGCCCCATGCCCCTGAACTGCCCTGTGCCACCCCAGTGCAATTCCTTTCTCTGGGCACAGCCTCCCACGTTGCCTCTCCTCTGTAAAGAAGCACAAGATCACTGTCCACTTTGTTCCTTCTCCAGAACAGCGAAGAACCAATGCAGTGACCCCTGCAGATTATCTGGAACCCAGGGGAAAGGTGCTGGGCACACGGGGCTCCCAGCTCACCCAGCGGGCTCTGACTGCTCCATTACTGGGACCGTGATGGTGGCTTTGCTGTTGGTTGCAGTACAGCATCCCAGGCAGCAAGCGGGAAATCCAGTATAGGGGCAAAACCAAGCTGTGGGGACCGGCCGCCCCTCTCCCAGCCCCTCTGCTTACTTTGTCAGCGGCGGTGAGGCGGGTCCATGGCTTGTCAGCCCTGCGGTCATAGTCCTGAGCGTCAGCCACCTCCACGTAGTCGCTGAAGCGGATGAGGATCTTTCTTTCCCGGAGTTCTTCCACTGTGGGCCTTTGGCTGAGCTGCAGGAGGAAGAGAGTTTGATAACAGTCAACCTGAGAAGTTAGATCCGTCTGTGAATTTACAGGTGCTGCAGTGAGGCTCAGAGAGGCAACTGACACATCACACAGAGAGCAGGGGACAGGGCCAGGTGGAAGCCCAGGGCTCCTGACTCCTCCTGCACCCAGGACTTTTCTAGAACTGAGAGACAGAGACAGAGAGAGAGATTTATTATTCCTTGAGCTGCTCCAGGCCCATCCGGATGGACGGCCTGGCTGTCCCTTTCTTAGGAACGTGTCAGTGTCTCTGTCTTTATAAGCAGCCGGTCCCTCCGTGGGTGTGGGTGTCCGCTGAGGGTTTTCCCACACCTGTCCTGCTTCTGGCACCGGGTGACAGGGATCTCACACAAAGGTTTTGTTTTGCTTTGGATGTGCAAGTCCACATATGTGTGTCGAATTGAGTGCTCTCTGAAGGATGGGTTTGCAAATCACTTTACAGATGTGTGTTTAGACACAAAAGAGTGTCCATGCAGGCTCTGGGGTATGCCGGAGTAGTAATGTGGAGACGGCTCCTCAAGGGGTCCGAATGGGAGGTCCGCCCACCAAGGCAGAACTGGGCTGCGTTCATGCCAAGGAAGCCTCGAGGTGGCCCCGGGCTGGGTCTGCGGTGAGGGAAGGAAGCATGTAAAGACAGAGCTCGCGTTTATGCATTGCCCGAGGTGTCCCACTAGTGCCCTTTTTCGTACGTTAACGGCGTGGGGCTGATGTTTCTCCTCTCTCTCCCTGTCACTACGCGGATTTCTTCTGGAGCCACAGAGTTGCCCTCTCTTTAGAATGCTGTCGAGTCACATTGCATCGGTATTATTTAAGAGTAATTCACGTTTAACCAATATTACTTACAAGTAATTTTTCCTCCAAGCCTTAGACTGCATTTAATTCTATTAATAGAAGATGCGGTCAGATAGAATCTTAGCACAAAGGCCGATAAAACAAGCATACGTGAGGGAATCCAACCACCCTGCCTGCTTCGCCCATACCACGCAGCCGCCACACTTTCAGCAGCGCCAGAAGGCTCCAACCTGCTGCCCACTGCCCTACACCAAGGAGCATGACCAGGTGTCTGCCTGGCTGGTAGTAACCAGGAAGGTGATGGGTTTTGTGAGACTGTAGACAGGACCAAGGCAGCCGGCAGCACCCTCTTGGCCAGTGGTGGGAAGATGCGGGGATCAGAGGCCTCTGGAGCCATGGCAGGGCCCACATGCCTGGACTGCATGTGGCTCCCCCTCACGGTGGCTTTGGTCTGTCCTGAGGCAGCCCTGGTTTTCCGAGAGGGACATTTCAGCCTCAGCGCCAGCCCGTTGCAGGAAACCACAGGCTTCCCCAGCTCTACGGCTGGGGTTGTTGTAAACAGAAAAGGAGGTCCAGCCTGAGTCAAAAATGTGAGTGTGGGGAGCTTTGGTTCTACTGTTCAAATACATAAAGCCATTTAAGGTTTGCCATATTTACTTCAGAAAAACAAAGATTCCCACTCAAAGTCCCCAGTTTGTGCTGCTTAGGACTAGCAAGGTTTACCCCAGAGTGTTGGATGGAAGGAATTATTTTCGAAGTGTGCCATGACACGAGAAAGTTGTAAGCATGAAGTTTGTAGTTTATATTTCTGGAAATCACAACCTGGTTTTTAGTAATAGCCCATTGATGACAGAGTCTTGAGTGAACGGAAAACTGTCAGCTCTGAAGGCCAGGTACTATTTTTCATGTCTGAGTCCCATGGGACCTTAGACACAAGCTCCCCAAGTCAATGAGGTACTTCAACCCCCTGCTGGGGAAGGGGGAGAGGAGGGGACCCACTTGTGCTGGGAGAAGCCCAGGTGGTGGGTGGCCGACTGACCGAGGGCCGCAGGGACCCCATGGGAGCGTGGGCTCCTGCACCTGCCACATGGGGCGTAGGAGATGTCCCTTTACTTTGTGGCTGGTTGCAGCCATCTGGGCATGAGAACCCGAGGCCCTTCCTCAGATGCTGAGGAAGTGATCTGCGTGACCCAAGTTGATTTTCTAGGGGTGATGGACTGGAAGAAGAGGCAGGGAGCAGGGGTTGGTAGCACTATGTATCAATCTATGGCAGCAGTAATACCATTGGCAAGCAAATACTCAACAAAAGAGTAATTAATCGAGACCCAAATTTCAGTATTAATATAATCTGACCCAAGTGGCTTTCTTTCCCTCCCTCCCTCCCTCCCTCCCTCCCTCCCTCCCTCCTTCCCTTCCCCTTCCCCTTCCCCTTCCTTCCTTCCTTCCTTCCTTCCTTCCTTCCTTCCTTCCTTCCTTCCTTCCTTCCTTCCTCATCTCTTTCCATCCATGTAACCATTTAGCTAGCTAGCATCATTTTTTAGAAAGGGAAGCAGACCCCTATTAAAAGACAAAACATAATTTTTAGGAGAACATCAATTTTGCTGAAGAAAATGACTGGTCTGCTGCTATCAGCACCAGCGACTCTGTTCCACCGTTCTCACTAGTACACTGAAATTAAATGCAACTGTACTGAGGGGCCCTTGGGCGGACGGACGGTAAGTTACTGAAAGGCAGCCACCATCACGGGCATCTGGTCTTAGTGTGACAAAGGCCCTCGAGAAGAAGAACTTGCCCTGGGCCAGGAGGCGGTGGGTTCCCTACCTGCTGGCAGACTTACAGCTCTGTCCACAAAAAGAGAAGTGAGGGCTTCTTCTAGTCTCTTCCTTAGAACAGTGGCCGACCCTCCCCCTCAAACTCAAGCTCATTATTTCTACTCCACAAGCCAGTCCCGGGGAGGGAAGTGCTGAAATTACAAGGCAGTGTTCCTGGCAGGAGGGAGGGCAGGAAACGCAGAGGGGAGGCGTTTGTCTTGCCTTGGAGACCTGCAGAATCCATGGCTTGCTGAGCAGCCTGTCCCCGGTGCAGGCCACCCAGGGGAGACGGGTGTGGGGTGGCGCCCTCCTCCCTGCTGAGTTATGCAATTAGTCAAGTTTTTGTCCACAAAATTATACACTCGTTTTTAAAGAGATAAGAATTAGATGGATGTTTAAGTATTTTCCTTACACTAGTTTTCAGAAACTCTAAACTTTGGGAGCATTTTCAGGTCTCAACAATCAACTCCAATGGGCTTTAATGAAAACTGGATTTAACATTTTTTCTGAATGCCTGGACCTTCCTGTATCGGAAATGAGCCCCCTTTTGATACCACAGTCACTTCAAGGTCACACTTAGAATGAGTTAATGCATCTCCCTCCTCTACATCCTCCTCACTCCTCAGTCTCAGAGCAAAGGGTGACCCATGTCCAAAGACTGGGTGGCCTTAAGGATTTAAAGACTCAGACCGTGACTGGTGAGGGCCCCCGGGGTGAACAGAGGTCATGGAGCTCTTGTTCTGCTTCCCACCCTGGGGACATTGGCCTGCCATTGGCCTTTCAGGCACTTGTTTACCCTACTCCTTTCCATTGGGATGGCATCTGGCTTGTCACCGGGAGTCTGGGATGCTCCAAGAGAGTGTGGGAAGCACAAGTCACCACCTTAAGAGTTGCTATGATATTTTAGGATCTCTGACTTTCTGCCTTTGTGTAGTATTTCTAGGGAGAAAAATCCATTAATAAGCTTTCAAAAATTAATTTTAATGGGACTCTCAACAGTCTGAGATTTGAGAATCTTTCTCTCAAGATGATCACTGGGGATGGTGGACTCAAACCCCTCTCATTAGAATGAATGTAGTATTATAGCTTGTGTGTCGTCAATGAACTAAACCTGTCAACATCATCCAGGAAGAGCCTCAAATAAAAGTGTATTGTTAAAAAGGGCACTAAGGTAGAATTCAGTCCCTTTGGGCCTACAGGGCATCACCAAGCCATCTATTGGGGGCATTAAAAATATAAAAATTCTAGCTTTATGGCTTTTTTCCTAAGTGCTTTTCAAATATCTTCATAATATTTATCAGTACTTTAGGATGTTTTCTAACTCAATACTCTAAATAGGATTTAGCATAATAGAATCCAAAAGTTCTTAGCTAATAGGAAGGGGACAGTCTGAGGGGAGGCAAGGAAAACTCATGTGTTCCCAAGGTCAGGGCACATTTGTGCTACCGATTTTGACAATGAGTTTCCAGTTGCTTGGTGGGGTTACAGTACATTTTTACAAATCAAATGTTCACTGCATTAATTTGCAAATTTAATGCACTTGACATCAAGTTGCTTGGGGGCAGGTGAGTGTCACAAAATCAAGCAACACAGAATGTCACCAGACAAAAGGACGGAAGGTCGTGCAGCGGAGTGGGTGATGGTCCCCTGGGGAGGTGCCGGAGAGCCCAGGAAGCTGCAGGCTCTGACAGCGAGCTGGGGAGGCACATGCTCCACTTGCAAGGGACAGGCAGCGGCAGGGCCACTGGGGCCAGCAGGGGACACAGGCGTGGAAAGCACCCCCGCCTCCTGTCCCGCTCTTGGCGGAGAACTTTCTCACCTTTCGAGTTAGCCTCCTCTTGATCTCTCTTTTCTCCTCTTGTTCCTCTTGTTCATTCCGAGCTGAAAGAGACATGTAAGACGCTTTTGATTCTGTAAACAGTGTTGTACACAATGATAGCTGGAAACGAGCTATCTGTGTTGTACACAGGAGCCTATCTGAACCTGTGCCTCTCTAGGCCAAGCACCTTGCAATGTGAAAAGGGGAAGAGAAAGCTCTGTCTCCCACCCCGGCCACACTGGGCCTGTGAGGACACTTTCCAATCTGCCTGCATTATTTCCAAGTGGTGGTGTGCAGACCGTCTCACTCTGTTTTCTTTCTGTCACATGGATTTCAAGTCTCTGAGGCAGAAATGCTGGGTGAGAGGTTCGGCTCACAAGGCCAGGAGGGAGCTCCTAAAGGAGCGGGGGCAGGTGTCCGCCATGACATGGGCGTTTGCGGGGAGGCAAGGTGCCCTTCTTTGGAAGCCTCACAGCCTCACAGTGACTGCAGGGGCTCATTGTGACGTGGCCTTTGTGTCTGGCGCACTGTGCGTAGAACCCCAGGCCGCCGCACAGGGTGCCTGTCACCTGTGGGAACACAGTGAGGTCCAGCTGATGCCAAATGTGAGCCTGGCTGCACAGAGAGGAATTTCAAAGCGCTCACCTTTCGCAAGCCCTGATTCCATGAATTCTTTGAATCTTCCGAGAAGTCCACTGAACACGTGTGAGGCCAGTGTGTAGTATACAATTGCCTGCATTTAGACTTTAAGGAGTGTCTCAGAGGAAGAGAGTCCAGAGCCTAACCATTGTCAGCTTAATATGTGGGGTGACTTACTCATCAGACGGTTAGAGCTGCAGGTTAGAGGGTCTGGGGAAGGGGGCAGAGAGGTGCAGGGCAGAGAACGTGGGCTTGTTTCTCGCTTCCAGCTAACCGAATGGCCTGGGTACGTCAGTTGCCTTCCGGGCCTTAGAATGGAAGGATGGCTATAGACATAATGTCTAAAACGATGGAAGTCAAAGAACGTCTCTGGTTCTCCCGCACCGGATGTAGAACGACACCAGTGAAATGCTGCTGCTTCAAGCTGGTGTTGGGCAGGGCACACGAGGTGCGCCCTGGGCACTCGTTCTCTCCTTGTGAAATCACTAGTGTTAAACTATGTTTCAATAACTAAATGTGCCGTGTCAGTGCACACTTGCCGTTCCACTGTCTCAGCAGGGGGTAGATCTATAAAAGAGGGAAGCCGCTGTGCACGGAAGCGGGGGCCCAGCCTGCCCCTCCTCGTCAGCCTTGACAGCGGCCACCACAACCACCGCCAACACCCACCGAAGGTGGCCGCACCTCCTGCTGGAAGGAAGACCGCAGTTCAGAGCAGAACTCAGGCCCTTGGCCGACACCCCAGAGGCATGATTTGGCTGCCTGTGGGGATGAGCACCTTGTCTGAGGTAGCACCAGAGACACCCATGGCCTGCTGTGGGCCGAGGTCACCAGAGGTCCCCTCTGTGCCCTGCCCCACAGGGCCCCAAACCACCTGTGCGGGAGCTCCTCCCTTTGGGTTTAAAGATCCTATCTCCCTTTCAGAGTTCCTTAAAAAATGCACATTTCTTTTGGAGAAAAACCTATTAAACTAGTCAGCCATTGATATCTTAATATGAACGAATCTACCAGAGATAAATGAGTTGGGAGGCAGGCTGCACCTGCAGGTGGGAGGGAGGGAGTGGGGGAGGAGGGAAGGCCCAGTCTGGATGGTGGGCGCCTAGGAGGCAGCTTGAGGTGCTTGGTTACAACGCACAAACTCACAGACTATTAGGGCCACGAGGGGCCTGAGAGGCCACCTAGTGTACCCCTCTTAGTTTGTAAATGAGGATGTGAAAGCCCAGGGTGGGTGAGTGGCTGCTCACACCACACACAGCCCATTAGTTAGACAAACAGCCCACCTCCTTTTCTCTCACAAGAAGACACACCTCTTCCCCCTGCCAAGGTTTGCTTGGAGCTGGCCCTCCTCCTCCTCATTTCTGGGTACTGGCCTCAGACTCTTGTCAGGGATTCCTCACCTGATAGACCCCTCTCCATGCCACGAAGGGCATTCTGTGACAGAGCACAGAACCATCATCTCCTACCTGCATTTCTCAGGCCCTTCTCAGGGGTGGGGCCCCAAGGCCATCTATGGAATCTATACCTTTAGTTCAATCTATACCTTTAGAAAATACAACCCAGGGTGTATTTCCTCAGGCCCACAGAACCAAGACAAACCCAGTGGGCAAGTGGGAAGAGAGGCCAGGGAAGGCCATCAGAGTGTGCTCAGTGTGTGCTCAGACGTGTACACTGCCTCCCAGACTGCTGAACAAAGCGAGCTCTGTCTGCAGGGCTGGGCAGGGCGGGGCTGGGAGTAGGACCCAGAGGCCAGCCTCGCCACAGAGCCTGACATCTCTATGCACCTTCTCCAAAAGCCTGGGCGGGGTGGGCTCACACACAACGGAGAGCTCAGAAAGTAAGTTTTAGAACAATGCGTTTGAGGGTGCTTTCTTAGTCCGCTAAACATTTCTTGTATCATAAACAGATTGGGGAAATAAAAAAGAAAAACATATTTAGAAAAACATTGTTCTGGAATGCAGAGAAAAAAATGAGAACCAACAGGAAAAATGAGTTTATTTCCAAAGTTTTGGAACTATGAAATGATCAAGCTGGATCTGCTCAAGTAGTTCTTGAATTTGCAGCTCTTTGAACAGGACAAGAAGGAAAAGGAAATAGAAGGAAACGTAGAAACAATCTTTTAAGCCTCTTTGGTCTCCTGGATTTAAGATACCCAGGCTTACTGAACTGTCTCTAAGATTTGAGTATTTTCTGGATGGAAACAAAAACCCAATGCAAGTGTCAGCCCGCAATCTCCCAGGGGTCTGGGTAAGTGGGGTGAGCTGGGGATTTGAGGCCCTTTCTTTCCAAAACCCACACGTTGCTGAGAAAAGAACTGTTTCTGAAACCTGAACAATCTCCGAGAAGTGTTTAGCTTCCCCCCGAGGGAAGCTTATTCACCTGATGCGTGATTTTAGGAATAAAGAGACACTTGCTGTTTTTCTTTCTCTCTAACAACAGAGAGTTTACCATAGATCAGGATCAGGTCGGGGCAGAAAGGGAGACATCACACAGGCCAAGTGCCTCCTCGACCATGGGAATCATCTGAAAAAGTTCTCACTCTGTTTTATAGCATATTGAGCTCAGAAGCTATAATGAACACCCCTTGGTTAAAAATATATACATAAATTCCTGGAGTCCTAGGAAACAGGTGAGGTGCACTCAAGACTGAGGAAGACCAACCCTACAAATACCACCCACTGAGAGAGTGGAGCTGGTGGCCCGCCCAGCACAAGGAGGCGGGGTGTTGGCAAAGGCAAACACCACGCAGGTGGGTGCTCTGGAGGGGCTGCCCGCCCACGCAGCCCCTACCGTAGCCTTCCCAGGGGGAATTCAACAGTAATCTTCAGAAATTCAGCCTCAGTCATCTTCCATGCCAGCTGGGTCACAAGACCACAGCGAGGAAGGGCAGACAAGTAAAATCAAGAACACTTTAGTTTAAGTTTGGTCTAAGTGGAAATACCCACCCACGCAAGCCGAGGTTTCATGTGAGAGGGTGCTCGTGCTCGGGCACACGTGCATAGCCCAGCATTTCTGTGAAATTCTGCAGAACATCTACTTTTCTGGAGAGAAATCGGAAGGCGATGTGCATATGCGAAGAACGTGTCATGAGTTAAACTGAAAATAGTATTTGTTGACCGTCCTGAGGAAGGTGCTGGTGAGAGTGGTAGTAATTCCCGAGCAGAGTGCCAGCAGGTTTCATTTTTTAGGTATTCAGTATCTCCCACCAAACTGAGGCATACAGGTGCCCATGAGATGCATGGTTTCTTTTAGTGTTTTATACACATACGGGGTGGGTGACAGTAGTTTATGGTTGTGAGTATGTGAAACCATTTTTTCTCGCATTATTATTTATTAATTCTTGTATTACTGATTTGTATTACAACTGTAAACCTGCTCCTGCCAACCCCTGTGTACTTTAAGCACCATCTGGATTCGCTGTACATATTCAAATACCTCTGTCCTAAACACGACAAGGGCCCCATTCATTTTTTCTTTCCTCCGTGACAGTGAGTGTTTCTTGAGTGAGAGCTTAGTCAGGCACACCAGAAGCCAGCTGAGAGATGAACACAAAGCAGTTTTTCTTGGAAATGCTCTCCTAGACTTTAACTGGAGTGTTCAGAGGAGGAGGGACCTGATGACCAGCGGCCAGCTGCAGTGGAAAGGGACGGGTGCTCGCCTCAGGTTGCAAACGGCCATCTGCCTTATTTTTGCCTCTACTGTAGTATTGGCAGCTTTCAAGCCGACTCTGGATTAAAGGTGGTGCTGACTCTCCTCAAAACCATTTAATAATAAGTTCTTTCACAATGAATTTTCACCTTCTGTCTGACTTCACAACCCACTACAGAAAAGGTGCTTGGACAGCCTATAGCTTTGAAAGAGCCGGGTGGATGAGAATGGGAGCTGGTCTGGGAGGTTCTGACACCCAGGGAAGAAGCCTCAGCCGTCAGACATTCTCAGTCATTGCCACACAGGCACAAGGGACAGACCTTGTGGCCCACATTAAACCATAACGAGAGCACCACAAACACATCAGGAACTGCCATGGGCTTGGTCACTTACGTTTCAAAATGTTCCTCTGCTCCAATTCCTCGGCAGTCGGCCTCTGGCTCAGCCGCCTGCGGAAAAAATCCAGGAAAAGTTTCTGGACCATATCATATCCTCCTTGGGTCATTGATCCCCCTGGCCCGTGTAGATACAGGAGACGGAGCCAGGGGCTGGAGTTCTCGTTCCATCCTGGTCTCTGAAAGACTGACTTTGGCCACCGAAGCCTCCTCAGTTCCTCAATTTCAAGCCCAGGAAAGGCAAGGCACCTCACGTCATGCCCCACAGAGCTGACCCTCCTCTTTCCTCCCGGCAGGCCCCTCCCCAGCCCTCTCCTTCAATGCCTCCAGGCAAGTGGACTTGTCTTCACAGAAGTCCCTTTCTTTCCTTGTGGCCTCCTCACTTGGGGACCTTGGCCTCTGCCTCTCTCTCCCAACCCTGAGGCTACAGCTCACTTCCTGCCTTGTCTGTGCAGACCCAGTTAGAATAGAAGGAGGCCCGTGGCCCCAAGGAGGAGCAAGAAACTTGTCTGTCTGCAAAGAACAATAGCTGCTCTTCTTGTCCTCACCCAACACCACCCAGACTTATTAGACATGAAATGGCAAATGAACAGGAACAGAGGTGACACTTCTGTTGCCGGGCACGGCACGTAATTTAGCTGTAACTAGTGAAACACAGCAAGGATGTGAACTTGCTATGATGCAACAGCAGGGGGGTGGGGACAGGCACTGGGCGGGCACCACATAGTGACACAAAAGTCACCAGTGAATGGCCAGGGCACCAAAGGGGAGAACCACATGCTTATATGGTGGTGTGAGGCTCCAGGAACAAGTCAACGCAAACAGTGGGCCCCGGCATTCACAGGGCGTTCGCAGTTTTGAAGCTCTTGGGAATTATTTAACAACCCTGAAATTATTCGGCATTCTGCATTGCCCATTGGGATGAGGTGTGTCAGGTCATTGTGGGTGGAGTTTGAGGCTTCTCGAAGTCTCCTAGTGGGACCTAGGCGGTAGAAAGGAGCACTCTTCCCACAGTAGAGAGTCTGGTTTTTCCCCAAGTCTACAGTTGGCAAGATTTTTGCGTCATGGAATCTGAAGAAAGACCCAGATGTGAGTGTAAACATTTTAAATTCAATCTTGCAGTTCTTTTTATTGCACTTGCAGTTCTTTTTATTGTACTGGGCCTGCAAACAATACGCTCTGTGATACCCCCGTACCACTGCATATGCTATAGATGGCTAGGAATGGGTTTCAATGCCAGAGAAATAATTTTCCGTCTGCACCCTGGAAACCGCTAGAAAGTGTATTCCAAAGTGTTTTCCATTTATAGCTGCCCATTTGGAAATTTGCAATATTGGAGACTCTAAATTTGGACTCAGCAGTGTTGAAGTCCTTTCCAAACCAGCCTTCTCCTACTGCAGGAGGAGCTTGAGATCACACAGCTGAGAAAACTGGCGTCATAGGTCTGGAATGCAGCCACTGACTCCGCTTAGAATGAGCTTCATAAGGGCTCTACCTCACCTTTCAGTGTGTTTTCCCCAAGAATCCTTGTTCCTTTTATAGGGATGTGCAGCTACCTTGATGAGACCATTTCGTAAAACCCAGGTGTTAAATGAAGCTAGGATTTTGGCGACAATATGTTTTGAACAAGCCCTCTGGATTCAAGGTGGAAAGTGCATCTTGGAAGGTCGGCCAGTGTTTTGGAGTCTTATGCCCATAAATGTCTGTGGAATTCGCCTGTTGGCTTGTCCTGAACAGTCCACCATTTCAGTATTTGATGCGTGTGCTTGGTTCTGCCTGCTTTGTGTTTTTCTTATGGGTTATGTTTGGAGGAGACAAAACAATGAGGGGCTCTATTGTAACCAGAGAAAGTTCTGTTATTAACTAGGCAGGCTTTTAGTCAAACACACATGGTTTCTAATGAGGCCCACCTTTAGTTGTTTCTTCTCTCTTGAAAGGGTCTGAGAACCTCAAGGCTAATCACAGCTACAAAATGCAGCGAAGCCCATTGGAACGGCATGTGCTGTAACTAGTTGTTTTGACTTTGACAATAAACTCGGTAGGAAAACGGTACTGTGGCACTGTGGTGACAAAGCACTGGATGGCACAGGGGTTAGGGGGTCTGAGTCCTAGTTATGGATCTGCTCGGAGCCTATTTTCCTAGGACCAGGCATTTGACCCTGCCTCACCTATGTTCTTTTTTCTGCAAATAATAAATAGTAATTTAATAAGTTAATGCTTATGTAATTCCTAAAATGTGCAGGCATGATTCTAAGAACTGTATGTAGGCATTCATGGTAGCCCTTTGAGGTAGTATGTATTATCATTTCCATTGTGCAAACAAGGAAACTGAGGCACAGAAAGTTGCATGTCTCACTCCCGGTCACACAGTTAACACATGACAGAGCCAGGACTTAAATCCAGGTATTCTGTCTCTGTAGCTTGAATATTCTTAACCAGTGTATTAGCTTCCTGTTGCTGCTATAACAAATGACCACACATCTACTGGCTTACAATAACACAAACTTATTATCTTACAGTCCTAGTGGTCAGAAGTCCAATGTATTTCATTGGGTTGAGAGTGCAAGTTAATAGGCGTGTGTCTCTTTTGGAAGAAGGGGAGAATCTGTTCCCTTGCGTTTGTCAGCTTCGAGAGGCTTGCTGCATTCCCCATGCCTTTTCCAAACCAGTCTTGCAGCACCGTCAACCTCTCTCTGACTTTGACCCTCCTGCCTACTCTTAGAAGGACCCTTGTGATTACATTGGGCTCACCTGGGTAATACAGAATAATCTCAGGTCCTTAACTTAATCCACCCGAAAACTCACTTTTGCCATCAAAGGTTACATGTTCATCGGTGTGAGGATTATGACATAAACATCTTTTAGGGAGGTGATATTCTGACTACCACAACCATCATACCTTAATGGTCAGAAGTTACAAACCGATGTCTGCTGGGTTAGATTTGACTTCAAATTCTCCTTGGCACGCTTAGATGTTAGAATTTCCCCCCGAATGCCTTTAGATAGGGTGTGTGCACTCCTGAAAGCCCAATCCTTAGTACTCATGCAGATAATACGTGTGTGTGCAGTGAAATCTGTCCTGCTTTTCCTTTCCAATCATTTCTGGCCAAGTTTGAGAGCCCTGGATGAGATCACCACATTTTAAGAACCCTAACTTTTGTTTTCCTTCTCCTACCCACCAATCTACCAGGCATCTACTAAGAGGCCCATTGAGGACCGAGCACCAACGGTTCTTAAGGAGCTCTCAGCTTAGAGGTGTACAGCAGTGATTAAAATTTGCATGTAAAATTGGATCCATAATTTTCAGGAGCTGGACTATAATGTCCTCCAAACGATAAGTCACTTGGAGATGATTTAGACTTTCGCAGCAGTTCATAAGGCACTACAGATTCTTGTGGCATCTCAGCTTGGCCCTCCAGAGGGTGGACCAGATCAGTACATATGCGGAAGTAGAGCTGAGCGCACGGCGAACTGTGAAGGAGATGATGTTGGAGTTCTGTCTCTACTCTGCCGACTGGACCCTTCCTTTCTCATGTCCCCGGAATTATGTCATCAATCTTGCTCTATCTCATTCCTACCCAGACCTGTTCTTAAAAGCAAATGCTATGTACTCGGCCATATTCAAAAGTAAATTCATTCTTTCGTTTCACAGATTATTTGAGTGTCAGCTCTGGGTTAGGTTCTGTGTTACATGCTGGGGCACAGTGATGAGCAACAACTGATCAAGATCCTGTCCTTCTGGAACTCAGAGACACGAAGGGGCTGGGCAGTCAATAATCACATGGTCACAGAACTAACTATAAGATGTAACTATAGTAAGGGCTTCTATGGTGAGTCACCTGGGGCAGTGATACTGGGATCTGACCAAATTAGGTCATCAGAAAAAGCTTCCCAGAGGAAATGACACTGTGCCCTGATTCCAAGGACAGAGGAGGCCAGGTTGCTGGAATGGAGAGAGCAAGGGGAAGAAGGATGGTGGGAAACAGGGCAGGGGCCAGGTCATGAGGCCGTGCTCAGGATTTTTCTTTTTAATATATCTTACTGATTATGCTATTACAGTTTTCTCCCATTTATTCTTCTTCTACCCTGTACCCCTCACCCCTTCAGCATTCCCCTCCCCTTAGTTCACGTCCACGGGTTGTACATAAAGTTCTTTGAATTCTCAGTTTCCTATATCATTCTTAACCTCTCCCCATCTATTTTATGCCTACCAATTATGCTTATTCCATGTATCTTTCCCCTCCTTTCCTCCCTTCTTCTCCACTGAAAACCCTCCACGTGATGTCAATTTCTCTGGTTCTGTTCCTGTTCTAGCTGTTTGCTTACTTTTTGTTTCACTGTTGTTTTTTTTTTTTTGGTTCAGTTGTTGATAGTTGTGAGTTTGTTCTCATTTTACTGTTCATAGTTTTTTTATCTTATTCGACTCTTAGATAAGTCCCTTTAACGTTTCATATAATAAAGGCTTGATAATGATGAACTCCTTTAACCTGACCTTATCTAGAAGTACTTTATCTGCCCTTCCATTCTAAATGATAGTTTTGCTGTATAGGGTCATCGTGGATATAGGTCCTTGCCTTTCATGACTTTGAATACTTTCTTTCTAGCCCTTTCTTCCCTGTAAGGTTTCTTTTGAGAAACCAGCTGATAGCCTTATGGCACTCCTTTGTAGATAACTGTCTCCTATTCTCTTGCTGCTTTTAAGATTCTCTCCTTATCTTTAATCTTGGGTAACTTAATGATGATGTGCCTTGGTGTGCTCCTCTTTGAGTCCTATTTCTTTGAAACTCTCTGGGCTTCCTGGACTTCCTGGAAGTCTATTTACTTTGCAAGATTGGGGATGTTTTCCTTCATTATTTGTTCAAATGAGTTTTCAAATTCTTGCTCCTGTTCTCCTTCTGGCACCCGTATGATTTGGATATTGGAATGTTTAAGGTTGTTCCAGAGGTTCCTAAGCTTTTCCTCATTTTTTTCGAATTCTTATTTCTTCATTTTGTTCTGGTTGGATGTTTATTTCTTCCTTTTGTTCCAAATCGTTGATCTGAGTCCCCATTTCCTTCCCTTCATTGTTGGTCTCCTGAATATTTTGCTTTATTTCAAAAGGCTTTGGGTAGCCTTCATTTGTTGCTTTATTTTGTGACTGGGCTCAATGAGTTCTGTGAGCATCCTGATTACCAGGGCTTTAAACTTTCCATCAGAGAGACTGGCTGCCTCCTCATGGTTTAGTTTTCTTTCTGGAGTTCTGCTCATTTGGGCCATATGTTGCTCATTTGGCTGTTCTGTTGTAAGGGGGAGGGGCCTTAGGTATTCACCAGGGTGGGGCAACCCACTTGGCTGCATTGTGGTGCTGTCTGTGGGGGAGGAGTCAGAAAGGGAACAATGCAGCTCACTTGCTCAGCTCTAACCCCACTTTCCAATGAACACTCTGGAGTGAGACTGGGAATTTCTCCCACTGTGGCAACCCCAGCCTGGCAACCTCCGCTGTAATTTACAACTAGCTTTGCGTCTTAGTTTCTCGTTCAGCTAGTCCTGCCCTGCTCACGAAGTCTACTACCTTGCTGTAGACTGGGTCTCCTCCACCCACCTGGCTGCATGTCTCCCTCCTACTGGTCTGGTTGAATGTTTCTTTAATTCCTTGGTTGTCAGAGTTCCACACAGTTTGATTTTCTGGCACTGCTGATTGTTTATTTACTGCTTTTAGATTGGTTGTTATCCTTCTTTTGGTTGTGCAAGGAAGCAAAGGGTTTCTACCTACACCTTCATCTTGACTGGAACTCCCAGATTTCAATTTTTAAAAACTGGTGAGTCTCAAGGAAGAGTCAGAAGCTAATGAAGAGTTTACATTCTAGGGTGGGTAAGGAGAGGAGCAAATGGACATTTCAGATTTATAAGAGATCACATTGATTGTTGTGAAAAGAATGGGCTGGCAGAGGCAAGAGGCAGTTTGAGTAGAGGCCTCAGAGGGCTATTTTCACACCTGGTAGTGATGGACACGGCTAGGTTATGGTGGTAGGCGTGCAAGTTCTTAGGAAGCCAAGCGATACACTATGGAGACATAGCATATATGGACAGAGTGGGAAGAAGGAAGTATTTAGGCTATCTCTCAGGTTGCATAACTTACATAACTCATTTGTTGAGATGGAGGATGCTGGAAGGGAACCTGGGCATTTGGGGAAGAACAGAGGAAGGGCAGAAGAAAACTGAGTTTGAGTACGGGTCTGTTGAATCAGAATGCAGTTGTGCTATCAGAGTGGAGATGTTAAGTAGGCAGCTGGATCTTTTGGGCCCAATGGGCAAAAGGCCTAGGCCAGTGATAGAAATTTGTGACAAGTCTGCAATAGAGATAATATTTGAAGCTCAAAGTATGGTGAGAACATAAAATGAGAAGAGGAGGGGGTTTAGGATGGAGCCTTATAGAATTCCAATATTTAATGCCAAGACGAAGGAAGACAAACCTGCCTGGGAGTTAGCGGGGAGAGACAGAACATGGAGGCAGGATAAAACCTGGGTTGTTTCATGTTCACACCATGAAGGCTGTCCCATCTCTGTGGAAGCAAAGTAAGAAGCTAACGTGGTCAACAGAGTGTTGCGTGCTGCTCAAAGGTCTGAGGAGGCCTGAGAAAATGCCCACTGGGTGTAGCACCAAGCAGGCTATTAGCAATCTCAGCTAGAGCTCTTTTGGGGGCTGGTGGAGACAGAAACCAGGCTGCAGTGGGTTGAGAACAGCAGAGGTGAGACAAAGGACCTAACAAATGCAGAGACTCTTCCATGAAGCCTGACTTTGATGGGGCGAGAGAGCTGGAGTTGAAGGAGGCTGTGGCGAAGTTTGTATTTTTTAATGGGAGAAGACCGAACACATTTAATGGGAAAACTTCCAGATTAGGTTGTGGTGGTGGTGGTGAGAAAGTAAACAGTTGAGGAAGGAGAAGTCTCAACTGATAGTGCAGGAGTCCTGAGAAGGCAGGAGGGGCTGGGACCCAAGGGACAGAGAAGGTCTTACCTTTCATCTGGGGAACAGACAGCTCTTTGCTGTGACAGGGGAAGATGGACAGAGGTGCTGCATGTTTGGGTATTGGAATTAATAAAGGAGTTCCCAGTTGATGGCTCTTACTCTTTCAAGTTGGACTATAATACAGATGACTTATATTAGTTGAAAATACTACCTTTCTTTGAGGGACGTGTCTCTGAAGAGAACCAAATTCACAAACCAGAGGGATAAAGCTCCAGCTCAGAATCCTAGCCATCGGAACTTCAGGGAAACACTTAGGAAGCCTGCCATCTTTGCCAAGTTAAGTAGCAGTGTGTTTGGTTCCTATACGGTCTGCCCTGTGCAGAAGTATTGCTTAGTAGAAAGCTGAATAACAGCACAATTACTCTATTAACAAAGGGATGACTTTATACTTTCAAGGAGCCAAAACTCCAAGAACAAAAGTAGAGATGCTTTCTGAATGTATTGTATCTCTTACCTCCACCTTGCTAATAGATTTAAGTAATTGAATCTGATTTTGGCTAACATTAAATAAAAAATCTTTCTTCCATACTATATATTTAGACATGACCATTTATATGCTCAGTGGCTAGGAAACCTTTCTGGGAACAAAACATTTATATAAAATGAATCCAAAATATTTATATGAAATGAATCCAAAAGTAAACATTTAATATGCTTTCAAGTGATCTATTTAAATAGCTTTTCTATTACACATGTGACCCTGGTTTATAAGACATCTCTGAGCAGCTCAAATGATTTATTCTTTGCCACGGACCACAGCTAAATGATTTCCATTTACTGTGAACTCAAAAAATCACTGAGTTTCTATTTAAATGCCATATACCATCAATCACTACACATGAGCCTTCTATTTTCTTTCAACACTTAAGAATGGATCTTTTTATCAGTCTTAACAACTGATTATCTCCATCAGTAACCATAAATAAACAAACTAACTCTTTCCTTTTTTTTATAAACAAACAAACCTCCAACCACATAGCACTTCAGTTTTGGCCTTGGAAAAAGGAGAATGCAAGAGAACATAGTGGCGAGATGCTTTAAATGTGCAAAGCAGAGGAGTGCTGCCTTTGTGCCTTATAGCTTCCCCCCAGAGAAGTAACCAAACCCTTGTAGGTTTTGCTGGTCTGACTCATGGAGGCTAGCGAGGGTTTGTTTTGCTGCACGGTGCTGATGAACCCACCTTCTGCAGGCTTCAGAACACATCACAGTTAGTGTTAGCATTTATAACTGCTTATTTTTTTGAGGGCTCTGATTTTAAAGTTTGAATCTCTGAAGCTGTATTGGAATTTCATGAAAAATAAAAAGCAGAATTAACTTAGGTTTTCTGCATCTCAGCCCCAGAGGGAGGTAACTGCCTTTCAGATAGATGGAAAGAGAAAAATCCAAAGGTACTCATGGAGAATGATAGAAAAGAAGGTCTTGTCTCCTAAGGCAGGAGGAAGTGGGATTTCTGACAGATGCCCGAAGTGGAAAATGCAAGTGGACATGGCACGGAGAGAGGTGCTCAATTTTCTCCCCTCCACCTCCTTCAGAATTTTCCTGAGAACCTGCCAGGCCCATGAAAACTGGGGCATTTCTGTCTGGCCTTTGTCTTCACCATATCACTGGTTCCTACTAGATCATGGGGAACATAATAGGCACTCATTTAGTAATTATTTAATCCAGATCCTACCAGTTCTAATGCCATACACGCTCTTTGAATATCAGCAACAAGCATGACTTCAGGTAGCACCCAGATGTGGGTGACTCCAAATTCTGTACCCCCGGTCATATTTTTGGGTTCCAGACCATCTTTCCAATTGCCCCCTTATAGTCCCCACAGGCTGACTGTCAGACTTAAAGGACATCAAATGAATAAATCCATCTCCTTTCCCTCCAGTGCGGGTAGTTTTGGATCCTACGCCCAGGGAGCTAGCCATGCCAGGAAACTGGGAATCATCTTCCCTGTACTTCCTCCCTGACAGCCAACCAATCACCAAGTCCAGACCATTTCTCATTCTATCGCATCACTGCCTGCTTAGGAAGGCAGGCCACCAGCACTTCTCCTGGCTGCTGTCAGCCTCTCCCACTTTGGTCCTTTTTCAGCCCCGACAGAATGGTCTTTGTAGGGGAGTCTGACCACATACTCTCTGCTTGGAAACTGGGGGTGCCTTCCCAGTGCCTGCAGGAGCGAGTCAGAAACCCTGTAAGAGTTGTCATGATCTGGACGCTTGCCAAGACTCTCCCCATCTTGTCCTTTAGATGGTAGGATCCATTCTTGGTTCCTTCCAGATATACATGCTCTTCCTTATATCTAGGCATTCTTTCCATTCCTTTTTTGTCTGGCTAACCAGTGATAGTCCCCAACACAGCTTAACCTTAAATATCACTTCCTCTGTTCACTGACCTTTGGGTCCAGGTGCCTCTGTGGTGTGCGACGGTAACCCTGCACCCCCTCCTGCTGGTGCTTGTTATACTTCTTGTGTTTGTCCCTTGTTCCCTGGATGCCGGGCCTGAGGTAAAGTGGGGCCATGTCTGCCCCATTCAGCACCAGGGCCGCCTCATGGGCATGTGACCTGGGCACTTGCACAGGGGCCTCTGCTTCGGAGGGCCCCATGCTTGGGGCTTAATGCTCTGCTGTCATCTTGAAATTTTCCTCAGTTTTCCTCAGAAACCCCTCACTTGCTCGTCATGGCATCTGCAGTGCCTGGCACCGAGTCGGCCACCGAGACATTTAACGTTTGTGAAGTAGCGAAATGAACGCTGCCACTGGACTAGCCCTTGTCGTTCAACTTCCCCTCTTTTCCAGTTCTTTCTCCAGGTCAAACACACTAGGTCAAAAACCTAGGTGCTAGTCCGAAACAAGACAAAACAAAACACCACCATCCTCCCAACCCTACCTCCTCCTCCAGCAAACCCCCTTCTCCTGCCTGTTCTTGGATGCCAGACCTCTCAAAAGACCCATCGCAATATGGCCTCTGTCCAAATCACTCTATGGCACTGGTTCTCAGCCGGGAACAGTTTTACCGCCTCCCACTCCCAGGTATGTTTGGCAACATCTGGAGACATTTCTGGTGGTTACAATTGTGGAAGACGCTACTGGCATCTAGTTGGTTAGTGGTGATGCTGCTAAGTGTCCTGTGATGTAGAGAACAGCCTCTACTAAGAATATCTGGTTCAAAGTGTCAACATGCTGAGGTGCAGAAACCTGGCTGTGCTGGGTCAGTTCTTGTCAAGGTCATTAGTGATTCTACTGCTAAATCCATTGGCCTCTGTAGAGACCCCATTCTACTTGACCTTTCTCTAATAGATGGCATGTTTGACTGATAGCTATTTCTTGAACATTTTACTTCTCAAGGTTCCCAGAGGCCCCACATCTTCTTTTCCCCCTCTTCATTTCCTGCTCCTCAGCAGGTTTCATGGAGGATAAAGACTCCAGAGGTGCCCTCTCCTTCAGGGTGAGTCCAGGGACAGACTGTGCATGACACTGACCAGGGTAAGTCCAGTACTTCACAGGGTGGCATGTCGGATGAGCTGGTCTTCCTAAGCCACAACCTTTTCTTCTCTGGGTAGTGGAGCAAGGGGAATCTTCTGATAGCTAGTCTCTCTCTGACTTCCTAAAATTTTGGTGCCAAGAATGGGCAAAGGAGGAAGATGGGGGAAGGGAAGGCCATAGCTAGATTGTTTCATTCCTCAGCTAACAGCCTTCAGTGGCTTGCCAATGCACTAAAAGTCAAGTTTAAATGCCCTCCTTACTATGCCCCACAGGGCCATGATACATGGCCCCCACACTTCATTCACCTTCACTCCCTTATACACCTGGAGATACCCTGGTCACACACCCATGTTTTAGGGAAGCTGCAGAGCCTCCCTACTGGCTCCCTCTGCTGCCTTCCCCTGCCTTGACCATGACCTCATCCACTATACTGATGATACACTTTGACATGAAGATCTCCACCAGACCACAAAGGCCTCAAAGGTGCAAATGATGTCTTACTCTGAGCTTCTAGACTTAGTATAGCATTGGGCACGCAGAAAGGACTTAATAGAATTTTGTAGTTTAATAACACAATAATCCTCAAATCCAGAAGTTGTGCCCCTGGGTATGACCAGGACTCTGGGCTTGCAGGAAGGTGACCCTGCCACTGGAAAGGTCCCTCTGGGTGGGCTGACGAGCCACTTTGCTTTGTACCTCAGTTTCTATGCCTTCTACTTTTTCTCCCTGTTGACTAGGCAGCACAACCCTTAAAATTACTGACCCATGTACCCAACTCTTTTCAGGCACTTCAGTCTATAATTTTCATATTCCTCCCTCATCATTTTTCTCCTTAAGCTTGGCTAGAGCACAGGAAAGACCACAGAGGGGAAATGATGGGGACCCAGAGTCCTGTCTCCTGGCCTCCTGGCCTCTTCCACCATTACCTAGAAGGTCACTTTGGCACATTACCTGGCTTCACTTCCCTGTGCCCCGGTGTCACCATATGACAAATGGCCATAACAATGATGCAGCCTGCTTGTTGCCTAGGAGTGTTGAGAGAACTAAATGAGAATGAGATGTGAGAGTCTCCTTTTAAAATAACTATAAAGCATAAAATATTATTTTTGATGACTTGAAACAAAGTCTTTTACCTCAAATAGAAAAAGCAGGTTACGCTTAAGAGAAATATTTTGGAGTTATTTACTGGAGGCTGTGGGCCCAGTGTGAGACCCCCTGGTATGACAGATAATTACAATAAGGTGCAATAAGATATGAGGGAAGGCACTGTGAGGCAGTCACCAGGGAAACACTGAATTACTGTTGGCCACATTGAGTTGAAGTCAGTGTGCACAGGTAACAATGGGACCATATGCTAGGCATCAAAATGTTAAAAAACCCAACAGCACACACACTGAGTGCCTACTTAGTGAATGCTTTCAGGGTTGTTAGGATTATTCGACATAAATCCAGTATTAACAGTCAGAA
Organism: Sturnira hondurensis; assembly: GCF_014824575.4. Classification (NCBI taxonomy): domain Eukaryota; kingdom Metazoa; phylum Chordata; class Mammalia; order Chiroptera; family Phyllostomidae; genus Sturnira; species Sturnira hondurensis. Next base: position 2,442,662 of record NW_028096448.1, on the reverse strand, counting down.
AGACCACACTTTGAAAGTGTATCTGAGTTGTTACAAATGAAATTAAGATAGTTAATGAAATTTACCGAAGAACACACTTATTTTAATAAAGGCATCTCTACATGAAAAATCAATAAGACATGCTAAGCAATGTGATATCAAAAGATAAGGAATATGGGGAAATGAGGAAGCTTCTGGACAAGATGGAGGCATAGGTGGACACACTGTGCCTCCCCACACAACCAAAATTAAGGACAACACAAATTTAGAAACAAAAACACAACCAGAACAGACAGAAAATTGAACTGTATGGAAGTCCGACAATGAACCATTCATACTGACCAGTGAGAGGGGTGGAGTCAACGGCCAGCAGAGCAGGGTTTGTGGCAGGAAAAGGTGGTGGCGGCCAGACTTGGGCATGCAGACAGTGCAGGGCTGGCAGACCCCGGGCACGGGGAGGAAACTAGCAAACCCAATGAGGCATGCAAGGCAGCTGACTGAGTGCAGGCACACATTTACATGCAGATAAAACAGGCAAAAACGGGCAGTGAGACAGACCATGCAAACCAGGGCCCCAGCGCCAGAAAATAAAGCCTAAAGGCACCGATTGAAAACACATGTGGGGGTTGAAAACACTTGTGGGAAATACTTCCAGCCTTATAGGAGAATTTGTTGGAGAGACCCACAGGGTCCTAGAATGTACACAAGCTCACCTACCCAGGAACCAGCACCAGAAGGGCCCAATTTGCTTGTGGGAAGAGGCAGAGGGGACTAAAATCTGAGAGAGGAGCAAGCGCCATTGTTCCTTCTCTGACTCGACCCCTACATACAGCATCACAACCCAGCAACAAAGTTGCCCCGCCCTCATGAACACCTAAGGCTCTGCCCCTCACTATGTAACAGGAGTGACCAGATCTCCCCTGGCCCAAAAATGACTCAAATGGAAGAACAAATCAAAGCCTCAGAGCCAATACTTTTAAGTGACCAAGACATAGCCAACCTATCAGATGCACAGTTCAAAATACTGGTGATCAGGATACTCACAGAACTGGTTGATTTTGATCACAAATTAGATGAAAAAATGAAGGCTACACTAAATGAAATGAAGGAAAATGCACAGGAAACCAAAAATGATGGGAAGAAAACTGGGACTCAAATCAAGGTAGTGGACCAGAAGGAAGGAAGAAACAACCAAACAGAAAAGGAAGAAACAAGAATTCAAAAAAAAATGAGGAGAGGCTTAGGAACCTCCAGGACATCTTTAAACATTCCAACATCCGAATTATAGGGGTACCAGAAGGGAAAGAGGAACAGCAACAAATGGAAAACTTGTTTGAACAAATAATAAAGGAGAACTTCCCCAGTCTGGCAAAGGAAATAGACTTCCAGGAAGTCCAGGAAGCTCAGAGAGTCCCAAAGAAGTTGGACCCAAGGAGGAACACACCAAGGCACATCATAATTACATTAGCCAAGATTAAAACAAAGGAGAGAATCGTAGAAGCAGCAAGAGATAAGGGGACATTCACCTACAATGGAGTTCTCATCAGACTGTCAGCTGATTTCTCAAAAGAGACCTTACAGGCAAGAAGGGGCTGGAAAGACGTATTCCAAGTCACGAAAGGCAAGAACCTATATCTGAGATTGCTCTATCCAGCAAAGCTTTCATTTAGAATGGAAGGGCATATAAAGTGCTTCTCAGATGAGGTCAAGTTTAAGGAGTTCATCATCACCAAGCCCTTATTATATGAAATGCTAAAGGGACTTATCTAAGAAAAAGAAGATGAAAAATATGAACAGTGAAAGGACGGCAAACTCACAGTTATTAACCACCACACCTAAAACAAAAGCAAAGTAAGAGGACAGCTAGATCAGGAGTGGAATCATAGAAATGAAGAACACATGGAAGGTTAACAACAGGGGAGTGGGAGGAGGAGAAGGGGGGAGAAGGTACAGAGAATAAGTAGCATAGATGGTAGGTAGAAAATAGACAAGGAGAGGGCAAGAGGAGTGTGGAAAATGTAGAATCTAAAGCACTTATGACCCATGGACATGAACTAAAGGTGGGGAATGTGGGTGGGAGGGGGTGTGCAAGGTAGAGGGGAATAAAGGGGGGAATGGGACAACTGTAATGGCATAATCAATAAAATATATTATTAAAAAAATAAGGAATATGGAAATTAAGAAAATGCCCACTTTTCTACCAGTTTAAAGTGACCAAGGCAATTTGATCACTTTTAGTTTGATCTGCATTAGTCCATCCATCTATCCATTGGCCTGCACATACATCCATGCTTCCATCTGTCCATCTGTCTCTCTGTGCATGTATGCATGCGTAATGTATCTATCCATGTATCTGTCAGTCCATCCATCTGTGATTCCATCCATCATCCATCTATTATATATTAGACATTGGTTTGGGCCTTTCAGAGCTAAGTATGACAACTAACAATATTATCAAGAAAGACTGCATATGGATGATTAATAAATTTCTGTCATCAAATATATAGTGTTTTATCTCCTGCCATTAGCTTCTCCCCAAAACGCAAAAACTAAAATTTTGTCTCTGATGTTTTCTTTTTTAAAAAAATAAATCTTCCAATAGATAGCTCTACTCAGTCTGTATTTTAAAAGTTAACATTCTCCCTAGGAGCATGTTAAGATACTCTTCCTAAGTGTGGCAAGTATTTTTTGAATAACCTTCCATTAGTTTTCAATAAGTTTAATACAATCTGGTAAGAGGTCAAGGCAAAAGACAGACTGAGGCAGACCCAGTGCACTAGTGCCGTCCTAACTACTACCACACTTCCCGAGTGGGAACAGAGACCATTCTCCACTCGTACCCTCACATTATCCTCGGCCCTCCTCCTACAGCATTTTGTCTATTTTCCTGATCTCTGCCACTTTTGTGGTTTCTGAGTGCTTGATTTCAATCCGGTAGCACATTAGAATAGCTTGTGTTACCTTTAACAATACTGTGGCTGGGCCACACTCTTGACCAATTAAATCAGACTACACTAGGTCAGAGCTTGGTCACTGATACATATTTTTTACAGCTTCTGAATTTGACCACGCATTCTGGATTGTGAAGTACGCTTTTAAGTCAGTGCTTCCACGTGGTCCCTGGGCTAGTGGCATCGCATCGTCTGGGAACTCGCTAACCATGCAAATTCTTGGACTCTAGACCTATGGAGTCAGCAGCTCTGGGAGTGGAGCAATCTGTGTTGTTTTAAGATGAGACACATCTCAGCAGGATTAATCTCACAGGAGATGACCACACAGAAGTTTCCAGGAGATTTGCATGCACATGAAAGTATGAGAACAAGGGCATTATAGAAAGGCGGAGGAGGCTGTTTCCACTGCTCGGTGGGACCGTGGTAGAGGCAAGTAGGTAAGTTATTGAGCCTATGAAGATTTGGAGGATATTTATATATCCTGAAAGGGGTTCAGTCATTAGTAACCTTACTGAACTTAGGGGGATCATTGAGCACTTAGGAGAGAAGTGAAGTGGGCAAGATGTTGGCCTTCCACACAAGGGGAAGAATTCTATCTTATAGAAATAAAAAGACTGGGAAGGAGTTAGGATACATCACTTAGACAAATTGGTGTAAGATTTATTGAGTATTTATTTCATTTCAATTCAATATGATTCAAGATATATCTGTTGAACATTTTCCAGATAAGGTACCAGGTAGGTGGAAATTAAAAAGATGACTATGATATACATAATATAACTTTGTGGAGTTGGAGATGTGTTATCCTACTGGCCTTGGGGAGCTAAGAGTTAGTTCTTTCTTGGTTCAGAACTTATCTACTTTATTAACCACTGCATCTGAGAAACTCTCATGTATCTTTAGCTTCTTCCTGTCAAAGGAGATAGCAGTCTATTGTTTTCTTGGTTCTAATGGAAGACACAACTAACAGCAACCTTTGTGACTCCCATTGAAAAACAGATTCATATCATTCGTCAGCTCTGGCTGTGTGACAGAGGCTGTCTGAAGCTCTGTGTTGAGAAGGATTCTGAGCCTGCCCACATCTTTGTAATTAACCCTGCTGTAAATAAACCCTCCCCAAGTGACCATACTGGTGAGCCCTCTGTTTCCTGTTGAAAGCCTCATGGATGGGAAGGTCACAGTAGGGAAAGTTCCTTTTTGAAAAAGCCATTCAGATCTGAGACACTGAGGAAAACCAGAGGAGGAGACACTTGCTTAATAGTCACTTAAACATGTCAACTCCAGTGATCCACGGAATGACAGGTGACGTTCTATTAGATTATCTTTATACTTTTTCTCTTTAGAGGTAGAGGATCAAACTGGGTGCAAGGTACCAACCAAGAAGAATAAGTCAAGGAAAATATTCAGATGACTTACAATATTCCCTGTGTCACAAAAATATATAATCTTCAACCTTGGCAAATTATCCCAATTATTTCTGGGAGTCACCACTTAATTTTTAACATGTTGCCAAAACAGAACCTGCTGGGATCAGATGGCATTGGCCATTTTTTTCCTCATATGGTTTGTTCTTTTCAGGGAGGTCTCCTCCCTTCACTGCTGGAAAAGCCACAGGATGACACCTGATCACCTTACTGCTAAAGGATGCCTGCCCAGCGTGAGTGTCCATGACAATGGAGCTGACCTCCCACAAGAAATGGCCCTTTGATGGACCTAGCGCATGTTTGGCAAACATGCCTGCAACTGTCTGAATCTCAGTGAAAGGCCTGATTTGGGCTCATGCCGGAACTTCTGGTATACACGGGCATCCAGATACTCTTTTCTTAACTGGAGCCTTACCTAGGTATCTCTGTACTTAACTTTTTATGAGAAGATTGCTTGTGATGAGCACAGATCTCTGGGGCAAAGACAAAGAGTGATTCAAAAAAGAGAGGAAGCTCTGGGGGTCACTGCTGAGTAGCAGTCAAGGATAGCATCACGGTTAGGTTGATGTGCACAGCTCAGGCAACACAAAAATGTTTCAGAACGGATGTTTTATTTATCTACTCACTCATTCACACAGTATGATGGTTCCAGATTTTGCCAATGCCTCTGCTTGGTTGGGCCTCTGTAAACAACATCTATAGACCTTGATTACTTTCCAAAGTGAGGCAAGGGATGAAAAGTAGGAAACAGGTCCCAGGACAGCTCCTCTCCTGCTCATTCTGACTGTGACACATGCACTCCCCCAGGAGCAGCAGAATATGAGCAGGCCATGGTTTTTCGACATTCACTCCCAGAGGGCCAGTCCTCACCTGGCCCATCAGCACTTCCTAGAGAGAGGTCAGAGGGTGGAGGCTAAGGCAGAGGCAGGGAGACAGCTGGCAGGAGCCCTTAGCCTCCCTTCCCCTTTCAGTCAATGGGGCTGTGGTGGTTTTCCCCCCAGCTGCTTCCCAGGGCCTCTTCTGAGCTCCTACTTGTGGAAAATAACAACTCACATTCAATCGAGATTCCATGCTGTTTAGAAACCTGAAAACATAAAAATCCCAGAGTCTCAGATGCATGAATGGAGGGGTTTCAGTCAAATTGTTTTGCAAAGTTTTCTGTAGTTCTCCTTTATTAAAACTCTCATGGTCCTGACTGTCTCTGGACCTATCACTCTATAATTTAAAAATTTTTTTAAAAACTTTATTTTCAGAGAGAGAGGGAGGGAGAGAGAAAGAAAGAAAGGGAGAGACACGTCAGTTGGTTGCCTCTTGCACACCTCCAACTGGGGACCTGGGCTGCGACCCAGGCATGTTCCCTGACAGGTAATTGAATGTGACCTTTCAGTGTGCTGGTCAGTGCTCAATCCACTGTCACACCAGCCAGGGCCATCCCTCTATAGTTTAGTAAAGCTTCATTTTTAAACCAATAGCCCTAGCACCCAAAGGAGTGGTGTAGTGTAGTTATTCTCATTAAACTCAAAGTGCTTTCCCATGTCTGATAATCTTTCAGAAATACATTTTTCTATCCATGTGGTATAACAAAGAGAAAAGAGTCCCCCGACTCGTACATTTTCCCCCCAGCAGCATGATGGGTGTTAGGAATGTCTCACCAGCCTGGATTTGCATTTTTGCATTCCTTGAAAATATTTTTGTGAGTTCTACAAAGATTAGAAGACATGAAGTTCTAAAAATGGGATGGGTTTATCTGTCCGGGAAAGGATCTGTTTACGTGGGAAAGAGGAACAAGAATGGAACTGGAGTGACATGGGAGCTTCAAACTGGCTTCATGTTGATTCTATAGGAAACAGATAATAAATGACTTCTCACTAATTTCTTGGCCTTACCCAGTGCACTGGGAGATCCCTTGTGAGAAGACACTGTCTCCTCTCAAATATGTTCCCCAAAAGGTCTGTAAATTTATAGTACAAATCTACCTTAAGACTGTTAGCTCCCAGCCTGGTGAATATTAGTCCAGATTCTCTTCCCTTATAGTTTGTTTTTTTTTTAAATTTCTTTCCTCATATTCTGGTCACAAAAGATACCTAGCACACTCCTACAACACACACACTCACTCACTGTCCTGCAAGGGCAATGTGACATGTGTGGCCAGAGGGAAATCAGAGACCACAGCCACAAGGGCCGTGCTTTCCCACAGGAGGAGTGCAGGAAACACTTGGGCAGAACCCATTAGCAGCCCCGGGCTGAGGCTGCAAGGTCCCTCACAGGAAGCACCCGCAAAACCAACGTCTGAGCTGTAAATGCAACACCTGCCTCTGTCCCCAGGGAAATGGCTGAGTGCACAGCTGTCCCCTCAGGATCAGGAGCCATCTCTTCCTTCTAGGCGTGCCTGCCGGTGGCCAGCATCTGACTGACACATCCTTCTCCAGGGGTCACTGTGAGGCCGAGCATGTCAGAGAGCAGAATCCTGCACACAGCAGACAGGAACCTTTGGCCGCTGGGAGCCCCACAAGGCACCCTTCTCAGCCAGGCCGTACTCACGGAGAAGTGGGCAAGGGCTGGAGGTCGTCAACCACAGCAAAGCGCAGGGCCACTGCTCAGTCTTCGCTCCTTTCTCTAGTCAGAGGCAGACATTCCTGACACTGTGAGAGTGTGTATAAAATATATGCCTTTTCTTCATGCAGTAAGTGCTGTGTAGAGGTTTTGTTAGCCTCTTATCGCCACAGTTTTATATACATCTGTGGTTTGGAAATTTGCTACCACTGCCACTGTGGTGATGAGACCATCCCCATTCACCTCTGTGTGACCCTTGGTTTTGGTGTCACCTGTGTCACCTGTCGTGAAGTTAGAGTTTCGAGGGTAAGCCTGTCTTGTGCTAAAGGAGTCACGTGCCAGTATCTGACTCTCATGTGTTGCTGTCCCTCTCACTGGCCCATACCCTTTCCTTTGGCCTGGAATGTAGCTTCCGCAGCCAAAACAAGAAGACATTAATCACTCCTCTTGACATTTATCGTCAAGCTAAGCCCACCCAACATGGTGTGCGGCCTTCCTTTCCTGAGGAAAAACACGCATCTTCTGCTAAAATGATCTCCCCGTGCCCGTGGACCCCTCCCCCGTCAGTGGCCACAGCTGAGCTGCGCTGCTCTCAATGCTACTGCTCGTCCCTGAGATAGCTTACTAATTCCTCAGGGGATGAATCGAATTTAAAAGACTGGACTGCATCCCTAGTATAATTTGTAAAGCAATATGGTGCTTCCGATTTGGACTAATAAGTGCAAGTAAGTGAAATCACTGGATAATTAGAGAAATTAGCACAAAAAAACCATTTATGTTAAGAAAAACTTAATTTATCCCTCTAATGGAGATATTTTAAGCTTATGCACTTGCTAAATGAATCCACTGTCAATACTGTGAGAGCAAGGCTCCCTTCTCTAGATGTCCTCAGTCTAGATCCTTAACTATGTCATCTCTTTCTTCTCCAAAGGGTCACACTGTAAATACTTCAGGTTTGGGAGACCATAAGGTCTCAGTCACAAGTACTCCACCCTGCCACTATTATGTGATAGTAGCCACAGACAACATGTAAGTGAATAAGCGTGTCATGTTCCAATAAAGCTTTATTTACAAACATAGGCAGTGGGCCAGATTTGGCTCTCAGGCTGTAGTTTGCTGGCTCATGAGCATCACCATAGAGTGTCGCCAATGCCTGAAAACTGTTCTTGAAGCATCAACCACTGGGGTAGAGCCATGAGAACGGCCACAGCTGACTCACTGTGAATTACTTTGGTTCCTCAATGTGCAATAAAAAGGGTGATTCTTTAGTCACGTGATGTGTAGTTCTTAACCCCCTAAACAATATGTAATTTGCAGGGTCCTACCACATATTAGATAAAAAATATGAGCACTGTCCAAAGGCCACAAAGAACAATGCTGGCGACTGACAACACAAATGCAAGTCTCTAATCACTGTACAGTCTAATGTACGGACTGTGGGTGGCTATAAGGGAAGGAAGGCCTAACATCTCTATCCTCTTCCTCATCATCGTGATGAATAAACCATCCGGAAGATGTCACGTCTCTCATGCATAGGTTTTCCTAGTTGGCACACTATTTTGATACCTGCTGAGTTTCTTTCTTTCTTCCTTTTTATTTTTTAATATTATCAACTCTCCCTATGCTGAGTTCTCACCCTTTCCTCTGGCTTTGAACTGTCCCTTGTGTACGCTTTGGCCATAGGAAGAGTAGATTTTCGGTGGCTCCAGTCAGATCAGAGCTGCAGGGTTTGGCTGCAGGTTTGAGTTCCTTCACTTACGTCGGCTAGAAGCATGCTTCTCTTAATAGGGTTTATTGCCTCATCTATTAATTGGCTGAAAATAATTTATGTCCTCTAATGGGCTTGATGGCCTGAGGGCTCTGTCATCAACTTGATATAAGGGGGACTGTGACATCCATGAAGGAAGTCAGAATTTCTCCCTTAAATCAAGCTGGCTTGTTAAATAGGCAGTTTGAAAATTTTCATACAAATGTTTGATGTTTAAGAAAATGTTCTATATATTTTTACATACCTCAGCATTCTATTATTAGCAAACTGATATCATGTAATACATGATATAAATTTATGATAAATTTAAATTAATTTCTTAGGTAGTCGAAATCTGACATTATATATAGGCTCTTTAAAAAAATGTATTTTATTTTTGCCTGGACAAAGTTACATGAATTTACAGTTCCTCATGGGAAACACCCAAGCATATCCTGGTTGTACTCTTTGTTGACCATGAGGTGAGAAGTCAGATTTCACAGACTATGGCCCCAAATGGCTGGTTGGTTAAGGACTATGAAGAGAGAGGGCAATTCGACGGGCGCTCTGAGTATGTGCCACCCATTCAACTTCCGTGAGTACACTGGCAGAGCGGAGTCACTGAACAGGGGTATGCTAAGGGCTTTCCTTGTATGGGACAGGCACCAGGCTTCTTGGGGTGGAATGTGCAGGTGGCAGATCCACTGGTTCAGTCAAATTTGAGGGGGGCAGCTCCTGCATAGTATCATTCTAATATGCAGGAAGTTATAATTACCTGTCTCAGCATCTTTTAAGGGAGAACTTGTTAAGTTACAATATGAAGATGAGCAAAACAAGAAAAATGATAAATGTCAAAAGGAGAGTTTGATTTATTATAGGTAAGACTTCAACACACCGAGTACCTGTCAGCATCTACTATTTATCTGTCTGCCTACTTTTCTTTCCAAAGAAACTAACAAGGTTGCCCACTTTGAAGAACTATTGTTTTAGTGATTCAATGGGCACAGAACATAAAATTTTCATGATCACACTTCCTAAAATAGAAGCATATTCACTTATATTTCAAAGGAATTGCTTTGAGAATCAGAGGGAAAAGCAATTTTCCAAGGTTTGTATCTTTGGATGATTTTTCCTGTTTATATCCTGTCTAAAAATGATTACTTAGTTAGCATATATGCAGTTTTGTGGGCTTTATAAAAATCTTTGTATTCTAACCAAGAACAGCAAAAAGAACTTAATGGAGATAAATAAAATGAATTACTCTTATTAGCATTTTGCATGAGATTTGAGGTAGTTTGGCAGCAAACAAAGATGAAACAACTGCACTGAAAATGTCTCAGTTGTGCTATTTAAGTATTCGGGACAGCGGGACAGCGTGCAAGCGCTGTATAGGAGCTGCAGAGAGATCGCAGTCAACTGAAAGCCAACTTTGGTGGGCGCAGGAGAAAGAGCAGTGCGTGCCATGGAAATTACCACTGAAATGTGAACAAAGAAGTCTTCTTAATTATACATCAGGAGAGCTTCATTTATCTAAATCTGAATAACAGAATCACTTTAGAATAGGGCAACTTCAAACGAAGGCTCCAGCTAAAGAATCTTCCACAGTATCTGTGCAGTTTTAAAATTATTAATGAAACTTCCTCCGCTGTGGTGAACTATTAACTGCTAAGATGGGAATCATCTCTTGCTCGGGCTTTCACTGAAATGTTCTCTTCACTAAGTGGGCTGGAGCAGGAACCACTGCCCATGAAAGGCCCCGCCAATGAGAGAATTCAAGGCTCCCTTTCCCAGGAGCCTTTGGATGACTAAGAAGGTTTCTTAACAATCTTTGAATTAAATCTAATTCAAAAAGTCTGCTCTAAGTCATTTGTTTTCCTTTCAGACATGAATTGAGAAGAGAAACTAAGATATACGACTTGTTGTGCTTCCCAACTAATAACTGGCCTGTTCTGCCAGGAGAAGTGAATGCATTTCTCTCTTCCTTGAGGAATACTGATTTTTAAGCACTGGCGTGGTGAAGGGGACCCGTTTTCAAATCCTAGTGTAGCCTTGTGACCTTACCTAGCAGCTCAACCCCCTTTGGCCTCCGTGTCCTTATCGAAAAAATTAAATGTGTGAGAAGCAATGATGGTGAGGGCCATTGACGCTAAAGTGCTTTAATGAAATGACCTGAGAGTTCCAGGAGATGCAGTTATGAAGTGGGTAAAGAGACTCACAAACAGCCTCCTTGAGATGTAGGCACAAAGCCCATAGAGGGGGAGACAAATCTCTGAATAAACCAGTTGAAAAGCATTAAACCAGAGTTTGAAGTAGTATTCTATGCAACAAAATTACCTTTCAACCAAAGTTTGAAATATACTTGGATCTTTCATAGGATAGTTTAACTCATAGTTTATTCATTGCTTCCTGGTAAGTTCACAAATGGCTTCAAGAAATTCTTTCATGGATAAAAGCATGATAGAAACTATAAATTCTTATGACTGCGTGACTTTCTGAGAGAATCAAAAGATTGTAGGAAAGAAGAAGAAAAGAATATTTTGCAAGAAAAGCGGCCTGACAGCTGAGGTTGCACTTGTTTGTATTAATGTGTAGTCTTAAGAGAAAATAAACTCTGAATCAAATGTTTAGAATATTCAGTTCAAACTATCCATGTATTTGCAAATATTTCAAGGGAAAAGGTAGAAATAGTCTAAAATAAATTCAAACCAATCAAAGACTGTGCTCTAAAAGGACCTACACTTTCCCCAAAGAACCTGCTGTTAGCACATACCTAACAGAAGAATGACAGTCTGGCTAGCTACCTTCTAGAGCAGGGGTGTCAAACTCACTTTCACCAGGGGCCACATCACCATCGTGGTCACCTTCAAAAGACTGAATGTAATTTTAGGACTCTATAAATGTAACTATTCCTTAACTAGGAGCAAGAAACAAGGTGCCAGCCAGATAAAACAAGGTGGAGGGTGGGATCCAGCACGGGCCTTATGTTTGCCACCTGTGTTCTAGAGGAAACCCAGGACAGGGTTGGGCACACAGCAGACTATTAATCTGTACACTCCAGTAGAATCAATTTGTAGAAGCTGGAGTTCCATGACCTTCCTTAGTAACTGTTTCCCTGGCAAGTTAAACTCATGGAAAACAAACTCATTCAGCTCAAGGCCCACCATTCCTTTTGGGATCTCCCAGTCACATGTCAACTGAATTTTTCTTTAAAGAGAAGCAATGTTTATTTTAGGTCTCATTTTTCTCTAATTGGGATTAATTTCCACGAGTTGTTTTTGGTAAACTGGACCCCAAGAGCACTTCATTCACTGATGCAGGTCAGGCATGTAGTGCGGTGGCCCCAGCACAGGCCCCTGGGGGCCCGGTGCTTCCCCCAGACTAACCACGGGTGCCCGTATCCCAGCTGCCAATGGGCTGCCTCTGTCCTCCAGCCAGCTGTGAAAAGTCTTTTATTTTTTAAACCAAAATATTTATTTATTTTTGACAAATGAAAATTGTATTTAAGGCATATAATTATAAAATATGCTTGGCTATATGTATGCATTGAGAAATGATTGTTGCAACCAAACTAATTAACATAGCCATCACCTGGCATAGTTACCCTTGTGTGTGTGTGTGTGTGTGTGTGGTGAGAACACCTGAGAGCTACTCTTGGCAAATTCCGAATATATGATACATCATCATACACATGGCAGCACGGCCGCCATGCTGTGCATGAGGTCTCCAGCACCCACTCATTTTAACTGTAAGTTTGAACCCTTTGGTCAATATCTCATCTTGCTCTTTACTTCCCTCTGGTAATCACCATTCTATTTTGTTACTATGAGTCTGACTCTTCTTAGTGAGATCCTGTGATGTTTGTCTTCTGTGTCTGGCTTATCTCACTCAGATATAATGTCCTCCAGGTTCGTCCACGTTGCTGAAAATGGCCAGATTTCCTTCTGTTTTAATGCTGAATAACATTCCATTGTCTGAATATGCCACAATTTCTGCAAAGTCTTTTAATTGAGTCTTTTTTTGGTGCGCTGGTCCCTTTTATCTGGAGCCGTGACTGGAACAACCACCTGGTGAAGAAGGCCCACAGCAAATGTGGGCTGCGTGGAGCCGTGGCTGAGACACACTGTGCTCATCAAATACCCCAGGGGCTCCTCTGCCTTGTCCAGCCTCGCCTGCCGTCAGGTCATGAGCCTGGTTCTGGTCCATGGATTGTGAGCAGGAGTGATGTGAGCGCCCCATCCACCACCCCTTCCCTTGCTATGGAGATGTTGGAGCCATGTGTTCTAGAAGTTTCTGATGGCTACATGCTGGATCGAGACCATCAGACCCACATTAGGCTTTACTCCAGTGAAAAATAAACCTTGACTGCCTTAAGCTGTGGGAATTTAGGATTTTCCTATCAGGGCAGCTAACATTGTATTCTGGCTAATCAGAGCCTCACATAATATAGCATCCAAATTCACAATGAGAAGAAACTAGTGTTATCTATCACAATTGGGAATTATCTGTGCTCTTAATGACCTTGGTGGGGGGAGGCCCATCTTACAGATGTGGAAACTAAGTCTTGACAGGAAGGAACCCAGCTAGTAAATGGCGGGTGGAACTTTCAATCTAGGGTCCAACTTCACAGTCTTCAAGTGGTTTTTTTTTTTTACTAGATTTCTGCTCTCTCAAACTTTAGCGCACAGCAGAATCACACTTATTAAAAATGCAGATTTCTGCTCTCCACCTTCAGAAGTTCTCATTCAGAGACTATGTGGGTCTGAAAAGTGCATTTTTATTAAATTCCCAGGTGACTCTGATGTCACTGTCCCAGGGACCACACCGCGGGGGCCCCTGCACTGCACCACCTTGCTTCTCACATTGCATCAGGCACAAGTGCCTTGAGACCCAACCTCAGTGTCAAGTGCTACAGATCTTCCTACTTACTGTGAACAGTGTTACTGAGATGTAATAAAAAGCCTACTTCAGTTCAAGATGGAAGAAAATTTCCTACTCCTTCCATGGCTTATCTCTCCCCTGGGCACATTTGCCCCACAAGCCTGAGCCACTGATCTAGAACATGCCATCCCACATGGTCCCTGTCCAACTGCAGGCACCTGGGAGAGAAATTCTGTTGAACAGAACAGCTAAACAAACACAATTTTGTCAGCACGTTCGCCTGCAATAGGAATGTCTTAGATTTTGAAGACGTGTTTCTCTTTGCCACTTGGCTCTAAGATCATTAGCTTAGTTTCCTCACCTACAGAATGGGATTTCCAACAGCAGCCACCTTGCAGGGCTACGGTGAAGGTGATCAGGTGGGGCGCTGACAGGAGGTCACTTTTGCCAACAGCAAAGGGCCCTACAGCCTTAGATAACGTGATGTCAGAGGCTGTGACGTTATCTAAGCGGTCATCTCTGAACATAGGGTGCTTTTTCTTTTACTTAGCCAAATATTCTAAGAAACAGGGCCTTTCTTTCTGCCATATGCTAAGATTAACAACAAACAAGAACAATCATTGCAGATTACTTGAATAGGAGAAAATATCATAGGAATAGGAGAAAAATCATAGGAAAACTAGTGCTCCCTTTATCTAACTATTTCAAGTCAAGAGGAACCTCTTAAAATGTGGCCAGAGAGAAGCCCAGAGAATTTGCCTATTCACTTAGTCTGTGAATATACCCCCTCGCCCCGATTTTGAAAAGCTGCTGGAATAATCAACCATTTACAAAACTATGAAAGAGAAAACAAAGTAAGACTCCCTATCTCCCCATGATGGCACTTTTTAAAAAACCTTTGCAAGTGTGAAACACTGAGATCGATTCTGTTCCTGCTGAGCGAAAAACTAGCTCCTTTGTCCCCCTCACTTACTATATCACTGAAAAATGCACAGGCAAGTGGGCCAGCTGCGAGGCACAGACTCAGAGCTCTGGAAGTGCCCGACAAGATGTGGCTTTGTTCCTTGACACCCAGTGTCGGGCTTGCAAACTGTGACTCCTGCATGTCAGGGCTCAGACACACGTCTTAGCAACACAGTGTCAAGAGCTCAGTCTTCACTGCATTTCCTAACAGCTGGAGACTGGGTCATGAGGCTGCAAAGGCCCCCATAAGGTTCTGAGACATGTCCCATGGCTGAGGGTCCCCGTGACGGGCATGACTGGTGCCTCAATGCCCCCTCCTCATGTGGGTTTGAAGTTTTATTCCACCTCCTCTGAACAGCCTCACTCAGACCTTCCTGGGACAACTTTCTCATCTTTCACTTAAAAGACAAACAATAAATGTGTGACCGTCCTGCACTTTCTATCAGACAGGGAGTGTTGTGGTCTTGACTCAGCTTAGCCCCTTTCAGAAGATGTCAGCATTTCTAAGGGGCTTTTAAAAAGAGTTTTCTATATTGTGCAGTGAGGAAATGGGAGACGTCAAACAATCTGAAAGCAGCTTGTCTACCTGAAGAGCTGACGTGCGTGTTAGGTGAACACTGCCCGACTCAGTAGCTACATTCAAGTCATATTTTGCTTGTCCCATCCCTCCATCTCAGCTTGGACACTAGTATCTAATTCCAGTTTTGTTAACAGGGGTCTCAGAATCCACAGAAAACACCACCAATCCTTGCCATCTCCATCCAGGCTTTGTGGATGGAGGATGAGTGGGTCCAGGTGCCCTGTAAGCTGTGAGCCACTCTGTGACGATGCTGAGGGTGATGAGGGTGATGAGGGTGATGAGGGTGATGAGGGTGATGAGGGTGATGAGGGTGCAAGGGCCAGGTCTCTTGCAAAGCTTCTTCACTCAGGTCTGTTTTCTTCCCTTCTTTCTTTCAAGTGATTCACAGTGACGCATCCCCAAGTCAGTCAAAGTTGAATTGAATTCATAATGCCTTTGACTGTTATTCCTATTTTTAAAAAGTGCTTTTGTAGCAGGAGAAATTACCTAGCCTGGGGAGATGCTGGCTCACACCTACATAACTCCTTAGATTTTCAGAGGAGACATCATTTGCCATCTTGGAGCGAGACTCTGATGTGCCTGACTCAGCACCAATTTTCCCAAACCGTAAACAGTACGTAAACCGTAAACAGCTACAGTTAGAAGTCAGGATTACTGTACTTTATGGCCTGTGCTATGGGCATAAAACTGGATTTCAGTTTTCTCCCTTGAACACTATAGTGTGAACTCATTAGGAACATAAAATACAGATTCAGAATACCCTTTCTTTCTAGTATATCATTAATTTCTAAGTAAGAAAGAATACCGGATGAGGTTTCATGGAACGATCAAGCTATTGTTCGTCCGCCCCCACCCCCCCCATTCCTCAGCCTCCTGCCACCAGAAAGACTGGGGCTTTTCCGGGGACAGCAGTGATGGCAGTGAGGAGGGGGAAGAGGAAAATGTGGTGCCTCCCAAAGGGGGCCCTCCATCTGATTCGTCATATGGTGCTTAATGCTGGCTTTCATGCCTGAAGTATTGATTCAAACTAGCAACAATTACAAGTGCTTTAATCCTGAGTCCCTCTGATTCCCGGACTTGTGGGCAGTGAGGAAAAGAAAGCAGTTACATCTGTTTCGACCAACTCCATGCAACCTAATGTATTCTTCAGTAGAGTCATTCGTAAACCTTCTGAAAACCATCTGACTGAATTCCTGAAACAGAGCGAGTTGGGTCTCAAGTTCTTTATAGGAATATGGTATGTTGCTTTAATGATCGATCCATGCAAATACATTCAAATTTATTTAGATCCCACAAGGAGCTAATTCCAAGTTGCTACAAATGCACACCTGTCCATCCTCACATTTACTGCACACACACGGGTTCTGTCTCATCATGCCATCCAAATGTGTAGCGCGCTCACACAGAACTCATATTACACTTAGGAAACACAGGAGCTTCAAGACCAGAGGTTAGAATGAGGGGCCCAGGCTCAGATGTGGTCCTTGGGTTGAACGGAGTCCAGAAATACATGCTGCCTGTTCTGTATACTGTTTGCAATTTTTGGACTTCTCAGGAAAAAATCCAGATTTTTCTTCATAAAATCTGACAAACTGGTCATCCATGTCTAGAAAACAACAGGGCGCTGAAGTTGAATAGGGGCAGCCCCTACAGAAAGGGGTGGACTCTCCCTCTCATCCAGCTCTTTACACTCCCGGTTAACACTCCGCCTGCTTCACTGATGTTCAGCACCTACTTGGTCTTGGAATGCATTTTAGGGCATAGCCCCCTTTCTAGATAGATCCACTCTATGCTTCCCCAAACATTATGGATTGAATTGTGTCTCCTCAAATTTGTATGTTAAAGCCTTGGTCCCCAGTCTCAGAATGTGACCTTATCTGGAGCCAGGATCTTTACAGAAGTAACCAAATTAACAAGGTCATTAGGACGGACGCTAATCCAACATGACTGGTGTCCCTACAAGAAGGGGAACACTGTGTACAGAGACACACATGGAGGGAGAAGCGAAGATGAGGGCAGAGATCAGGGTGACGTGTCTACAAGCCAAGGAACACCTAAGATTGCCTGCAAACCACCAGAAGCAGTCCAGAAGTCAGGGACAGATTCTCCTTCACAGCCTCAGAAGGAACCAACCCTGCCAACAGCCTGATCGCAGACTTCCAGCCTCTGGAACTGAGAGAGTAATTTTTTTTTTTATGGTAAGCCACTCAGTCTGTGGTACTTTATTATGGCTGCTCTAGAAAACTAACACTTCAAGTAGCTCATATTAAGTATCTTCCTTTGATCATTGAGAAGAATCCTGAGTGAGTGGCTTTAATCACTGGCTACATCTCATGTAGAAAAAGGGCAAGGAGAAACATTCTTTCGAAAACTCAGCAGCCAGGCTTCCAAGATCTTCCTCACGGAGATGTTTCTAATGATAAGTGGGGCCTTATGCCTTCTCTAGCTCAGGCAGGTGCTGAGAAACTTCTAATCAATCATGACTGCAAAAAGATGACAACAGTTCACCCCTGAGTAGGTGGGTGATATTTTAGCAGTGAAGAAATATTTTAGGGGAACAAGTATGTCGGGGATAAAGAAAATGCCTGAATCCTCATTTACTCCTGAACTTAATTTAGACTACATACTCCTACACATACACTTCAAGACACCTTCTGTTTTATTTTTCTTCTCAGGCTTTTTCTGCCTCTGTCTGATCCAAACACTACAGAGGGCACTAGAGGGGACTGAGTGAGAAGGCTGGGCTGGCTGAAGAGCCAGCTGTGCCCCACGAGGAGGCCTAAGTGCCCTGGCTTTTGAGTAAGGTCATGTTTCAGGTCACGGTTCAGAGTCTTAGTTCCTTTCTCTCAAAATAAGTAGTCCTCTGGCTTACAAAATGATTCACTTTCCGAGATGTTCCAGAAATGAAAGCATTATTTTTTCTCTTGCTTTTTCTTGTTGACATGATGGGTGTTCCCATTGCTGACTCCCACTTTGCCTGCCTCCACCCAGCCCCTAGGCCCCTTCCCTCTGGCCATCCCCACACTGATTGTGTCCGTGAGTCATGCATACATGTTCTTTGGCTAATCCCTTCACTTCCTTTTATCCAGTAGCCTCCTCCTCCCCTCTGCAGCTGTCAGTTATGCATCACACTTTCCTTTCATACCTGAAAACCCCACTTGCAGTGGTCTGAGCTCCATCCTCTAGGGGATTTCACTTCTAAAACCAATGGATGTCCCAAGCTGCAAAATGGGGAAGGGCCGGAGGGGACTGCCCTGGCTGACCAAGACCCGTCACCCGAACTATGAACATTGAGAAACATGGCTCCATGTCTACTTTTTAATTTTTTAAAATAAATTTTAAAAAGATTTTATTTATTTATTTTGAGAGAGAGAGAAAGGGAGGAAGTGAGGGAGAGAAACATCAATGTGTGGTTGCCTCTTCCATGCCCTCTACTGGGGACCCCGGCATGCGGCCTGACTGGGAATCAAACCAGCAACCCTTTGGTTTGCAGGCTGGCATTCAATCCACTGAGCCACACCAGCCAGGGCTAATTTTTTAAATGATAATTTTTAAGGGGATGGTAAACTGGATTTCAAATAAATAAAATGGAGTCATATGGATTAACTAGGACTCTGGGGGAATAAAAGTTTTGGTAAGTGAAGGGAAGCAGAAGGGGATCTGATGGTTAAGATGACAGTTAGGCTGACCAGTTACTAGGGTTCAGGTTGAAGGGCCCTGAGACAACACACAGAAAGAAAGCAGCATGGTTTTGCATTTGGTGGGAGACTCCGCCAGGGAGAGCAATTGTCCTGAGACCTCCGCAGTTCCCCGACTAGAGGTTGCTGGAGATGAAAAGACCTGCTCACACAGCCTTTAGCAGGGATCCCCAGACCTGTGGACTCAAAGCTTTTTGAGGATTCCATCAATGAAAATCTAGGCATGTCCTCCTACATACCCCATATCTTTACTTGGAAGTTATATACAAGTATACTGCCCTAATCTACCATGCAAACTATAATATGGGGAGAATCAACTTAAAAAGAATGATATAGAATAAACAGAAATTCTACTATTTTCATCCCCACACACCTGAGTAGATGTCCTTGTTCATCCCTTGGTGCTCACTGGCCCCCCCTTATCTGTGGGTGGTATGTTTCAAAACCTCTAGTAGGTGCATGTAACCATGGGTGGTACTGAAACTTGTGGGCACTGTGTTTTTTTTCTAGGCATATACACCTATGATAATTTAATGTATAAATTAGGCAGAGTACAAGATTTAACAACAATAACTAATAATGAAATGGAATAATTATAATAATATACTGTGATAGAAGTTATATGAAGGTGGTCTCCTCAAAATATCTTATGCTGTACTCACTTTTTCACCTAAAGAAAGTACATTGAACAACTGTAATGGCAAAATCAATAAAATATATTAAAAAAAAAGAAAAAAAGTAGTACGTTGTGGCTTCTCTTTGGCACATTGCAATTACTAAGTAAAATAAGAGCTACTGGAACACAAGCACCACGATAGCTAGATAGTAGATCTAATGACCAAGGCAGCTGCTAACTGCCTAATGGGTGGGGGGTGCACACAGCATAGAACGCACTAGCCAAAGGGGTGATTCATATCCTGGGCAGGAGAGAGCAGGCAGCGTGAGATTTCAACGCACTATTAGAATGGCATGCAATTTAAAACTTATAAATTGTTTATATCTGGACTATGCCATTTAGTATTTTCAGACTGTGGTTGACTGCAGATAACATAGAGGATAGTGGAACATAGAGGATACATAGAGGAGCGGCGTCAGATGCACCCAGCTGGTCACGTACATGTCTCAGGGGCAGCCCACACTTCTCAAATGGTGATTGGCTGAAAGAGTTATGATCAAAACATCCAGATGGCTTGGTGCCTGAGATTTAGGTGGGTCTGCCCAACAGCAGCAGTGAGAGAGCTTTTTCAGAAGAACAATATTTTGGTGTTCCTACATAGAAACTCTGCCTTAGCGCTTGACATCCTTTTACCGGACATGACTGCTCCCCACTTTCAATGTGGGATTATTCTGGGAGTGATGAAATTTTTTAATGTTATTAAAATTGTCAGGCTAAAATTATGTGTTATATCTTTTTTACTCCATTAGGACTACAGACTTGACCACATATTTTTCAAAGAATTTAAGATTTCCAGCATGTTTGTTACTTCGAATGGCCAAAGAACGCCCCAGCCTTGTAGCTTCAGAAATGCAAACTTTACAATAGATTCCTATATCCTTTTAGTTACTTTGTACCATAATGAAGCTCAGGTTTTTTAAAAGATTTTTTAAATTTATTTTTACTAAGAGGGAAAAGGCAGGAGAGAGGGAGAGAAACATCAATGTGTGGTTGCCTCCTGCACATGTCCCACTGGGGACCTGGCCTGCAACCCAGGTATGTGCCCTGACCGGGAATCAAACTAGTGACCCCTTGGTTTGCAGGCCTGTGCTCAATCCACTGAGCCACACCAGCCAGGGCTGAAGCCCAGTTTTCGCACAGTGATCAGATGGCTTAATCTAATCTCCTCAGTTTAGGTCATGATGACCCAGGGAGGACAAATGACTCCTTAGGAAGCAGAAGAACCAGAGCTAGAGCCTAGGGTCCTGGCCACAGGTAAGTTCTCTCTCCACCACTATTGCCTCTGGTTCTCAGATTTCCCCTTCATCTGCTCTAGCTTCAGGATACATTTGTGAGCCTCTTGGGTGTGAATCAGTGGCTGCATTCTCTTAAAGGGGACCTTGAGGTGCAGAAGTGGCCTACCTCCCTGACTTTCTGAACTCTGTACAATCTTGTCAGTCTGCACAACACTCCTATAGGCCCAGTCCATATAATCTGGCTAGAGATGCCAAGGGTCTTAATACGAGGAAATAAACTTCCTAGAAGAGAGAGTACACTGAGACGAAGCAGACTCAGAGCAAGTTTGACACCTTGAACACGCCCAACGCTCTCCTTTGTAGTTCTGCCTTTGGCTCCCCAGTCAGTGTGTCTTCTCCTTCTAATGACCAGGGTGACTAGGTTGGGAATGGATGCATATAATGCTAAAACGTTAGTGGATTTTATACATTCTAAGCAGCATCTAACAGGCAGGCTGTTAGAAGGGGAAGGGTTGGTTGGGAAAGGGTTGATTTATAAGGATACGACTTTAAAGGCAGAACACTTTTTGCAGTGCATGGATGCTTTCTGTCTCTTCCCATCTCTGAGTTTCGTTGCCAGCACTGCCGGACAGTTATGGTTGAGGTGTGTGAATATGGATTCATGCAGGAGAAGCTGGCAGCTGCCTCTCTTTTTGGGGGAATATGTTCTGGGACAGCAATGGCTTTTTTGTCAGTTACCTCCGGGTGGCATGGTTCTACAGTGGACAAGCTAAATGGCTAGCCACATACATCTGTACAAGATGCATGTATCTACTTTCTGTATTTCTGCCTTTCTATATTTCCACCCATCTTTTTCTCTCTCCACAGAAGATGGCAACTTGGGCAGCCAGATGTGCTGGCATCTCACATCTGCGGAAAAGCCTTCCATCTACGCATATACCTGGGGCTCAGCTTGTACTATAGCAAAGCTGGGGAAATGAGAAGTGAAGGCAGAGAAATGCAATAAAGGGTACCCATACTCAGATGGTGGAACTGAACTTTGTCTGAGAAGAGGGGCTGGGATCAAGGATCTGTTCCTTCTCTGTTTCCCAGACTCCCCCTAACCCCCTAAAACAGCCCTATTTATATTATGTATAAAACTGAACAGCTTCAGGAATCATCCTAGAACTATATCCACCCACCCAACCCACTCCCAGAGAGAAGACTTGGCTATCTGCAGCCTAGGGGAGGAGACCTGGGGAGCCCAGGACCACTGTCTGCAAGCAACCTAAAGCATGCACATTAGAGGCATGAGGCTTTGAGTAGGCGCAGAAAAAAAGAGAACAAGATCCATTGGTGGGAGTTGCACAGACACAGAGTTCAGTTCAACAGAAGGCAGAATCAGGCTCTCCCTCAATGGGACAGGCTCTGCAGAGTGCTGTGAGTAGCTATCACTGAGGCATTCATTAAGAGAGATCTGGACGACCAAAGTGTGGATGTGTACCACACTCACTGACAGACAGGGAAGGGGCCAGGGGGGAGTAGGTGGTTAAATATTTCCATTTTGCGATTCCAATGACTGCGCAATGCAAGGAGAAATCACCCACCAATGTTAGTTATTTTACATAGCAGGATTAAAACAACATGTTCCAGGAGGAAACCAAGTCAATTATGAGAAACAAGTTGTCCTTAAGAAACAAAATAGATCAGGTGGGAAGGTGGGATCCCAGTGCCCCACTGCACGGCACCTGCACCCCCATAACCTCTGTAGGTGCCAGTGTCGTCCTGGTACTTGTGAAGATGATAATGAAAGCTACTGGGGTGGAGGAGCTGTTGGGAGAGGAAAATGAAATAATAACAGGTAGCTGAATGTTTGCTATGGGCTAGGGACAGTTTTAACAGCTTTAGTTACATTATTTAATTCCTGCAACTACACATTTTACAAGTACAGAAACAAGGGCAAAGAGAATAAGAGAATCACTCATGGCTATACAGCTAGGAAGAGGGAGAATAGGATGAAACCCGGGAGATGTCTACACATTGCACATAAACACTTAAAACAGTGCCTGGGACAAAGTGGGGGCTCATGTGATGACTGTTATTATAGGGAGTTGGA
This sequence comes from Sturnira hondurensis, assembly GCF_014824575.4. NCBI lineage: Eukaryota > Metazoa > Chordata > Mammalia > Chiroptera > Phyllostomidae > Sturnira > Sturnira hondurensis. The sequence continues at coordinate 2,419,883 of NW_028096448.1, read as the reverse complement.
GCAATATGGTAGACAAGGGGGTGCCCTCTGGAGCCATTCTGTGTGATAACTGGAGTTCTGTATGCCTGGTGTTCTCATCTATAAAGAGGGCACGAAATGGCCACTTCTTAGGAAGCCTCAAACATTAAGTGATTTAATGCATGTGAAATGTTTTAGAAAAATGCCAGGCAAATAACAAGTGCTCCACTAATGTAAGGTAATATCCTACAAACATGCTGTAGATTACAAATACACCCAGGTATGTGGTATAGTGATATAGCATACCTGGTGCCTGTGTCTGTGATATCCGTACAAAAAGGGCAATCACTCAGAAGAGTCACGGTTTAGTCACGAGGTATCATTAGCAGCCCCTGATATCTTCTGGTTGTACCGTATAGAAGAAAGGGTGTTTATTTGATTGCTTGGTTCTTAACCAAACCACAACTCCTATGTATAGAGGGCCTTAATTCTACTGGATAGTGGTGATCTTTCACATGTGGTTCTCATCCTGCAAACCTGCCTCTCAGCTTCTCCCTGAATCTTGAATCAAATGAAATTTCCCAGGTTTTCATGGGCGAAGGAGAGGGCACTATAAAGCTAACCTGGAAAAGAAATGGAACGTTTTCCACTGACTTTTTCTGCAGTGAGCTCTTCAACAGACACCCAGAACTGAGCCGGGACAGAGACTGGTCTTCTCCCAAATATCTGCAGAGCTGGCGGTTCTGCTGTCTTACCTGGTGAGCTTGCTGCCAATCTGCTGCCTCAGCTCCAGTCTTTCTTCGTCTGTCTGCCTGGGAAGGATGTTCTTTTCTTCCAGCTCTCTCTTGGAAGGCCTGTTGCTGAGTTTGATGGCTAAGGAGTCCTTCCTGCACACCTTCATGGCCAGGGAGCCTGCAGGAGGAAGAAACAAGTTAATAATGCTGGCACACATGTGTGGGCCCCAAGGTGAAAGGCAGGAAGACAATGGGGTTAACACCTGAGAGTGGTCAAGGCCCCAAATGGTGCTTCCATTGAGTTCCTGGTCAACATGTTCCATGCACCACACAATGTGCTGAGCATGTGATGAGTACATGGGGAGCCTATGACTAGGTCTTTGCTCTCCAGGAACTTCCAGCATGCAGGCAACATCATAAAGGAGAGCAGGACAGACCGGAGTGGAAGAGAATGCAAAGCTGGGAGAAAGGACCGAGGCCTTCAGTAACTGTGGTCAGCTTCACAGAGCAGGAGGGGCTGGTGCCTGCAGGACAAACAGGATGCGCGCAGGCAGCAGGTGGGTGGGCATCTGCATGTGGCAGATAAGCCCAGTAATTACAGGAGACGAAAGAGACCAGTGACTGTGGAGCAAGGGAGGCTGTGAAGGAAAGTAAGCCTGGGCAGACAAAGTGGGGTCTGCTCGGGATGGGAGTGGGAGTGAGGCCATTAAAACAGGCCATATTCAGGGACTATTTTTTTTCTTTTTAGAGTAAGAGGTTCTGAGCAGCCAGCCAGGGCAGGGCTTCCTCCCGCCTGGAATAAATCCATGCTTCTCAACCAGGGGTGATCTTGCTCCTTGAAGAGACACTTGGCAAAGTTTAGAGACATTTTTGGTTATAAAAATTGGGGTTCAGGGGGAGGGTGCCCCTGGTATCTAGTGGGCAGAGGCCAGGGATGTTATTAAACACCCTGCAGTGCATGGGACCACCCCACGGCAAGGACTTGTCTGGTCTGAACTGTCACCCGTGCTGAGAGTGAGCAACGCTGGGCTAACACCTTCAGTTCTTCGGGCAAGAAAACAGTGCTCAGTGGCTGAGTGGCCGCACTTCCCACGCGTGGATTGTTTGCGCCTTGGGCTGCCCCTCTGTGGTCCCCTCCTCAACATTTCATTGCTCACCAGGGCTCTCACAAAGCAGGAGAAAGAGACTGGGAAGCAACAAGTTTGGGAGATTCCTCTGAATTTAGTTAGTACTAGTGTTCTTTCTTTCTCCCCTGGTATTAGAACATGGGCTTTGCCAGGAGACACAGCCGGCGTCAAACCCTAGCATTGTCACTTGGCGGATGTGAGGCTCCGGGCAGGTCACTAACCTCTCCCTTTCCTTCCCTTCTCTGTAAAGTGGGGCAACAGTGTCGATGCCACTGGGTGTTGTAAGGTGTAGGTCGTAGAATAAAAATCTTAGTACGTGGTCAGATGCAGTATATATTCAGTGAAAAGCTGCTATAATATAAATTCATTTATTAAAAAGTTAAGCAAATATCAGTCTCTATCACTTAACTGCCATGCATTTATCATTTATAAGCAGAATGACAGATTTTGAACTCTGCTTCCTTCATTTCTTCTCTCTTGGCGCATTTGAAGGCCTTAAAAAAGAAATTTAAATTCAGGCCTTCTAAAGTTATTGAAGTCTGCTTAAAATGAATTTGCTGCACACAGCATGGTGGGTATATCTGAGTATCATGTAGATTGGAACTGAAGGTCAGGGTCCCCACCCCTTTTTTGAGGGAGGGGCTGCAGCCCAAGGGAAACAGTCAAAGAAAGGAAGCGCTATCTAAGAAGTAGCAGGTGGCGGCGTGATATAATTTGTAGATTTATGAGGATATTTAGAGGACACCTACACTTTCATTTTGCTGATGAAGAAACCGAAGCCCCGAGAGGTTACTTGAGCTGCCCTGTGCCCCGGGGCCAGATGACACCAGACCCCGGACCAGAACCAGAGTGCAGGGCAGCTCCGCAGTGCTCTTTCTACCAGCCCCCACCCCAGCTGAGCAGTTTGGTGCACGCACTGGTATACAGTGAGGTGTCATCGTCCTCGTCATCCTCTTCCTCCTCCTCTTCTCTTGTGTATAGGCAAGATGAGTCTTCGTAGTCTGATTCATGAGGCACATTTTCTTTATTGTCATCACATTCAATCACAACAGTTGGCACTTGTCTGATTTCTGGAAGGCCCAGAGGTCCTGCCTTTGTGATACTGTCACCCGAGTGCAAACCAGAGCTGTGGTACGAAGTGGAACAGGGAACCCGCTGCTCAGAGCTGTTTAAAGAGAAGGAGGAAGGAAGACATTCATTCTGGCTAGAGTCACATAAATGCATCAGAATGTTGTTAAAACTCAGTTGTCCAGTCCTAAGAGGCAAAGTGTCTCCAGGGCAATTGAAGTCTCATTTCTCGACCTACAGCTAAACCCCTGAAGGACAGCAGAGTTTTCTGGTAGCAGCATTGCCCGGGGAGGAGGAGTTCTAACCCCCTGTGGAGGGACGGTGGCGGTCCTAGCACAGCAATGGGGTTGCACTCACTACACTGAACAGCACACTTCAGAAGAGTAAGAGTTATAATTTTCTTTGTCCTGTGTATTTACAATTAAAAAATAAAACCACAAAATCGAAAAAATTTCATTCCATGGGTTTTTCTGGTTAAGATCCATACATTCAAGTGCCAGAGGAAAGCTCCTTTGCAAGCCACACGTNAAGAAACCGAAGCCCCGAGAGGTTACTTGAGCTGCCCTGTGCCCCGGGGCCAGATGACACCAGACCCCGGACCAGAACCAGAGTGCAGGGCAGCTCCGCAGTGCTCTTTCTACCAGCCCCCACCCCAGCTGAGCAGTTTGGTGCACGCACTGGTATACAGTGAGGTGTCATCGTCCTCGTCATCCTCTTCCTCCTCCTCTTCTCTTGTGTATAGGCAAGATGAGTCTTCGTAGTCTGATTCATGAGGCACATTTTCTTTATTGTCATCACATTCAATCACAACAGTTGGCACTTGTCTGATTTCTGGAAGGCCCAGAGGTCCTGCCTTTGTGATACTGTCACCCGAGTGCAAACCAGAGCTGTGGTACGAAGTGGAACAGGGAACCCGCTGCTCAGAGCTGTTTAAAGAGAAGGAGGAAGGGAGACATTCATTCTGGCTAGAGTCACATAAATGCATCAGAATGTTGTTAAAACTCAGTTGTCCAGTCCTAAGAGACAAAGTGTCTCCAGGGCAATTGAAGTCTCATTTCTCGACCTACAGTTAAACCCCTGAAGGACAGCAGAGTTTTCTGGTAGTGGCATTCCCCGGGGAGGAGGAGTTCTAACCCCCTGTGGAGGGACGGTGGCGGTCCTAGCCCAGCAATGGGGTTGCACTCACTGCATTGAACCGCACACTTCAGAAGAGTAAGAGTTGTAATTTTCTTTGTCCTGTGTATTTACAATTAAAAAATAAAACCACAAAATCGAAAAAATTTTATTCCATGGGTTTTTCTGGTTAAGATCCATATATTCAAGTGCCAGAGGAAAGCTCCTTTGCAAGCCACACGTCTGGAGAGGTGGTGGCGGGGGGTGGGGGGGTGGGTGGGAGCTGGTAAAAGGACTACTTTGATGGAGAAGCTAGAGATCCAGAAAGAGGTAGTGCATGAGGTGCTAGCTTTCAAAGCCAAGCAGTGTGATCGGGAGGGACTGAGCGAGGGACAGACTGCTTTTAGGCATGGTGATCAGGGCGAGAGAAGCCGTGGGACCACAGGGATGGCAACCCATTCAGGAACATCAGGGTGGACGTGATCAAGGATGACTTACAGAGGGTTCTCTCCCCGGGACGGGGTCAGATGCTCAGCAGCCACAGGTAATGATAGTCTGGGTTCTTTTTTTTTTCTTTTTTGTGGGCCAATTTTCCAGGAAGCAATGATGATGATATTCTAGGTCTTTTCCCTTTTAAACTGAGCCAACTCTGATAAAATGTATTTTTTAATTAAAAATGCTTTGCTTCATAAATAGAAGCCATATATGTTCATTGTAGGAAAATTAGGAAACGCATAACATCAAAACTAAAGAAAATAAAGTAGTTATTTTCTTAATAGAGTCTACGCTGCATTGTGATCCTGAGAAATTTAGAATTCTTTTTATGACAGGCTCTGAATGAAGCTCAGCAAGAATCATGGGCCAGAAACACATAGTTCAAGTTTCTAGTTCATTTTCAGGTTAACTGGGAAAAGAATTTGTATCTTTCATTTAGGGCAAGGGTGTCAAACTCATTTTCATTGGAGGCCACATCAGCCTTGTGATTGCCTTCAAAGGGCTGGAATAATTTTAGGACTGTAAATATGTAACTACTCCTTAACTGTTAAAGAATTGAAATTACTTCCAGCCCTTTGAAGGCAACTTCGAGGCTGACATGGCCCCTGGTGAAAATGAGTTTGACAACCCTGATTTAGGGAACTTCTCAACACAGAAAACTCATCACAGTTTCCTCCCCAAAGCATTAGACATTCATAAGATAATGGAGTGTGAAGTTATATTTACTATATATCAATAAATTTACCTTAAAATATTTTTTTAAATGTTAAGAATTTTTTAAATCATTTATTTATTTATATTTATTTATCTCTAGAGAGGAAGGGAAGGAAAGGGAGAGAAATATCAATGTATGGTTGCCTCTCGTATGTCCCCTGATGGGAACTGACCTGCAACCCAGGCATGTGCCCTGACTGGGAATCGAACCGCAATTGTATGGTTCACAGGCCCGTGCTCAATCCACTGAGCTACACCAGCCAGGGCCTACCTTAAAGTATTTTATACAAAATAAAAGTCTTTAGCCATGACATATGAATGCATGATAGTCTCCTAGGAAACTTTCAATTACGTGTTGAATTATTGCTATGTCTAATTTCAATTCAATTAACTTTCTCCCTTCCATTGTTTCCAAAGGGCTATTTTGCTCTTTGTGTTTTTCACATAACTCCTCAGTGACACAAATGGAAAATCTAGTTAACACATTTTGAGCTCTGCTATTCAAGGCCCTGAATTCGATCAGCTAAAAAAATCCCCTTCAACCACTAAGATTAAATCACATATTTACCAAAATGCAGCATCTTCTTAGATACTAGCAGCTAAAGGGATCCGTTTCCTACCTAGTTTGATAAATGGTAATGAGAGGAGGAAGGCGGAGTACAAGATAGAGGGTCTCTGGGTGAGGAATGTAATCGCCGACTGCAGGGGACTGACTGGGGGGAGTTGGTGCCCCACCACACAAGACGCCCCTTCCTCAGGCAACAATAAGCACCACGTTCCACCGCTGCTGGTGATTCTATATTGGGTATTACGGGAAGTAGAGACCTAGGAGGCAAAAATCCCATTCCACGGCTCCTGTTTGCCCCATCCCTGCCTTCCTCTCTGTAATGCACAGATAGCTAAGGAGGGTTCCTGCAAAGGCACGGAGCTGGGACTATCAGATGGCAAGGAATGAAAAGTAGCTGACAGACATTCATGTTTGGTGGGGAAAAACCTGAAAACCAGAAGGTATTAGTTCCTTAAGGCAGATGGCTCCAAACTGCCTTGAGAGGAAAGAGAAAGCAGAAATATTATGCAAAGGGAGATAAACTCGACCCTCCAGGCAGCCTGTGATAAACAGGAGACTGGTTTCTCTTCCCTCAGAGACACGTGGGAAGTGTGAGACTTTGAATAGAATGGGATTATAAGGCAGCTCACCCTACCCTCCATTGCTTAGGCAGGTACTAGGTATCATGCTACCTACTTGTCTTATACAACAGGGACCAGTCATGGCCATCGGCGACTGCCTGGTGGGGGCTCTACTGTGGAAATAGCTGGAGACCTCAGCTGGCCAATAAGGTCATCTTCCTGAGTGGGACTGCAGCATGCAACAGAATGTCTAATATCCCAGAAGGATGGAAAAGGTGTTTTCCAGGAGGCTAGGGGAATCTACCAAAAGGGCTTTAAAATGTTCTGTTAATAAGTGTATCTTGACTGCCAAAACTCTGAGAAGAAGGAAAAAAGCCCACACAGATGATCCATGTATCTGGTAAGTCTGGGGAAGCACAGGAGGGCAAGAAAAGGCGAGTAAGAGTGAAGAAGGAGGCCGGGAAGTTTATTCCACGACCTTGGTCTGAGGAGGCAGGATACAAATTCAAGTCCACATTGTCAATAATCAAATAATATGAATAATAACTTGACCAATAGTAAATGACAAAATGTGGACTTGAATTTGTATCATTTACTACTGGTCAAGTTATTATTCTTATTATTTGATTATTTAATGTCTCCGAGCCTCAGCTTCCCTAGCTGCAGCCCTGGGTGGTGTCCCACTGGCCACGCCTTTACATGAGACCCTCACTTGTTATCCCTAGAAACAGCCTTCCAGGTGGTTTCCAATCACTCCCCGCGTCAGTCCCCTTTCAAACACACGGAGGTCAGAGCCACTTTCTAAAACTCAGGTCTAGCCTCACCCATTAGCCCTCTGCCTGCCTACACCATCTACGACACCGGTACTTCAGGAGTGACTCCAGTGGAAGTCAGTTACTGTATCGTGAGCTGTACTATTCAAGGCAAAGAACGAAATCATCCTAAGTGTGGCACCTTACTCCATTTGGCCTCCACCCCTGATGGCTGTGGGCAGGAAGGGGAACGCCCAGCCCAGTATCCGTCTCAGGAATGTCGGCTTTACAGTACAGAGTTGTCACTTACAAAATGCACTCCCCAGGAAAGGTCTCACTGCTGAAGAAAAGTGAAAACCTAGGAGAGGTCATTTAGACCCAGTGTGACATGCAGTGCCTTGCACAATCTGACCCATAAATTATATGGGGACAAAACCCAGCCTTCATCCCCATATAATTTACCCCCTGGTCACACACAACAACGCATTGCAAACACTTGGCCTGGAACACAGTGCCTAAGTTCTTGGGAGATCTCTCAATAGTAATACATAATTGTGAACATCTGTTGGCTTACTGTCTTCCCTTCCCCAGCCAAGCTGCAGGCGCCTTGAGGGGCAGGGACCATGTCTAATTCACAGCTGTGGCAGGTGCCTAGTGCCACATCTGACACAAAGTGGACAGTCAGTAATTGTTTGTTGTTTTTGCTGAATGAAAGAAATATGGGCTGGGATCCCTGATACGGAGGTGCATGTGTAAGTGGCTGACAAACCATATGTATAGGGTATTAATTAAGAGATCTGTTTTTCATTTTCAGAAAGGCATTTGGTGGTGTACTGCAAGGCTGTGGGCACCCCTGATGTGGTTGACACTTTTATCGATGGTGTAATGACGAAAAGGGCATCCTTATCAAATAGGTGGAGAACGGAGGTAGAAAAGGAAAGGAGGATGTGGGCAAAGTGAACATTTACCGAGTGCATCACCCACTGTTCTAGGAACTTTCACACCCAGTATCTCATTTCATCTTTATAATAGCAGGGGAGGTGTCATTATCCTCATTTTAATAAGCAGGAAATAGAGGCTTCAAGAGGGTAATAAATCAGCCCATGAGGATGCTGATAGTAAAGAAAGGACCAAATCTGAACCCGCTATATCTGAAAACTGAGTTATGGAACTTGTAACATTGTGAACTTTCATTAAATGCATGCCCCACTAATACATGTGTGAGGTGCAGAGAATATCATGTCTTTTCAACAGCACATGTACAAAGTAGGCATTATTACTTTGTAACTATTTTAAATCTTGCTAACCAGGGTGATAGTGTTCTACCCGGCCATGGTCAGGCTGTGCCTGGGGTGCTAAGGGTAAAGGATTCACCTTAGACACGGGACTGTGATGGTCAGGATGTTGGGGGGAGTCATCTGCTCGTCTCTTGTTGTGGCTAGTGGCCTCTGCACCAGAATGGCAGAGTTGAGTGCTTGCCACTGTCTCAGATATTAACTGTCTGGACCTTCACAGGGAGATGTTTGACCCCTGGTCTAAACCAGTATTCCTAAACCTTGTTCATGTCCACACTCCTTGGTTTTCTGTGTGCCATATTTGAAGTCCATTTACACTGTCATTTGCCATATTTTGCTGTGTGTAATGTGCTCCTGTGTATAACATGTGCCCATGTTTTTTTGCCCAGACATTCAGGACACAAATCTTTTGTTTTAATTAATTAATTAACTAACTAACTAATATATATTTAGAAACAAAAATGATTATCATGCTCTAGGGCATTATTTTGCATAGGACACTGCTATTGCTTTCCAGAGTTACTCTTTTAATGCATAAGCATATATAAAAGAATTAAATACATTTATATAGATACAGAATTAGTACTACCCACGTATAATATGCATCCTTATTTTTCCCTCAAAAATTTGGGTAAAAAGTGTGCATTATATATGACAAAATATGGTCCTTTGTATTTTTCAATCAACAACTTAAACAGCTTATTAATTTAGCCTCCTCTGAAGCCATAATATCTTTATAATAATAGGTTTCATGGCTAATTGTGTGTTTATAACACATTAAAATAAATGTGACTATTAAAACTTTTATAGAAGGTTGTCCTAAACTTGCTTTATGTACCACCCCTGTGCGTATATCACTTCCAGGTCAAACGACGGCTTGGGCCCTCTCAACCGCAGCATGACTGGCATTTTGTCCCAGACAACTCCTTGTGATGGGGGCTGCCCTGCGCATTGCAGGACCTTTGGGGCTCCCCTGGTCTCTAACCATCACATGCTAGTGGCATCTGCTCTCCTTGTAATAACCCAAAACATCACCAGTCATGGCCAAATGTCTTTTGGGGAGGGGAACTGCCCAGCAGCAACCGTAGGCCTGGTGTCTTCATAACGGCTTTGCCCTGAGCCGCGTTCTCAGGGCCGTCCCACGTAAGCCCTTTGGCACTGCGCCCAGGGTCTGCAGTGTCCATGGGGGAACAAAGAACCGTCCGGATCCTGTCTCCTAAGTCTCTCACTCCTGGGTCTCAGGCTGTCATTCTGGGGGCTGTACCAACCATTCGATGCTATTCGAGTTTCACTAAGTCATCTGCAGCCCTCGTAAGTCCCTGAGCAGTTACCCCATTAAGGTAGGCGCTCCGAGCTGACTCCTGAGCAAAACAGCTTTTCTCATTACCTTGCCCAGATTAGTGACTTACAAAATGACACTCTAGTGGCCTGAAAGAGTCACCACATCTTCCAGAGCACCTGTCAACCTCCCTGAGGAAAAGCTGACTCATGTAATCAGATCTATTCTAGACCATTCATGTCAAAATTCTTTGAAGTTAAGCTTTCTCTTTGCTTGGAATTCAAGTGGCTCTCACTGTATGCGGTTGTGTTCTGTTCCTCTGCCTGGTGGCTGAGCAGGAACTAAAACGGAGGTAAGCATGAAGCCCCTCACCCTAACCTATATGGAGCCTTGCTTAACTCATATGGACTACTACCGTACATAACAATGATAAAAGTTAACATTTTAAAGTGCTCACACTGTGCCCTATACGGATTTATTTAGGTCTTACAACTACCCTGTGAGATGAGGGCATATACCGTGATTCCCCCCATTTTAGAGAGGAAAAACGAGGCACATGACCAAAGTCCCAGCTGGAGGGACGCAGGCATCACCGACCACAGGCAGCAGGACCCACCCTCTCAGGAATGTCACTACACCGCCTGTGCAGAAGCACCAGCCCTGCGATGGCTCCGGTCCTTCCTCTTCTTCCAGAACTTTCCCCTCTCCCACCACCACTCTTTACTGCTGTCGAACAGGTCTGACCACACAGTTCTCCCATTTAAGACCTCAGAGGGGTCTTAAACAGCAAATGCCACCCTCTTTGGCAGGGAGTAGGGGGCGCCTCACGATCTGACCCACAGTCCACTCAGTCTCATCTGTCACCCCTCTGTACTGCACGCCCAGTGCCTCCACCTCAGCGGGCCACCTGCTGCGTCCCAAAGCACATTGTGGACTTTTCTGCCTCTTCCCTTTGCCATGGCTCTGCCTCGGAACTATCCCCTCAGAGTCTGGCTGCTGACGCGTGCCACTCACACCGGGGGGAGAGTTCAAATGCCATTTCTTCTGAACAGCCTTTCCTAAACTTTTCAAGGGAAATCGGCCCCTCCCCTGTGCCCCCACAGTCTGGGTTTTCACCTCTGTCACAGCACCTGTCCCATTATGTTCTCATGTCTGGGCATTTACCCCCTACCCCCGTTGACTATAAGTCTTTCGAAGACAGAGGCTGATTATTAATTCCTTCATATCCAAGTCCCATTTTGTACATGTTTTTGGAACTGCTAGAAAAGTCAACTGAGTAATTGGATTGAAGTCTCTTGGAACCAGAAAGGTCTTATTACACTTCTCATCATTTAATCCTCTAAAATAATGATCCCTGATCCTTAAGGTCTTGCTGTTGCAGGGGAAGTATCCCTGTGAAAGAATAATTAGGGTTTTATATATAGTGATCTAGACTTTTTTCCTAAGAAGATAATCCAATGAGATAAAGCACAGAGACCTATGCAAGGAAGAATGGCATGGTGCACCCATGCCCTCTGTCCCAGGCCTGTCTCTGTGAGCACAGATGGAAGAGAGGGAGCTTAAGGGTGTCCGTGTTCCAGTTCTGCACTCACGGGCTGTCAGGCCACTTCAGTCAGGACTGTCCAGAGTCAGGTCGCTTTGTAAGGTGCAGTAGAAGAGGATCCTAAACTTTCTTCTTGTATGCCATTTTGTAATGAATTTAAATAAACATCAAAGACCCCAGATTATTCTACAGGGAGAAAAATGAGATTCTGTTTCCCATCTAGGTAGCTCCAAATGACGTAATTTTCCTGACAGATATTACAGGGATAAGCATGCAAAAACCCAAGAGCATTTGTGGCATTCACAAGATGCTGGGCAGCTGCACCAGGCTGGACTATGTCCATTCTATTCCCTCTGCCAGGGGCTGACTGCTCAGGAGGCAGGAGCAGGGCTACTTCAGATTCACTGCAGTAGCTAACACACATGGTCCTTGGTGGGATCCGTAAAAGTGCTTTGAAAATGTTCATTACCTCATTTAATCTCACAAAAATGTGTGAAGTTAGGACGGGTGTTGCTATTACCTTGATTTTATGATGAGAACACTAAGTTTCTGAGAACATAGTGAAGTGATCACAGCAAGCATGTGGCCTTGGGTTTCCTCACTCCAGGGCCTGTGGTCTTCCCATTAACCATGCCATTGTCTCCCAGAGGACCCTCACTGCATTTTTTTGTATATGTATATGCTCACTATGAAATGCAATTTGCACCAAATTCAGAAAACATGGAAATATTAATTATCTGTATAATGAAAAGCAAAGATAATAGATGCTCACATAACCCAACTACTTGTTTGGTATGAACTTTGCTTTGAAGAGCCACGGGTTAGGTGCTCTTACAGAACCCAGAGGTGGGTCTGAATTCTAGGTGTGAGCTGTACAACAGCTTTTGGTGTGAGTGGCACATGGCTGGGTGAGCAGGTGTGCAGAGAGAACAGGATACGAGAGAGGCCAGAATAGTTACCAAGCTGGACAACCCAGCCTTGGAGAATGCAGTGCAGTCAGTAAGAAGGAGGGAGGTGTGGGTTTACTGTGGCCACGTTAACGATGCATTTCCTTAAGGATAGAAAGGCACCACCATCATCCCCTGCTTTATCTTTCCACAGATCCCTGTCTCCACTTTGCAAAATATAACATCGTCATTGGCTTTTCAGGCCTCTCCCGCTAAAAGGAAAGCTCACGAGAATGCGGACTTTGTTGTGTCCTCACTGTCTCCCCAGAGGATGCAATAGCCTGCCTGAAAGTCTTCCTTCATGAAAGAGATGAAAGAATAAACACTTGTTTATCTAAAACAGGAGGCGGGCTAGTTACAAGAGATATACGAAAAACAGAAGCATTCAGAAAGCTTGAGAGCAAAATGGTTGTCTTAAATTGGTAAAAAAGCAAGCATTTCAAACTCTCTTCCTCATCATGTCCCTATGACCCATCAGGGAGGTGAAAAACTTTCTTCTCTCCCCTCTTTCTGTCTCCATCATGAATAACAGTTAATGAGTCTTCTGTTTGGAAAGTCCAACTCTGTCCTTTATCTGCACTAAACCAGGGAGGAGACATGCAGGTTGAGAACGCACCGCTCCGATTCCCAGTCCACCTTCCCCATTTCCCTACTATTTAAATGGTCACATTTTTGAGAAATCTCTACATTAAAAAAGTTAAGAGACTGCCTTACCTTTCATGTTTATTACTAGTGAGGGAAAGGCAGCTTGTTTTTTAATAATTCATAACGAACGAATGCCAAGACATCACAGCATTTCAGGGCCAGGGCAACCGTCTGTCCCTTTTCGAGATTCATTACCACGTGGTAATGGGCGGGCCGCCATGTGCGTGGCAGAGCGTGTGACTCAAAGTGGGTGGGGATTACCAGCTGTCAAACACCTTTCACACTCTTGTAGAAAATCAGGGCAGGTTTGGAAACACAAAATTACTGTGTGTTTCAAATCCTTAGTCTTTACTGAAAATACCTGAAAACCATTTCACCATCATTTCTAAAGAAAAACGTATGATAACGGAATGTTGCTTTCTGGCATCTGATTTCAAATGCAACAACTGTGAAAAGGAAAAAAAAAAGACATTGATCTCCTCAAAGGACTTAGAAAGTTTATTATCTACAAATATGACAATGGAAATGAAGTTAAACTTCAGGAGGACCAGCTTTTGTCATTTAGTCAGCACAACTTACAAAGAGTTTTCAGAAAGGAGAGAGAACAGTCAGCCGTTTTCTTCTTAGAAACCAAAAATGTGTGAGGGATTATGTTACAAATTGCAGTGCCAGAGGATGAAAAATGACATAAATAACCACTGAGAGCCAAGAAATAATCAGCTCCATTTCAGGAAAACAGGCACACAGCGGTGCGTTTTATCATGGCCTAGGATTAGCCTCCTGAGATAAGAAACTCAAACTTAGAGCTTTTGTTTTTTGTTGCACTTAGTAAGCAGAAACTGTGACCTTCTTTACACTGACCCACAGTTCTGAAACACTGTCTGGGCTTGGGATGCGACGAATGAACCAATCAGACATGCAGAGTCTGACCAGCCGCCCACCACTCCTGCATTCTCCATTTCTGATGGAGAGACCACCCAGTGGTGGCCCTTTCATAAGACTTCACACCTGGACATCAGCCAACATCCTAGGACATGCTTGGTTGGACGGTGGTGCCAGGAGGGCAGGGGGTGGAGTGAGGAGGCCTATGTTTGAGTCCCAGCTGGGCCATTCGCCAGTTGTGAATCTTGGTCTTCAGTTCCTTATCAGCTAAATGGAGGAACCTATTGGCCCACCTCACAGGTTGTTGCTAGATCAATGGTGCTTTGCGAACACCAGTGCTGGTGGTTGCTGTTTTAGCTAGGGTTATACTTAAACACTGGCAATTATCCTAATCCAGTCATGATGGATATTATTCATTGATATATTAAAACACTTCCTTTAGCGTTTTTATTTTTCTAAGATATTTGTTTATTTATTTATTTTTAGAGAGGGGAAGGGAGAGAGAAAGAGAAGGAGAGAAACATCAACGTGTGGTTTCCTCTTGCACACCCCCTACAACCCAGGCATGTGCCCTGACTGGGAATCGACCCTGTGACCCTTTGGTTTGCAGGCCAGCACTCAACCCACTGAGCCACACCAGCCAGGGCTAGTGTTTTTATATTTGGGGGCTGCAAAGTCTTTCTCGACAATGGTTTGTAAATCAAAGATTCAATATTCATATATTGGGCCAGAGTTTCTATTAATGTACACAGAGGAATTCAAATACAGATTCTCTCTTTTGAAATTGCACTTCCCTTTTTAATCTTCTTAAGACTTCAGCAGATGTTAGTGGTTTATACAGTCTCACTTTAACCTTCCTCTAGCCAGTCTGCTCACCAGCCTCGTAGGGTAGGTGTTTCTTGCTCACAGCAACAGTAAATACCTTGCACTGAAATCCCGTCATGCCCCTTGGAACAGCAGTTAAACTGTAAAACAGTAACTATGGGCAGTCACTTATAGATGATAAGTACATGCTTTAAAATCAAAGAACTGACCTAACATAAGAGATTGATAAAACTCTGATCTCAAAGGGTCAGGGACAAATGTCTACCCAGGACTGCACAAGATTTTAAAGAGACGGCATCAATATAAGAGAAAGGAATCTTTCTCTGGAGACGCATTTCACTTAAACATGTTTGCCACGTGTATGAGGATGAGCAAAATTCTGAACTTCTGCAACTATGCCAGTTGGCAAACATAACACTTCGATGTTCAGAGTTTAACTCTTGCTATGGCACCAACGCACCTCTGCTCATCATCTTGAAGCGCTCTTTGATTTTCAGGTGGAAATGGCATTGTTTCCACCTGCCAATAAAGTTGGCAGATCGTGAAGGCTAAAAGACACCCCGGCAGTCATCTGTTGTAGTTCAGAACCAAGAATCTGTCTTGAGAATTTCCTGTGACCCTTGAAGTCACATGACGAAAAGTAATTGTTACCATGAAATGTATTTATACCAGGACAATGAATGGTTTGTGATCTTCGAAAGGCCTAAAATAATGATTGAATAATAGAATGGTAGAGCTCTGGGGGGCTACTGATTTCAATTTTTTTCTGTCCACTTCTGAAATTAATATTTTTGCAATATTCTTGAAGGTGGTCATTTAATTCTCAGCTAATAGAACTGATCAACTGAATTCAGATGGGAATGAGAATTAGTGGCTGATTAGGGTTTGAAGTGTAAATTCCAAGACTGATGCCAACTAGATCACAGAGCTTACTACAGATGCTAAAAATAAACACTACATACTATTTGAGATAATAAAATGTCACCTTCAAAAAAGATACGAATCATCATTGGTGGAGAGAAAACTAACAAAAACAACTAGTTAAGGAAACTGACACAAACAAACAATCTACCACAAAATAAGATCAGACCTATTCGCAGTTGCTTTTAGGGGCACTGAAGGCAAATTTTGTGTGCTATATAACGTTGCTTAACATTCACCACCAATTATTGGACAGTTACTGTACGTCATCCAACAAGAGGAGTGATTTTCTTCACAAACAACTCTAGTGAGGTTGGTGGTATTATCAATATTCCTGTTTTACACATGAGAAATCAATGACATGAAAAAGTAGTATCTCTGAGGTTGAACCCCTGGCAGCTGGATTCTGGAACCCACGTGCTCGGCCATGACATGCCTCCGGGGCGTGCCTCCGGCTTGGCCACGCTGCCTGGGGCAGCCTGTGACTTTGGATAAATATGGAACTCAAGTTTGCTTCTGCTGGTCTCTGGTTCTCTCCGCTGCACCCCTCCCACCAGATCTGGTGAGCCAATGTTGCAACTGTTGAACCACACGCTATTTAGTGTCATCAAGCAGGATTCGGGTTAGGGTAATGATGAAGAACATCATACAAATGAGAATAGATTTAAAACAATCTTGGGAGAACATAGACAAGATGGTAAAAGGTCTAGAAACCATCTTGATAAATGATTACATGAATTTGGAATTATTAGCATAGAAGAGGGAGATAAGGTAAGCTATCTTCAAAGATTTGAAGGCCTTCACAGTAAAAGATTAGAAATAAGATTGGGGGGGGGTTTATAATAAGTAAAACTTTCAGCTTAACATAATAAAGAACTTTGTAATAATCAGACCTTGCTGATAAGGCCGTGGGCTAACTTGGGACCTACAGAGGCTCCCTTTCTCGAAGAAACTAGAGGACAAACAGTCCAGAACACCGCAACGGGCGGGCTGCTTGCTTGGATGGCCTCCAAGGTCCCTTGTAACTGTAATATGACTATTCAGATTTATGGTCCAAAGCCAGACATTACAGCTGCTTAATTCTTCACTCAATTCTCATGTTAGCCCCAAGGTTTCAGCAGCAGCAGACTGTAGGTCTGGGCCAGCGCCCCGCAGGTGGCATTCTGTGAGACTCAGGGTCTTCCCGGGCACAATGCCTAAGTGATCGGTCATGTTTCTTTCTTCTTGTAGTGTTTATTTTTGGTGGGGGAGGGGTCACTGGAAATGGCCAGGAGAAGAGAGAAAAATAATTGTTTCCTTCTGTATTAAACTTAGAAAAACAGGGAGAAGTTTTAGAAAATAAAAGAAGAATGGCATCACTGGAGTCAGTGGCAGTTCCTGCACTAAAGTGACAAGTGGCCTAAGACCCCGTTCCATTCCCAGATTCTGCCAGGACTCCTAGAAGACAGTGTGGATGCTCAGAAAAACCTCTCAACCTTTAACTGTTTGGGAGGAAAGACTCTCTTTTCTGAAGGGCGAGCTTCTCCAAGGGGTCCACACCTTAATTCTCTATGTCCTGGCTGGTCTATCAGAACAACCCTGGGCCTTGACCTGGGATGGGAGGGAGGGAGACAGAGGAGGTAAGAAGAGCCTCGGGGACTGCCTTGGCTCAGCTGCCAAGTTCATGCCACCCTCCTGCTCACCCCCACCTCCCACAGCGTCTGCTCTCCCTCCACCCCACATTTGTTCTCTGGGATTCATCTTGATGAAAAATCTGACTCAGTTTATGCTAAGACCTACCCATTAGTCTATAGTCACCTGATGTTCTACAAATACACAGAAACTACTGAACTGAGAAAAACAGCGTAACTTGTTGCTTAGTACTTCTAATGGAACCTTTTCAAATGGCATGTGTAAGTGGAAATGTATTTAGCAATATCCCCCTGGTACACTGTCATGAGTATCTTGTTCAATTGAGTGAAGCTCCTAAGAGATATGAAAACTGACTGGGTATGTAGTAGACACAGGGATAGGAAACTGTGTTGACTGTCAGGTCTTTAGGAAAGCAGGTGCACTGGAACAGAAAGAGTTTGGATTTGCAGCTGGAAGACCTGGCTGGAAGGTGCGGCCTCTGGGGCCGCTACCTAGGGCAGTGCTTTCCAAAATGTCTACGGGAGGGACCAGTTCTGTGGGTGGGTTGGTTGATTTACATATTATAATTTTTAGTCCTTCACAAATAGATGTTTTTGTAAAAATATAACAAATATAAAAAATGAAATTCTTTTTTATTATAAGATTCAACAGACAAAATTAGTCTGTCAAATTGCTATAAAAATGTGCAAAGCCTCGCTCTCAATTTCTGTACCTGGTTGCGGATGGGCACCAAGCAGTTGGTGGCCCTCTCTCTGAGTAGCTGGCACTGGGGGACCCAGCCTTCCTCAGTTTCTGCACATAGTCTCCCAAGGTGGGGTGAAGATTAAGATGATAACAGAGATGTGCAATCAACTAAAAAGTGCCATCAAAATTTTAAATCATTATTGTCCTCATTAACAACAACAGTAGTTGAAAATGATGACAAGGGGCTAAGGACATTTCTGTTCTGTGAAGGTAGCTGTTAAAGTGGCACAATCGGGTCAGACTTACTCGTGGCAGCCACTTCCCTCCGAGTCACAAGTTGTCCAAGCAGAGAATGCTGGTGGAGCGGGAGGGAGAAAGCCACTGAGAGTTGGGTAACTGCAGCAGAAAGCTCCCGACAGTGTTGCCTTGCCTCTGGGTCTCTCTGCCTGGCAATAGGCTGAGACCCCACAGTGCCATTCCCCATCTGTAGGACCAGTCAATGGAGGTCACTAACCTGGGACAGCCACTAAAGGTCCCTTCATGCTAGATCACCACTTTTTCCTTCCTATGCCAGGGAACTAGGTCAAGGAACATGCCTTGGAGTCATAGTGGGGAATTTCAGCCACTTCTTGGGCACAAGAAGGGTGGTATTTGAACACACACACACACACGTGCACACATCAGAGCTATTCAGAACCAGTGTGAGCACTGTCACCAGCACTGGGGAGGGTCTGTGCTGCAGGCCCACCTTTGGGGTCTTCTTGGCAGATCTCCTGGCAATGCTGCTGGGAGCAGATTTTAGTACAAGAGGGGGCTGCTCCCGTTGTTCAGCATTGGAGGCCCCCACACATCTGAGCAGACGACCGTGCTCTGCCTCACCCAACAGCAAGAACCAGGGCACACCTCTCTACCTTTCCTCCCCCTGGATTTCCACCACCGGTCTGCCAGCTCTCATCTTTTCTGATTTTACATTCAAATGGGCATTTTTATGTCATAAAAGAAATATTTATAAAATAAAAAAACTAAACAGCACGGAAAGACATGAAATAGAAAATCAAAAGATTTTTCTACCCATCTCCCCACTATTCATGATCATGTGTGTCTGCTTTCAAAAAACGTTAAGGCTTACAGAAATTTGGTATGTGCTAGCATGCATGTTACTTTTCCCTTTTGATAAATGTGATTGCTCTCTAGGTAGGCAATTGGCAACATTATTTTTTTCTTCCACACTTTCCTTGACATTCAGATTTTGGTCTCCCGCCCCTCCGCCCCAGGGGCATAAGCCCTGCCCTGGTCTTCACATCCCTCTGTTCTGATCAAACCCCCAGCCCTTCTTCTTCTCCCTCCCCAGCCACGTCCTTCCCTCCAACCTTCACCGCGCCACCCCCACCCCCCAGCCCCATCGCCCCATTACCTTTCCAGCCTCTGCATGGTCATGGCCAGCGTTTTGTTCAGCTCATCTATCATCCTGCAGCCCGAGGGGTGCATGGGGAGGGTGCCAGTGGCGGAGGGGAGATGCTGGCCGAGGCTGCCATACTGCAGCTGGTGCTGGATCTGGGATGGTAGGACTGTGTGGTGGTGCTGGGCCCCACCCTGCTGGCCACTCTTCTGGGCTGCGTAGGATGCCAGGGAGAGGTCTGGCCCCCCTACAGGCATACAGATCATGACTTTCTTTGGAGGTAGCGGAGGCGACAGTTTCACTGGCAGACAAGGCAATTTCACAGGGGCGCCAGGATCTGCGGCAGAAGGAGGGGAGAGGCAGATGTGAGTCTGGGGCACTGGAAGAACCCCAGGACATGGCACATGCCCACCATGGAGCCGTGGTCATTGAGGGGCCCTGAGATAAGATGCACCCAGTGACGACAACAGCAAGGTGAGTGCTATTCAGCAAGCACCCACCGTTTCTTGTTTCCTGCCTAAAGTATGCTGGTCCACGGCCCTGAGGGACTCAGGCACTGGTGCTGTCTGTCAGATTGAGGCTCACAGTTTTGTTCATGGCAACCCACAAGCCGTCACAGAGACTTTGCTACAATGTGCCATGATGACTACACTTGGCCATCACAGTGTGAACACATTCTTTCAAACAGGCAGGAGATTAGAATTCAGCCTAGGTTCAAGTCCACTAACAACATATCCCTCCACAAGTGACTTTAACGTTGTCGACCTCCATTCCCTCATCTGTAACCCAGAGACGGTCTCCACATCTGGAGGGATGTCCTCTGAGGATGTTGTCACATGGAGGGCTCAGGTGCCCCGTATGGTGGTGAGCTGTGGGCATGCTGGTTGCACTGGTCCACCCACTCCCGTGGCATCCACGGTGGGCTGTTCAAACTGTGGCAAGGCTCCACCAGGCACTCTGGGGGCCTGGTGGAATTGGCCCACACCGACCCACTGGTTCATGACAGCAGTATTGAAGCTTCCCAGAGATGCTCCAAATTAAGGAAAGTTTAGGGTTAGGCCAGCACTCAGGGTGTCTTAGGGGTAACCTTGTAGTCCTCCACTGTACCCCACATTCTTGGGCATCACATAGTACCAGTGGGGGTGGGGCTCAGTCCTGTGGGTTGCAGGCTCCCTGGTAGAATGTGGCCAGGAAGGGCAGCAGGGGAGGGGCCGGAGGAGGGTGCATGTGTAAGGGGGGTGAGCACACTCAACTTCACACCTGGTGCTCATGTCAGGGAACACTGTGGGGTTCCACCCTTGGTCTTTGAGGCCTTAGATTTTTCTTCAACTCTTAGTCTGCTTTGAATGTGGCAGCTTAACTGCCACAGTCCTGCCAAAATGATATTCCTGGACCACACATCTGATCTCGTCGCTCCTCAGTTTAAAACGCACCAATGGCCTAGAAATAAAGCTCCGCTTCCTGACACATCAGGCAGGGCTTCCGCAGTCTCTCTGCTGCGCAGCCCGTGTCTCCATGTTTACACGGCATCTCTGTGGGGTCTGCTCTGCTTCTTCCGGTCAGAAGTAACCTCTCCCATCTAACATCTGATCAGTCTCTCCTACAACATGTGATACTTTTCTCCCGTGGATTTTACTTATTTGCTCACCCCAAAATGTAGTCTCCATCCTCAGCTCTGTCCCCTCAGGCGGCCTTTCTTCCTCACATTCTCCACCAGGGCTGTGGCGTCTTCCCTGGCTCCCCACCCTCAGCGATCGCCTCCCTTCTTTCACAGAGAAACCCAAGGCGAGCCCTCAAGGCGCCTCACTGCAACCCACAGGCCTCCACCCTCACTCCAGAACTGCTAAGTTCCCCCAACTACCTGATATTTTTATACCCCTGGCTTTTGCTACTTTCCCCTAAAAATGGGAAGTTTTTCTCTGTGGTCTTCTTGGTCAACTCCTATCTACTCTCCCTTCAAGACCCAGTTCAAAAATGACCTCTCCTGAACAATTTTCCTTGATCATTACTTCACCCCTCCCATTCTGCACCCGCTGGGCCAACTGTGGGCATGCAGTATGTCAGTGCCAACGAGTTCAGTTCACCACCAGAGCCAGCACTTCCATCAGGCTTATTACATGCCAGATGTGGTTCTCAGTGCTGCTCATGTCTAACCAGAGGAAGTCTCGCAACAAGCCTGTGACGTGGACACCACTATGATCTCACTTTCACAGATGATGGTACTGGACTCTGAAGGCACTGAACTGGGTGTCCTGTTTACCTAGCTGTCTCCTCTGGAGAACAAAGGTGGTGAATAATTCGTCATTATATCCTGAGCATCTTGAGCAGGTGCCCAGCTCACACAGAGCGTGACGTTCAAGACATGTTTACAAAACAAGCGGGAGCTATGATGCTCTTGTGAGGAATGAATTCACACCTTCCCCAGGACACAGTCTAGGAGGTAGACATGAACCTAAAATGGGCCACATTTGTGGGATCACGCAGCTGTGGCTGTATGGACACTAAACTGCTGACCTTACAACCGAGGTACAGGAAAGCCTGATAGCTCCAGGGGGGATGGCTCCCCTGACACCAGAATGTGAGCCAATCATGACCACCGGGCTCTCTTACGCTCTCCCCTGAAGGCTCATCCCGTTTGGTACCCTCCCCCCTGCACAGTGGTGCTAATTCCAAAGTGGCTGAGATACAGAAACACACTCCCTCTGTCCTGTTCCTGTTCCTAAAGGGTGACATTCCTGTGGCTCTGGAAGTTTTAGCACAAACCTACCAACATGTCTAGAAGCGTTGCCGTTTTTCCTCAGGGACCCTTAGCCTGAGATTCCATCCTTTGTGGATCTAGGTGTGTGTCTAAGGCAGGCAGGTGCTAATAGACTGGGGCAGGAGATGGCAGAGCCAGGAGGGTGGCCAGGAACCATGGAAGGCACCGTGGTTACAGAGGTTCAGCCCATTTTGTTAAGCTCTAATTTCCCCCACTCGGTCCTCCAGAGTTACTTCTCATACTTCCACAGCAGAACTTACTTGCGTTCATCACTGGAAAAATAGCCGTGTGCACGCTAGGAATTCTATCAAAAGTAGCAAGGAGGAAATGACCAGCAGGACCAAATTAGTGGAGATGGTTACTCTTATTGTCCCAGGAAAGACCGGCTACATGCCGAAGCTATTCTCCCTCTCATCTGCCTGTGTCTTCCTTCTGGGTGTTTCATTATTACACATGAGCATAAATTAAATAGGGATAGAAAATTCCCTAGTTTTGAGTGAATCATTTAAAATAATTTTTGGCTCAGCGGGTTTGGTGAAAAGGGAGGAAATTAAGAAAAAGGTTAAAACTAGGTGGCATCATTGGCTTTCAGCCCCCATCTTTCTCTGGCATTGTGGATGACCCGGATGTGCCTACGCAGCTCAGGTTCTCAGAAACTTAGCCCATTTTTTATATCTTTATGACATATTAATACCTAGTCCTGCCTTCCAACAGATCTGGAGAGAGGATCTGAAGCCAGCTGTATGAGATCAGTCGTTCTGAATTTGTCTATCTCTTTATCTCTCTGTCCCTTGTAAACTTCTGTGTTCTCTGTCCCCCTGACCGTGACACTAGCCTGGGACCTCACCTCCTATTTTATGCGGATAAAAGGGTCCCAGCCCTCTCATCCATTCCCGCCCAGTACCAGTCATCTCCGTAAAGCACAGGTCATGCAAGAAGTCCCACAATGGCTCCTTGCTCCAGTCCACGCTGTAAGTCCCAGTGTAACTCTCAGCCACTCGTGTCCAGCTCCTACATCTCCTTGGCCCCTTCGGTCAGGCTAGCTTTCACCCTGGGTTTCCCAATAACCATGCGCATCCCCTCAGGGCCCACAGTCCCCATGTTCTGAAATGCTGTCCCTGTTCCTGCCTGATGATCAAAATTGCATTCACCCTCCAAAGCACAACAGAAGACCCAACTTTCTCCTTGCAGCCTTTCCTCCCCCAAACCCCTGTGACTCTGATGGTCAGCACCCACATTTAATTTTGCTTGATTTTGTGCTGGTTCCACCAGCTCCTTGTCTTCTCTGCTGGCTGGTGGATGGCTCCGCCCACATGCATATCAGCATCCCCCCCCCCCACCCCGCACAGGGTCCCCGGCCACAGCAATGGTGAGACGCTGGACTCCATGACCCAGAGTGCTGGCAGCCCCATGATTCTTAGTCACAGGGGCACATCAGGATCATTCTGATGCAGACCACCCTCAACCCCGCTCTGGGATCCCACCTGGGATGGTGGCGGGAGGGGGGGGGGTGGTTAGTTCAGCTTTGTATGTTTAAAAACTCATATTTGAAAACTACTCTTAGACTCTTACTCAGGTCCTTTTCTCTGGAAACAAATAAAAATGGCGCTAATCCTTCGATCAGAGTCCTAGGACCACCTGCAACCAACTCCCTGGTGTTTACTAGGAGTTTCTGTTCCTAGTCTTCGTCTGACCCACTGAGTCAGGATCTCTGGGCCAGGTGTTTGGATTTTAAAGGCTTCCCAGGTGCTTGCCATACACGGGGGGTTGAGAACCACTGATTCTGGGCACTACACTGCATGGAGTATGACGCTACCCAAGTCTGGGGCATTCGGAGCTCCATGACGGGGATGCATCTGTTCCATCCAGCCCCCAGGCAAATGTCCACCCTGAAGCCATCCATCAGCAAGGTGTCCAGGGGCCATTTCTATGCCCTCAACATGTGAAGAATGAAAGATCAATGTGCAAGAAACCAAGTTACTGCAAGGTAATTAGCCTAACATCTAGTCACCTAGGGACCAGCCTGCCTAAATCTAAAGTTTGCAATTAAAGGATTTGATCATAAGCCAATTTGTCCAGCAGCACTTGCAATTTAATATCTATAAAAATCATTTATCATTGAACATTTTGTGAATGATGAGATTTCTTAACTCCTGGTGAGTGGATTTTTCTATTTTATTTGCTTTAGAATACTTTAAGGACGTTTTAGACAAGTTTGCCTAAAAAGCCTTTCTTCAAAATTTTCTCTCAAGCAAGAAATAATTAATCAAAAGCTCAGTTTTTCTAACAGCGTTAATTCAGTGTATCAGACTCCTCTTGCCTCCTCCCGCCTGGTTTTCGAATTTCCCTCTGTGTACTGCGGTGTGTGTTAGATGAATAAAGAAATGTATCCCAATACGTGTTTCTATTCAGCGAGGCACTGGCATTTCTGTAGTGAGAGTGACAGAGTGAGGTGGATGGACTGGTACTGAATTGCATGCCACCTGCTGTTTCTTTCCAGGATACCAAATTCTTGGTGGCAGTGGCTTCATCAACCTTGATAGGGGGACTGGGGAGAGGCAAAACCCCGTGCCCCCCTTCCAGAGATTCAGGCTCAGTAGGTCTACCCCAGGGCTCAGGGGTCCATTTGGTAAACAGACTCCCAGAGCCTTCTGACGCCGGTGGACACTGCACTTTGAGAACGTGCTGTTAAGTTTTTAGTGGACTAAGAAGCACAAAATCATCACCAACATTTGTCTTACCGAAAAATAGAAGACAAACTGTAAAAACTACTCATTCATTTAGCTCTGTTAGCATCAGCAAATCACCTAAACTCTTTGCTATTTCATCTGTGAAACGGGGATGAATAAATATCTCAGAGGACATAGTGAAAAGTAAGATAAAATACACAAACTGTGTAGCATATGCAAGCTGGTGAATAAATGGTCACTGTAATTCTTGTTGCTCCATCATCATCAGTATTGAAGCGCTTCCTCAGGAAGCCGGCCTGCCCTCCACTAGATCAGTTAGGTGCCCTCCACCGGGTTCTCACAGGCCCCACGCTTCCTTCTGTCATGGCGTTTCACATAGAGCCCATTTGATCCACTTCACTTCTCTCAGCTGGTTGCTGATCTTTCTCTCCCTCTTTCTTTTCCTCCCTCCCTCCCTCCCTCCCTCCCTCCCTTCCTTCCTTCCTTCCTTCCCTTCTTCCTTTTTTAAAGTAGGTGGATATGATGCATTAATTAAATCACAATGGGCTTGGCTGTTTCCTCACCTGTTCACTAGCACAGTCTGGGCCTAGTGCACATTAGGTGCTCAGCAAACGTTTGTTGGTTTTCCTTCTTATCTAAATCTTTAGAGCAGTGTGAAAAGGTAGAACTTAATGATCTGTTTCTCTTAAACTAAGGCTCAGCTAATCAAAGTATGGCCTGAGGACTGGAAGGAGCAGAGCAAGAGAGACATGCAGATTCTCAGGGCACAGCCCAGACCTCCTGAATCAGAATATGCATTGTTACGAGGCCCCACTGAACTCTCCAGTCTGAGAGGATCCCCAATCTTAAAGGATCCTTTAAGAGTCGTTTGTTGGTGAAGAGGCTCTTTCTCCACAGACAAAATGATAAGAGCCCTGGGCCTTCTGGGGGAGGGAGGTCTTGCTCTCTGAGGACTGGACATGGGCTTCAGGAAGCTTCTGCTGCAGTCCTGGTGAAAACACCACTAGCTTAGAACTCAGTAGAGTTGGGGCTGAATCCCAGATCCCAAATCAAGAAGCTCTGTTCTTTTGCCTAAGATATTTGGCCTCCGGGAGCCTCAGTTTTCTCGTCTGTAGAAAGGGCATATTATCTTCCTCACAGGTTTGCTATGAGAAGGAAATGGATGAACGTCTGCACAACCTCCACGTAGGAGCTGAGGGGACGTGTGCTGAAATCAGGCTGCGGTCCATACTGATGTGGGCCTGCGCCACCCCAGAGGAAGGGGCAGCTTTACTTAATTCATTGCTCCAGAGGTCATGTTTTTATAATTTTATAAAGTCCCCAAACAGATTAGCAGAGGACCTAAGTATAAAATAACCCTAGTACAATCCTTAACATTTAACAAGTTCAACAGATAAGGTTTTCATGGATTCTGAAAAAATAATACGTTCTCTGCCTCCCCCACTGGTGTTGTGAGGGTCGGACAAGGTAATGGGGACACGCTTTGTGAATTACAAACACTATACACATTTGCAGTGTTAATAACAGTGCTCTTGCCACACCTGTGAGAGTTCACCTGGCCTCATGCTTTTCCATTTGCAGTGGAAAGATGGAAGCCAAGAAAGCAATGGAGAGTATGGTGGTTCTATTGTAAGTGTGTAGGAGAAAAAGCAGATGAAATTGAACCAAACAGTGGAGCAAAGGACCATCTTTGCAGTTTGCAGTGTTGCACAAAGAACTGCAGGAAGAAAAAAGGTGGGGTCGTCCAGGCTGTTTCCCTGCACACGGCCCGGCACCAGTACTGAGATCCAGTGGAGAAGAATGCAGATCCGGCAGCGAGAAAACCTGGGAAAGATACCTAACCTTTTTTTGGACTTTGGCTCCTTTTCTTCCAGAAATCCAGGGATGAAAATGCCTCCGTTACCTCAATGGCCCCCCACTGAATAAAACTTGGCATGTCTCTGCTGCATGATGTTTATGGACTGTCGGGGGACTCACGCTACCTCCCGCACTTCTAACGATGGCAGTGGCTGTTCCCGCTGGGCGCACACGGAGCTCCTCACGTGCTGACCTAGAAATGCATGGGTCCTCTGCAGCCAGACTGACTGAGGTGCATATAGTCATAAAACTGTCTCTGCCTCTGGAGTGGAAAAAGCAAAACAACCAGTTCCAGAGAAAAAGGAACATAAACCCAAACTGTGAGTGTCAGAGAGCCATAAAACCCAAAAGGGCTGTATTTTCAAATAAGACACAGCTCTGGACAAGGAGAATGAAACCCTCAGATTACTTCTGTAGCTGGCTCTCTTGCCATAGGACAGTAGAATGAGTCTGGGTTAAACAATTAGGCCCCTGGCCTCTTTCCTCACTTTATTAACACTTGTTGCAAAAGCCATTTGTAACTGCTGATGTATCAGAAGTACTTGTTGATGACAGTAGCACTTAGTGTCTTAATGAACAAAGATGTAAGAATTTCTCAATCATTTGCTGGTTCTGTAAGCGTAGGTAGCTAGATATTAATTTTTAAAAAGGGAGCAAAGGAAATCGGGCATTATTAAGGATAACCAACAAGGGAGCACAGGCTTGCTCCCCTAGGAAGTTAGTTTCACACACTCTCCAGGGAACCACTGGTCCTTCCCTGCAGATCACTGGGGGGACGGGCCAGAACCAAAGGGGGAGGTAAGCACATATGCAGTGGGAGCCAAGATGGTGACCACAAAGACCTGTCCATCTAGCCTGGAAAAAGGACAGGATTGGATAAGAGGCACAACCCTAGAAGGTCTAAGGAATGAACTGGTTAAAAGGTGGACCCATCAGAAGCCCATGAAAGCTTGGGAAGTTGATTGGTTATTTGAAAAAGTGCCTGGTCCTTCCCAAACCAGAGATAATATAATCCCAGCAAACAAAGGGTGCTCTCTCGCTCTCTAACATGTGGTCGTCTATTTGCTTGTGCATTTTCTTCCCTCAGCAACCATGTGGCCTTAGCTGCTGCATGGCCAGCAACCGCAGGGACCCCAAACATAGGCTCTAAGGGTACAGAGCCTGGGTACAGCAGCACAGCAACAGATCGCAGCTGGGAAAAGGCTAAGAAACCTGGACAGGTCCTGAGACTGCTGAGGCCGAACCAGTGGCACAGACTCTTTGGACGATGGTCTTTGTTTTTCGTTCTTGATGAAGACGAGGCTGGACTTTTTCCATGGCAGGATGGATGGAGAAGAGACAATGGCCGCTCAGGGGCTGCCCTCCAATCTTACCCTGCCACAGACCCTCACCCATGGGTCTCTTGAAATGCTTTTCTTGGGATCCTGTGAAAGAACACAATTTCCACTGGCAGCAGTTCTAGTAGGTCAGAAATTTTGGTCTCCTTTCATAGCTATAGACATTTCACCCAAAGACATACATGCCTATAAGAAGTGTACTAAGAACTTAAATAAGGGTCCAGTGTCACTGAACTACTCAGTCGACTCCCCCAGTTGCAAGAGCGACACTCAGAGGAGCTCCATCACTTTCTTCAGGCCATCCTAGGGATTCTGTGCCAGTGTGGCCTTTTGCTCTTGGTAAGATGCCTATGAAGGCAACCTATGTTGACTGACCCCTTGTGGTGAGAGGGATGGTGTGGAGGGAAATGAGAGTAAGGAAGTCGTGTCAAATGTCTGCCCACCTGGCTTGCT
Organism: Sturnira hondurensis; assembly: GCF_014824575.4. Taxonomy (NCBI): domain Eukaryota; kingdom Metazoa; phylum Chordata; class Mammalia; order Chiroptera; family Phyllostomidae; genus Sturnira; species Sturnira hondurensis. Next base: position 2,391,647 of record NW_028096448.1, on the reverse strand, counting down.
CTCCCAAGGCTGGTCAGCATCTGGAGGCTACAGCAAATGTCTGACATTGGTGAGGAATATTTTTTAAGACCTTCCAGAGTCCTAAAATTGAGGGTTCTTAGAGCGTACAGCACCAGCACCAGCAACTGACTTTGCTTCAGAGCCACTTTCCACAAAGAAACATTTTCATTTTTAAACTGGCCCCACCCAAGGCCATCTGGGAGGATGATAGGTGGAAAAGCAGATGTCTCACTGAGATGGAGAGGCTGGGCCGTGGAGGGGGTCACTCACCAGCCGAGTCACGGGGCATGTTGCCTTTGCAGAGCAAGCAATTAAGTTAGATTTTTTACCAAGTGAAATTACACATTGTCAGGAAACTCCCTTCAAAGTGTCAAAACTGTAGATGTCCCTATAATCATGAGAACAAATGCCTGTTGAAAGATGAGTATTTTGTTAAAATTCCTAAGTCACCTACACAAAAACACATTATACTGTTTATTTTTGCAGTAACTGTTGCCTCCCTGGGAGACTGAGTGAGGACAGTGCCATTCAGTCCATGACTGAGCTGTTGAGCCTGAGCCCCCTGTGAGGCCGGCATACGGGTGAGGAGGTGAGAAGGTCCACAGATGGACAAATGAAAGGAGCAAGATCTGACCAGGTCTACTGGGGAGGACTGCAGCTTGTGAAAATCCAGGCAGAAATGAGAAGAAATAGAACCAAGACCACAGTCATGAAGGTAAGCACAAATGTATTCATCTGGTCTCAGGACAATGGAACCCGAGGAATATATCTACAAAGTTTGAAAGCAGTAAACTTAGATGATGTGAAATGAAATGCTATGCAGAGCTGATGGAACTATTAAAAGGTAGCACAGTCATGGTGAAGATACAGAGAAGTTCAAATCAGATCCACAAATGTTATAAATAAAGAACAAGAATGGCTGCAGTTCATCTCTAAATTTGCATCTGTCTACTACACAATATTTATTCACTGTTGGAGGATGCACTTGGATTTTTTGCATTTATACTGATGGAGGTGGCTGGTCTAACCACCTGCTGCTGAAGTCTGTGAGGCCATCCCATTCCCCCTGACATTCCCAGTGTGTTCCCTGACAACTAAGACCTGACCACAACTTTGACCAATGGATGGCTGTCTTGTTCTACCTGCTGGCTACTTGTACACAGGGTTACTTTTCCATATAGGTTATCATGGGTCCTTCCTACACTACACAAAGCAAGAGAATCAGATTTTATTCATGGCAGAACTCAGAGCTGGAGAACAAGTATCCTGCTATGAACTTGAGGGCAAATGATCACCCAACTCCTCCTTAGAAGTTATCTCAGAGATAGAGGCTTCTCTCCCTTACAAGACGTCCTGTTCCACTGCTGTACAGTTCTGGCCAAGGACACAGCAGGGAGCAAGGCAGATCATATTCCTGCACTCAGGAAACTTACTCCTGGGAGAACTAAGGGCAGCAGGTTGGTGCCTTGTGCAACCCCAAGTTGATGCTGGACAACCCGCAATTCCATTCATTCGTCCAGCATTGTTACCCATCTTATCCACAGTAACATCAAGAAAAAAAGCTTGTGTGAAATCAAGTAATCATTGCTAAAAGTCTGCAAAAGATGCCCGCTTCCTCCTCCAGAATTAAATTCCACATCATGGCATTCAAAGCTCTCCACAGTTTTTCTTCAGCCCAATTATGCCTGATCATTCATTATTTTCCTACAAGGAGCCCATGTCCCTGCCAGACTAGGCTATTTGCTATTTCGTAAACACACTGTGCCTCATGCTCCTGTCCCTCTGTGTCCCTCAGAGCTGGAGAATAATATGGAGAACCCTGCTTCTCATATGACAGCACCTTCCTCTGCCATCCCTACTCTTCTAACTTTTACTCATCTTTAAGGCCTGTCCCCAATACATCCTCCTTTATGACACTTTTCCTGATTCTTCCAAAAGGATTTGATCTCTTACCACTTGAATTTCTTTAGAGCCATGTTTAAATATCTTCATGTTAACAGTTTTCTGCAGTTTACAACGGCCTACAACTCCTATAGCCAATGAAAGAAGACTTTTGTAAATTATATGAGGGCTGGCAGAGTGCCATGCACATAGTGGGCCCTCAATACATAACTTCCATTCAGCTTTACAAGGGAAGGAAATCCTGTCATGGGCTACAACATGGATGAACCTTGAGGACATTATTCTAAATGAAATAATCCAGTCCCCCCGCCCCTGCAAAAAAACCAACTACCGTATGATTCCACTTATATAAGGTACCTAGAGAATTCAAATTCATAAAAACAAGGAATTAAAATGTAGTCACTGCCCTGACTGATGTGGCTGAGTGTGTTGGGCATCGTTCTGTAAACCGAAGGCTTGCCGGTTTGATTCCCAGTCAGGCACATGCCTGGGTTGCAGGCCAGGTCCCTGGCTGGGGACGTGCTGAAGGAACTGATGGATGTTTCTCCTGCACACTGATGTTTCTCTCCCCCCTCCCCCTCTCTCTAAGTATAAATAAAATATTTTTTAAAATTGTGGTTACCAGGAATTGAAGAAGAGAAGAAAGAAAAAGAGGAGTGTTTAATAGGCACAGAATTTTAATTTTGCATGCTGAAAACATTTTGGAAATCTGTTGCACAACAGTGTGAATACCCTTAACATTATTGAACTGTACTTAAAATGGTTAAAATGGTAAATTTTATATTACGTGTTTTCACCACAATAAAAAAAAGTGCCAAGTAAATTAAATCTCCAACCTAATAGTGCTACAAAAACAGAAAGGTACTTTGCTGCAATCTTTAGTCGGATCGTAGAGGTAAGAACTGAAAGCACCCTTTTAAAAGTGTTTTAGTCAGTAGCCTGTACATGCACTAAAAAACATTTCTGCATTTTGAAAAGAAAAAGTCAGGGCTGGAAAAGTATGGAGAAATGAATGTAAAGAGTAAAGTTAGTTAAGTTTCCCATTCCTTCAAGGTGTCAGTTATCAAGAGAGTATGGACCTGCAAACTCCTCCAGAGGATTCTGGGTTACAGTTCATTAACATTTCAAGGCAGGGATGAGGTCCAAGGTCACAGTGCTCTAACCATCAGTTATCCTGCACTGTCCCAGTAGAATTCTGGCAGGAAAGGCCAGGACTGAGGCAAAAGTAGTTAGATGATTTTGTAGGGTTGCGGGAGAAGAGGCCAAAAGAGGAGAACAAGGATGGTGGGTGGGAAAGAGGGAAGCAATGGGGACAGACAGAATCAGAGAGAAACAGAACACAAGTGAAATTACATGTGTAACTGTAGAACAGTCCATGTAGACATTGTCTACAAAACTACAGAGGCAGCTGTAAATAGGAATATCGGTTTTGGCTTGACAAGCACTGGATAGAGGATTCTCATTAGACACGTATTGGGGCTCAAACATACCACGTGGCATGGATGCCATTTGTCAGGTAAATTTGCAGTTTTAAGTAGTTGGTAATGTTGAAACTAGCAATCAACCAAGTTCTGATAATACTGTAAGCTTCCTTTTATTTCAGGTTCTAAAGATAGTGCAGATAAGCCCTTGGCACGTTTACATTAACAGGACTTGCTTTTAAGGAACATTAACAGTTTCCTTTTTTTGTTGAATTGTGGCCAAATGCAGCCAATGTTATTTGCCCTATTCTTTTTTCTTTCTTTCTTTCATCTATCTATCTATCTATCTATCTATCTATCTATCTATCCATCCATCCAGATTTTAGAGAGGGGGGGAGGGAGAGAGAAAGAGAAGAAGAGAAACATCAGTGTGAGAGAGAAACTCGAATCAGTTGCTTCAGCAAACATCCTGACCAAGGACTGAACCCACAACCCAGGCACGTGCCCTGGCTGGGAATGAAACCTGCAAACTTTTGGTTTGCAGGACGATGCTCCAACTCACTGAGCCACACTGGCCAGGGCTATTTGCCCCATTTCTCGATTCTCATAGACTGTCTCCCTCTGGCATGTTCTATGAAACCCAACCCAACTGTGCTCAGGTCCCCCTGTTTATAAATAAGTGCCTTCAGAACATATCTTTATCTTTGAAAGACTAGATAACTCTTTTGTCTTAAATAGATTAAAACACACAAAGCAAAACAAAAAAAAAACAAAGAAAGCTAATGATTTATTTATTTTTTTTAATTTTAAGGGTAGGCATTTCGGTGGGCGTGGTGTACACGAGGGGTTACAAGGGAGGGTTCTGGAGTCCAGCGGCGTGGACCTCGCCCACCTCTGCCACTCGATAGCTATGAACCATGATCAGCCACTTCTCTAAATTTCATTTCTCTCCACTGGGAAAGGACAGGATAATGATCATAGTATCAGCCTCACAGGTCTAAATGGTATGCTGCAAACTCCTCAAAACCTGGCAGCTGCCATTATTACTATCCAAGTGTGAAGGTCAGATTGTAAAGTCCATCTGTCACATAGGTTCATTATCCTTTATTCAAAGGGCACTCGTGGGGCACCTAACCATGGTATTAGGTTGGCCAAGCAGTTCATTTACTTTTTTCTATATGATGCCTCTAGTGGTGTTTGGTTGTGTGCAACTTCATTGAAAACAATTTTGTTACTTTGTACTGTGACTGCTGTCATAGCAGCATGCATTTAAAAAACATAAAAATCAGTGAATTTTTATGCAGCCATTTTAATATTGAAGATAGAAGAAAATATACAACATTTTTGGCATATTGTGCTTTATTATTTAAGACATGTAAGGCCCTGGCTGGTGTAGCTCAGTGGGTTGAGCGCAGGCCTGTGAACCAAAGCATCACCGGTTTGATTCCCAGTCAGGGCACATGCCTGGGTTGCAGGCCAGGTCCCCAGTAGGGGGTATGCTGGAGGCAACCATACATTGATGTTTCATTCCCTCTCTTTCTCCCTTTCTTTCCCATCTCTCAAAAATAAATAAATAAATAAATAAATAAATAGATAAATAAATAAATAAATGGTTGAAACACAAAAAAAGATTTGTGTGTGTGGAGAAGGTGCTGTGACTGATCGAATGTGTCAAAAGTGATTTGTGAAGTTTCTTGGTACCATTGACATTTTGGCCAAATAATTCTTTGCTGTGGGTCTGCCTTATGCATTGGAAGATGTTCAGCAGCACCCCTGGCCTCTACCCACTAGAAGCCAATAGTGGGAGATAGCTGACATACTCAAAATATCCAAAATCAAGGAAGTTATTGGTAATGGAGACAACTGTACTCGAAACAACAATAAAAATCGCAAAAATACCCCCAGAAAGTTATTGGTGAAAATGGAAAATGTGTCCTTTATTTTATGGAAAAAAACTAAATGGGCTTCTTGGGCACCCCAGTAACTTATGTACAAGGCACACATTACTCATATACCATCTAATACTTTACTTCTGGAGACAGCACAACAGGTGAGGTGACTGGTAAAGACTTATTAAGAAAGAAGACAGTGAGTTTTTGTCTTTTTGCCTCCATCACCCTGTTCCTCTAGGGTCAGCTGTTATTCCAAGAGGCATGCATTTGGAGAATCACTCATCTCAGATCATATTCATTAAGCAACCAGTTCTGCTGGGCACTGTACTTCCAGAATGGAAGGGAAGCTAATGACCGACAACTCCTGAGCTCTATTATGTGTTACTGTGCAGGCTGGTGTTGGACAAGATGAGATGGACGAGGATGAGAGTATGAGAAAAAAGAAACAGTTTGGGAGAGCAGGAGGGCTTCTCACTACCTGGCTCAAGGACAGAGAAAATTTACAAGACAAAGAGTCTCCAAGTTAATTAAGGTTTTCTTGATAAAAGTGGAGGCAAATACCAAAGCAGTGGTATTTCTGCATCTTTTCCCATGATCATATATGCAGAAGTAGCCCCAGTTCAGGCTCACACTTCCTCTAGCATTCTACCAGACCACCAACCACCGTCACTCTCTGTTAGTCATGCTTGGTGTCTTCCAAACCGTCCTGTGTTTCCTTTCAAAAATGTCCACGGAACAACATACAATGAGAACATGCTGAAACTCCTAAATCTCAATCTAGAGTTCTAGAATTCTTAGTTTATTAATTCCTTCTGACGTGGCCCAGATGTCTCTAGGGTAATTAGTAACAGAACAAGGTTAATATAGCTGCCTCATGGTGATGCAGATTCATTATGACTGATTGCTCACTTACAAAAATTCAGCAAGTCTGAGTTTACATCCAAAAGGATAGCACCAGAACCATAGCCTACAGGCTTCTGCACCTGTTTTGTCTTCATCATATTTACGAGGCTACTGGGTACAATATGGTTAAGATGACTGGCGTTCATGCATTTTTATCCAATTGATATAGAGGTGAGGTTTACAGATAATACATAAAGTTCACTCTTCTGAGGAAAAGATGAGGGAAGCCAGAGAGACTGGGCTAATTTACATATCTCTAGTCCCTCAAATATTAAGGGTTCTAAGGCTACCAACCTACTCAAGTTCAGGGCACAAAGCTGAAGCTATAAATGAATGAAGTGTGCCCTCATTAATTTGATAGCTAGATAAATTAAAGGTGGGTTTTGGCTAAGAAATTTTGTCAATTCTTTTTAAAATGTCTTCTCTTGTGTTCTGTTCTCTCTCTACTGCCATCAGCCCGATGCTTGTTAGTTCATATTCTAACAACTGGAGCAGCCTCTTACACAGGCTCAAACTGTTTAGCTTCATTCAATGAGTGATTTGGGAGAACGAGGCATGGATCTGGCCTTGGTGGCTTCTTTGTTAGGGCTTCAACCTTCTTTTCTTTCTGTTCAGTCTCGATACAGTAACCCAGAAAAAAAATTAAAGGCTAGTTTTTACCATATCACTGTCCTGCTCAAAAACCTCTGGCTTTCCACTGCTATGGGAACACAACCTAAATCCTTGTACGCCTTACCCAGTGAATGCTCTCTCAATACATGCCAAGATGGACCTCTCCTGGCTCAGCCACCTCGTCACTGACCTCACCCTCTGAGTCTTCACCCAGGGTCTTCATTCCTGGAATGTTCTTCCCTCACTCTCTATAGATGCCCTTCATGCTTTAAGGGTCAGCTCAAGCTCAGCCTTCTCCTGTCGTCTTTTATCAGACTGCATGCACTGAACTACAAATATTCTCGATGGTAGTCATATTGCCACTCTATATTTATTTATTTAAAGATTTTATTTACTTATTTTTAGAGAGAGGGGAAGAGATGGAGGAAGAGAGAGAGAAACATCAATGTGTGGTTGCCTCTCACGTGGTCCCCACTGGGGACCTGGCCTGCAACCCAGGCATGTACCCTGACTGGGAATCAAACTGGTGACCCTTTGGTTCACAGCCTGCACTCAATCCACTGAGCCACACCAGCCAGGTCTCCACTCTATTTTTATATATGCCTTTGACCCTTGAACAATGTAGGTTTGAACTGCATGAGTTCACTTATATGCAGATCTTTTCAATAAATAATTACACTATTTTCGATTCACAGTTGGGAATCACAGATGTGGAAGGCTCACTGTATGCATTGTTCTATGTCACTTTATACAGGGGACTTGAGCATCCTCAGATTTTGGTATCTTCAGGGGTCCTCAAACCAATCCCCTGCAGATTCTGAGGGACAACTTAAGTTTTTAGGGAATCAACAGTTAAATGTGGATTTTCAACTGCATGGGGAGTTGGCACCCCTGACCCATGTGTTGTTTAAAGGTCCACTGTATATATAAATAATCAGTTCTAATTCTAGAAACAAATTAAGGAAGACTCAAAGGTGCTTTCAAAGAAAAAACAATGTTGTTGAGGACATTTCCGCTGTGTTTTCACAACAGAGAAGATGGAAAGCCCCTCAGAAGTCAATCAAGTAAATCCTGATCTGCACCAAGCAGCTAACAAAAATCATGTGCAATATTCACTGAACATCACTGCATGATGATAAAAGATGATAGGCAGATGATAAAAGACCATGCACAACAGGACTTGATTTTTACTAGACAGATAAGATAGGTAGATGAACACTGGTGTTCTCTCAGAGGGAGGCCTTTGAGAGCATTTCCTCCTTTGCGGTTTCCTACGCACTTAAACTTTGGGGCACTGACTAAAGTGTTATTAATGTGTCGAATGGCTCCTTTAGGTGGAAAGTTGCTCTTTTAAACCATAAGCCTCTGATGTGGGTGGAGGCATGCATGGATAGAGGAGTTGGACACAACCCCATGTTTAGGTTGGATGCTAACCTAACTCACACCACGTGACAGACACCCGACTCTTCTGGAACAATAGTCACTGAACTTGGAGTTGGGCGACACAGGGCCTAAGTGTGGCTCTCCAGTAGAACTGCTGCCAGGCCTGGAAAAGTCACTTATTTTTTTTGAACCTCAGTTGTTCTATTATAGAATAAGTGAATATTCTTCCCAACTTCTATTCCCATTCTAGCTTATGGAAATGTGCAGAGATCAACAGAAACTCTAAGAACACCAAAGACGTTGTAAAAAGGCCGTTGATCAGTATCAGGTAGGATTACTATCAAGGCTTGAAACAACCTTCTGAAATCTTAAGTCTCTGGCACACCACAACCTTAAATCCCAGTGGCGTCTGACCCACGTGCTCATATGCAGGGAACTGCAATCAACTAGATGCCCAATTTAAAACCACAGGTCCATTCGTTAAGTAACTTGAAAAATGAAAATACAAGAATCACTTTAAGACAACGTTCTTAAGCTTACTCTTCTTTTACAACTTTCTCACAGTATTTTATAAATTATTGTCTTTGCTTTTTACATTTTTAAGAAAATGTATATAAATTCTCTTAAAAGACAGAAATTTTAATAGAAGAAATATGCTGGGCTGCAGATCAATACTTTAAAGACAAAGAACTTAGAGCTTTGACAAACTCATTATGAAGGCAACAAGGTACCCCTCTTTATCTTTGCAAATATTTTGACATTGACTCTAATTCACCTAGATGGGCAAATAATCTAGAATTAGTCACATAAATGCAAATGTACATATTTACAGATACACATGACTGAAGGCTCTTGGCACATGACTGGCAGGTGTATACTGAATATTTCTTGACACAAACACACAAACCCAGGCCATGACTGCGTGTACCAAGACACACATGGAAACACCACATATCCCACAGAGCAACCTCACCGAAGAGATGTTCAGATAAAAAGAACAAGGGACAAGATTATCCCTTGAAGGGAAGAGAGGGCCTCATGCTCCGCAGATATCTTGACTCACCTGTTAAGTGGTTGGCAATCCTGGCAGTGGGTTTGGGAGGCAGGGCAGGGGGTTGCTTGAGAAGGGACAGCTGCTTCACTGGGGTCTCCTCATGGTCTCCAGGGAAAGCAGCAGGTTTTTTGGGGGGCAGTAGCAGGACTGGTTTGGCTGAAGGATCTTGGGACAGGAGGACTCCAGACTCACTGGCAGAGGGGCTCTCTTCAGACACTGAGGGGACAACCACATGACACACAGGAGACATTACACAAACGCAGCGCCGGTGGGGCTGGCAGGAGCACACAAGACAGGGACGTGGGTTAGCAACACAACAGAGCACCGACTGTTCCAGGTTGTCACATACATGTGGAGAGTTAAAGAGAGGACACCAGAAATTCACTAAAGCGCCGTGGTTAGTGTGGGGCACAGAAGGGAGGCAGAGGAAGAAGGCATTTTCTCAAAACTATCCAAAGTCTCGCCATTTCAATCCTGGCATTTATAATACCAGTTTTATGGGTGCTCTAGAATGTGACAGCTAACAAGTGGCAGGTGCAATGGATGAGGGGGAAGGGTCCCCTCTGACCCAAGCCAGCTCCAAAAGCCAGTACCTTTCTTTAGCCCTGTTTACCTTTGCTGGGGAGGAAGAGAGTGGATTCTTGTTTTTAAAGCCTGCTGGGTCTCCTGTGGCCTCGCTCCTAGGTCTGGGACACTAGGTAATGAAGACACCCTAGAGGCTGACACCAGGCAGGCCACCCACAGGCCTGGGGTGGCTTCTCTTCAGGTTCAGGAGCCATGTGAGCCAGGGAGCAGCCCCCAGGGGTGCCCTGCAGTTTGACAGGCACCCTCCTGCCCCTGCAGCTCCCATCCACTTGACAAGGTGAGGATGCTCCAAGTCAACACCTGTTTGTCTTCCCCCTTCCCCTCTCCTCTTACTCGCCAGAATTACGGTTTTCTTGTTTCGATTCAATGCACTGCCCTTGGCTCTGCATTGGGCCTGATTCTTCTTGTCCTCTGGGGGCACCCGGACTGGCTCCAGTGAAGAGCTGTCTGGGGCAGTGGCACAGGCCTCCCTTTAGTGCTGGCCTCCTGGCAGACGACAGACTGATACCCTTTGGCTTCACTCAAATGAACGGTCTCACTGTACCAGTCAGATCCATCTGATTCAATGTTACAAGGAAGGATGGATAAAAAACAGTTCGCTGCTTTATTTGGGAAAATCTCCCCAGCTTGAGGGATGGGAGGATTTACTCAGCTGCATCTCCTCCCATCGCTGCTCCAGTAAGAAAGCCTAGACATGACTCCTCTCCGCCCTCTCTCTTTCTGATATGGGGAGCAGAGTTCCCTGTAGCATCAAAGCCCTGCAATCAGCCTCAGGAGTGCTAAATTCTCCCCCTGCCTCCAGGGACTCTGTTATTATCACTGTTGGGCACACTGATGGAGCAGTGACTCATGGGTCCCAACGGGAAGCCTGGGGACTGACTTTGCGAAACACCATCTCTGCCGCCCTCCCAGCTGAGCTCTGCTAATGCAGACTTTGCACCTGGTGTGGAGGGAGGGCATGGCCTTTCTGCCCGCTCCAGATATGCTAGGAGGTGGCTTCCCATAGGCCAGTCTCTTAACAGCAAGGACCAGTCCTTACTGGCTCTGGGGAGGGTCCCGCCTTCAGGCTAAGGAGGACCCCACTGCAAATCTCCTGAGGGAAGGAGTGACCACTTAGAGGGCTGTGGAACAAACTGGGAGTCACCGCTTTACAGCAGGAAAATCACCTGTTGGCAGATACAAGTTCACCTGCAAATTGTAAATAATTTAATGGCCAGTGAACACATTGATTGTACACAGCAAAGTGATGCAAATTGCTAAACTGACACAACCATTAACTGGCACACTGGGACTAAGGTTAAAGGGCACACCAGGGCTTTATGAACCGGTGAACTACATAGGTACTGTGTAGAAGCGCAGGATTCTTTAGCTTGGTCTTAATAGAAATGAGTGTTAGAAAATAAAAAAAATGACATTTTAAATCATCAATATTACAAAAACAGTGTACTACTCTCTTTAAAGATCCTAAAGTTATAAAACTATTTTTAAACCTACAGAACAATAACTGTAAATATCTTCTCCAGTTTCATACTCAGCATGCACTAGTTGGTCACTTTCATCTCTATTTCCAGGAGATTTTCAGGCTCAGGACAGTTCCGAACAGGACCCCAGTCCTTTCAGGCCGAAGACCCCCAACGCCACCCGCTGCCACCAGGGCGTTACCTGTGCCGTCCATGATGTCTGAAGGCTGGAGCACCTCGTAGGAGCAGGGGTCTCTGGGCATCGGGACTGGCTCCATTTCGGACAGGGCGGGCAGGGACAGCTGGCTGGAGCTCAGAGACTGCCCATCTTCCAGGGAGTCGTCCTCGTTTGAGACGGAGAGCTCCCCATCTGCCAGGCAGGGACGGACAGAGCAGAGTTAGACAGCGCCTGCCTCCCGGCACGGGCGACCTTTACCGCCTGCTAACAGAGGTAGATGTTTCCGAACAGTCTTTATCGAGGTCAGTAGGTAATGTCTACACTTGCTCTTTTGCTTTTAAGTCATTTACTCTATTTTCAGAGGTGTGTAATCTAGCCACCAGGGCAACAATTGCCATCGCTGGATGTTTAGCAAATTGCCTGTTTTCTCTCCATGTCTGTGACTGTGATCCATTATATTTTTATTTTTTAATGAACATAAATAAAACTTAATTTTTCTTCTTAGTTTTTGAAAACTTGAAAATACTGAGCAGGCCTCCAAGACTGGAAAACCAGGGTTAGGGATTCCTACTTCGTGGAACGAAGGGCTTCATTCATATCATGCAACATGCCGGGAGCACGGTGCTCCACGGCCCTAGAAAAACCCATCTGGTCCTCTCCTCATCTCTGTTCAAATCCCAAATCCCAAATCCCAGTGGAGGCTGCAGCAGCGCAGGAGTTCGGGAAGTGACTGAATTGTCCCAGCGCTCACCAGTGAGCCTCTTGGCCATGGGGACAGGCAGACTCTGCTCCTGCTTAAAGCTCAGCAAAACAAGGGGCAGCTAATTAACACCATGGGGAGGATCAAAGGCCCCTACACAATGGCCATTTGTCAAATCATCCACTGCCCTCCCGTCCTGTCCCCCCCCCATTTCATCCTGGCTCAGGTGAGTCCTAGATAACTAGATGTTAAAGTCAAATGAACTTTTAAAGATGACTGAAAGCTGTTCCAGTAAAATGAGTCAATAACCAGATGAAGGACTCTAAGCAATGCTTAGTCAGAAACAGAGAAACTAGCAAAGCAATTACCTGCTTTAAAACAAGGAGGAGGATCATTTACTGGTAGAAATAAAACAGCAAAATGACTCCAAGGTTAAACTTGGATAAATAACCCTTTCCTTTTGCTTGGCTCCTCCCGAGGCTTTAGTTACATCCACAATGATATGTGGTGACAAAGGACCCTTCATCTGTCCCCCTCCCCACAATTAGAATTGGCTCAATGAAATGTATATTCAACAGAGTAACCTACACACTAACAGGCTTCATAACAGATCAAACTAACAGTTCAAGGACACATGATATTTGACCTGAATAGCCTATAACAGAAAAAATATAATGGATCAATGGCAAAAAATCATCTGAAGCAGGTAATACGAAGTATGAAAAGTGTGTGCATGTTTTCTTCCTTTTTTTCCTTTGGCCTTTCTGTGTGTCCCGGATGGCAGCAGTGTATAACTGATTAGCCATGATCACTGCATTAATGAGAGAAGAAGAGCAGCACAGACTCTAAAGCTAACACCATGGAGCATATACAGCTACACTGAGAGTCTTTAGGATGGGAAGGACTGCAGTAGGTGGGTTACTGCATCAACATCCCATAATGTACGGTCCCCACGTCTCTTAACATGCTTTAATATAGCAGTTCAAATGGATGCCGTGGGAAGGAGGTCTGCTTAAAGTCCCAGTTGGTGGAATAACGATGTAGCTGCCATCCAGTTTAATACATCTCTCAGAAACCACTTTGGTTTTTGATGTTCTAAGTGTAGTAAAAGTCCTGGACAAGACAGCCAGAGGAGGAAGGGTTTCAGTGCCATTGTCAAGTTCTGCTTTTGGGGGGCAAAGATGCGATGGGATGATTGCTGTACATTTTCACAGAAGCACCACAGAAGCAACACTGGGAAGAGAGATACAACCACAGTCGGATTACTTTCGCCTCTGTGAACCCTGGTTTCACCAAGGCTTGTTGCCAGAGGCTTTGCTAGTAACAGAGTAGCAATATTACTTGTAACTCTTGAGACTGTTACCCTTCCAAAAATTTAGCTCCCTATGAATTAAAAGCATCTTTGTTAAGTCACAAGACCCGAACCACTTTGGGGAGGAAATGACCTTAGGAATTCCACTGTCATAATTTCTAAATGTACATTTCCACTGAAGAAAATAAAAACAGGAGAAAAAAGAAGATACCGATGATATCATTGCCCTAACACATACAGTTTCTTTTTCTGTACACATTTTTCACAGTTGCAATCTTACTATGTATCACATTTTGTGTATTTTCTTACTACTATAGCATTATAATTTGTGAAATTATCATCTTAATGATTCTATTATTCATAGATGAATATGCTGATGTTTGTCTAGTTATCTCCCTATGGTGGTCACAAAGGGATTTTGAATGTTTTATGCTATTATGAAAAAAGAAGTTCTGCTGACCATCTTCTTGTATAAAGTCTGTAGTTAGAATTCTCCCCCTTTAGAGTGATTCCAATAAATGGAATTTATGTGTGTTAATAATTTAATGTCTAGTGACATATATCTGGATTTTGTGAAATTGTCTTTCTATAGGTTTTTTTTTCCTATTTACATAGCAGCAATGTACAGATCACAGTAATTTCTTAGCTTTTGGTCATTTCTTCAACATTAATATTTACTAGCTCTACCTATCTACATACATACATACATACATACATAGTACATGTATGTGCATATGCAGTAGAAAGAAAACAATTCAATAATACAAATTTTCACTATCAGTATCATTTATGACCAAGATGTAGTGACAAAACTAAAAGCATTTTATTTGGGTTCATATAACATGGGCATAGAATGAAGCTGTCATTGTTAAATAACTTCTTTAAAAACTCTCATGACATTTTTTAACATACACAAAAGTAGAAACATTAACATCACAAACCTCATATACTCATCATCAAGCCAAGGAAGCAGCTGGGAATTCCGAATGCTGGGAAGTCCCAAGTTTGATGAACTTGAAGACTAGTGAGGGTCTCTATGTCTTTTTATTATTTACTGGCATCGTGTATCAGCACTTTGCCAGCATTATTTTAAGAGCATTTTTTCCAGGAAAATTTTAACTCTCTGGATTGAGTCTTCTAGGTTATTTGTGCCTTCATTGATCCAGATCATCACCACCTCTTACACACGATCTTCTAAAATTATCAGTAATAACTCTCAAAATGGCACACAATGACCTCCAACCATAAGTTGTGTCCTCCCAGAACTGGTGAAGTGTGAACAGGAGGAAGGGAGAAAACAGGGAAGAGAGCAGATGGGTTGAGGCAGTGGTTCTCAAGCTTCAGCGGTATCACAATCCCTGGGGGCAGTTAAACCACAGATTGCTGGGTCCAGAGTTTCTGACCCAGTAGGTTTGAGGTGGGACCAAGAGTGAGTATGCATCTCTAACTAATTCTTGGGTGATGCTAAAGCTGTTTTTGCTGGTTGGGGTTCCACACCTTGAGAACCATTGGCTTGGCAAGGCAAGAGAACCTTGAATGCCTTTTCATAATGAGGTTTAGAGCAGGAAATGCTCTTAATCTGGCTAACATGGAATGAAGATGGTTGTTTCAAACCTCCGAAGGGACAAGAAAGCAGGAGGTTGCATTGTCTAATGAGGGATCAGAATATGAACTTGTCACAAAGCACGAGGAGACTGGACAGTGCGGCAGGGTAGAGAGCAGAAGTAAATGCAAGTCAGATGCAGACATAGCTAAGGAGGTAAAATCAGGTCACAGAAGTGGAAGAGGAAGTGATACAGAAGGGGATCTAAGATAGACAACTGGCCATGGATGTTGTGCCAGCTTGATTCTCCTCTTCTTGCGTGACATAACAAATGAAGATGCTGGTAGAGGTAAGTTATCACCAAATCAAGGAGAAGAACAGAAAAGTGGGAATGAATTAATTCCTGTTGTGAGCCTAATAATTAACAACATGCATTGCACAACACAAATTGCCAACCCTTACAATGGCCATCTGAGATAGGCAGATATTTTCTGTTAGCTCCTTATGATATGTGTAGAAACTATTGATCAATCGACTGCATTCAAAGCCCTAGAGTTTCACCACACCTTGCCCTGCCTCTCCTCCCATAAACTAGGCAGGCACTGTGCCAAATGCTAAGGAGAAAACAGATATGCCTTGGGGAAGAGAGTGGGGCAAGATGTGGTTAAGAAATGCAGAGAAGCAGACACAGAGAGGAATTAGTGTGAACCAGCTGGGGTGGGCATGGGAAAAGGAGACAGGGTGAGAAGTTAAGCCCTGGGAAGTGGATGAAAAAAAATCAGGGATGAAGGAAGATAAAAAGACATGTGTTTAAGACTAGATGGAGACCACGTATTAGGGGAGGATCTTGTCTTATGCTGAATTATTTAAAATGTTCTAAAAGTATGATTTATGCAAAAGTTATGTTCCAGAAGATTGATCTAAAAGATTCATTTGATTTTTCGTTTTTTAGTTTTCTTAGAAATTGCATCTATCTAGATGCAGAAAAAGCATTTGATAAGGTACAACACCCATTCATGATAAAAACACAGCAAAGTGGGAATAGAGGGAGCATTCCTCAATATAATAAAGGCCATATATGAGAGACCTACAGCCAACATCATACTCAATGGGCAAAAACTAAAAGCTTTTCCACTAAGATCAAGAACAACACAAGGTTGTCTACTTTCACCACTTCTATTCAATATAGTATTGGAAGTTTTAGCCTCAGCAATTAGGCAAGAAAAGGAAATAAAAGGCATCCAAATTGGAAAGGAGGAAACAAAACTGTCACCGTTTGCAGATGACATGATAGTGTACATGGAAAATCCTACAGGCTCTACCCCAAAACTGCTCATCCTAATGAATAAATTTGGCAAAACAGCAGGATACAAAGTCAATATCCAGAAATCAAAGGCATTTTTGTATACCAACAATGAAACAGTGGAAGCAGAAATCAAGAAAAAAATCCCATTCGATATAGCAAAAACAAAAATAAAATATTTGGGAATAAATCTAACCAAGGAGGTAAAAGATCTATATGCAGAAAACTACACAACACTGAGGAAAGAAATCAAGGAAGACACAAACAAATGGAAACATATACCATGTTCATGGACTGGAAGAATTAACATCATCAAAATGTCCATACTACCCAAAGCAATTTACAGATTCAATGCAATACCTATTAAAGTACCAATGGCATATTTCACAGACATAGAACAAACACTTTAAAAATTTATATGGAATCAGCAACGACCCCGAATAGCAGCTGCAATTTTGGGAAAGAAGAACAAGGTCAGAGGGATCACAATATCTGATACCAAAGTGTATTACAAGGCCACTGTAATCAACACAGCCTGGTACTGGCATAAAAACAGGCACATAGACCAATGGGACAGAACTGAGAGCCCAGAAATAAACCCAAGTCTCTATGGCCAATTAATATTCAACAAAGGGGGCAGTAACATAAAATGGAGTAAAGATAGTCTCTTCAACAAATGGTGTTGGGAGAACTAGACAGCTACATGCAAAAAAATGAAACTCGAGCACCAACTTACACCATACACCAAAATAAATTCAAGGTGGGTAAAAGACTTAAATATAAGCTGCGACACCATTAAAGTCCTAGAGGAGAATATTGGCAGGAAAATCTCAGATATTTCACACAGCAACTTTTTTACTGATATGTCCCCTAGAGCAAAAGACATAAAGGAAAGAATAAACAAATGGGATCTCATCAAAATTAAAAGCTTTTGCATGGCTAAAGAAAACAGCACTAAAATAAAAGGAGAACCAACTGTATGGAAAAACATATTTGCCAATGATACCTCAGACAAGCGTTTAATCTCCAAAATATACAAAGAGTTTACATGACTCCACTCCAAGAAGACAAGCAACCCAATTAAAAAGTGGGCAAAGGACTTTAACAGACACTTCTGCAAGGAGGACATACAGAGGATCCAGAGACACATGAAAAGATGCTCAATATCACTAGCTATCAGAGAAATGCAAATTAAAACCACAATGAGATACCACTTTACACTGGTTAGAATGGCCATCATAAACAAAGCAACAAACAACAAGTGTTGGAGAGGGTGTGGAGAAGAGGGGACCTTAATCCATTGTTGGTGGGATTGCAGACTGGTACAACCACTGTGGAAGACAGTATGGAATTTTCGCAGAGAACTAAAAATGGACCTGCCTTTTGACCCAGAAATTCCGTTTTGGGATTATATCCTAAGCACCCTAAAACAACAATCCAAAAGAATATATGCACCCCAATGTTCATAGCAGCACAATTTACAATAGCCAAGAGCTGGAAGCAACCTAGGTGCCCATCAGTAAATGAATGGATCAAAAAATTATGGTACATATACACAATGGAATTCTAGGCAGTAGAAAGAAAGAAGGAGCTACTACCATTTGCAACAGCATGGATGGAACTGGAAAGCATTATACTGAGTGAAATAAGCCAGGTGTTGAAAGACAAATACCATTTGATCTCACCTTTAACAGGAAGCTAACAACAAAAGAAACAAGCAAGCAAAATATAACCAAAGACACTGAAATAGAGAACAGGGGGACAGCGACCAGAGGGAAGAGGGGAGGGAATTTCAGGGAAAAAAGGGGAAAGATTTACAGGAATTAGTATAAAGGACACATGGACAAACAACTAAGGGGGGTGGAAATGGGAGGGAGGTGGGGAGCACCATGGGGGTGGGGTGGGGTGGGGTGGGCTAGGATGGGAGTAAAAGACAGAAAACTGTACTTGAACAATAATTAAATAAAAAATTATTTTTAAAAAAGAAATTGCACCTATCTATAGCTGGATGTCACTGTGGTGACTAGATTCCAAGGGGATTTTTCAACTATTGTTATTGTTGTTTATTTTGCTTTAGGAATACTCTAATTTTATGGTGACTGACATCAACTTCTGATAAATTAAATTTTTTCAAAGCTTAATGTTACTAAACTTAAAAAAAAATACAGATGAAGGCCATCACAAAAATATGGACAACTAGAATTCTTTCAGTCTCTTCTGGACACCTAGGTAATAACAGTTTCTACTTTTTAAAAATTGCATAAAAGATGGAGATTTTGTTCAGAGTGGGCTCAGGGTTCATGATACTTTGAAGGTTAAGATAAAAAGTATTAATTTTAAATTGAAAAAACAAAAGCACTATACTATAAACTTAAGCTCACCACTGAATCTGATTATCTAGGATATACATTATGGTTTATATTCTTTAAAAAACCTATGTTTAAAAATGTAGTTGGGCATGACCTCCTTACTTAATAAATAATAGTTGTTGTGAGTATAAAGAATCACTTTATACCCACATATCGAACCATCACTGCAGTAATTTCTCAAAGATAAAAAACTAAAACTTAAAAGCTAGAATAAACAGCGTAAATGAATGTAAGGAAATGTGTATGCTTGGCACACACATGCACACATACATATTTACTATCCAGGTTGTGTAAGAGAAAAACAAGATGGATGGTTTTGACTTACTTATAAAACTTTTTAATTTTTAATTTGCAAAATAAAATGCTATAAACCAAATAAAAGAGAACCCAGAATAATGGGAAAATAGGTGCTAAAGATAGCTCATAAAAGAGTAATTATTCCAACTATGGAGAGTATTTGTATAAATAAATAGAAATTCAGTCCCAGGTGGCACTTGTCAAGGGTGTAGCCTTGCTAGGAATGAAAGAAATGCAAATGAAGTGACCGTGTGGGTGGTGCAGATACATATGAATGTGCTGGAAGTAATGTCAAGCACCGGAGCAGGAATGGAGAACAGTGTGTACACATGAGTTATAAAAATGTCCAAATGAAGTACATATGCAGGTTGGCAAACTTCTGAAGTAAATATGGCAAGATTTAAGTTGGGTTTAATGATTATTATTTTTTTCCATAAAAATGCTTGTGTTTATAAAAAATAAAACAAAATCTGCATGCTCCTTTGTTAAGTTAAATGGAAAAAAAATCATCATTTTACTGAGGGGAAAACCTCACTTCTCTGGTCTCTGGAGGAGGCACTTCCTTAAGCCTTCCATATTTGTGCCCAGCTCCCTGCCTCTCCCCACAGTTACCTCACTGCTGGGGTGCAGCCACTGGTCCCTGAGGGTGCACTCTGCATTCTCCCCTCACCACCTCGGACTAGTGTTGATTCTGGACTCACACTTTCCTCCTTGGTGGGCTGATCCTGAGATCTAGGCTTGCAGGAGAGCACAAGCAGAGAACGATCAGGCTATCGATGACCTCTTCCAGGTTAGCCTTTATCAGTAATAAAGGTGACAGCCTACACTTTAATCTCCCATTTGTCTTATCTCTAAAATGGTTCAGAAACTAATATTGGCCACTCAAATCTTTAACAGTCTGGGGACTCAAGGGAAGAGAATGCTTTTCCATCTCAGGTAAAAAGAAACTGAAGGAGCCACTGATGGGTGATGGTAGAAAGGATACTGTTATAAACCATGCTCTCCTGGGTGGCCTGCATCTCAGTAAACAGAGGTGTGCTGCTGAGCACCCTGAGCCCATTCTTAGGAGAGCTGGGTGCGGAAGGAGGGGCAGCAGATCCAGTGCACAAAGCCACACCTTGAACATGGGAAGAGCTGTCTTCTTACTTTTGTTGTCACTAGCTTGCAACAAGTCACTTAAGTCCTGGGACTTAAGTTTCTCTCCCTTGAAAACAAAAGGACTGTGCTAGATGAGGCCCAACTTCTACCCAGATCAAAGTATCATCTGTAGGACAGTTGGAAGAACTAAGAATAAGCCCTTCTCCCCCCAAATACTTGCAGTTAATCCTGAAATAATAGATAGGCTAAAACAGTAAGTCATTTTTCATTTAGGTTTTCTTTTTATTGTATGACTTACTCTGTTTGGGCATATTACATCAAAAACTAGGAAGCACATTGGTGGATTTTAGGTTTATTATTAGCTAAATAAAGTTTTATATTTTTATTTAAAAAACTGGTAAGTAAAATTTTAGTCTAGAGCTAGTGGCTTGTGACCTACATGAAAGGCCTCTATACACAGTAGAAAGAAAGGGAGGGAGAGAGGAAAAATGTAAGAGATGGTGAAAGAAATATTTTTGTAGAATTTAAAGCATCTTCAGTGTCAAATACTATGCTGGACATTTTATATAAACAGTAATAATAGCAACACCTTAAACAATATTTGTGGGATTTATTATGTGCCAGGCTTCTGCTCATTATATATATTATATGTAATATATATAGTATTATACATATGTTCATATATATTTATAATAATACAGTGAAGCTGTTACCAAAAGTATCCTCACTGTACAAAAACACTGAACACTAGGTGGTTTAAGTAACATGTGCAACATCATATAGGTAGTAGGTACTGAGCTACTATGTGGTAGTAGGAGTGTGTGTAAGCTTACTTAAAATGACATTTTGACCAATCCAAAAGAACCTATGCACCCCAATGTTCATATCAGCATAATTTACAACAGCCAAGTGCCGGAAGTAACTGAAGTGCCCATCAGCAAATGAATGGATTAAAAATTATGGAACATTTACACAATAGAATACTATGCAGCAGAAAGAAACAAGGAAGGAGCTCCTACCCTTTGTGACAGCATGGATGGAACTAGAGAGCATTATGCTAAGTGAAATAAGCCAGGTGGCGAAAGACAAATACCATATGATCTCACCTTTAACTGGAACCTAATCAACGAAACAAACAAGCAAGCAAAATATAACCAGAGACATTAAAATTACGAACAATCTGACAGTGACCAGAGGGGAGGTGAGAGGAGATAATGGGAAGAAGTGGGGAAGGGTTTCAGGAACTACTATAAAGGACACATGGACAAAACCAAGGGGGAGGGTAGAAGCAGGGGAAGGAGGTGGTTTGGCTGGAGTAGGGCATGAGTGGTGGGGGGTAAGTGCAGACAACTGCAATTGAGCAACAATAAAATAATTAAAATAAAATGACATTTTGAAATTTTAATAGGTTAAGGTTGGTAAAAGAACCACAGAGCAATTCTTTATAATTAAGACATAGTTTTCATAGTTAAAACTCAAATTCTCTTAGTGTTAGTACTTGAACAAAAGAAGAATAAATAACATCACGAAATTATGGCTACATTTATGCTTCCATTATAAAGAAACCATGTAACTGAAGTGTCAGCTGAAAACATTAGGAAGTGTTAGCTCAACTGCATCTTTGTGGTAATACAAATGTGTAGAACATCCACATGCACACTTGTGAAAATTCAAACACATTTTAATTTACTGATGAGACCAATGGCCATACAGTTGACCCTTGAACAACGTGGGGGTTAGGGGCACTGACCCCTGTGTAGTTGAAAATCCATGTATAATTTGTGACTCCCCTAAAACTTAACTATTAATAGTCTACTGTTTACCAGAAGCCTTACTGATATCACAGCCAATTAGCATATTTTTTATTTAAAAACATTGTATTGATTGATTCCAGAGACAGAGAAAAGGGAGGAAGGGAAAGAGAGAGAGAGAGAGAGAGAGAGAGGGAGAGACAGTGCAGAGAGAGAGAAACATCAGCTGGGAAACACCGATCAGTTGCCTCCCTTACACACCTGGACTAGGGACTGAACCGATAACCTACTACCTTTTTGTTTGTGGGGCAATGCTCCAACCAGCTGAGCCACAGCAACCAGAGCAACACATTTTGTATGTTTTATGTATCATATACTGTATTCTTACAATAAAGTAAGCTAGAGAAAATGTTATTAAGAAAGTCATAAGAGAAAATACATTTATAGTATTTATTGAAAAAATCCACGTATGAGTGAACCTATGCAGTTCAAACTTGTGCTGTCCAAGGGTCAGCTGTAATTAAAGTAAAATAAAAAAGGGAAGCCACCTATGTTAAAGCAAGTAATTATCTTTGTGAAGACATGTATGAAGAGCCTAATGCAAGCACTTGCTAATTGCTTTTGGCCTTTGAGACAAGAATGTTTTTCAGCCTATTCTGCATTTTCATTTTAGTTCCCCAGATATGCTCTTTAACCAGTAAGAACATTCTCATGCATTACCTCAAAGAGCTGAGGGTATTTGTGGAAGATGTTGTTCTGGGGGTGGTGGTCCTAATTTCAGTGAGCCATGAAATAGAGACTTTATCCTTTTTGGTGGGGGTATTGATATATACTTTTTCCACCAGAGTAGGAAAAAACCCCCACGCATTAAGGAGTATAGTCATTCTTTTGTAACTCACAAAGGTGCCATTTTAGCAACAATATAGAATCATTTACCACCTAGCAATGGCAGTATGTTCTGAGATATGTGTTCTTGGGTGATTTCATCATTGCGTGAACACGATAGAGTGTTCTCGCACACACCTACATGGCATAGCCACTCCACACCCAGGCTACATGTGCAGCCTATCGCTCCTAGGCGACAAGCCTGTGCGGCATGTTACTGTACTGAATACTGCAGGCAATTGTAACACAGTGTAAGTATTTGTGTATTTAAACATATCTAAACATAGGAAAGGGACAGGAAAATGCATTATAAAAGATAAAAATGGTAGACCTGTTTAGGGCACTTACCATGAATGGAGCTGTAGGACTGGAAGTTGCTCTGGGTGAGTGAGTGCGCGGTGAGTGCAAGTGAAGGCCTGGGACCTTACTGTCCATGACTGTAAACTTTATACACGCTGTACATTTAGGTTACACTGAATGTATGAAACAACACAAGATAAATCATGCCAAAGGGAAAACGATACCATCAAGAGCGCTGGCATTCATGAGCCGCAGGAGGGTGCTGCGGCCAGGAGCCGGCACACTCTCACAGCCAACTTTCTTTCACAGGTAAAAAGAGCACATACTAAAATACCGATAGAAAACAGAGTTGAGTAAATACATAAGCCAGTAACATACTTGTTTATTTTCATTGCCAAGTATGTACTGTACATAATTGTGTGCACTCTGCTTTTATAGGACTGGCGGCAGGTCTGTTTGCACCAGCATCAACAGACTTGTGAGTGATGCGTTGAGCTGGGATGCTACTAGGCAATAGGAATTTTCCAGCTCCATTATAATCTTATGAAACCACTGTTGTATCTGTGGTCCCCTGTTGACCGAATCATCAGCTATGCGGCACATGGCTGTATTGTTGACCAAAAGCAAAGTTGTGGTCAGGGTCTTGGGAATGGAGCGCTCAGCGCTCCCCAGGCTGGCTGGGAGTGCGGCTTCCCCGATACCCTTCCCCTGGACTCCAGACAGTCAACAGAGGTCACTGAATTGGTTCTCCACTGCTCTGGAGAAGGCACAAGACGGACACATAATATTGTGTAGCTTTATAGGAGAAGGAAAGGCAACGTGGGAGAAATACATACAGGGGTAAGGAAAAGTAGGATTACAGTTGTGAGTATGTGAAACAAGAGTTTATTCTTGTATTACTACTTTTGTATTAATTATTGTATTATTAACCTATTTTACCCACCCCTCTGTGCGGTCCATTTTGACTCAAACACTGTTACACGGCACATGACTGGACAGAAGCTTTCTAAAAGCTTCTGTTAATCCCAGCAACGTTTTAATTCTTTGCAATTAAAGCCTCTAGCAGTTCTCATGGCCAGTAAAATGAGTGCCAAGCAACAGTTACCTAAGAAATAAATTATCTAAGGATTTTATTAAAAGATTAAAGAGCCTTGACTGGTGTGGCTCAGTGGGTTGGGCATTGTACCATAAACCAAAAGGCTGAGGTTCAATTTCTGGTCAGGGCACATTCCTGGGTTGTAGGACAGGTCTCTGGTTGGGGGTGTACGATAGATAAACTATTGATGTTTCTCTCACATTGATATGTTTTTATCCTTTCCCTTATTCCCCTCCCTGCTCTCTAAAAATAAATAAATCATGTCCTGGCTGGTGTAGCTCCGTGGGTTGAGTGCAGGTTGGAAACCAAAGGGTTGCCAGTTTGATTCCCAGTCAGGGCACATACCTGGGTTGCAGGCCAGGTCCCCAGTAGGGGGCATGTGAGAAGCAACCACACATTGATGTTTCTTTCCCTCTCTTTCTCATTCCCTCTTCCTTTCTAAAAATGAATAAAATCTTTAAAAAATTAAATCAAAATAAAAAAATATTAAATGTCTTTCAATCTAAAAGTTGGAAATGCTTCCCTGATATTTATTGACTTTCACCAAAGATATTTTTCACCTGAGTTCAGGGAATTGATGTAACTAAGCTAAATAATGCTACAGATATTATTTTGTAGGTTTTTAAACATACATATAAAGCAATACTTTCCTATTAAATATTGCTTATTTACTAATTAATGTATTTGACACTCTAGCATTTAAAAAACTTGAATTTAAAGTCTTTTTTGCAAGAACAAATAAGACTTTTTCACTCTTCCAGTGCATTGTTTTCCTCAGTGAGGAAAAGTCATTGTGTGTATGTGTGTGCTTGTGTGCACGAGAGAGAGAGAGACAGAGAGAGAGAGAGAGAATGAGATCTGTGCACCACCAGGATTTAAGGCAGATATGGCAGGATTTTGTAGGATCAGGAAACCTATACTTTCAGAATCCACAAGTTAGAGAATCTTCCAGTTTGTTTTTTATTGCTATTTGCAGCCAGAAGTCTTTGGATTATTCTGACCAGTTTAGATGCAGGATCAATTTTACAAGAGCCATGAGGTTTCTCAGTGTCTGATGCAGGCATCTTCGTGACTCAGAATCCTTTTGAATCTATCCTGAAAATTAAATCTTGGAATTTAATTGATTCCACGATCTGGTGGATGATTTCACACATACAATGGAATGGTATAGGATTTTGTGCTTGGAGTATCACCTGCTTTTTAAATTGTTGCTACTGTTCTGGATTTAATATCCTGTTTGGATATTAGCAGTCTGCCCCCTCCTCCCTCTGTTCCAACACTTTTTGCCTAAAACAGTAAATATGTGAGTTGCAATGACTTCCTATCACAAAAGTGGCCAAGACCAAGATCAAATACACGCTTGTTTCAGTTGTACTTCCCTGTAGATATATCCTGTTGGACTTGTCAGTGTTTGCTGCCTTCTACTGGACCTGATGGTCAACAAACCTCTGCTCATGTGGCTTCTTCAGCCACAGGTACCTCCTCGTGTCACATGGCGGTGTGTGTCTCCCAAAAGTGTTTCTCCCATCTATGCTTGGTACAGTGAAGCCTCACAAAATTCACAGCAAACTCATCTATGATGGAAATTAGATGGTTATGACCACTATTTCCAAATAATGACTCTGGCTCTGAGGTTTGTAGCTGAAAGAGGATTTGCCCTCTTGCTATTTCTGGACTTTTTCATATAAAAATGCAACTGGGACAGGGACTGAATAGAATATGAGCAAAATGCTACAGTTTCTGCCCTATGCTATTGTATGATAGTGTGACTCTCATAGAATCACACGCTATTGTGCGAGGGGCCTTCCATGGTTGGTAGGGCAGCCCAGCCAAGACTGCAATCGGAGGTTCTGACGATCCTTAATGGCCAGAGTTGGGGAGAGGAGTGCTAGGCACCAGCCATTTCAAAATGTGAGCAGCTCTGTTTCTCTGGCTGGGCTCTCTAGTGGGGGGCCACTGGACACATGTTGTTGTTATTTAAGTTAGTTAAAATGAAATAAAATTTAAAATGCGATTCCTCAATCAGATTGGCCAAGGTTGAGTGCTCAAAAACCACATGTGGCAGGTGGCCGCTGTGCTGGCCAGCATGGGTGCCGCAGCATTTCCATGACAGCTGAAGATGCTACTGCACAGCAGTCCTCCAGGCAGCTGTGGAAATCACAGTAAGGGGCTGATGTCCATGCGAAGGTGGACCCGTTTCTGGAGGTGAGAGGTTGAAACAATGTTGTTCCACATCACTATGAGTGGCTAGTGTAGTGAACATTTCCTTTAGGAAAACTGCAGTGCTAGGAAGCGTGGACCGTGGGGACGGGAGACGTGCTACAGGGCACGCGTGGATGGCAGGAGCGCTGAACGCAGCAACGCAGGGCTACGCAGGTGGACGTGGCCTTCGGAGAAGCCCAGAAGCCTCATAACAGAATCTCAGCTTGAGGAACGAGGGAGCGTCTGAGTTTAGGTGAAGGGGAATTGGGAAGGGGAGGCAGGCCGAGGGAAGGCAGGCATCTAAGAAGAGCAGAAGAGCAGTACAGGCCAGAGGGCTGGCAGAGACCACTGCTAACATTTATTGAGCACTTACGCTGGGCAACAGCCAAAATTCCGAGATTGGAATGTGTCCTTTGATCCTCCAACAACCCAATGAGAGAACAAGCAGTTAAAGGGCCCCTGCATTCCATGGGTGAATGCAGAGACACTACGAGGACCACCTGGTTGGTGACAGAGGCATTCAATCAGCACATGGGCTGCTGGGAGGATGAAAGGGGATTAAAGGAAAACACAGCCTTGCTGGCTGGAGCAGTCTAGGATCCAGCAGCTAGAATCAAACAGAAAGCAGGCCCAGAAAGGGAAGAAGCTGCTTTGAACCTTATGCAGATAAAACACAAGAAAGTGGGACCAGAGTCCTGGGATTGGGGCTCCTAGGAGAGAGTCATTGTCCTACAGATATTTATGTGGGTCACAGTCCCTCTGACTTGTCTGACTTACACAAATCCTACGCAAAAGTACGAGTCAGGAAAGTTTTTCTAAGCCTGACCAGCCTTCCTTTTGTTAGCTGCTAGCCTTCCAAAGTTTGGCTTGCTTTCTCACCGACGTCAATACAGGCCAGTGGCTGTGGAGTGATGAAGCCTCAGAAGGCTGGGGGCAGTCTTAATGCCCAAGGTCCCTGCCCCACCTTGGCTGCACAGGTGGGATGCAGGATAGCAGTTAGAAAGGGTGGCACTGGGGTGAATCTTTCAAGTCATAGTAGGCAGCAGCTCCCCAAAGTTGCCTGTACCTGTAACACTTAGGTTTATGGAAACAACGGTCAAAATAGGACAAAAAATATCTAGTGGTTATCTCCTAAAAGTCTAGTCAATGAGAAATGAGAGTAATTCTGGAGAGGCTTTGGGCAAGATTTTCTTGCTCTTAGAAAGAGATACCAAGATCGTCTGGATATTGTGTCTCACGTAATGCTGGCGTGAGTGCAGCCATGTTGTTACCAGGAGGGGTTGCAGCCCCAGGATGATATTCCTTAGCCATGGTCATCAGTGAGCCAACCCTGGAGCTGTCCTATCACTGGACTTTATTACGGGAGATTCACTCACTGACTCATTCATTCACCCGCCCACCCATTCATGCACTAAATATTAAATAAGTGGTAACAAATGCCAAGCATTGCTCAAAGCATTTGAAATACTTTAGAGGACAAAACACACAAAGATCATTAGTCTGAATTTGCATATTGCTTCAGCCTCCTTGAACTAGATTTATTAGCTTAAACCAAAAGCATCTGAAGTCACGTTCTGCTGACTGCATATTGGCCTCACAGGTAACTAACGAGGCTATAATTAAGCAGCGTGAAAATTATCGCAAGGTCACTTCTCAGTCCTTATTTGACACACCTGCATTTGGCACTTTGGGCGCCCCCGCACCCCACCACCGAACCACAGTCCCTTGTCTTGGCTTCCGTTATGCTACACATTTCTGGTTTACATCCTATTTTTTGGCCACTTTTCAGTCTTTGAAGGCTCTTCTTACTCCCAAACCATCCAAAAAAAATCCCAGATCATTCAGTGCTGGGATTCATGGAGTTTTCTTATTTTCTCATTCTACATCTTGAAGAAATGTCAGTAATTTATATGACTTCATGATCATTTATACACCAACAATTCCAAACCTGTTTCTCCAACCCAGAGCTCTTTCTCAAGCTTCAAATACATGTATTTAGTGTTCTGCTTACACATTTGGATATCTCAAACTCCATGTGGCCAAACCACTGTGATATTTTGTGAAGTTCACTTCTCTTGGGTTCTAGCTCAGTGAATGTACCCTGTCCACCCAGAATCCTGAGTACCAGCATGTCTGAACCCTCTCGTCACTCCCTGTCTAGGCAGTCGTGGGGCCCTCCTGACTCCATCTTCTGTAACTCTCCGGTGTGCCTCACCCATCCCCACATCCCTACTACCCTCCTTCCTGCTACCTACCATTACATCATCTGAATCCCAGAAACAGTCTGCTAACTCATCCCCCTGACTCATGCCTTGGCCTCCCTCCAAGACCTTCTCCCGTAGGCAGAGTGATGAGGCTGCAAATCTGATCCTGTAGAAACCCTTCCAAAGCTCCTCACTGCTCTATGGATAAAGAATAAATGTCTAACAGAGTTTTATTAGGTGACTGCCTGGACAATCGACTCTGACTCTGGCTCACTTCTGAACATGCTGGACACTCCCAGTCTCCCTCTTTCATACTTATCCTCAACATGGTGCTTCCACCTGTGTTAATCCTTCCACATGTAACATTCCCTGGACCTGTCCCATCCTCCGTATGATAGTCCTTTTATTTCAGGACTCCTCTGAGACATCACTCCATCCAGGGTGCCTTCCCTATGTCTCCAGGCATGGGTGGGCGATGCTTCCATGTGGCCCTGACCATCCTGCACCTTCCCTACTATACCTGCTGAGTGCCCAAACCAGTTCTCAGGACTGAAGTTCTGTTACCAGGGCAGCCTGGTTGTGCCTTCTGGTATTCCTGGTGACTGGAAGGGTGCCTTCAAGAAAATAGCTGTTCAACAAATAGGCAGGAAGTGAACACATTTACTGGGAAATGCTTGCTCATTTCTGTAATAATTTCATGACTTTTTCTGGTTTGAGACAGTGATTTTCTGAGAGAACAGTATTGCCTATGAGAATTTGGGTCATAATTTCTCTTTATTCTCTTTATTGTTTAAACCACGTTGCAGCTGCCCCACTGGAGACGGCTTGCTGTATCAGGTGTTGAGGCGCCACACAAATGATCCCGTGTCACTGATGCTGGGAATACACACTCTTTCCATTTCACGCCATGACCAAAATCACAGCTTTTAGAAGATGCTGTTTCTAGGTGAGACATCAGAAACAACGAACAATGTGACAAAATAACTGTGCGGTACAGGCGGTGAGAAGCATTTCCCGCACATTTCTAGGACTTTCGGAAGTTGGCACACCTAGAGTAGAGGTAAATGGAGTTTCACAAGGCTCGAGCCTACTATTTTGTCCCTTTTGACACAGAGAATTTTTATTTTAATATTTAAAAAATGATGACCATTTAATTTAAATATCAGGCTCTTTTCTCTTGAATCCTGAGAGGGTAAAATGCAGCCTCTGCATAAAAAAGTTGTCCATTTCAGGGAGCTTCTGTTTGTGTTTATAACAAAAAAATAGCACTTTTTAAAATGTTGCTCTAACTCGCTTAAGGGAAAAAAAGCACACCTCATTGCACTTCACTACTGGCTGGAAAATGTTATCTCTGATTCCAGGCACACAGTGTAAAGTGAAGCTGCTCACTGGCTCACAGTCGGCGCCGTCCTCTGTACCGCCCACCTGCTTCCCTCCTGTGGGATTCTCTCTTCCCTCAGGTCTCACTGCACTGCGGTGGAAAGGACCAGGCGAGCGGCAGCAGCCTCACTGACTTCACTGCAGCCATCGCACCTCCCAGCCTCACGCTCCGACAGAGAGTGTGGACGTGTGTACCCTGCATGGCAATGTCATCTCAGTCCATGACAGAGAGAGGTTCCCCTGCCCCTCCCCTCCCCTCCTGTTAAGTGCCATATATGTTCATGTGCCTTAAACAGACCCACACTATATGAAGTAGCTGGCGTTGTGATGGAATTGAGGTTTCATAGGAAAACCTAGTAGTGAAAATATAGTACAATCCCCTTTGTTATCCCTAATATCCTGTAAGTGTACCATGACGTTTATAGGTGGAGATGATTTGCGATAAACACTAATAGCAATGTTTATTAAGATTCTCCAACTACCAATAGGCAATATATCACAAAGTTTTTCTGGGTTCCTATAAATTGCATAGGAGGACACGTGGTCTCAGCAGTGGCTTCAAAGTCTGCACTCCCTGGATCTGTACTCTCAGGCAAGTCAGCAGCCTCCCTGGGCCGCAGCTGCTTCATCTCTGTGCAGGAGAGATCACAGCAGTAGGCTACGTGACCCCTTGAGGTCCTTGCTGAGTCCGAGAAATATCATCACATTTCCTAATGGCCAAACAGTTCACTGTTTTCAGTATATTCTTCTCCATATCACTGTAAAGCCACTGTTTGAAAGTAGAGTATTTAGAATCCATATACATAAATAACTATGTAATATAATACACATACTGTCTACTTAAATAACTGGCAATAAAGTTTAACAAACCATAAAACTGTATAAATAAGGGGGTTCAGAGTTCCTGGTGTTCTTGATTTTGTTGGCAGAGGTGAATAAACCAAATCATGCAAGCACACAGA
Source organism: Sturnira hondurensis (assembly GCF_014824575.4). Taxonomy (NCBI): domain Eukaryota; kingdom Metazoa; phylum Chordata; class Mammalia; order Chiroptera; family Phyllostomidae; genus Sturnira; species Sturnira hondurensis. Next base: position 2,360,855 of record NW_028096448.1, on the reverse strand, counting down.
GAGAGCCTCAGGCTTGCATTTGTTGTTCTTTCAACAAAGGTTTACTGAGCACTGTGCCCCAGGCCTGGGCATGGGCACTTGAACTACCTCAGTGAACAAACTGGACGGAGATCCTGCACTGCCTGCTGGAACTTACATTTCAGTAAGGAGAGACAGACAAGAAAAAGATGATCATAATGAATAATTTACAGAGCATGTTTGGAGGTGATAACAGATGGGGAAAAAAAGAAAACAATAAAACAGGGACACAAGACTAAGAATTTGGGGAAGAGGGTGGCAGTTTAGAATCTAGTGGTCCCACGGTAAGCTTCACTGAGAAGGTGACATCTGGGCAAAGAAGCGAATGTGGATGGAGCTCTGGGAGAAGAGGATTCTGGGAAGAGGGAATGGTCAATGCTAACCTCAAGGGGTAGAAAGCAGGGCCAGTGAGGTGCTGCAGAGAGGAAGTTACCAGCAGGTGCCACTAGGCAGTTGAAGCAACTTGGAAGTTGGAGGACCAATCAGGGAGGGTTTCACAGGTTGTCATGGGAACTTGGGATTTCTCGGAAATGTGGAGCCACTGTAGGCTCTGAGCAGGGGTGATGTGCTCTGATTTACAAGAATGTAGAGATAGGTAAATGCTATACAGAGGTTAAAAAAAGATACTTAGTCAATTTAAGGAACTTAGGAGCTCATGAATTAGGTTACAATTTGTTCTGAAGTAGCAGTAGGACCAATGCACCTGTTTCAGCTGCTGACCCTTCATTTAGGTCTCGGTCCAAATGCCAAGTCCTCTAGAGGTTCTCCATGATTGCGTTTATCTACTACCATCCCTCCCCCTGACTCGGTAGCCTGCTGCTTTGTTTCCCTACATAGTGTTTATCACTCCTTGACACTATGTCATGTGTTTGTTTAATTAGTCCTTGAAGTAGCATGTAAACTCTGAAAGGTGAGAATTTTGTTCTTTTGGTTACTGCTTTTGCTTGACACCTGGAAGACCACCTGTCACGGAGTGGGAACTCAGTACCAATTTGCTGAATGAATGAATGAATATCCCAGAGGTCTAGGAGAACCCTTCAGTTTTAGTTCACAAACAAAAGGCCATGAGATTGGGTGATAAATAGTTAAAAATAGACTGTCCATCACATGATAGATTATGTTCCACCATTAGTTGGTTTACCATTTTTATATTTAGAGTGACTGTGGTCACTCTACAATGTTTCACCTTAATGTTTACATTGCATTCATCATCACACTGCTATATCCATGGTGTGGAAAACTCAGAGAAGGGGAGAAAAAGATTTTACAACTTTATGTTCTTATGCACATCATGATTAACATAATTTAAAAGTTTTTTCTTCTGTAGTTTTCAAAGTTGGCTGCATTCTTATATGGCCTCAGTACATCCAAAAATAAAATAATTTTCTCCGATTTTTAAACTTTAATGTAAAGCTCCTTTTGAACTCCAAATTTATGTGATTTTATATATGAGCCAATAAAAAACCCAAGCCATTGAGCAGCGTGTGCTCTTCACCTCTAACATACTGTAGCAAGTGGGGAATTCTCCTGTTATTCCCCGAGACTCAACCTTCAGGGTGACACTCCCTCCTCACCAAGCTCTCATCTCACCTGATTTGAATTTATTGCCCAGTTTAGGATTTTAACCTGCTAAGAAAAATATCAAGAATTTTGAGGAGCTCAAGCAGAATAATAAAACCTTGTTAATTCTGAGTTTGCCCTCCTGCCCCCAAAGGTACAAATTTCAAATCACTACAGCTTATTTTCATAGTTTCTATGAATGAGTGGGGTGTTATTAAGCAAAATCAATAGCATAAAGAAGTTGAAAGAGATAAGCTTGTCTACCAAAGAGAAACTGCTTTCTACCATGTGGAACATGTGGAAACTCAGCACAAAACACGGTGACTGCAGCAGAAACAGGCTGGGCTTGCAGGCTGCACTCGGTGGATGGGCTGGTGCAGAAACTACAGGTTGGTGGGCAGCTGTCAGGGGCCATCCTTCTCTGTTTTGCTGCCAGGTGGCGTTTGCTAACACAGGAGGTGGTGCAAAGTGAGGCCTTAAGAGCCAGGCAATATGGAATCACTGCTCCAAATCTATGAAATTTATCTTTGAAATGAACAATTTAAAAAATGATTAGTCTCCTGGCCACTTGCTGTTCACTCAGGTGGTGGCAATAGTTTTATTTGTTATTTCCACCAGAATCCCAGATAGAGAGAGGTGAGTGATATCACAGAAAGGGAAGAACGAATGACAGGGAAACAGCCCATTCGGAGACTGAGGGGAGGCAGTGGAGAGCCATGTAAGGAAATTAAATCAGGCCTCAGCAGGCTGGCTGGGTTCTCCTTGGCCTCCAATATTGGTGAGACCATTTTGAGGGAGTTATAGATTTTCTCACCTCAGATAAAAGGGAACAACGACGTTCCCTCCTAACTCCTGGGCCAACTGACCTAAGGTAAGGCATGCAAATGGTTTTAAAAATATAAATGATGATGACAATGATGATGATGAAAAGACTACTACTGATAATTGTGTGTTAACAATTTCTTGAGAATTTATGGAATGATAGGTACCATTCTAACTTTACATGTTGTTATAGACTGAATTGTCACACCCCTACCCAAAAATCACACTTGAAACCCAGGGCCCTCAGGTGACTGACTGTATGTGGAGAAAAGGCCTTTAAAAGGAGGTAATTAAGGTTAAATGAAGTCATAAGCATGGACCCAAATCCAATAGGACTCATGTTCCTACAAGAAGAGAAAGAGAAAGAGAAAGCAGGACTGTGTGCGCACAGAGAAAAGACCAGGTAAGGACACAGTGAGGTGAGCACCTACAGGCCAAGGGGAGGGGCCTCCCTGGAACCAATCTTGCTGCCACTTTGGACTTGGACTTCCAGCCTCCAGAACTGTGAGGAAATAGATTCCTGATGTTTGAGCCATCCAGTGGCTTTTGTTCTGGTAGCCCTAGCACACTAACACACATGTGTTATCTCATGTAATCCTCATTTTAAAAGATACCCACCCACACTTTCAGATAAAGAAATAGAAGCACAGAGAAGTTCAGCAACTTGGCTAAAGTTGCACAACTAGTCAATGGTAAAAGTGGAATTGAATCCAAGCAATCTGATTCCAGAGCCCATGTTCTTACCTGCTGATATAATGTAACATAAAATACTATGATTAATATCCACAGTGATACAAAATAGATGCTTTTATCAGAAAAACCTAGAGCGAATAGTGAGAACCTATAGCAACAAACTTCTACATGTATTATGGGCAATGGATCTCTAATTTTATTCCCTTTCTTCTTCTCTTCTTCCCATCATCCAGACAGTACATGCTGTATCTAACTCAAGCATTATTTGAGCCTTGGGGACCTGGTGGCAAGCCTATGAGGTCCATGTTCTACTGTAGTTTGTATGCTAGTGAGGAAAGGCAGCCCACAACCAGACAGAAAGAGCAGTGATAAGTGCAAAGACAGAAGTGAAACAGGAGGTGTGGTGACAGGTGGGGGCGAGCGTGGTCCTTTCGCCCACCACCAGCTCTTGCATGGACACCATGAAACAACTGTGGATGGGACACAGCTCCCATGCAGTACCTTGGCCTCCTGCTTCTTTCTCCATGAAGTGAGGCTTTTGTTCCAACAGCCTATGGCTTCTCTGATTAAGTCAGGATGTTAATTAGGCAATGTTCACCTGAGCCCAAGCATTATATATAATGAAATAATAAATGCTATAGGAAAATGTATTTTCTACTTTAGAATAGCCCTAAAATTTTACAGTGAGAAATACAAAGGTTGAAGGTGGAAGAAAAAGAGGGGGAGGGATCATTTCACTGGATCTGAACAGGCTTTGGCTGTGACAGCATTATTTACCCACGTGGATGCTTGGTGTATAATATTATACCTGCATACTTGTTATCTAATATTTATCTGGGGTGAATATGAAAAGGGGATTTAAATAAAGCACAAAGATTTAAGGTCAATATAAGGAAAGGTTTGGGAGGTTATACAGAAAGCCAGACATTGTAGAAACTTGACAAAATTATGAATTCTTTTTCCCTGGAAAGCTTAGTCTATCAGAGAAGTTGTTCTTTGGTGTGGCCTTACTCAGAAGTAGAATAAACTGGCTCACTATAGGGAATCCTTGGCCCCAGGAGGCTCTGATAATTACAGAAGGTAATTTGACATAGTACAAGTTCACATCCTACCCGAAGGTCCCCTGCCACTATGGCAGGGCAGAGTGGCGCTCTTCCTGCTTGGTGCATTTTAGGGCAGCAATTTGTGCTAACAGAAAATACTTGAACAGTGCCTCCAGAAATCCCCATACGGAGTGGATGAGTGAAATACGTACTCTGGGACTAAGCACCGACTCACTTAAAAGAGACGGAGTCAGAGAGAAGCCTGCAGGCAGAAGCACAGCCTGCCTTTGTGCGTTAGAACACACAGGGGTGTGCGGAAGACCTACAGAAACGTAGCGAACTGACTACGTCAGAATTACAGGATCACTTCATTATCAGGATGGACCTTTAGAATCGGAATGGACCTTTAAAGAAGAGTATGTGACTCACAGAATAACCTGGCTCACTAAATAAAAACAGCCCCAAACAAGAATACAGGAGACAGACGATTACAAGATTGGAATCAACAGCCTGTCATTTCACTTAACACTTTAAGTGAAGTGTTGGCCCTGAGAGAGGGGACCAAGTGCAATTCAAAATAGCAAAGCTTTTAGAAAAAAAGGAGTAAAGTATACTTATTATATGGTAGAAACAACTCCATACACTTGCTTTAAAAGCAGTAATTCAATAAGCCAAAGATACACAATATTCATTAGCAAACACTTGTGGACACATTCACAGAACATTTGAATCACCACAACTATTAGCATTTGAAATAGCATGTATGTATAATTATATTTTATCATTTTATCCACTTTGACTTCTCCTATTGTGGCGAAATGAATGGTGAAAAATAATCTGTTAGGGAAAGTCTAGATGCTTGTGGATGTTTTGACATGTGTCTTGGGAACCCCAGTGTGTGAGAGAGCCTAAGCAATTATACTCACCCGGTTGTGCGTATTCACAGAGCTGCAGGCTCACCCCGGCACCCACACCACTGCTGGAGCCACAACACTTTTCTTCATATCCCGTGGTTGGACTCCAGTGCTGAGAACATCAGGCTTCCTGCACTCCCCTCACATAACACTGATAGCTTTATCGCTGTCTGCTCCATTCTCTTTTCTCTCCAAAATCACCTGGACTTCTAAAGCTTCAAACCCTGATCAAGTGATACAGAACACCGCATCCAGCTCTGGGAAACAGGCACACAGACTCCACGCACGGCTTCCTGGCCCATGAAGGGAAGACCAGTCCCCTTACCTTTGTCATAAATTTCCTTCAAGACTCCTCGTTTTATCAGCTCCTCTCTGCTTTGCCTCATTGATATTTTCCGCTCCAGGGCTACAAGCAAAACAGAGAAGCAGTTGTGAAAAGGTAACACAATGATTTTTAAAGGAGTCATTTCAATACACTAAAGCGTAATGCATGGGAAAGCTTCGGTAATTCTACTTTACTGATGTAAGTTAATGAGATCAGATAACATTTTTATGATACTATGATAAGCATTTTAATCAGATATTTCATTTAATCTTCAAAACAATCTTCAAATTACCTATGGGGTAGGCACTAGTACCTCATTTTTTGTCCCCCCAATTTACGGTAGAGGAGACTAGCAGAGAGAAGCTCAGCGACCTGCCAGTCACAAGCTCATTGGGAAGAGGAACCAGGATTCACACCAGAAACCTGACCTCTGATCTCTGACCTCTGTATCATAGCGTGTTTTCCTGCATGTGGCATTTTTTCATAGATGGGATTCCTTTTCTTAAAGATGTAGTTAATGTAGCTCACGGCTCACTGAGGATGTTTTGCCCCCCAGCTAATACAAAATGGTATGCAAATGGCCCCTAAAGAGCTCCCTGAATGCAGAGACTGAGGGGTGTTGGAGGACCTCCAGGGGACGGCCCACCACCTCTGTCCTCTCTTTGTTCCAACCTGGAGCAGTGGAGCAAGGCGTGGACTGTTCCACTACCAAATGCGCACCCACCGGGATCCACCACTCACCTGAGGCAAAAGCTCTGGCTGGTGGGAGCTGGCGGCGGGAAACGGGAAGGTTTTGTTTCGAATCAGTGGGCATGATGGAGGGCAGTTCAAGTGGAAATAGAGCGCAGGCGTGGGGCAGTGAGGGGCAGCACCAAAGAGCAGCCTGTGGCTCTAGGCAGGGTGGGGAGCTGAGCGGCACCCCTGCAAGGGAGCAAGCTATGCCAGCAGCTGACACCGTGCTTTCTGGGCGAACACTGAGTGCAGGAGCACAGTGTTACTCTGGTGCTGTTGTCAGTTTGAAAATCTTCATATCCCTTTGATACACAGTATTCACGGGGAAAAGTCAGTTATAAAATAAGGAAACTATTTTATGCAGACAAATTTCAGATGCAGATCTCTCTCTCATACACACACACACACACAATAACCCAGTACAATTTAGTACAAAGAATGGCAATAAGAACTAGAAAGCATGCAAGGAAACAGAGACTGTGATTCTAACTCAGTTACCCACTAGCTATGTACCCTTAGTCAAGTCACTTCCTCAGTTTGGGGAAACACTCAGCCCCAGCTACTCTGATTTAATAGGTCCAGGGCGGGGCCCAGGCATCTATATTGTAATAAAAACTCTCGGGGTTATTCTCAGCCATATCAAGACTGCAAATCACTGATGATCTATTTTGAGAGTTAAATTATAATGAATGAAGGAGCATGAGACAGAAAAAGAAAGGTTAGACTGCACTCACACAAAGCTTGCCAAGTCCATAATAATAAAACAGATACATGTAAACACCCCCCCAGAGGTGAGGGCAGGAGGGTTGTATGAAAGAACAAGCATCAGCAGCGGGCATAGGGGCCACTGGAGCAGTGTTCGTTTGGGGGATGAAGGAGCTTTATGACTCCATAGCAAATGACATGATACACGGTGGCAGAAAAGCAGAAAGATGTTCTTTATGAAGAGGGACAAGGAGAGAAAGGAGAGAAAACTGCATCCAGTTAGATTAGAAAGTTCTGCCTGACTTAAAAATAATTTGCTTAGCAGCATAATGGGAAGACTGGATAGACCAGGGGTGATGGGGTTTTAAGCAAGAAGTTTGCTACCAGATTTTCTAAGTAACACAAAGTCACCCAAAAAGCACACGTGAAGACCTGCCTTGCCACCCTGTCTGAACCACAACCATTGAACAGACTTGTCTTAAACAACATGGAGTTTCTGAGGGGCTTTTCAAACCTGCAGGATAAAGTAGTTAGCCTGGATCCACAGTGCCAAAGTGCCTGCAGCAAGCTGGGCAAGACCCCGGCTTGGAGGTCCGAGACCGAAAGTATCACTAGAACACAGATGATCTCAGGCTTAGCCATCAGGACCTCGCCTATCTCACTGCTGAGGGACCAGCTGCCTATGGTCAAAGTCACTCTGCTAGGTGCCAGAGGTGATGGTGACCAAAGGGACAGTCCCTACCTTCGTAGAGTATACAGACTAATGTTTGATTCAGTAATCAAATGATATTACCTAGTATGTGATAATAAACTGAGATAAGTCCTCTTAAAAGAAAGGGACATGGTTCTACCAGAACATTATGATAAATAACCTCCCCTCCTGGGGCATTACAAAAGGCTTTCCTGACAGAGAGACCTCTGAGCTGGGCTTGAAAGATGAAAATACATGATCTCAGCAAAGGCCAGGCAGGCATGGGCTTCAGGGCACACTCCAGACACAGTAAGCCGGGCCGTGGCTCCTGATGGAGAAATCACGGCGCCACAGACAAAAGGAAAGCAAGCTTGTGTAACTGCAGCCGTCAGCACCAGGTGGAGAATGAATGATTCAAGATGTGTCCAGAGAGGCAGGGGTCAGGCAGGGCCTCACAGACCATGCTATTCTAAGGGCAGTGGGAATAGATGATTGGAGTTGAGTATTTGAAAGATCAGTGCCCACGTTGGTGTGGGGAATGGACTGGAAGTAGGCCAGTAGTGTAGGTGATTACAGCAGTCTAGGCACAAGGTGATGGAAGCTGGCGAAGGATGCATTCCAGACACACGAAGGTGGCACTGCTGCCACGACTTGAAGTTAAGGATTAGATGGGGGATGTGAGGAGAGAGGGGTCAAAGACAACTCTTTTGGTTCCTGACTTGCATAGCTGAATGGACAGTGGTGTCAATTACTAAGGTGGGGGACACGGGATAAGAATCATGTTTGGAGGGATGACGGAGAGCTCACTGTTAGCCATGCCCAAGAGGGGACATCAGGTATGTGCAAGGGAAATGCAGTCGGGTATTTCCTAACACAAGGATGGAGGTTAAACGAGACTATGCTGTGTGGTGCTAACTGTGCTGGACTCTCTCTTGCACCAAGCTTGTCCGTGGAGAATCTCCTAGCAGCACAGGAATGATGCCAGGGGAGCCGAGGGTGTGACTGAGCTGCTTGTTCCAAGCTCCCCGTTTCTTTAATGTATTGGGTTTCTCCATAAGAACTAAGGTGACCTCATATAATGTATCATCTCTTATTTAAGAAAGAAAATATCCCCTTACCCACTACCACAAATTTTTAATTATGATTGACGTCCTGGGAAGAGATGGCTTAGTTACTCTTTGGCTTTGTCCATTTCCTGGTACAGAACCCTGTGCCCATAGAGGAGACACAGATCATTTTGAGAAGGGCAGGACGTCATGTAATTTAGCTTCATCCTTACCACTGTCCTGTGACGTATCATCATCCCCATTTTACAGATGAAATACCTGAGGCCCAGCAAAATTAACCTGCTTGGAGCCACACAGCAGTACGTGGAAGAACAGAAAGAAATGTTGATGCCTGTTTTCGACCCCACGACACCATGTTGTTGTGAAGATGGGTATGATGTATATAAGGCTCTAAAATTGGAAGGCAACTATATTATTAGTTTATTTGGGGCTCAACATTACAGTAAAATAACATAATTGCACTTTATTTTTAGGAGCTTCTTCCTTCTAAGGCACTCTTCTCTCTTCTAATGAGGTGTGCGTGCTGCCTCTTCTCATCTTGTTTTTAGCAGCCCTTCCAAAGTTGGAGCAAAGTGTAAAGTGGGGCCGAAGACAAACTCACCACCACTCCGGGCGGTGAAATAAAGTAGATTGTTTGATGCAGAAGGGCAACCCAAAGCATTGACCTTGTCTCCTGCTGAGCCATGAAACACAGGGAGAAAAGGATTTAATGTGGGGAAGAAATATGATGACTTCCTTTTCACTAACCAAGGCTAGGTCCAATCTTCCCTCTCTGACAATTTTGGTTTGGGGTAGAACAAAGACAAAAAGAAAAAAAGCCAAGATATGGAAGCAATCTGAGTCCACTGAAAGACAAATAGGAAAAAAAAGATACAGAATATAATACATACTCTGGAATATGACTCAGCCATACAAAAGAAAGAAATCTTGCCATTTGTGATAACATGGACGGACCTAGATAGTAATATCCTAAGTGAAATAAGTCAGAGAAAGACAAATACCATATGATTTCACCTCTATGTGGAATCTAAATAACAAAATAAACAAACAAAGCAGAAATAAACTCACAGATACAGAGGACAAATTGCTGGTTGCCAGATGGAAAGGTTTGGGTGGCTGGGTGAAAAAGGGGAAGGGATTAAGATGTGCAAGTTGCCAGTTATAAAAACAGTCACAACACAGCATAGAGAACACAGTCAGTAATATTGTAATAACTGTGTATGGTGTCAGGTGGGTACTGGGCTCACGGAGTTATATGAACTCTTTGTGAGTTATATAAACACTTTGTGAGTTATATAAACTTCTAATAACTATATTGTGTACCTGAAACTAATATGTCAACTGCAATCAAAAGACTTAAAAATAATTTAAATAAAACAAACAAAGGAGAAATTATGGAAAGTTAAAGAAGTCAGAGGAAGAGGACATGTGCTGGGGAAGAGAAAAGGTGGAATGTATATTGCACCTGTGTAAAGGACAGTAGGAAAGCACCCGACACAGGAGAGCCGGGTGTGATGTGATGGTGAGCCAGTCCACCAGGGAGCCTTTGGTCTGGAGGTTGGGCAGTGCAAGTTAAACGAACAAAACCCAACCCCCCCCCCCCCGCCCCGCCCCGTCTATCTCTTTTTAAAATCCTCGCCTGGTTGATTTTAGAGAGAAAAGAAGGGAGAAAGACAGAAATATCAATGTGAAGGAGAAACATTGATCAGTTGCCTTCCTTAAGTATTCCAACTGGGGACTGAGCCAGCAATCTAGGTGTGTGCCCTGACCAGGATGGAACCTGCAGCCTTTTCTGGTGCTTGGGAGGACATTTCAACCAACTGAGCAACCCAGCCAGGGCCATCCATCTCCTTTTAAAAAAGAAAACTGAGAAACTGCCTAGTTAGACGTGCAAAAAGCAAGTGAGTGGGTAATATTCCCACATAAATGAAAAATAAAGCTGAGGGGATCTTACTTTACAGTAAGAAAATGCGTAATAAAATATAAGTATCCCTCCCTCTAATCATCTGCAGTTATTAAAGCACAAGGCAGTCTACAATCTGAGGGACCACACGTGGGCATGCTCTGGTGTGAGCTTTGGGGTTAGAAATCTGGGTTGTGGCGATGGTTGTACAGCTCTTTAAATTTACTCAAAGCACTGAGTTGTATACTTAGGAGTTAATTTTATGGTATGTAAATTGTACCTCAATAGAGCTGTTAAGAAATGGGAAAAAAAAGTAACCACAGGAAGAATTCCCATAATGGCAAAAACATCAGTTAAAATTAGTAAATCCAAGCAGACAATTAAATTAACAAGTGTTACCATGGTAAGCAAGAGGACATTTAAAATAAAAAGATTAGAAATATAACAAGCATATAATGATAAATTTCCAAAAACAATATTTTATCCTCTAACATGGTAGTACCAAAATACAAAACACAGGAATCTGACTACTCCTAAAAATGAAAATAGAGCTCAGACAGTGTCAATGAGCCCCCCTGGACCTTCAGAAAAGAACTCAATTTCCAGACTGCAATAGATGCATAACACCGTAACAGGCTTCCGAGATGGTCCTACGGCAATGGAAACATTCGAACAAATTGCGTAAGCCAGCGAGTATGCAAACGCTAATTTAGGGACATCCAGTCTAAGACTCTACACCAACAACGAGCCTAAAGATTAGGAAAAAAGAAAATATTACTGATTTGCTTTTACGGACTGACAAAAAATTAGTTGAGTCAATTCAAACACACAAAAGGAAGCTTCACATACTTCTGCCTGAAATGTGTGGGAGAGCGAATCTCAATGACTGTACTAAAAACAGCATAGATCAAATTCAAGGAGTTGATCATCACCAAGCCCTTATTATATGAAATGTTAAAGGGACTTATATAAGAAAAAGAAGATGAAGAATATGAACAGTGAAAGGACAGCAAACTCTCAGTTATTAACAACCACACCTAAAACAAAAGAAACCAAGAGGTCAGCTAGATTGGGAGCGGAACCATAGAAATGAAGAACACATGGAGGGTTAGCAACAGGGGAGTGGGAGGAGGAGAAGGGCAGGGGAAGGTACAGAAAATAGCATAGATAGTAGGTAGAAAATAGATAGGGGGAGGGCAAGAATAGTAGGGGAAATATAGAATCTAATGAACTTGAGACACATGGTCATAAACTAAAGGGGGGAATGGTGGGGTAGGGGGTGTGCAGGGTGGAGGAGAATGAAGGGGGGAATAGAACAACTATAATGGTATAATCAATAAAATATATTTAAAAAATAAAAATAAAAATAATAAATAAAAAATTTTAAGAATATAGGGGCAAATAGAGCCATGAGAAAAGAAGGTATAGCCTGTAAAATTAAAAATAAGTAGCCTAGAATGGCACCCCAAAAACCATAATCGAAGGTTGGCAGGTCCAAGGAAGACTTTCTAAGCTTACCATCAAACTTCACTTTAATATAAAAACCATGCAGAAAACCTTCACAGGCATATAGTTATTCTTGCTATATTTTCTGTATTTTTGATGTGTTGTCATTTTGGTGCCTGGCTGATTTTGAAGAGGCCATCCCTTCAGGCCTGGCCAGTTCTTACAGATAGCAAATGACTTGCCTGTGAGTTCACCTTTCATACGCAAACCAACCAATCCAGAGCTCAGACTCTCAACTACTGCCTTTATCAGTTCTTACACTACAGGCCACTGTTCTCTGCCCTAATCACCACAGGCCAAGTACCAGACCACTAGACATTGTCCCTATGCCCCAAGGGCTGCTAAACTGATTCAAACTAGCTAAATAAATCTGCTTACCCTGTCCTGTCCATTCCTTTCCATAGAAACTACAATAAAAAGCAACTGCCCATGTTTTCCTCCGACTCTCTGTCTCCTGACTGACCCCTGTGCTTCCCCATACGGCCCTCCGTGGTGTGGCATGACCCTTTCTCTTGGAGTCTGTGAGTATAGCAACTATCTTTTCAATGGCAGCTGTCTCCTGATTTGCTGGTCTCACCATACCTGAATAATCCAAAAGACTAACATTTTAAAAACATCTATCCTTACACTGGTTTGTAAACAAAGAAAAAAAAAACTAGGGGGATTTTAATCTATTGTTATATTGTTATAGTGTTCAATTATTGCTTTTTTATTTTAAGATGAGGAAATAGAAAAAAAGTAATATTGATGCTGGAACAAGTCATTTGGTCCTATTCAGAGTAACAGAGCAGGGACCCATTTAGATTTTTAAAAAAATTTTTAAAAGATTTTATTTATTTATTTTTAGAGGGGAAGGGAAGGAGAGAAGGAGAGAAATATCAATGTATGGTTGCCTCTTGTGCGCCCCCTGCTGGGAACTGGCCTGCAACCCAGGCATGTGCCCTGACTGGGAATCAAACTGCGATCCTTTGGTTTGTTGGCTTGTGCTCAATCCACTGAGCTACGCCAGCCAGGGCTAGATTTTTCTCTAGGATAATCTCTCTGTTAAATTCTCTGCTCAACTGCCTTTAAATTATATTCTGTAGGGAAGAGAAGTTTGAAGGGGGGGAAACAATTGAGAAATGATGAAATTGTCAGTAACTCACTGTAAAGTCTTATACCTTCAGTCATTAAAATAGTCAACCTGTAAAAAAAATCTGTAGCTTTTATCCTTTTAAAACTTTACAACTCTAGCGAACGTGAATTTAGGCTAGAAATCTACAAGTGACAAGTGGAATGAGCCTTGAGAACCTAGGTCGTGCCTCCACTCCCGTCTGACTCCGTGAATGAGGAGGATGTGATGCCACAACCCTGGCCTAGACGGACCCAAAACAAAACAGTCAACCCACATTAACGCCATCTCCAGAGGAAATGCTTTCGTTGTTTTAAGATGAAGAAACTCTCTTTTAAGATTAACTTTATACAAGGGAGCAAGGACTTGGAGAAGTGGGGAAACTGGAGGCCTTCTATTATGAAAGATCAAATGGCAAATGCCAGATGATCTTTTGTTTCCGAAGGAAATTAGAGAGAAAAACAACATAGTTGTTCATCTAAGTGCTATGCTGAAAAGGAAGGGGAAGTAAAAAAGAATGCAACTCTAAAGGTCTAGTTTCAGATAGAATGAATAAACATATTTAAGAAGTCATGTTAATCTAGAAGCAATCTGTATGAGCACAAAATATTGTGCTTTTTACTAACTCAGATGTTCAAGAGTACTGTGAATATCTAAACATTTGTCAAATATGGAATAACTAGACAAGAAGGTTTTCAATAACTGATTATCTAAAGAAAAGCTTATTGAATTATCAATTCAAAATGAATTAAAAAATTGTCAATTAAGGTCAAACAATTCTCAAAATCAGAGACACTGACCAGTTCAGAATTTTTTTCCCTCTAAAAATCCAAACCATGTGGAAATTCCATTGAAAAGAATCTAAGGCTTAAGTGTCCTCGTCCCATGATTGGTAACACAGATTCTGACTCCTCTATTGTTACAGTATGAACTTCAGCAAATGTCTAAGGAGAGGGAGCACATGGACATTGCAGCCCCGCCATTGTTCTCGGGTAATGCTGTTTAGCGAGCTAGGATAAACTCTTCGTGGCCCATGAGGTAGGAGATGGGATTGTTTATTTGCTGTTGCTTGTGATTACATCCACATCATCAGCACTTTCTAAAGTCTGTTGTGCAGAATAGCAACCCCCAGGGATGCTCTAAGGGAAGGGTTCTGAGGACAATAATTTTGGGAGATGCCATGTACCAGCGGAGAATCACAGTGGTCATTAGCACAAAAATGCCTACAGTGAATAAACCAGGTTAACTCAGTTTAACCTGGTGTTTCTTTCACATTCATTGGGCAATATGACCCTTTTGTGGAGTACCTTGGGACTTCCACTCTGAGAAAAATCTCTGGGAGATGCTGATCTAGCTACCAGGTTACAGGAAGCAAAGGACCCAGGGTGGTCAGTCTGTCTGACATGGCAGAGACTTAGATGGGCCTAACTTTTTTGTCAAGAGCTTTTCCGTAAATGTCTGAATCAAACACACCCGAAAACCCAAAGTCCTACAATATCAACCCAGCAAGGTATGACTGACCTGGAAGATCCTAATGGAGCAAAGGACCAGCCGTTTATCTACCTTTCCTCCAGGCAGATACTTCAGTTAGTAAAGATTCACATTCCACTGAGATTCCTGATGGACCAGCCCCCCATGCATTCCCCAGATAAGTAAAGACTAGACTTGCTTATCCTTGAGTGGCTCAGTAGCATATACTATCTGCCCCACATAAGAATTTTGGGTTTGACATAATTGGTAGTAGGTACTTCTCTCTGACAGTATAATTCCTTTAGAGTCACCAAGCATGAGGGGCACACCATGTCATGAGTAGAGATGGGCGATTTGCCTACTCAGTACGTGGGATCCCTGCCTGCACCCAGGTCAGTGCACTCAGATCCCCCTGCACTCAGTACAGGGGCCCCAGCCATTGACCAAGTGATGGGTGAGAGGAAGGACTCATTTTAAGCTGTCAGCTGTGCTGTTATCAGTACATTCTCCATGCATCTGGAATGGATCTTGGTTTGAACAAAGTGTTCAAACCTGTAAACGTGTTTTGGGGTCAGTTGGAGAAATATGAATATAGACTAGGTATAAGACAAATACCATATGATCTCACCTTTAACAGGAACCTAAACAACAAAGCAACAAGCAAAACATAACCAAAAACACTAAAATAGAGAACAGGCTGACAGTGTCCAGAGAGGAGAGGGGAGGGAATTTCAGGGGAAAAGGGGAAGGGTTTATAGGAACAAGTATAAAGGACACATGGACAAAACCTGGGCAGGGGTGGAAATGGGTGGGAAGGGGAGGGCTGGGTGGGTGGGCTGGGATGGGAGTAAACAACGGAAAATTGCACTTGAACAACAATTAAAATTAAAAAATTAAAAATAGGAAACAAGAAAATATTAGGGAATTATTGTCAGTTTTGCTATACATTATAATGATCTTATAATTATAGAAGACATTTTCCTTATTTTTTAAAGAGATACATGATTAGAGAATTCAATAATTTATTGTAAAACACTTCAGAAAAAAAACCCCAAATATGGTCAAATCAAGTAATTGTTGTTAGGTGGTGGTTATATAACTATACAATTATAAAATATTATTATACAATTCTTTCAATCTCTCTTATGTTTGAAAATTTTCAAGATGAAAAGTGTAAGTGAATAAATCCTACAAGTAATGTTGAGTGAACAAAGCAACACAAAAGAACATACATACTATGATTCCATCTATGTAAAGTTAAAACGCTGACAACATTAAATAAATGGTTAAGAGATGCATATCTCTAACCTTTAAGACTACAAAGAAAAGAAAGGATATGACTGCAGTAAAAATCAGGTTAGTGGCTCCCCTTGCTTGGAGGGGGGGGGCTTCCAGGTGCTATGGGTGTTTTCTTTCTTGACTTAGGCAGTGAGTATACAGTGCTACTTCATAACCACCCTTTCAACTGTATGTTGATGCTTCATGGATTTTATCAATATGTCCTATTTTCTGAAATAAAAACCTGAAGAAGACATTCTTACTAACTCTGCTCCTCTTTGTACTGTTGCAATAGTCTCTGAAGGAGAATAAAAAACTCAGCCATCATATCATGAAATTATGCTGTTGGCCAGCAGACTAACTCCCGGAAATGAAAGTAAGGGTAATTATAAGGCAATACAAGTTGAGGTTTTTTTCCTGGTCTTTTGTTTAAATGGGTCAGACCAGAGCATAGAAGCGTTGCTCCTAATGCTTGCTACTCTCTAGGTAGCAAGACAGATCTGGAGTTTTGGGGGAAGAATGTCGTTGGCAGCAAGTTTTAGAGGTAATTTGCAGAAGTAATGATTCTGAATTTTGAAAATAGGATGACTGCTCTTGGAGCCCATCGTTGAAATGACAAGTAAGAAGCAACTTCTGGGAAGTTGTTTTGCAAGGATCAGGCTCCTGGCTGTTGGGAGTGCACTGAAGAAAGTTTACTGTACAATATGCAAATTCCATTTTCTTTATCTCCCACCCCAATCTGCATAGGAAACTTCACAAAATCTGACAGAATTTAAGTATTAGTTTTCTCTTCTGAGACCTAGGAGACACAAAAATAATTCCTTTTCTGTTTACTGATCCCCTCTTATGGGATCACGGGAAAACATGATTCAATAAAACTAAAATCTGAAAAATAATTTATGGTAAGCCCTGTTTACAACCTTCACTTTGTCCTTTCACCTATATATCACCTATGATGACAGATTTTTTTCATCAAATGTAAAACAGATGGCCCTACAGTGACAGAGAATACAATGTGATAAAAGTGTTCATCCTAAACCTTCAGGTTGAATACTTTGGGGCTTGCTTCTATTACTTGTAGGAAACTGTGCCGTAACACCTACTTATTTTGTGATTGTGCGCTGAGTCACAATTCACATTTCCACTGTGTTCTCTGCTGCCTCTAACACTCCCCCCAGGAATAAAAAGAAAATTCATTGATTTAGGGCTAGTTAAGTGAGTTTCTCCTTCCAGATGTAGAAAGCACAATGCTGTACTGTATTTCATTCCAGACACCTAATTATTATTGATCACTTCATGATAGAAGTATACTGCCTAAAGCACCAAAGAATGGAAATCTGAAATCCTGCCCAGAACAGCTTAATACCCCAGCTACCACCTGTTACCTGACAGATAATAGGGCCCTTGTTCAAAGTGTTTTTGTGGTGCCAAGTTAATGGAAATAATCTTGCTGCTTCACTGTTTGTTTTGCTTCTCATGGTCAGAGCAAGCCCCCTGCAAGAAAGTCTTCAGAAGGCACTGTTAAGATATTTATGCTTTAAGATCTTACTTCTCTGACACTGTTGAGACAAAGACAGCAGCCTTAGGTGGAGGGTTTTTATATGTTCTTACTACTGACAGTCAGAACCACAGTCAGCCAATAATTTTGAACAAAAATTTTAAAAACTACAATTCTGCAGAGTTATGTCAGATGCCCACACAGATGAATGTGTTGCTGAAAGGGATATTTCCAGTGAATACTTGATTTCTCCCTTCTGCTCTCATGGTGACACTTAAACTATGCCTCTAAAGAGCTGGGAATATGCCTCGTATTTGTGCAGCCTGTCTATAAATAAACAACCATGTATAGATAAGCTATAGTGTACGTACAGAACTAAAGAGACACTTTTTGCTATTTCCTGGGCAGAATTTTACAGCTTCTAAACTGGGATAATTCCTTCAGTCATTGCATTAAGTGCAGCAGTAAGGTAACTCACAGAATGAGGCTTCACAGGCAGAGAGAAAGTGCACTGTCACACACATAAAACTCAATGGTTGTTTCTGTGACCACTCTCCATGTCAGGGAACAGTGTCACTGGCCAGAGAAAATAGTCACCCACAAATGTATCATTTCAGTCTTTCTTTTTTATATACAGCTATACCCCATTTTATTGCACTTCACAGGTGTTGCTTTTAAAAAAAAATTGAAGGCAAGGTCCTGCACTAGGAAAAAGATGACGATTCACTTACTGTGCTACTGGCTTTATTACGGCGGTATGGAACCGAACCCCAACATCTCTGAGGGGTGCCTGTATATACTAAGTAATAGTTGTGTTTAGGAAGGCGAATATCTGCTCAGCTACTTTTCCCCAGTCATTTCAGGTGAAGAAAACTCTACAGGAAAGCAATGTGCAAGATTTGCTATGCATCTCAGTGCCTATTTGGGAAATACTGAGCTACATAAAGACTTTTACACCAAAGCAGAATAGAAATGCTTATGGAGAAGAAATACATAACCATTGCACGTAGTTAAATAACAAAATTTCCAAATCTAAGTACTGTCCGAAGTCCAAGTAATTAAAAAATGTCCCTTCCTATTTCGCACATCAAACATATTTTTTTTTCATTTCTGTCTCCATCTTCTTCTCTTGTGTGAGAAGATGCTTCACCCAGAAATAGACTGGGTTTGTCTGTACTTCATCCAAGCATTCACCAGCTAACCATAAAAATAATATGGTCAAATATCCATTATCCTCAAATGGGAAAAGTGAATTATTAACCTATAGTGAGTGGGGTGGGGAGAATCAACCTTTAGTACCAGGATTCTATCCATGAAAAATACCTGAGAATTTTGAATAGCTGGTTTGTGAATCAAACATTTACCCTAATAGTAATTGAAAAAATTGAAAAAACATAACCACTGTGAAGAAAAAAGAAGAAATCTCATCACATAGACAATAAAGAAATAAGATCCAGTCCTAGCCAGGTAGCTCAGTTGGCTGAAGCATGACCCTGTACACCAAAGGTTGTGGGTTCAATTCCTGGCCAGGGCACATACTTAAATTGTGCTCAAACACCCTTTGGGGTGCATACGGAGGCAACCAATTGATTATTTCTCTCACATCAATGTTTCTCTTTCTCCTGCTCTCTCTCTTCCTTCCTCTCTCTCTAAAATCAATAAACATATCCTCAGGTGAGCATTAAAAAGAAAGAAAGAAAGAAGCCAGGTCTGGAAGCACAATGTTACTCAGAGCTTTGCTTGAGGCACTGCTTGTTCTTACAGAAAGGCATCAGTCCTTCCAGTTATGACAAGTTGGTGAGATACGACAAGCAGCACATTGCTCCCTTGAATGAATTCTCAGCCTTCTCTTTCATCGTTTATAATTGCAACTTCTGAGTTCTGTCTCTGATGGGTATTTTTGCACTTCTTTTGAAGTCACTGTAGCATGTGTAGCAGAAGCTGACAAATGTACAATTCTTAATTCACAAATAAAAACAGCAGAATTCAATTTCTTTCATTTGCTTGAGACTGACTCTTTACGATACTGTGAATGGAACTTTGTTCCACAATATTGTCCAGCAGTTTCTCAATTTGAGAAGTTGACTCCTAGTGATGGGTTCATTCAGGCCAAGGCAACAGTTCAGAATCCAAATTCTGATTCTTAGTGCCATCATGACTTGAGTGAGTGAGAAGATGAAGTGTTCAATGGCAACTGTGCTGATGGAAATCCAGCTGATCTCAATAGTGTTCAAGGGCAAGTCTGAACCATCAACCCATTTTCTTTATTCCTGGCAAACCCATAAAAGGGACCATGCAGGCCTCATCATCAGGCTAATAGAAAATCTTGCCCGAAGTTATACTAACACAGTGTTATAGGAATAAGTGATAAAAATGCATCAATCAGCTTGATTTAATTTTTCCTTATTAAAACATCCTGCCACCTGATAGTTATTTCTAAATGTGCAGTTCACTAGTGTTAAGTATATTCACACTGTTGTGTGACCAATATCCAGAAGTTTTCACTGCAGAACTGGAACTCTGTTCCCATTAACTGACTCTGCCTTCCTCTCTCCCTCAGCCCCTGGCCAACACCGTTAGACTTTCTGTCTCTATGAATTTGACTACTCTGGGTATCTCACAGCATTTGTATTTTTTGTGATTGGCTTATTTCACTTAGCATAATGTCATCAAGGTCCATCCATTTTGTAGCATGTGAAACTCCTTCCTTTTTAAGGATGAGTAAAATTCCATTGCGTGGATAGACCGCATTTTGTTTATCTGTTGGTGGACACGTGGGTTGCTTCCACCTCTTGGTTATTCATGAATAATGCTGCTACAAACACAGGAGTATCTCTTTGAGATCCTACTTCAGTTCTTTTTGTTATATCCCAAGTGGAATTACTGGATGATATGGTCATTTTATTTTTAATTTTTTGAGGAATGGCCATACTGTTTGCTATAGTGGCTGCACCATTTTACGTTCCTACCAGCAATGCACAACAGCTCCAATTTTTCCACATCCTTGCCAATGTTTGTTATTTTTGGAGTTGTTTTCTTGTTTTTATGATAGCTATTCTAATGGGCATGAGGTTATCAGCTTAGTTTTAAGATGCCAAAACTCAGGGAAAGGAAGATTATGAGAATCTAGAGCTATATTATTTGGCTGTGAGTTTAAATGCTTTTAAAAGTTGTCAATTGTTCACCTCAGGTCACAGAAACAATACCACAAACTAAAGGCCTCCTTAGGATTATAAAAGTGATTTCTTTATAGAGGAAAAGACAGAACAGATTTTATGAAAAGGGATGAATACGTGGAAAGGTTATATATTTTTTTAAAAAAGTGAAGGTTTTATTGTAGTTATTTTTATCTTACTTTCAAAATAGACATGAGCTCAGTACTTTAATTTCCTCATTATTAAAGAAGAGCAGTAGTTTCNTTAAGATGCCAAAACTCAGGGAAAGGAAGATTATGAGAATCTAGAGCTATATTATTTGGCTGTGAGTTTAAATGCTTTTAAAAGTTGTCAATTGTTCACCTCAGGTCACAGAAACAATACCACAAACTAAAGGCCTCCTTGGGATTATAAAAGTGATTTCTTTATAGAGGAAAAGACAGAACAGATTTTATGAAAAGGGATGAATACGTGGAAAGGTTATATTTTTTTTAAAAGTGAAGGTTTTATTGTAGTTATTTTTATCTTACTTTCAAAATAGACATGAGCTCAGTACTTTAATTTCTTCATTATTAAAGAAGAGCAGTAGTTTCACTGCAGACATTTGCATCTCCCTCCACTGTGTGTGATGGTCTTCAATTACGAGACAGAGTTTCTGGTGTAGCAGGAAACCTGGCTACCAGGTGTGTACTTGGTCTTTTTTTCCGAAGCTTCACTGCAGGCTTCACAGAATTCTGTCTTATTCAAGTTGATTTACTCAAATGAAAATTTTTGGTGGGGGATGATACAGGGTGAAGCCAAGAGGGGGGCCTCAAAAAGGGATTTGGAATGGGATCCAGAACTCAAGGTGTCCAGGAAATACTAGAAAGACATATAAATTGTCCTCACCCCTTTCCCCACCACAGATGTGAGTTGGGGGAAGGGACACATAGACCAGGAACATGCAGAGCTGTTTTGTACAGCCATAGCCTTGCAGCTAATCCATAGCATGGTCATTTAACATAACTACAACCTTTAACTGGTTTCATAGACATACTGAATAGCTGTGGGCATGCTTTGAGCCAGGGAGAAGGAAGGAACTTCTCCCCAAGATGTAACTGGAGGCAGGTCCCCCAGGTTACAGCATCTGTGTGAGAGCTTGGAGATGACTGGCTCCATGACATGAGGCCACACCTGCCCAGACTCACGATGGCAGCCCAGTAAAGCTGGAAGGATATGGGAGTGCTGGCAAGTGTAGCCGATTGTAGGAGGAGTCGGAAATGGGTTGCAAAGGAGGATTGGCACGAGGATTTAAACCCGGATTTGGTGGCCATGGGAGGAGAGAGATCCACACAGCTTTGCCAGAGTGCAGACCCTCGCAGCTTTGGTGGAGAGAATCACCATATGGCTTTAGCACAGAACCACCACTTGGCTTTGGCAGAGTGGCAACCCCCCACCCCCAACTCCCCGCAGCTTTGGTGGAGAGAAGAACCATGAGCTTCTGGCAGAGTGGGGACCCCCGCAGCCATGTAAGAGAGAGAGCCACATGCTTTTGGCCAGAGTGGGGACCTCCTTGCAGCATTGCCAGGAAAAGAGATCCACACAGTTTGGCCAGAGTGCAGATCCCTGCAGTTTTGGTAGAAGAGGATCATGCAGCTTTTGGGGTGCTCCCTTTGGCCACATGGCCTGGGAAGCAGGAGAGGCTTTGCCTGGAAGAAGGGTGAGAGAACTCTTGCCAGTGGGCCATGAGAAGGTGCCGCATGACTTTGGATTAATTGGAGATCCTGCCTGGACAGCAACACAGCTGATGGTACCAGTGCCCTTGAAAAACAGATGTGTGCTCTTTTCCTGATTTATGGTACCCGTAGTTAGGGCAGGGGGGATAAGGAAATATTGTGGGTGTCTGTGGGTATCCAAAAAAGACTTTGATATTTTAATGAAGACGTTAGGTCACTGCTTTAAGTCTGCATAGCATTAAATAAACCTTTCCGTTCCTTTCCACAAATCTCTGGCACTGAGAGACGTCTTTCCGATCTGGTGTTGGACATAACAAACCTGGTAGAGGGTACTTTTGGTAATATTATATCGTGACCCCCCTTGGACTTCTGTAACAGTTTTTGGTGTCCCCTGGGTGGGCCAATAATTGTCGCCCTCCCCTGGTCTGTTCTGTAACAGGGATACAACTGAGTCCAAAAGTATCAGCATGAATTCTATAAGCCTTCTAGCTCCTTATTGCAAAAAGACAGCAGGAATATTTGGAATATTTATAATTTAAAAAAGTAGTTTGTGAATATATAGAGCAGGTATTGGCAAACTTTTTCTGTAAAGGGCTACAGAGCCACAGTCTCTGTAGAAACTATTCAATTCTGCCATAGGATGCAAATAAATAAGCATGGCTATGTTCTAATAAAACTTTACTTACAAAACACATGGGAAGATGGATTTGGCTGATGGGGCATAGTTTGCTAACCTCTTCTGTATAAGACTCAAGGGAAAGAACTTTAAAAATTGGCATTTTCTCATAAGGTGAAGGAGGAGGAACAAATCTTCAAGCTCTGTGGCCAAAAAAAAAATACACCCTCTTGATAGATTTCTTTCAACACCAAAGATAAAACTGTGGCTTTCATGTAAACAAATGCATTTCATAGCTTCATGTCACGTTCCTGCTGTATATCCTTGATCTGAAAAAGCTTACAATAAGTGAAAATCAGCATAACCTTGGATGTGGAACATTGAAATACTAACTTCCTCAAAAGCCAATGTTTGACTTTAGGAAGCAGAAAATCTCGGGTAGAAATCACACCCTTCATCACGAGTCACTTAACAAGTTCTTGTCAGTGTAAGGAGAGGACAGTGCCCTAATTAATCAGGCTCCAAGGTCACCACCAGAAGGATATGCTTCTTTCTCAGAGGTGGCTGGGCCTATGCCCCTCTGACATCCACGTCATCCTTGGAGCTTCTCCCAGGGTGGTGGTGACAGAGACTCTCTCCTTGACCGAGCTCTAGTGAGACTCCTCGGGGCCCTCTTCTTGACTAGGCCTTAAACTCAGACCTGTAAGAACTCAATTTCAACACGGATGGTGGTGCCAGCCCCACACCAGAAGACCTGAAGAAACACTCGCGTGCTTTACAGCAGCTCAGGCTGCGTCCCCCAGGTGATGACTCTCTCTGCCAATGACCCCTGCATGGAAGTTTCGATGCTGCCAGAAGCACTTAGGTTTGTTCCAGTCAACACCTGGCATGGGCCCAAGCTCCCTTTTCTGAAAGCATTTAGTTTCAAAAACTTGCAATAGTAAATCCTTTCTTTGTCTCTCCAAGGTGTGTATGTTACTACAACCCAGGAGTGTCTTTCTCAAAGACTTGGAAACCATTCCTTGAAATGGAATTATCAGGGAAGAGGCAACCCTCTGTCTCCAGCCTCTGGGGGAGAGTAGAAGCCTAATACAACAGGAGCCAGTTAAAAGACACCAACAGCTGAATCATATTCCTTAATGTTCTTCAGTTCTTCCCCTGTGGCACACTCCAGAGTTTAAATGGCCTCCTGCCTCTCGTTTCCATGGAGTTGAGCTCAGGTTACACTGGGGTCTTTACTGCACTGCAATAGTGAAGAATTAAACTGGCGTTGCTGCCTTTAGCTAGTGTCCAGCTTTGTTTCTCTTTGACAGTGGTTATTGCTCCAGACGGCCTTCTGGGGACACTGCTTCATCTTTGATGCTTGGGCCCCAAGACATACAAAACTTTCTCCTAATTTCTTTAGCCTGTTTTAAGACACATTGCCCCTTCTAATCCCAGGAGGGCCAGGCAAACTTCCTGACTAGTGCTTCACAGGCCAGTCTTCTCCCACCACCTGGCGCCTGACCTCTCCAGTTCAGGTTTCCTTTGTCTCAGCAAAGGACGCCAGCAACACACTCACTCCCATTCCTGATTCTCAAGTGCAAGGGTCACCTGTGCAGTAGGACTACATGTAAATGCGATACAAGCACTAAGGATTCACACTGTAGGGATTACAGAATACAGACACCCGAGTGCTATTTTTAGTTTGGACAAGAGAGGGTGGAGAAAGATATCTGGATGACTTACTTCAAATAATTTAAACAAAAACCAATGAGGCGACTTTCAAAAGTACCATTTTATGTAGAATTTGAATAAGAATGACTTGTGAACAATCTAATTGACTCAATAATTTATTCATTCACCAACTACTAAGAATCTTTGGAGTTAAAACACTGAGCTAGCTTTAGGTAGAAGGCACATTCCATTAACTTGATTCCTGAGTACACCTTGACAAAGTACTTTTTATCTTCTGTATTTACTAAATAAAAGATAAACTTTGCCCATGGGTGGCTAGGCTGGTTTGAGTGTCATCCCATACACCAAAAAGTTGTAGGTTCGATCCCCTATCAGGGCACATACCTATGTTGCAGGTTCAAGCTCCAGCAATGGATTGATGATTCTCTCTTACATCAATGTTTCTCTTTCTCTCTCAAGTGAATAAAAACAAACCTTCAGGTGAGGATTAAAAAAAAGACAAACAAAGCTGAATACTGCCCCCCCCCCCCCCAAATTTCATGTTTCCAGGCTGAAGCTTGTACATCAGGGCACACAGATTGTTTACTGATTAACTCAGCAGCCTTAACTAATTTTCCCCTTGTGCTTCTCTAAGATAGTTAGCTATCCCTCCATAATGAAATCATTATTGACATTACCATATCATCAATCACAATGTCATGAACAGACACTTGCTAAGTATTTCCCCTGTGCAGGATGCAGAGGATGGTAGGAGGCCTTGACGTCTGCAGAATGTGCTGTCCGTAGGTATCTGGAGAAGGCTGATTAGCTAAGGAGCAAGACACAGGGAGAGAAAGAAGGGGCTGCTGGAGGTTCAGAGGAGGGAGGAGTCACCTGGCAGGTGCAGCCAGATGGGACTTGGACTGAGACTGGAAGGGAAGGCGGAGCTCAGCTCTGTGATAACCTGAGCCAAGGAGTTTCACTGGTTTATCAGAGCTAGAACAAAGGCCTCTGCTGGCTCTCCCACCAAGTTACTGCAACCTCTCCTGAGTTGGTTCTTTGAACCAACTACTTCTGAAAGGTTCTTTTGAGAGGGTTAGTACCCGAAGCTGTACATTAATAGAAGAAATTGATGCGTGGGATGTGAGTCAAGCTTCAAAGTTTCTTGTCTCTTTTGGTCATGTGGTGCGGGGCCACCTGAATTTCTGTTCTTGAAGAGGGGTCTAGCGCACTGTTTTACTTACAATGGTTCTTGGAAAGGATTTGGAAGAAAGATTAGGAAATATGATGAAGGTCAAATTTTGAATGTCATCTGAGTTTAGCTCCTTTTTGTAAACTTCTGGCTTTGCAAAAGTTCCTTTCTACATCACTGAAAGAACATGAGAGGATTTTATGTTTGTGTTTGAGGTTCAGTGAAATCACTGAAACAAATCCTTAAAAAATCGTTAACTGGTATACTGGATAGGCCTAACAGGTTGAGGAAGCTTTTCAAAATATTTAAATAAAAGCAGAATGCCACGTTATGAAATTAAATGAAGGTAAAATTTCTCAAAACTTTGGGTAGGCTTTTGAAACAGGGAAATAGTAACTGAAGAAATTGAAAAATAAAGCTAACTCTTGACTTACTGTGTGTTATAGGAATCAAGTGATGCATCTACATCTCTTGTAACTAAAATTATTTTCAGAGAACTAGCAGGGAGGCTGTGGCTGGATGGCTCAGATGGTTAGTGTTGTCCTGATGTGCCACGGTTGTGGCTTTGATCTCTGGTCAGGGCACATACTGGAATCAACCAATGAAGGCATAAAAGGGTGGAAAAAGAAATCAATTATGTCTCTCTCAAATCAATAGGAATTTAAAAATAAAAAAAAAGAAATACCAGAGACAGAGCTCACCAGATGTGCTCTCTGAGCGGAACAGTCATCCCACCTGGAGGTGGGTTCTGCCCCGGCTCAGTGCCCTGAGCTTGCAGGCAGGAAGGACGAGCAGACCTCAGTTGTCTGCTCTGCTGCAAGTCAGTGTGCAAATCCTGAATATTTTATTCGTGGATTTCATTCATTCTTTCTTACTACAGCTATTTGTTTTTACTACTTGTTTTTTTAGCATGCCCTATGTCCTAGGCACTGGAAAGAGAATAGTGAATAAGATAACTAATCTGGTATTAAAATAGGGGCTGAGCCTGTCTTGCTGCAGTATTCTGATTCAGGAGTCCTAATTTCTATAGCTGAGTCCTCTTCTCAGTTCCTTCCTTGTACCCTCTATTCTTAGGGACTCAGGTTCTGTTTTCCACACTTTTGCTAGGGTTTTTTTTTGGTTTTGCTTGTTTTTTATTCTAGTATTTTTGTTAGGGAAGGAAGCCGATCACTCGAATCTCCAGACCTGGGTCTGAGTTTCCGCTGCGCTCCTTCCTGACTCTGATTACTCTCCCACCTAAAGGTATTCGGTCCCAGTACTTTTTCATTCTTTTAGTGATGGAAGCACCTCATTCCCTATATTAAGTCCTTTTCTGCGCTGATTTTGAGTGAAACCCCGACCCAGACAGGGAGGTTGGGAAGGCATCTGCTTTGCGGTGGAGGTGGGATAAAGGAGGTAGTACTGTCTTTTGAATGAGCTGGGCTATCCAAATGAAAATGCCTCACGGTCAACTGAATGTATACAATTGAAGAACTGACAAGAAACCAGAAGCAAAGAGGCAACCAAACAGAGCTCAGTATAAAACCTAAGGAGAAAACGAGCTTCCCGGGGAAAGAAATTCAATGGGAAACAACAGAAGGGAAATCACTGAGCATTAGAGACTACCATCGTGATGCGGGTGGAAGAAAAACATTCACCGAAAGTTAGAGGGCAAAGACAAAGCTGATGGAAAGTGGTGTTTATCAAATTCTAGACACTTTGAATATTATATGTAAAAAGTACTTCCACCTTATTTCATACAAGGGTTCTGTAACTTTTTTGAACAATACCTTTAATGGGATTCACTATATTATTCATAGTCAAAGTACAATTTTTAGCTCTTTAAGTGTTCACTGAAAAGTTACTGTCATGCTGTAATTTGCATAGCTGAGGAAAGGGATTTTAATTTTCCAAATAAGAAAATTACACATTCAAAATTTATGTGAATATTTCATTTATGGAAATTGCCTACAATTCACTTCTTCAGATATAGAGGAAATCCAGACCTTTATTCTCCCATCGAGACCTTAAAGACTTAAGAAACAAATTTACAGAGGAAAAAAAGGTGAAAGAACATCCAAATTTCAGCTTAGAAATTTGAGGTGGCAATTTTATAGGAGTTGCTTCACTTAAAGCACGCTAGTTTTTTCTTTTGGGATACACCTAAAAGGTTATTTCAAAATGCACCTGTCTAAAACCACAGGTTGGGTTAATTTCCTAATGCGGTCAAAACTATTTTCAAGCCTCACATTGTTGGTTTATGAAAAAGTTCAGTTAAAATTTTAATTTGCCTCAATGGAATTGCAAAATTTATATTGGCTCATGGTTGCTTAGGAAAAATATGCAAAAAAAGAAAAAGTCCTTCAGACTGTGAGTTGAAGCTAATGGAAGAAAAACTCTTCCATATTGTGTCAATTTTTCCCCAACTCAGAAAAACCAATGGAATATCAGGTGAATCAATTAAATTAGAGTATGATTCTTCAGCACATTTAATACTTTTTCTTTATACTAATGTATTTAAAATTAGGGGAATTTCACCTTTCTTAATGATTTGAAATAGATTCAAAATTTTTCTTCCTCTATATGAATACAGAAGTCACTTTAAAATACTTTCCAGAGTTTGAAGTCACTGCAGCATCTGTTTATCTAAATCACAGTCAAGTTTCCAGCTAGCAAGAAGCCAAAAAAGCAACACACACAGCAGAATGGATGGCACAGATCCATGCGCTGCATCTCACATAGTGAGAGCTCCCCAAGCTCCCTCTCCTAGCTAGTTTACGTTAATTTTAGTTACAATTTAAATGGGCTTGGTAGTCTTGTTTCCAAGTCCATACCAGATTAGAAACATGATTTATAAAGCCAGAGGCAGGCTGATAGGAGAGGGAGCCCCTGAGAGAAATGGAGATGGGGGAGATTTTAAACTAAAACAACTAAACAGTCATACACTTTTTATTAACCCCTGTGAGCATCATTATTCAAAGCATAGCATAGTAAGACATGCTTTACTAAGAACCCTAAAGCATCAAGAAAATATAAAACTAGGTCCACTGTACTCTAAGGAGAAATTGGAAAGTACATATTTTAAAGAGACTTCTATTGAAGATTAATTTAAAACATTCTTTAAGGCATTAAAGAGAGATAATCTTTTGGTAGAATTACTCATACGAAACACCTAATTTCCTAATGCCTAAGGAAGCATTATATTTCCATAATGATGTTAACTGACATAAGTCACAGGGAGACGTGTTTAGCTACAGAGCCATATAACACTGTGCGCCTCTGGCTGATTAGAAACATCAATCAAAGAAATGTAGTTTAGTAAAGGTATGTTGATGTTACTGTTTTCTAAGCATTTCAACAATTTCTACCACGTATTTTATGAAATTCAGGATGATGACTTTCAAAGGGATAAAACCAGAACACAGTTCTAATTCCACAACGTAACACCCATCAAATGGAGTTCATTTAAATCTAGGTTCCTGAAGGCCAGTTAAAATTTCTGGGTGCTGTTACTAAAGCCATCTGTCAGAGGGAATCAGAAGATACCTTAGGAAAGCCACTGGGCTCTTACTCCTAAGTAATATCCTTAGTTACACATGAAAGAATGTAAATATGACTCCCAATAAGCCATACTTTGTGCAAACTGTTCAACACAGAAACAGGGCACAGAACAATACACCACGGCAACCAAGCACAATGAATCAGGTCTACACAATACAGTACATTGGAGATACATACGTGTTCATGGCACCATATACATAAGTCACTTTAATTCTTTACGTTATAAATATAGCATACATGTCTTCATATTACATGGATATATGGTAAGGATCAAAGTGATGTAAAATGGAACGTTTTACCAATAGATGAGAAGTCAGGATTTTCTATTTTATCCTTCTAAGAAACAAACAGAAGCTGCGAGAAGTTCCAATGATTCCTGTGCTCGAGGCTCACACTTAGCGACCAGGACCAAACCAAATTCTAGGACGCGGTCAACTGACCAAGAATCGATCTCAGAAAGGCCAGATGCAAACTAACATGTCACACACAAAACTCTTACTCTGCATTTGCACTCCTCAAGTCTTCTTATTCCCTCAAAATAGCCTGATAGGTATTTCAGATAGGCCTTACATTGAGAAGTCAGGTGGGAGACACAGAAAAGGAAGAAGGAACTTTTTAATGGTTAAGAGTTACAATTTCTCCAGGTCGTCAATATCTGCCCAAATTTTAAAAACTCCCAGTCAGATGATTTACTTTTATAGACAGCTTCCACAGCATGATTCTTTAAGAATTTATTATTTGTATTTATAGAACCCTTTAAAAACCCATTATTCTATGTCTCCACTGGAGCACCTACTACACACAGAAATGGCAAATAATATGGAGGCCTATCACTCATGAATGAAATGGGCATCTAGAAAAATGGGTTGATGCTTATGGTAAAGTTTTGACATTTGGTTAGGAGCACAGATTGTGAAGTCCGACAGATGTGAGTCCAAATTCCATTTCCACCATTTACTGGCTGTGTGACCCTGGACAAGTTACCAAGCTTCTCTGAGCCTCAGTTTCCTTGTTTGTAAATCAGAAATAATGTTAAATGAGCACAGACAGATACTCCACACACGGTGGACATTTTGGTTGGATAGTGTGGGTGGTGACACTTTTTGGTTCTAGGGCTAAGAAGCTTATTCAAGGCCATTCCAATCTTTAGTGGGAGGGCCTCAGTCTCTTATTGAAAACCAATCGCCAGTTCTCCTAAAATAAAGGTCTATCCAGCATTTAGCAATCTTCCATTAGCAAGTAGTATTTTATGGGCATTTGTGGTTATTTTCTTTCTTGAACACCGGAAGAGTTAAGTAGCTAAATCCCTTCTACTTCATTCTCTCCATCTCACTTTTTCCCTTTCCCCCAAATCATTTGTTTGGCACTCACTAGGTTCCAAATACATTGATGTTTAGTGACACTTAAATGTAAAAGCAGTAATGTATTTTTATGAATTAGTAGATTAAGATGATTTCTAATTCACACACACATACACACACAACTAATTCCATCATATCACTTAAACTATTTTTCTGCCTTTTGTCTTCTTGCATGGTTTATTTGGTGGCCCGCATCTCCAGAAGGAAATCTTGGGAGATGTGTTAAAATATTATTAAATTCTTAATACTGAATAACGGGGCACAGATGTATAACCTGGATGTCTTCCACATTAAAATATCTTCATACAAAAGGCATTTGTTTACCTGGACTACATTCAATATGATGTTTTTTAAAACACAGGAACTATGCCTCTAAATATTGGGGATTTCTCATTTAAATCCTTTATGCATTTTTAGGAATGATATATTTCTTGTTCTGTTGGAGGGAAATATAAGATGAAGGCTTAGCAATAGCAATCATAAATTATTTTTCACTGGGCTTCTTCCATCGAAGATAACATTACCAATGACTGAAAGGCAAATTAGAGTAATATCAAAAAGCTGTTGGCCTTGAAAATAAGCTTAAATCAGTTAATACAAATCTTGTAATAAAATGATTTTCACTGGGGTTACTATCTAAGAATACAAATAAACATTAAAGCAGAGGAAGCACAAAACTTTTTAAAGAACATTTCTCCTACAAATACCTAAAACTACAAGTGTAGCAGAAAGTAATTACAGTCAGTCCTCACTGTGTGGTATCTGTGTTCTGCGATGTCAGTGCGAGCCCTGCCTCTGTTAGTGCCGAACCAGTGCTCCGAGGGGCAATGTGGGTGAGGGTCCTGAGCCTCCCGTCACAAAGTTTTTGTCAGCTGAGCAACACTTTGTTTTGTAAGTGTTTTTGTCTTTCTCAGCTTTACTGGGGCATAACTGACAAATAAAATGGTAAGATTTACAGTGCACAATGTGATAATTTGATACACATATGCATAGTGAAAGGATTCCCCTGACGAGTCAACACAACCATGACCCAACATATTTATTTAATATACAGGGTCCGGCAAAGTAATGCCTGCTTCAGTGTGGTTGGTAGGGTAATAATATGGGTGTAGTAATTTACAGTTTCAATTTGAACATTGCACCTAAAATGTCACATGGTATGCTTGAGTGTAATATTGTTATGTTACAGAATTACACGCTTATGATTTTGAAATAAAAGACTTGGTAATAAAGAGGCATTATTTGTACTGGACCCTGTATACTGACTCATTAATCTTGAACTTGAGGTCAACAGCACTGTAACTTGTGCCTGAATGAAGCTTATTCAACACATATACTTCCTTCATGGGCATGTCACAGGCTCCTTGCAGTTAGGATCACTAAATAACATGTCAGCACTATGGCCCCCAGCTAAACCGAAAAACCTCCAGCAGAAAACGCTACAATATAAAAACAGTGGACTTCCGGCCCAGATGGAGGCCTAGGTAGACACACTGTGCCTCCTTGCACAACCAAAAGAAGGACAGCAACAAATTAAAAAACAAAAACCAACCAGAACTGCCAGAAAATCAAACTGTATGGAAGTCTGACAACCAAGGAGTTAAGGAAGAAATATTCATCCACACTGGTAGGAGGGGCAGAGACGGGCAGCCGGGCAGAGAGGACTCACAGCAAGGTGGCGGCTGGCAGAGTGGGTGAGGTGGCAGCTGGTGGAGCGGGCAGTCCCACATTTGCCTGCTTATAAAATGGGAGGAACAACTGGGGAGTGAGACAGACCAGTCAACCTAGAGTTCCAGCATGGAAAAGTAAAGCCTCGAAATCTCTGACTGAAAAAACCTGTGAGGGTTGTGGCATCAGGATAAACTCCCAGTCTCACAGCTGAATCCATTAGAGGGGCCCACAGGGTCCTAGAATGTACACAAGCCCACTCACCCAGGAATCAGCACCAGGAATCAGCACCCCCCACCCTACCCACAAGCAAATTGTGGGTAGAGGGAGAAGTGACTGAAAGCCAGCAGAGACTGGAGCAAGTAGCACGTCCCCTCCCCCACATACAACGTCACAACTCAGTGATGTGGTTGCCCCGCCCTGGTGAATACCTAAGGCTCTGCCCCTTACTATGTAACAGGTGAACCAAGGGGAAAAAAAAGGCCCAAATGAACGAATAGATCAAAGCTCCAGAAAAAATACAACTAAGCAACAAAGAGATAGCCGACCTATCAGACACGAAGTTCAAAACACTGGTGATCAGGATGTTCACAGAAATGGTTGAGTATGGTTGAAAAATAGAAGAAAAAGTGATGGCTATGAAAAGTGAAGTAAAGAAAAATCTATAGAGAACCAACAGTGATGGGAAGGCAACCAGAACTCACATCAATGGTTTGGAGCAGAAGGAAGAAAGAAACATTCAACCAGAACCAAATAAAGAAACAAGAATTCAAAAAAATGAGGGGAGGCTGAGGAACCTCCAGGACATCTTCAAACGTTCCAACATCCGAATTACAGGGGTGCCAGAAGGAGAAGAGGAAGAGCAACAAGTGTAAAAGTCATTTAAACAAATAATAAAGGAGAACTTCCCCAGTCTGGCAAAGGAAATAGACTTCCAGGAAGTGCAGGAAGCTCAGAGAGTCCCAAAGAAGCTGGACCCAAGGAAGCACACAACAAGCCACATCATAATTACATTACTCAAGATTAAAGATAAGGAAAGAATTTTAAAAGCAGCAAGAAAAAGGAGACAGTTCCCTACAAAGGAGCTCCTATTAGACTCTCAGCTGATTTCTCCAAAGAAACCTTACAGGCAAGAAAAGGCTGGAAAGATGTATTCAAAGTCATGAAAGGCAAGGACCTACATCCAAGATTGCTCTATCTAGCAGAGCTTTCATTTAGAATGAAAGGGCAGATCAAGTACTTCCCAGATAAGGTCAAGTTAAAGGAGTTCATCACCACTAAGCCATGAAATGTTAAAGGGACTTACCTAAGAAAAAGAAGATAAAAAATATGAACAGTGAAAGGACAGCAAACTCACAGTTATTAACAACCACACCTAAAACAAAAGCAAACTAAGCAGACAGCTAGATCAGGATCGGAACCATAGAAATGGTGATCATATGGAGGGTTAGCAACAGGGGAGTGGGAGGGGGAGAGAGGGGGAAAAGGTACAGGGAATAAGAAGCATAAATAGTAGGTAGAAAATAGACAGGGGGAGGTTAAGAATAGTATAGCAAACGTAGAAGCCAAAGAACTTATATGTATGACCCATGGATATGAACTAAAGCGGGGAGGGGGAATTCAGGTGGGACGGGGTGTGCAGGGTGGAGAGGAATAAAGGGGGGAAATGAAACAACTATATTAGCATAACCAATAAAAACAAAAATAATTTTTAAAAGGTGGCACTAAATGAACAGCATAAAGGACCCTCCTTATTTACCACGTGGGAGTGAAACAGGAAGGCAGACTACTGCCGTGTGTGACAGGCAGAGGGGTGCGCACTGAGGGACTGGAAAGTTTTACTGCGCTGTACTTGACATAAAAATGCTCACAAAAGCACCATGAGTACTGATTCTGGAGTCCCAAATCCATCTTTTTAAGCAATTAGGTAAAATCACAAATATGAAATGCACAAATAATGATCAACTCTATCATCGTTACAAGTGGAGCCACAACAGGGACCATGAAACTGTCCTAATACCTTAAATATAGCACTTGATTACAGGAACATGATTGGAAAGGAATCATGACTTTTGGGGAAGACAAGGCCTCAATCTGCATCTCCATAAATGTTAATACACTGGATCACCTCAGATGCAGGATTACCTACTCATGGATAGATCACTCTTGTGCAAAACTATGCAAGTCCTGCAGCGGTGGCAAGGGCTCGCAAAGGAGACATTAGAATGGGATCAATAACTTACACAGCAAGCACGTTCAACCGGGAAATTCCCGTTGGGAATTTCCTCAGGAATGGTTTGCAGGTATAAAACTTAATATCACTGCTTCAACAAACATTCGGGTGTCTCTAGAAAAATAAAGTCAAATTCTCAGCCATCTAGGACTGTGTTGTTTAATACGGTAGCATATGCTCACCTGTGGCTATTTAAAGTTAATTCAAATAAGAAAAAATCAGCTCCTCAGTCACGCTAGCCACATTTCCAGTGCTCAGTAGTCCCATGGGGTTAGGGGCCACTGTACGGAATGGCATAGAGTAAGGTGAGGGGTTTCAGGCAGTAAGCCCTCTGTTTTGGGAAGTACCCTCAAGTGCTGGTATCTGGAAGGCCTGTACACACTCCCTAGTTAGGGTCCCTCCAGTCTCCTGCTTGGGGAACATATGCCTTGGCTGCTGACATTCCTGGCACCTGGGGGAGAGAAGAGGTGGGTCTCATCACAGGTCAGTATGTAGTCATGCACTGTCCATTATGATGCCCATCGACCCCGCTATGCCTGGTCCATGTGGCCACAATCACTTTGGTTCAACCTCCACAAAGATTTTAAGCCCCATTTCTTTCACTGGGGATGGGGTATGCCAGTTGCTTCTCTGTATGAGGTGAATGAGGGGAAACCTGGATCTGATTGCTCCTTCTAGGCCTGGGATAATGCAGCAGGATGGTCTGGCCTGAGCCCTCCCCAAGGCCAGCAGTTAGCTGCCAGCTTTATCTGTTCTGCTCAGTCCATTCACCTGCTTTCCAGCTTTGAAACTTTGCTGGACTTCTCACTTAGGTCTCCCCTGATGTATTCTCTTTGTCTTAGTGTAGGCTGTTGTCTCCATTCCCCTTTGATACCATTTACTGGTGTTTCGGGAGGGTGTGATGGCCACGTTATGCCCATCCATCCTTGGGCACCATGGATGCCCACCATGTTCCCTTGATGCCTTTAGCTACCATTTCAGGATTTGGGTCTTACCGTGGACTGAGTGATTTTTCCCTCCTACCCTAAACCCATATGTCAAAGCCCTACTTTAAAAAATGTGAAGGTATTGGGAGATGGGGACTTTGGGAGGTGATTAGGTTTGGAAGAGGTAATGATTATGGGGTCTCCGTGATGGGATTGCTGTCCTTATGAGAAGGGGCACCAGCAGCTTGCTGTCTCTCTCTGTCACGTGAGGACACTCCGAGAAAACGGCTGCCTAGAAGCCAGGGACAGGGCTCTCACTGGGACCCCGCTGCTGGCACCCTGATCACAGACTTCTAGCCCCCCAAAGTGTGAGAACTGAATTTCTGTTGTTTATGCTATCCAGTCTGTGGTACCTTGTTATGGCAGCCCAAGGTAATATGAATTCCTGCCTTTCATTAAAAGGCCTTTATAGTTCTAGAGAAAACCATGTCGGACTAAGAATAAAAGCAACTTTGAACCGGATTCATGGCTACAGGGCACACAGGTCAGTGGACTACTGCTGAACGATCAACTGATCAAGTGGTGGACTGTAATGAGCCTGCACATTGGACCATGCTGACCATGTACACATGTACCTCAGTGCTCTCAACTGGTTTAATTTTATAGGGAACATACATAATGATTTAACTGGTTCATTTAAGAAACATCAATGGAAACAGATGTTTCAACTACTTTTAAAGACCTGAACCCCAGGAAATCCCACTGGTCAGGGAACCCCAGGCTACAGGAAGCTGTGCTCCATGGTTCTTGCAAGTCTGTCGGAGAGGCAGGCCTGCCCCAGCATTCGAACCTGGGGTCGCAGGCGTCTGCTGGGGAGAAGGAGACCGAACACACCTTACAGCACTGCTTCTCAACCAGCGCTCTGCGGTTCGACACTCCCAGGCCCCTGGCAGCTTGTTGATGAAAGTCTTATTTATTAGCCTTTTAAGTAATGGGAGCTATTACTTAAATAGCTCCTCTGGTTGTTTGAATATGGGAGGAAGGATCCATCCCCTCCTGGGCTCCAGATGGCAAGATCTCATACACCTTTAAGACTTGGGCAGTCACCTCTGTACAAGATTGGCCACCTTCATCGGCAAACCAGCAATATGAGCCCTTGCCCCTGCCATCTGACTCACCAATGCAACAGTGTGAACTCAAGCAGTATGTGCTTGGCTTGGGGCAGAGGTCGTGAAAGGGGCCAGCATTTGCAGTAACATGTACGAACACAAGCCATCCTTATTCTCTTGCTTTCAGCTTGTTTTTTTTTAAAGATATAAATGAATTTTTTATTTAATTATTTTTCAAGTACAGTTTTCTGTCTATTACTCCCATCCCATCCCACCCCTCATGCTCCCCCCTATCCCATTTCCACCCTTCTCAATTGTTGTCCATGTATCCTTTATATATGTTCCTTTAAATCCCTCCCCTATTTCCCCTGAAATTCCCTCCCCTCTCCCCTCTGGTCGCTGTCCCCCTGTTCTCTATTTTAGTGTCTTTGGTTATATTTTGCTTGCTTGTTTGTTTTGTTGTTTAGCTTGCTGTTAAAGGTGAGATCATGTGGTATTTGTCCTTCAACACCTGGCTTATTTCACTCAGCATAATGCATTCCAGTTCCATCCATGTTGTTGCAAAGGGTAGGAGCTCCTTCTTTCTTTCTGCTGCATAGAATTCCATTATGTATATGTACCATAGTTTTTTGATCCATTCATTTACTGACGGGCACCCAGGTTGCTTCCAACTGTTGGCTATTGTAAATTGTGCTGCTATGAACATTGGGGTGCATTATGTTCTTTGGGATTGGTGCTTTAGGGTTCTTAGGATACAACTTGTTATTCTTTTATCTGTTTCAGAGGGACGGTTATGGACATGGGCACTCATCAGAGTTTCAGAGATCAGCAACAACAAAGCACCCCATACATCCCCATCCCCCCTCAAATCAGCAAGGACAGACACCTGCCCACTGGATGGAGAATGTTACTATCACTCATTTTCTCCCAGCAGAGCTGGCTGTAGGATCTACATTTCAGTGGCTTCCCTGCTCTTATTTTAAGAGACACACACTCTTGATAAGCCTTTAAATGTTTAATGCTTTGCACCCAGGCGAAAGAAGGTGAAGCTGTTAAGCTTCTCTCTCCTCGTATTTCATCTCCTATTCCTGTGACAACCCCACTCAGTGCACACTATTCTTCCAATTGTAAGACTGTGCAGATTTGGATTCCCTGGACATTTTAAAAATGTTCCCACTGCAAAGTCTGATCCCTCAGGGGTTTAGCTATAATCTGGCCACTCAGAGAGAGGAAAGGCAATAAAATTCCCTTTTAAATCATTTTCACGCCCAGGAGCTGGATATAGCCTGAGGGGGCTTTAGGTGAAATTAAATAAGAAACATTTGTCTTCAGCATCTAAAGTACTTATTGTTTCTCTTTTTGAGAATCCCTTTCTCCTTCGGTTCCCAGGTCCTTCCTTGCTCAGTCCACTGAGCTACACCAGCCAGGACTGGTACAACCACTACGGAAAACAGTATGGAATTTTCTCAGAAAACTAAAAATGGATCTGCCTTTTGACCCAGCAATTCCACTGCTAGGGTTATATCCTAAGAACCCTAAAACACCAATCCAAAAGAACCTATGCACCCCGATGTTCATAGCAGCACAATTTACAATAGCCAAGAGTTGGAAGCAACCTAGGTGCTCATCAGTAAATGAATGGATCTAAAACCTATGGTACATTTACATAATGGAATTCTATGCAGCAGAAAGAAAGAAGGAGCTCCTACCCTTTGCAACAGCATGGATGGAACTGGAAAGCATTATGCTGAGTGAAATAAGCCAGGCAGTGAAAGACAAATACCATATGATCTCACGTTTAACAGGAAGCTAGCAACAAAATAAACAAGCAAGCAAAATAAAAACAAAGACACTGAAATAGAGAACAGGGGGACAGCGACTAGAGGGGAGAGGGGATGGAATTTCAGGGGAAAAGGGGAAGGATTTACAGGAACTAGTATAAAGGGCACATGGACAACAACTAAGGGGGATGGAAATGGGAGGGAGGGGGAGCACGAGGGGGGGGGTGGGCTGGGATGGGAGTAAAAGACAGAAAACTATAAAAAAAAGAATCCCTTTCTCCTTCAAAGTTCTGGAAGCCACACTCCTTAGGAAGTTTGCCACGTAGGTTCTTGATCTTTATGCCACTTCTTCAAAAATTCATCCCATGAACCACCTCCTAAGAAGCTTAAACTTTGTCTCTGGCTTTTAAGAAGCCTGCAAATATTGAATATTTGGTACCATCTACTGAATATTTGTGAGGCAGTGTGTAATTTCACAGGCAGAAACCCTTGTTTGTTTTTAAAAGATCTGAAAACAATGACCTTAACTGACAGCTAATCTGAAGGTAGATACATCAGGCCAGACGGAGTAAGTGGCCCTTCCAATAGCCCTAAATTCACCCCCATCCTCTCTAGGAAGTGGTTCCTGAAAGTGCCTTCCTATTCCTAAAAGATGAATTCTCCTTAAAATTTAAAGAAAAAATAAGAAAGATTCTGCATTTAAAAGTAGAGAGATTATTACAAGGAAGCCCCAACTACTCATCCTTCATTTTCAACACTTGTTGCGATAATTCTTGTAAGTTTGATCCATAAGTTAGCACATCTCTAGAGTAAAAGTCCTGTGTTAGACTTCATATATTATACATATAACGTGAAACTGTCAGGACGTCTTAACCTGCCAGCACTGTGCTGATGTACTCACGTGTTTTTAACACTTGAGTGTTAAAATTTCTTTTGACAAATACAAAGCTCTTGCCAGACCAGGTGAGGAGGAAGCTCACCAAACCTTTTCCTTCAGGAGAGTTAAATTTCATTAAATTACAGACATAAGCTGAACATATATGTGGGGTTTAATCAGTAACAGGTTATGCAACCCCATTTAAGACTTCAGTTAATTGCCAGCCTCTTGTCACGTATACAAAATGAACAAATAGAGTCTGGAGCAGATAAGGATTTGGGCTAACAGACCCTCACACATACGTACATTTGGGTAGACACATCCCCCCAGGAAAGCTGGCACCACCTCTACCAATTAATCAATACGTAATATCTCCACCCCACATCCCACCAACTATGTAAGTCCTCAGACAAAGAACTTGCTCTCTTGGCTCTTTTGCCACATGGAGGCGTGCCTGGCCAACTGGCTCCTGGCCACCAGGCCCCTGGCTACCCTTCCTTTTGCGCTCCCATTAGAACTTAGCACTAATAAACTTTGCTTGCATGCTAATAGGCTTGCTGATCTGTAATTCTTTACTGCATCGGCAAGAAGAACTGAGTTTCCAGTACCAGTACCTTGGGCCCCTTTCCAGTCTCCCCATTGCTTACAGAATAAACTGACATTCATTAAATTAGCCTATTAGGGTCTATACTACTGAACCTCAAATTATAATATCTCACTATTATAATGTCATATAATATTATGTAATTATACTTTTAGATACTATATGATCAATAATATAAGATTACAACATAATAATCTTATAAGGTTATAATATTGTATCATAGTGCTTGTTACACAAGAATCCCATGAAGGAGGTACTATATTTCCATTTCACTGATAGGAAAACGGAAACACAGAGTTGTTAAACAACTTTCTCGAGCCACCTAGGTATTAAGTGACAGAACTGGGAGTTGAACCCAGGCAAATAGAGTCTGGGGTCTAACCATCACACACTCACCCCTCCTCCCTCTCAGCGCCTCCACCCAGTCCCTCTAGCACCCCAGCTATTCCCTCCGAGCACAATGGACTTCTTTGCTGACAAGACTTCCCTCCTGGAAAAGGTCCATCTCCGGGCTACCCAAAGCCTAAGTTAACATCATCTCCCCACTTCGAGCACCCACATTCCCTGTATGCATTTATCCAGTTCTACCTTGGATTGCTGTCAGCTGCACTCCTGTCTGCACACCCCACAGGCTGTACATTATTTAGACTAAGGAGCAGGACTTCTTCCTTATCACCTGGAGTGCTGGCATGATAGCTCTCAAGTACTAGCCACTAACTTGAATTATAAAAATGTGAAGGAATACAGAATCTTCACATGCCACTATGCTGGGCCAATGTTTTCTCCATGCTTTAAAATGATAGCAATAACAAGGACTGCATGTGTCCTTATAGATCATACCTCGTCTTTCCTCAAACCCCAATGTTCCCACAAATGATTGGGTGGTGGCAGGAAGGAGATGAAGGGTAGCTCGTCCTGTGCTGCCATCACCATCTTTGTCCCGAAGGATTAAATGAGAGAGATGAATGCAGGAATATACGGACGAAGAAATGAGGCCCCACCCTCAGTGCTCAGCATGAAGAAGAGGGAAAACCAACTCTCCCTACCATCTGCCTCCTCTACCCACTCTTGCACTGCTGGCTCCTTCTCCCCCCACCTCCACCCTTCCCCCGCCCCAGGAAGACAGAAGCAGCTATCAGACCTTCCTGACTCTGCACTGAGCTCATTTAAGATCATCATTTTCCTATTAACTCTCCACGCAAGATTATATGGGCTTAGGACACCACAACGGCACCTCATCACTCAGTTGTGCTGGGTATTCTGTCTTCCTTGTTTGTTTAAATATATTGTTTTACATTTTAGGAAGGGAGTGAGAAGTTAGTTTAGAAAACTAGATTGCTGACCAGGAGAGAAATTCTTTATTATATTTCTCCATTTACTTTTTCTTTGTGGTAACAATTCATAAAAGATTTGTACACCTCTGAGACACTGACAAGGGAACAGGTGGAAGGCACTTCCACAACCAAAACTAAGCAGAAATTAAGATTAGAGATGGGTCATGTGACCAAGAGCTCCTTTGCCAAGTATTCATCAAGCAAGTCGGAGTTACACTATCGGCAGGGTGCATCCTCAGTAAGAAAAGACTCTGCAAGCCCACAGAGGGGAGGTTCAGCTTGCGTGCCACTGTGCAAGCAAAAACCTTCGACACACTTTCTTCCCACTAAGGGTTTTGCTAAATTGATCCCTTAGAGATGACACAGGCAATAATAGGTGGGGAAAAGAAAGGTACAGGCAAGCTTTTCATGGGAATATCTGTTCTGCTGACACTTTAGAAGGTGAAAATTTCATGTCTAAACAACATAACACACCCTATATCAGCAGTGTGCTCTGGGACAAATAATTTAACCTCCGTGACTCAGTTTCATCATCTGATAATGAGGATAACACTGCCATCTACTTCATAGGATGTTTTGAGGATGAAATGAGATAATGCAGATAGAAGGCTTAAAAGTTTCTCGCTATGCTTTTCTCTTCCTCGAAGTTAGTTGGTCTGCCTACTCATTAAACAAGCTTAATATTTTTACCTTATTTAAATTGCAAAACATATACTTACAGAAAGTAGATAAAGCATGAACCTACATTGCTCATTATAAAGAGCACATTCCTGTAACCACTGTTGGAAACAAGAATGCTGCTGCCTGCACCGCGACCCTCATGTGGCCCTCCCCATCCCGATCCCCTCATTCTTCCTACAGCTAAGCACTGCTCTGTTCTGGCTTCTGAAATATTTTAAAGCACTCTCAAGGAGGACTTAAAACACTTCATGGATGGTAAATGCTTGATAAATGTTGGCCACAGTTTTTTTAAAGAAAATAAAAGGTACCCTCATGCAGTTTACCGCCTCCTTTTACCACATTACTCTCATTTCGTAATGGCACTTATATGTAACCTTTCTCATTGTTAGCCTGTCTCAGGTCCCAACCAGCTGGCATTTGTCACTGTGAATGTGGCTGTCGGATTCCAGCATGCTGGATTTGTAAAACTTATTAATTTTCTTTAAAAATTTTATGTTTATTTTTAGAGAGAGGGGAAGGGAGGGAGAAAGAGAGAGAGAGAAACATCAGTGTGTGGTTGACTCTCACGTGGCCCCCACTGGGAACCTGGCCCAAAACCCCAGCATGTGCCCCGATTGGGAATCAAACCAGCAACCCTTTGGTTTGCAGCCCATGTTCAATCCACTGAGCTACACCAGCCAGGGAAAAAAATATTAATTTAATGCACAGTCTGCCAATTTTCATTTAGAAAACTGCTATCCTTAGCTTCCTCAAGAGTGCCAATGAGGAATTGGAGCTGTAATGGTTGCCTGTCATTGATTAGATTTGTCCAAAACTTGTAGAGAAAAACCAAAAAGTTTCAGCAGCAGTTTTAGAGAAAAAAGTGGAGAGCTGGTGTGTCAAGAAGAAAGTATGCTTGCAGCAAAACCACCATCCCTCGGCCCATCTGATCACACATCATGACAGCTCCACACTGCACCAGCAGATCCTTTTCCATTTATTTGAAGTAGAAGAATATTTGCAATTTCATCTAGAAATCTCTGTGCATCTGCTGTTTCGTTACTGTGCTGGTGAACCTTTCAGAATAAATGGGTTCATGTCTCTTAGGCCCAACTCAATTCATTTATAGCTGCAGAGGAAGGTCTGTGGGAGCTCAGACCCAATTTCAAGGACATTTCACTGATATTCTCAAGCAGACAGTGCTCATTTGCACCTTCCCACTGTCTGTCTTTTACACTCAGCCCAAGAAAAAGTGCAGTGTGGATTTAAAGCAATGGGGATGGGAGCCCCCAATGCTCCCCATGGAAACCTCAACGATACACCTCTATATTCGCTTTCCTTCCTC
Organism: Sturnira hondurensis; assembly: GCF_014824575.4. Lineage (NCBI taxonomy): Eukaryota > Metazoa > Chordata > Mammalia > Chiroptera > Phyllostomidae > Sturnira > Sturnira hondurensis. Next base: position 2,317,747 of record NW_028096448.1, on the reverse strand, counting down.
CCTGACTTCCTCAGCCTCATTCCTGTTTCCTGAGATCACTTCCCAGATAAACTACCTGTATCCAAACCCTCATCTCATGCTCTCCTTTCAGGCTTGCCCAAACCAAGACATGGGTGGAAGGGAGAAGAAGGTGTAACCTCAGAAGGCATTCCTTTGAGGGGAGGTGCAAAATCAAGTGACATAAAGACTGAAACCTGAGAGTGTTGAGGTGTGTGAGGGTGTGTGTGTGTGTGTGTGTGTGTGTGAGGGGAGCTGTTCTCAGTTCCATCTTTCACCAGCTGTATACTGAGTCAAGTAGTGGTAAGACAAGTAAGAGATATATAGGTTTTCAACCAACCAGTTCTTTGTTAGCATAAAAATAATTCAGGGTGAAACTTGTTCCATTACAGCATTTAACTATAAGACTGAAAGAGAAAAAAAGCCTACATCAAGATCCTTCAGAATTCTCATCTGTAAAATGAGGCATTGGCCCAAACTCAGGAGGAAGCTTAGCTTAATTGAAAGTTCTGGTCCTGGAGTCAGACAGATCAATGTGAAGTCCAGCTTTATTCTTAGTCAATGGGTAATCTTACATAATTTTATAAACATGTCTAAGCCTCAGCTTTCTTGTATGAAAAGTAAGCATAAGAACACTACCTTTCTCACAGACTTAGCTCTAGAGGTTCCTTGAGAATGATGTATGTATGCGATTCATTTAGCACCGTGTCTGGAATATACTAAGATCTCAGTAAATGTTAGTTGTTATCATGATGATGGTTTGGATCTACAACTTCTGGAGGAGTTGTTGGTTTAGAGCAGGGTTTTCAATGTCGGCACTATTGACATTAAGAGCCAGATCTGTGCTGTGGGCGCTGTGTCCTGTAAGATGCTTAGCAAGATCCTTGGCCTCCACCCACTAGATGCCAGTAGCACCACTACACACTGCCACCTTCTCCTCAAACTGTGACAACAGTTGTATCTCCAGATATTGCCAAATATCTTCTGGGGACAAAAATGCCCCAGCTGAGAACTGAGCTAGAGAAGTTAGGTTCTCCCTCTAAAGCTGTGGATTACTGATTCTTAAACTTGTGTGACAAATGTGTTACTGCTGCATATGTGTATATTTGTTTCTTTCTACTTTTAATATCTTGATATTCTCATCCTCTAACAGAATAACATTTCCCAGGAGGAAGGAGATTCAACAGGTGCCCCAGATCAAGTTGGAAAAAAGGACCTGAACCTGGAAAGACCACGCTGTTGTGGATTTACTAACAATAAGAACTGTAGGGACGCACTCAGACCAGGGACTCTCCCCACCCTAGAGACCTCAATTCTGAGAGATCTCAAGGGAACATGGAGTTTGGGGAAAGGAGAACTGTGGCCTTTTCTGTTCGCGAGCCCACCCATGAGAGCAGCTGGGACAGCGCCCGGCAGACTGAAGAGCCCACTTCTGGAGGCTGGGAACGGGAGGGGACCACAGACCTGTGCTGGGCACACGGCTACAGCCGCCAGGACCAGAAATCTGTGCTGTGCGTGGCTGTTAGCGTAATGTTTTTGCCGTTCTTTTTGTTTACATTTTGGATTTTCTTAGTTTTTTTTGTTTTTTTTTTAAGTTAACAAAGTTGTATTGCCTTTTATCCCATTGAAATCTGGTTTTTGATACTCATAGCCCTTTCTGCTCAACACTCTTATTATTTCTAATAAATAAACTTAGAGCTTTTTGTGTTTTTTAAACTTAAACTCTCATATAGTCAAACAATGATGGTTTGTTCATTCTCTTCCAATCCTCATAATTTTACTATAAGTTTCTGGACTCAATATACTGTCCAGAGCCACTGGTTACAATGATGAAATAGAATCCTGAGTAGTGGGTATCCTAGTGGCTCTTGATTTTAAATGCTTTTAAACATTTCAGCATTAAAAATGATGTTTGCTCCTGCTTTTTATGTTTTTGTTTTTGCTGTTGTTAGTAGGAACCTCTCTTTCTACTGCTAGTGTTTCTGTAGTTGTTAAATATGAGTAGGTGCTAAATTTGACACTATAATTTTTCTGTGTCTGCTAAAGTAGTTGCACATATTTTCTTATAACTTTTAAATTACAAATTATGAATTGAGTCCAATAGAATGAGGGAGGGTAGTCCCTTCTTTATCCTTTCTTTGTAAGGCAGGGGTGTCAAATTCATTTTCACTGGGGACCACATCAGCCTCCAGTTGCCTTCAAAGGGCCTAATGTAATTTTAGGATTGTATAAATGTAGCTACTTCTTAACAGGAAATTGTGAAACATTAGCTAAGACCAGCCATTCATATGGAAAAGTCCCTTTTAAAAGCTTGAATAGGCCAGTGAGTTGGGTGGGGTGGAGTAGCAAACAGTGCTGGCCAGGTTAATGGAGTCTCAGATATCTCACCTGCCTGCCAGCTTTGTGGAGGGAGGGTTCAGAAAGGGACAATGGCCTTTGCCCACCTTTCAGTCAGGAAGAAAGCTGTCCCCCAGCTCTTGCTTTGATGCCAGACACTTTGGTTGCTCCCCATATGCCAGTGGTTCCTTTCAAGCTGCTACCCTGGTGCTGGAGCTCAGAGTGAGTGAGTCTGAATAAGTCTCTGTGTGGATTCTTTAAGAGGAACTGCTTGGGCCTCTAGAATTTTCTCCCACAGACTCAATCCCCACTGGTTTTTGCAGCCAGAAGTTGTGGGGACTTCTCTTCCTGGTACTGGAACCCTGTGCTGGGTTACCTGGTGTGGGACTGGGACTCCTCACTCCCAAGATATCCCTCCCAAGTTCTTATCTACTGCACATAGATATGGGACCAGCCCATTCTGCATCTCTGCCCCTCCTACCAGTCTAGATGGATGTGGTTTCTTTAATTCCATAGTTTTGGACTTCCATTTGACTTGATTTCTGGTGGTTCTGAGTGATGGTTGTTGCGTAGTTCAGTTGTAATTTTGATGAGGTTGTGCAGGAGGTGAGCGTGTTTACCCATGCCTCCCTCTCTCTGTATGAATGCCAAGAATGCATTCACACAGGAACACATTCAACCAGGAATGCCAAGAACTCTCTGTATCCTTTAAATCTTCTATTTTCTTTAAAGTTATTGTTTTATTCTTTGCTTAGTTTGTGAAGTTGGATGTTTTTTGTTCTTTTCCCTACAAACACTGAAGGCTGTGAATCTATCTGTATTTCACAATTTTAAATGTAGTGTTTCAGTTCTGTTCTGTTCTAAATATTGTAAATTTCCCTCTAAATCTATTCTTTTGTCCAGGAGCTCTCAGATGTGTGTTCAAGAAGTTTCATATGTAACAGGAATTTTAAAATTTATACTGTTGTTGCTGCTTTTGATCAGAATTTGTTTTATTGGAAACCTTAGTTTAGCTTTTTTTTCTGCTAAAGAAGTTTTGCTCTAGTGTCAGCAGAAGGTCTTTTGTTTTTGTCTTCTTATTGCAGCGGTTGCTCTATAGTGGGAGGGGAGCTCAAATTTTTTGTCACTTCCTGACAACTCAACAGTGCATTATACATAATAATATGACTTATCCAAGACTAGTCATTTTGTAATAGGAGCACACCTCGGGGACTCAAGCCTTTAATATAGTAGGAAGTGGAAATCTCCAGGCCTTGCTGTTAAATGTAAACTCACAGCCAATGATCACCTGAAATCTGAGGGCAAATGATTATATGAAAAAGGGACACCATCACAAATAAAACAAAAAAAGTTGTCTTAAGAGAAGTAGATGATATATAAAAAACAACAAAAATGCCATAAAAAGTTCTCTGAGTGCAAATGAACTGTATGTATGGAAAAGAAACAGAGAATAAGAGCTCTTGAAAATCAGAAATGAATACCAAAATGAATAAAGCCATATGTGAATGGGTTAGAAGAGAAAGTAAAAAAAGTATTACAGAAATTAGAATTATAAAACAAAAGACAGAAAGTAGAGAATAAAGAGAAAGAATCACTCAATGAAATTTAATATTTGACTGATAAAATTTTCAGAATGAAAGCGCAGAGAAAGTCAAAAGGAGTTTTAAAAGAAATACTGTAAATAGGAAATTTCTTAGAGCTAAAGGACAAGGACCTTTATATTGAAAAGGACAACCAGATGCCAGGCACAATGAAGGTCAATGCACAGAATTATCAGATCCCAGAGCACCAAGGGTAAAGAAAACATTCCCAGATATTCCAAAAACCCAAAAGGTCAGGTCCAAAGGAATAAAAATCAGAATGTGCTTAACTTCTCAAAACTATTCAAGACGTCAATAATATCCTCAAACTTTTATAATTATAAAACCTGAAATGCTATATTCTTTATAATTACTTGAGACTGTGATGCAGAGATGTAGAAGAGTCAAGACGTGGGATCCAGAAAAAAAAAAAAGGTTTCGTGCAGGGAACAGCCAAGGAAAAGAGTTCTCCTGACAAAATGGCAGTCTAGCAAGTAAAGGGCCTGTGCTTACACAGAAAGGTGAGAGCACTCGATAGATATAAAAATGCTGAAACTAAAAAGTATATTAAGGAAGATATAGAAGGTAGAAAAAACTGTGCAAGATGAAAACTATAATAACACAATGTCAACTCTGCAGAAAACATTACCCACAAACAATAATGTACACACTGCATATTGACGTAACTATAACCATATATTAACAGGATAGAGGAAGGAGGGCAGAGTGTTGGAGAAGGAATCTAACCTATAAGAGTAGAAAGTCGAGAGTAGACATCTCAAACTAGTACCTGAAGTAACAGCATCATAAGGTCTGATTTGGAAATCTCAGAGCTAAAACGAGTTTCCTTTGAGTAACAGGACTGGAACGAGGAGGTATGGGACACAGGTTGGCTGTTGTCATTGTAAGAATATCACCTCTACGTAACATTTTAGAACATGCACATATGTTAAATGGATATAATTTAAATAAACACATGTAAATAGTTAAAGGTTATGCAAATTCAAGTACAGCAATAATAAAATAAATGAACTTTCAAGTGAATGACATTCCAACAATAAGATATCAATTTTTACTTAAAGCTTTTAAAAATATTTTGATATCCAATACTAGCAAGGTCACAGTTCTATGTACCCCCTCAGACAGTAATGCTCATTTTAAATGAAAATAACCTTCCTGGATGGTAACTCGGTGATTTGTGTCATACAAATAGCTACTTCCTTTGACAGAATAGTTTCTTTTTATTCTATGCAAATGAGAAAAGTTGGGCATTAATATTAATGCACCATACAACTGGGGTGTATGTTCTTAAGTAAATTATGGAGGATCCTTAAGTATATGATAGTATCTCCATTCAAAAACCTGTTCACAGTCATTCAAAGAAGAATCTCCAGTTTATTGTTTTAAGATTCTTATACTGTACATCAAGTGGCATGATGTTATATAAAGGGAGACTGCGATAAATATGAATATAGGAAGTCCCAGAGCAATCAAAAATAAAACAAGGAAATAGAGCTAATAAGCCAAAAAATGTAGGGAAAAGACCCCTTCATCCAAAAGAAGGCGTGAAAAGTGAAACAAAACAGATGGGACAAGTGGGAAGTAGCAAGAATAGTAGGTCAAATCCAATTGTATTGATAATTCCATTAAAATAACATCCCAATGAAAACACAGAGACACATATGTACTATCATCTACTATGAACAAAACATACTTTATAGGTAAATACACAGAATGGTTAAAAGTAAAAGGATGAAAGAAAGATGTACTACTTAGCAATAGAGGGAAGCTGGCACAGCTACATCAATATTAGATAAAAGAGCCTTCATGACAAGCAACAGTGTCAGATACAAAATGTTATGACACTCTGATGTGAGTCAATTTTTGAAGAAGACATATATAGCAATCCCAATCAAGAGAGTTTCAAAATACATTCATTAAAAACTGATATTATAGAAAGAGAAGCAGACAAACTCATAATTATACTTGAAATTTTCAATACTCCTTTTGCTAGAAAAATAAATAAAAACACAGTAAGGGTATGAACAAAACTATCAGCCCAGCTTGACCTAGGTGTACTTTAACAAAAAATACAAAATACCCATTTATTTCATAAAGCATTCACCAAGATAGTCTATATGTTGGGCTAGAAAATAAGTGTCAATAAATATAAAATAGATGAAATCAAACTAAATATGTTCAATGACAATAAAATTAAGTTATAACTCAAAAACAAAAAAATTTGAGGGACCCAGCATATAGGAAGGTAGGACTCCAGGGAGTGTAGCGGACACTGAATGACCAGAGGTTGAGGAGAGGAGATGATTGCAGGTCAACAAGGTCCGAGGGAACAGCGCAGAGGCTGCAGGCCCTCCGCAGGCCTCTCCAGGGCCCTGGCTGGGCAGCCCAGATCTCTGAGAGCCGAGGACGGGCAACAACAACCCTGGGAGAGAGCCAGTCATCAGCACCCTCCCTATTTGGCAGGGCCCAGATTGGAAAACGCCAGGAGAGATCGGTTTGCCTGTAGTGGCAGAGAGAGGAGTGGGCATTGGGAAGCAAACCAGAGAGCTCTGATAACCCGAGGAGCCAGGCTGTGGTTGTCGACTTGGGAGAACTGAGAGTCACCCGTGTTCCCTGTAGCATGGGCTAAGCCAGCTCTGCTATAGTCTCGGAGAGTCTCGGGCTACTAGCAAGGCCCCTGGAAGAGAGCCAGTCATCAGCTCCCTCCCTACCCAGCTGGCGCAGACTGAAAAACGCCAGGAGTCAGGCCATAGTTTCCGACTTGGGAGAATTGTGAGTTGCCCTGTACGTTCTGCCATAGCACTGGGAAAGGTCCGAGCCCAGGCCTGCAGACCAGGAAAGCCTGGCTGGGAGCGTGTGCCCTCAATGCCAGGCCAGGACTGGGAAGCCTGGGGAAAAATATGCTCTCAATGGGGCGCTGGAGAGCAGTGCCAGTCTGGATCTTGGGAAGGCACTGGCGAGACCAGTTGAGTTCACTGGGAAGCAAGGAAGGCCACACTAATAGCCCCTCAGGCTGCTGCAGTTAGTGAGAACAGAAGAAAAGGTTTCACCAGCTGGAAACCAACAAGAGGAGTAGGTGGAAGCAGAGAACACCAAGATATCTATCTGCAAGAGACTGCACCACTGACTTTCACAGGTATCCTACCACAGAAGCTCACACCATAAACCCACGGAACCAGAACAGATCAATTTAAGAAGCTGAGACCAACAAGAAGAGCATCACAAACATGGGAAGACAAAGAAACAATCCCCAAATGAAAGAAAAGGAGGAAGTCTCAGAAGGAAAGTTAGATGAAATAGAGGAAAGTCAACTATCAGATATTGAATTCAAAGCACTGGTTATCAGGAAATTCAAAGAGTTTACAACGAGCTACCAGAAACTACAGGGGTGCTACAATGAACTCTCCGCAAACTATATCAACATGAAAAAGAAAATAGAAACCATCAGCAAAGGCCAAGAGGAAATGAAGAATACAATTTCTGAACTGAAGAACACAGTAGAAGGTATGAAAAGTAGGATCGATGAGGCGGAAGACCGCATAAGGGAGCTAGAGGACAGAGTAGAAAGAATCTCTCAGACGGAGCAAGTAAAGGAAAAGAGACTCAGAAAGAATGAGGAGGGATTAAGAGAAATGCAAGACAATATGAAGCGTAATAATATCAGAATAATAGGAATACCAGAAGGAGAAGAAGAAGAACAAGGGATAGAAAACCTACTTGAAAGAGTAATAACGGAAAATTTTCCCAATTTGATGAGAGATAGTCACATGAATCCAGGTATCGCAGAGAGTCCCAATCAGGTGGAACCTAAAGAGGCCTACTGCAAGACACATCATCATTAAAACGGAAAAATTCCAAGACAAAGATAGAATCCTAAAGGCAGCAAGGGAGAAAAAGGAAGTAACTTTTGGAGATTAAACCTTTGTCTGAAGTATCATTGGCAAATATGTTTTCCCAAAAAGCTGCTTCTCTTTTTATCTTGATACTGTTTTCCTTAGCCATACAGAAGCTTTTAAGTTTGATGAGATCCCATTTGTTTATTCTTTCCTTTATGTCCCTTGCTCTAGGGGACGTATCAGTAAAAATATTGCTGCACACTACTCCACTCAAAGAAGATGAGCAACCCAATTAAAAAATGGGCAAAGGACTTGAACAGACACTTCACCAAAGAGGACATACAGAGGATCCAGAGACACAGAAAAAGATGCTCGATATCGCTAGCTATCAGAGAGGTGCAAATTAAACCACAATGAGATACCACTTCATGCCAGTCAGAATGGCTACCATAAACAAAGAAACAAACAACAAGTGTTGGAGAAGTTGTGGGGAAAAGGGGACTCTAGTTCACTGTTGGTGGGATTGCAGACTGGTACAACCACTATGGAAAACAGTATGGAATTTTCTAAGAAAACTAAAAATGAACGTACCTTTTGACCCAGCAATTCCACTCTTGGGAGTATATCCTAAGAACCCTGAAACACCAATCCAAAAGAACCTATGCACCCCGATGTTCATAGCAGCACAATTTACGATAGCCAAGAGTTGGAAGCAACCTAGATGCCCATCGGTAAATGACTTGATCAAAATACTATGGTACATTTACACAATGGAATTCTATGCTGCAGAAAGGAAGAAGGAGCTCCTACGTTTTGCAACATCATGGATGGAACTGGAAAGCATTATGCTGAGCGAAATAAGCCAGGCAGTGAAAGACAAATACCATATGATATCACCGTTAACAGAAATCTAAACAACAAAACAAACAAGCAAGCAAAATATGACCAAAGACACTGAAATATGGAAGAGGCTGACAGGGTCCAGAGGGGAGAGGGGAGAGAATCACAGGGAAAAGGGGGAAGGACTCACATGAACAATAAAGTATAAAGGACACGTGGACAATAACTAAGGTGGGGGGCAGAAATGGGAGGGAGGTGGGGAGCACTGGGGGGAAGGGCAGGGAATATAAGACAGAAAACTACTTGAACAAAAATTAAATTAAAATTTTTTAAAAATAATTAAATATCATAAAATTAGTACTACTATACATGATCAGTGGGTCCAAGAAGAAATCATAAGAGAAATTAGGAAATGTTTCTTGGGATGATAATGAAAATATAGCCGATCAAGTTTGTGAGATGCAGCTAAAACAGTGCTTAAAAATCACTTTAAATATTTATGTTATAGAAAAAAAACAATGACATAAGCTTCCCACTTTAAAGAAACTGGAGAAGCAAAATTGGGTTGAAAAAATAAGCAGACCAAACAAAATAACAAAGACTGGAAATCAAGAAGAAGAAAAATGAACAAACAATAAGCAAAAATCAATGTAACTAAAAGCTGGTTCTTTAAAAAGATCAGTAAAAGTGATAACACTGTAGCAGAACTGATCAAGAATAAAAGGAAGAATAGAGAGAATTTGAAAAGTTTTCAATGTTAGGAATAAAAAAACCCTAAGGTACATTACTACGAATATTACCGACATTAAAGGGAGAAGATTATATTGTGGAAAACTAGGCCAACAAATTCAACAACTTACTTAAAAAAAACAGACTGCTTGAAAGACAAATTACCATGACGGATACAAAAAGAAAGAGAAATTCAAATAGTCCTGTATCTATTACACATACTGAATTTGAAATTGAAACCTTTTCCAGAAAGAAAACTCCAGATCAAAATGGCTTCACTGCTGAATTCTATAAAACATTTTAAAAATAATAATAACTTTATACAAAATCATTCAGAAAATAGAGAAGAAGGAAACTTATTTCAAGTCATTTATAAGGTTGGGTTTACCCTGATAACAAAATCAAGCAAAGACAGAAAAATTACAAATATATATATCTCTCATGAACATAAACATAAAAATCCTAAACAAATGCAGCAATATATAAAAAGTATAGTCAGCATGACCAAGTGATATTATGCCAGGAAATGCAAGATTGGTCTAATATTTAAAAGTCACTCAATCGTAACCTTATTAACAGAGTATTAACAGAATGAAGGAGAAAAAGCAAATGATAATCTTAAAAAATGAAAGAAAAAAGGCAATTGAGAATATGCATCTCTATTTAAAAATTTTACAGAAACTAGGAATAGAAGGAAACTTCCTAGACTTAATAAAGGGCATCTATGAATAACATCAGACTTAATGGTAAAAGACTGAACATATAATCTCTAAAATCAGGAACAAGACATGGATGTACATTCTCACTATTTCTATTTAACATTCTATTGTATTTTAAAATGCACTTGAAATATCCTAGGTAGCTGGCACAATGAAACAAGATAAAAAATATAAAAGGAATAGATTAGAAAGGAAGAAATAAAACTTTATTTGCAGGCAACATGAGTGTGTATTGGAATGTCCTAAGGGCATTGTCAATGTACAGAAATTATTTGCATATACATACTAAAACTAAAGTTTCAGAACTAAAGTTGGAAAATAAAGTTTTTAAAATTACTACTACAACACCAAAAAGTAAATACTTAGGGATAAATGTAACAACTTATGAAATCATCTATAAACTATACCCCAGCATTATTTAAAATGCAGAAAAATATCAAAAATGTATACCAGAACATTTACAGTGTACTCCCACTGTATAAGATTATAGATGCTCTTTATTTTCTTCTTAATACTTTCTATATTTTTCAAATGGTATGCAATACCACCTTTTTACTATCAGAAAAAAATTAAAAGAAATTAAAGAAGAAAGAAACAAACAACAAATTTGGCCTTTGTCCTAAGAGGAAGACTGAATTCTTACAACTTTCTGAAAGACAGTAGCATCTTTGTTGCTTGGCCCAGAGAGTTTATGCGAATGAGGTGACTTATCGTACCTCCTGTAGTTTTAGAGTGGTCGTGCTGGAAAGGCCACGTGATTAGAAGGTTGGGGGTTGAGCCTTGATATTAGCCTGACCTTCTGACCTTGGGGGGAAAGAAGGGGTTACAGATTGAATTCAGTCAAGTGGCCAATGTTCGATCTTAATGAAACTCTTATAAAAATGCTACTCAGTGGAGTCTTGGGGTTGGTGAACACACTGATGTGCTGGGAGGGTGACACACCCTAATTCCTTGAGGAGAGGGGCCCTCCCATACCCTGCCCTATGTTTCCTTTCATTTCACTGTTCCTGATCTGTATACTTTTTTTTTTTTAAGAGAGAGAAAGAGGGCACAACTTAGGCATGTGCCCTGACCAGGAATCAAACTGGCAATCTTTCGTTCTGAGGGATGACACCCAACCAAGTGAGCCACGTCAGCCAGGGTTCTGTATATTTTATAATGAAACTAGTAGTCACAAATGCTTTCCTGGATTCTCTGGGTAGTTAACGTCAGAACAGAAATGCTGTATACCCAGGCGGTGTCAGAACAGTTGAATGAGGATAGAAGAAAAAAACAATGCCAGCAATATTTTTCCTTTTGTATCTCCTCAGACATGTAAAACAAAGAAAAAAAAACAAATGGAAGTACGTTAAACTAAAAAGTTTTTGCACAGCAAAGTAAACCATCAATAAATTGAAGAGACAACCTACTGAACTGGAGAACATATATTTGCCAATGACACATCGGATAAGGGGTTAATATAAAAAATTCATAAAGAACTCAATACAACTCAACACCAACAAAACCCAAATAATCCAATTAAAAATGGGCAGTGGATCTGAATAGACACTTTTCCAAAAAGGACACACAGAAGCCTAAGAGACATGTGAAAAGATGCTCAACATCACTAATGGTCAGAGGAATGCAAATTGAAACCACAATGAGATATCACCTCACACCTTTCAGAATGGCTGCTGTCAGTAAGTCCCCATATGACAAGTGTTGGCAAGGACATGGAGAACAAGGAACTCTCATGCACTGTTGGTGGGAATGCAGACTGGTGCAGCCACTGCGGAAAATAGTATGGAGTTCCCTTAAAAAATTAAATGATTCCACTTCTGAGAATTTATCCCAAGAAATCTAAAACACTAATTCAAAAGAAACCCCAACAGGAGTAAGAAATGGCACTTGGCTCCCGGCTGGTGTGGCTCAGTGGATTGAGCACTGACCTGCAAACCAAAAGAAACCCCAAATGCGAATATGCACCCTTATACTCATTGCAGTGTTATTTACAATAGCCAAGATATGAAAGTAACCCAGGTGCCCATCAATAGATGAGTGGATAAAAAAGCTGTAATACTTATATAAAATGGAATGTAACTTGGCCATAAAAAATAAAATCTTACCATTTGCAACAGCATGGATGGACTGAGGATATTATGCTCATTGCAATAAGTCAGTCAAAGACAAACACCATATGATTTCACTTACATGTGGAATCTAAAGATCAAAATAAATGCACAAACAAAATTGAAACAGACTCATGGCCACAGAGAGGGCACTGGTGGTTGCCAGAGAGAAGGGGGCACAGGGGACTGGGTGAAGGAGGTGAGCGGACTCACTACCACGAGTTGGTACTGACAAATGGTCACAGGGATGCAATGAAGCATAGGAAATACAGCCAACAATATTGCAGCAACTATGTATGGTGCCAGTTGGGTACTGGAAGTATCAAGGGGAACACTATGTAAAGTATATGATTGTTTAACCACTAAGCTGTATACCTGAAACCGATACAAAAAAAACTTGAAAGAAAAAAATCTCCTAGGCCACAATTAGAATGAAAAATATTGATCAATTTACAATTTTAAAGAACTAAAACTCGATCTATTTTTAAAATATATCTTACGTTAAAATTCAGCCTTATGTTTAACCAAATCTTCACGCCCTTTTTTCTGTTAATCTGAATTAGTAAAGTTTACCGAATAAGACTAAGTTGTTATATACTATTAATGTATTAGAAAAACTGCTAATATTTTCCTTCAAGCAAACAAGTTCAAATGCTTCCTGTTCAATTACTAGGCCCACTTCATAAATCACATACAATCCTTCTATATAATAAACAAAAATTTGCTTTAAGAAACATTTTTATGAGAAAGAAATATCACCTTAATTCAACTTGAGGTCCTACATAGGATTCAGAAAAGAAAAAAGACATTGGTGGAAAAACAAGTGAACGTCTTGAATGAAGTCTGAACTTTAGCTGGATGTGGCACCAAAGTTAACATCCTCTCTTTGATCACACACACAGCTGCGTTAAGATGCCGGCGCTGGGACAGCATGTATGGGATACAAGGGAGCTCTGTGCTATTTTTGCTATTTCTCTCTATGACTAAAATTAGGTCAAAATTAAAAGTTGAAAACATTTCTATCCCCTATCAACATTTTTACATTTTTAAACACTAGTTTGTTTTGAAAAGAGACAAATGCATTTTAAGAAACCACTATAGGTACTAGGGTATCAGTGAAATAGTGGTAGTCCTGCAAATTGTAACACCTGTTACATTTGCATGCAATTTTGTATTATAAAAGTAATGTAATCACCATTTAAACGCTGTGGAAAGTATCTGCAAATTCTCACAATTAACAGACCAATGCTAGGGTTTTGTTAGCCTCTCTCCTGCTTTTCTTTGGAAAAGAATTCAGATGCTATCCTATATTTAAAGTTGGTGTAGAACTCAGCTGCAGTCATGTCTAATTTATAATATGCCTCCAATTATATCTACTGCTTAATACTCATATGCTTGCCAGAAAAGCAATAAAATTAACAGCATGGCACTTTTTTCCAGCAGGGCAAAATAATTTATCTAGAATGTTTCCAAGTCATTTTTGCGACAAGCTTTAATAGGTGGGAGTTAGAAATTTATCTCTTTGGTTTTGATGGTATCATAAAATGAATTCCAATTGTATTTGAGCCTGGGCAGGCCGAGCCCCTCCATGAGGAAACAGCAGTTTGGACTGCCTTCTGCCAAGGGTGTAGAGAGTAATGGTCATGAGCTCCTTTAACCAGCCACCTTCTTGGATAGAGGGTAGAGAGGTCAACAGATGACAAAGGAGGCAGTGGGTATTGGTCCATCTGTCAGTTTAGATATTACTTTAAAAGGCATGATTTACATATGAATCATATATAATGTAACATTAATTACATTTTCAAGGTAGTATATGACATCTGTCTGGAAAAAGTCCAGCCAGTGTTAATATAATGAGAAAGGTTTGCATGATATCAATGTATCCTGGCAGCCAGGGAGCATGGACTAGAATGCACATGCATGAACAATGATGACTTCACAATACTAGTCAGAGGGGACAGTAGACGCCACTGAGTGAACATGTGTACTGTGTGGTCATCGTATTCAAAATGGCTGAGCAAGGAGAACAAAGAATGTGCATCAAATTTTGCATTAAAGTTGAATATCCCTCTGTAGAAACAATTCAGATAGTTCAGAACATTTTAAGTTTAGGGGATGAATCAATGAGTGCAGTGCAAATAAAAGTGCGGCACAAATGCTTCAAAGATGGTCAAGAATCTGTTGAAAGTGACCCATGTTCTGGAAGGCCTGCCACAAGCAGAACACCTGAGAATGTTGAATGTGTATGGGCTGCAATCAACAAAGATTGGTGACTGACAGTGCGAGAACTAGAAGCAATCTGGGGATTCCAAAAACTATTGTGTCCAAGATTTTGATGCAGGATCTTGGCACGAAACGTGCCGTGGCAAGATTTGTTTTGTGGCTTCTGCTACCAGAGCAGAGGGAACATCGTATTGCAGCTGCTAATGACTTGATTCAAACTGCTACCAGTGAACCAGACTTCTTCAAGAAGGTCATAGCCAGAAATGAATTATGAGTCTGGGCAGGCCGAGCCCCTGGGCATTGATCAGGCCCAGCTATGATCCAGAAATGAAGACCCAGTCATCCTAAATGGAAACCACCTGGTTCCCCACACCTAAAGAGCACGCAGCAAAGACGCGGCAAGATCAAGACCATGTTAACTGTGTTTTATGATTGGGAAGGTGTTGATCATCACAAGCATGCTACTCCAGGACAAACAATTAATAAGCAGTAACTAATTAATGAAGAATAAATACCTCAATGTTCCTCATTGGTTGAGAGATGCAATACAATGAAAACAGCCTAAGCTGTGGGCAATGGACGATTGGCAGCTTCATCATAACGACACATCCGCTCGTGCATCACGTCTCACGAAGAGTTTTGTGGCAAGACATCAAATCACCCGGGTGACTCAGCCCCATTACAGCCCAGATTTGGCACCCTGTGACATCTGACTTTTCCCCAAACTAAAACCACCTTTGAAAGGGAAGAGATTTTAGACTGTTGATGAGATTCAGGAAAATACAATGGGGCAGCTGATGGTGATTGGGAGAACTGTGTGAAGTGTCAAGGTGCCTGCTTTGAAGGAGACTGAGGTGTCATTGTCCTCTGTACAATGATTTTTGTGTCCTGTACCTTCTTCAATAAATGCCTCTATTTTTCATAGTACATGGATGGATACTTTCAGGACAGACCTGATACACTGTTATTACACCAGGACATTTTATGAGCTTTACAAAATAAAAACAGTTTCTGCTGCTGCATGCAGATATATACAAGGAAACATTTTTTCTCTCGATGCAATTCTGTTTATCCTTGAGGCTACGCATAGTCCACCTAGGCACCTCCAACAGATGTGGCAACAGCCTTGGTTGCTCTGCAATGTTTCCAACCAAAAAAAAAAGACAAAAAGTATGCATCATTCTTAATGTAATTGCTGAAAACAAATTGGCAATGCTGTTAAATGCTAAAATTCTCCTTGCCTTTTATTTTTAATTACAGAGCCTACAGTGGGGAGTTACAATTTTTATTCATTTTGTCCTCGACCCCACGAGAGAAGTAAATATTCCAAATTGCTGAAGTACAGTTTTTCACACTGCGGATGACCCTCTCCAACAAACCCAGAAACTCCCTTATTGTAAGTCAAGGAGAAGGGTTTTAATAAATCTCTGGATGAACAATTTGGTCAAAGCTGAATTCTGATGATTAGTCTGAAATTTAATTGTACTTGTTTCTCCCCGAGCCCAATCGATAGCTCCTTCTGTGGGGCTTGTTAGCAGCAACTCATTGATAGATATTTGGCAACCACTTCACCCTAGGGGAAAACAAAGCAAAGTCTGCCCTAATTGCAGAGGTAGGACTCTGGGTCAGTGAGCAATACCAATGTTTTCCCAGTTAGCCAAATGTTGTCAAGCCCCCTTTAGTTGGTGGGGAGAGCCTTTTGGAGGCTTTCTGGGGCATCTAGAGAGTAAATGTGCACCTCTTTGAAATCTGGTGGTATTAACCCATAGGCAATAAGAACCTCTCCCCCAGGTGCCCTTTGTAACTTTAACCCAAAGAGGCTCCTCCACTGGGTTAAGAGCTCTTCAGTGATTTGGAGCAGCACCATTGAGTTTGTGATTGGCATTCTCACTGCAAAAGTTAGGCGCCTGTTTTATCTCAATAGAGAAGTCTTGCCCTTCCCGATCTATTCAGATTCTAGTAACATCCTTTCTTCCTCTGGATGCACAATTAGTTTCCACAAGTTTCTTCCAGGGTTGACCCTCATGCTGCTTGGACCAAAGGTAGAATACCGTCGCCACTCAACCTACTGCTTTGACTTCCACATCCACCCTACCCTCTGAGTTACATAACTAGAGGTTCCATATTTTCTCAGCTAGTTCCCCTTCTCTTTCAACAAGAGTTTATTGCAAAAGCAGCAAGGGAGTGGGGAGAGGGAAATCATCGGTCAGCTGCTCCTGTTGTTGGCTAGACCACACCAGTTTCACTCAAAGTACCGTCAGACCACCAGCAACGGCATTATTTGGAAATCTGTAACACTGACAGTTTATGGGCCCTGTCTAGGACTTAGTACGTTGCAATCTCTGGCGGGAAGGGGGGCATTGGTGACTACTCTGGGGGTTTCCGAGACTGTAGTCCGTGAGTACAAGCCCTGAAAGGGGCTAGTCAGTCTCCATGGAAAACCAGGTAAAAACGCAGGTGGCAGACAGGATCCGACTTTAACACTGAGGGTTCCCATGGGAATCAGGCCTGAAATGTACATTGTATCCTTTGAAGCTTGCTCTGCTTGGTACAGCCCTGTCAATATAAACCTGCTGTTTAAGTTCAAGGGGTAAGGAGTAAACTCCTTATCTCATAAAACAAGTCTTAAAGACCCTCCCGCATCAGCATGACTAACTGACCCTGACCTATGACAAATCTCTGTGTTCCTTTGATTATCATCTGTAGATAATACCTGTTTTTGCATGACTATAGCCTTTTGACATGGATTGATGAACTACGCGTGTATGCTGTATACACCTACACATAACCATTCCCAATAAAAGCCATTTGGGAGAAGGGCCTGGGGCATTCTCCAGTAGAGGGAAATGCCATCCACTTCCCCGCCAGAACAGCAAGATTGTGTCCAGGGCACAATCTTATTTACCATCCTTGGTGGACGAGAGAATTTTGCTGGATGGAGTTCCTCCCACAGTGGGTAGAGGAGAGTAGTAAATATGTACAGAGTCCTTCCTTATTAATTCATACTTATACAATAAGTGCTTGTTAATTGATTGATTCAATTCCACAGAGAATTTCCTAAACTGATAACCACACAACTTGGTGAAGGCAACTGTGTTGAAATACCAACCAACCAGTCAGTTCACAGTTTGGAATTTAAGAAGCTGAGAAACAGGAATACCAAGAGTGCCATGATAAGATGGAAGAGGAATGCATGAATAAATACAACATGCATAACTGTGGGCCTATGGTCTTGGGACACAGAATTTTGGAGGTGAGTGGGTGGGGAGCTAAAAAAGAATTTTTTCCTCCAATCAATTACAGAACAGTGTGTCTCCACAGACTTGTGACATTATCTACCACAGGCAGAAAATTTATCGAGTTTGTGCTGGGAATTAAACTGTTGCCCAGGTCTTTGACTGAGGTTAGTAAGTTCACTTTCGTAAATCATAAAAAAAAAATTTTTTTCCAGAGCCTGAGATTCCTAATGTGACTGTTCAGAGGTTTGAAGACTTCTTCTTGGCTTAATTGCCTGTGTTAAGGTGGAAAGGAGAAAGATTCAGAACAGAAACAATTTGAAAATCTCACATTTCTCAGTTAGTCAAGAGAAAATGAAACATCCTGCAGTTGGGTGACTTGGGTGGAACAGTCCTCCTGCTGGAGGCTTCACTCTTGTGCAATAATGTGCAGCTTCCTTTCATTAATGTTATTTCTAGTATCCTTCCCTCACCACCAGCAATTCACAGCACACTCAGCGTTTGCTTGTTTGAACACCGATGATTGTCATGTAGTTGAGCAGAGTAATACTAGGCCTGGCTATGACATTAAATCAGCTACCCTTCTGATTTACCATCATCCATTAGACTTAGAAATTACAGATTTTCATTGGGACAGGTGCTAATTTTAAATGTGTGTTTTGCTCCTCTTCCCAATTAAAAAATCCCTCTAAACTATCATGGTTAAGTGAAAGCAAAAAAAATGTCTTCAAGCATGAATAGCTCTTGTTGAAACTTTCTAAATTAGTGTCATTTTACTGGATCAATAAACTATGTTTGGATTTTAGTGGATATCTTTCATGACTATTTAGAAATTTAAAGATTAAACATCCTTCAGAGGCATAAGGTGAAAGGGCTTAGAGGTGCAGGAGGAGCCAGCCTGAGCCACCAGAGTTCTAAGTCAATTCCAGGAATGTGCCTCTATTCAACATTTACTCACTGATTCATTCAACAACTATCACTGGGGGCCTTCCATGTGCCAGGAGCAGCCAGGATTGAATAGACAGAGGACTCACAGCTTGCAGTCTCCTGGGGCTGACAAACATCAGATAATCAGAATAGGAGACAAATGACTGAGAATTGAGAAGAATTCCATGGAAACAAAAAGGTATCACGAACAACTGTGATAGTGGTGCCTGATTTAAACTGGAGACGCCTGAACAAGTGACATTTAGAAAGACTGAAGGGAGAAGTAAGGGCTTATCCAGGTGAAGCCTGGGAGGACATGTGCCAAGGCCACGGTGTGGGAAAGACAAGCACAGAGAAGGCTATGGGGCTGGACATGTGCCAGGGAGGGTAACGGGATGCCGAGGCTTGCAGGCAAGGCTGGTTCAAGCAGGGCCTCGTAGGCAATGCCAAGGAGCCCAAATTTTATAAATGTGTTGGAAGCTACTGATATGTCTTAAAGAGGAAATGTGACTAAATTTTTTGCTTTAAAACCATTGCTGTTGCTACAAGGCCAAGACTTGACTGCCGGGCGCTGAAGTGGACATAGAGTGGATGACCCTACTGTGATAGTCCAGACAGGAGAAGTTAGAGGTTGGCCTAGGAAGGAGACACTGGAACTAGAGAGAAGTGAATGTATCCTACAAACAGGAGCTAATAATGAAGAGGAATCAGAGGCTGACTGAATGTGAGAGGCAGCAAGTCAGGGAGACATCTATCCTGAGTAAGAGAGAGGTGGGAGGAAGGAACCACAGAAGGACAATCAGCTTAGGGGAGGTGGAGGATGAGTCTGATTTTGGCCATACTGAGTTTCAGGTCCATGTGAGACAGAGCAGAGAAATCAAATGGGAGTCAGGAGCTTAAAACAAAACCTGGATGGTAATATAACTCTGAGTTTTATTAGCATGTAGATGATACCTGAAGCCATGTGCATGATGAGAATCCTCTAGAGATGGGGGGCATGCAAAAGAGAAGGGGGGACCCATGGGGACTCTGAGGGTTCTTCACTGGGGAGAGGCACAGGAGTGTTCAGGGAGACAGAAGGAAAGCAGAAAAGTGCAACGAAACAGAAGCTGAGAGAAGAGGGTGTTAAAAAGGAGGGACTGGTCAACTGAGACAGTGTCCTTGGGATGTTAAGAAAGAGGAAAACCGGAAGGAGCAATGTGGGAGGTGTGGGACCTTAAAGGAGCAGTCTCAGGAAAGCACTCAGAAACTGAGAAGTTCGGCTGGGGAGATAAAACCGCCCCAGTAGCGGCGGTGCCAGGGGAGAGTGTGGAAAAGGGCGCCACAGAATTTTAGGGTAGGGGAAAGATGTAGTAATAAAAGAAAACCGGATTCCAGGAGAGAAAGGAGATGGATTCTGACCAGGTGGAAGAAGAGGATCCAGATGGTTCTTTAAAAGGTAGAGTCTTCGTCATCAAGGTAAAGGGGTCTTCATCATTGCATCAGGAGGACGCGGAGGACAGGTACAGTATACAGTGGGGAGTTTGGAGTATTCTTATCTGAGGGCTGCTGTTTTCTATATAAAGCTCATAAAAATCACATCTCGGGGATGGAAGCAGGGGGCTGGGGGCAGGAAAAAGCACATAGGGGGCAGTGCTGAGACACTAGAGGAAGGAGTCGCCGAAGATGACAGGAAGGGCACACACTGGAGACAGGCAGGAGGATTGCTCCTGTGTGTGTGGAGGGCCCCCCCCCACCCCCCGCCCCAGCAGCTGGCTCTTCAGGAGCGCGGTCTGCAATGGTTCAACGTGAATCTGGTTATGAACTACTCGGAGCCATTACAGCCAGTTAGCCAGGGGAAAAGGGACATTCTTTAGCTTTAATCTAGTTTTCTTATAGAAAGGTACATGGTTTCTAAGGCTTAAAAGTAAAATAACGTTCCTCTACTCTAACAACTAAAAGAAATAAAATCTCTAAATATTACTACTAATAACTCATAACTGAGTGTAAAAATAACCATAAATTATCCCCAATAATTTATTTTAGAGTACAATTACTCCTTTACACCATTGCTGGTGGCAGTCCGACAGAAGGTGGAGGGGTGCTGGGGGAATAGGTGAGAAGGAATTAGGGAAGGCAAGGCAGAGATGAATTTGCATTGATCTGGATATTATTTCCTTAGAAATAAAATAATCTGTAATAGATACAATGCTTTCCATGCTTCATGAAAACACATGAAGAAATCTAATAGACCAGTTAGTTTTATGAACAGTATTCCTTACCTAGAATACCAGCAGAGCTCAAAGGAGGTCAAACTGAGCCTATTTGTAGCTCTGAGGGTTGCAAGGAGTTAACTGTGTTCTGCAAAAATAGTATATGCCTGACTTGTCTATATTTGCATTTATGGGGAACACATTTCTAATTATTTTCCCTCTACCATATGTAGGCTTATGGTAATGAAGAGCCTGAGTTTCTTCTTTTAATATCAGATTAGTTCTCTATGCATCTAAAACTTATGCTATCCTGCCTTTCTTTCTAAAGCATCTTTGTTTTCCTTCATTTGAGCACAGATGCAATGAAAGACCTTTTCAACATTCCAGAGGTCACGCATGATAGCAGGAAGAAGCAACATGCCTCTTGAAACTATTCATAAACTAGATCTAATCTTCACTTGTTACTTTTCCTGGCACCTCTCTATATGAAGACTTTCCCTTAAAGTAATAGTCACCAAAGCTATGCTTAATAAACAAACTTGTGACAATGCTGACTTATAATCCAAATCCAAGTATTTTATTTTTTTTTAAGATTTTATTTATTTATTTTAGACAGAGGGGAAGGGAGGAAGAGAGGAAGAGAAGCATCAATGTATGGCTGCTTCTTGCATGTCCCCTACTAGGGACTTAGCCCACAACCCAGGCATGTGCCCTGACTGAGAATCAAACTGGTGACCCTTTGATTTGTAGGCCGGCACTCAGTCCACTGAGCCCCACCAGCCAGGGCTAAATCCAAGTGGAAAACTAAGACCAGTGGAGTTTCTGCAGTGGCTTCTTCCCTGGGTTCTGCCCTGCGCTCAGTCTCTGACTTGCTCTTTTCCCGGCAGTGCCTGCCTTCTTTTAATGTCCGCAGCCTTGCAGCTTCACCAAGATCTGAGTTGCTTTCCTAAGAAACTTCCCAGGGATAATTTCTCCAAGTTTTAAGAGTAAAAAAAGATGACACATACATAAGCAGCCTTCCCTCCTAAGGCTCAGCTTCTAAGACCCATCCAACTATTTTGAATTATCCTATATATTTGAAGGACCTAAAATATTAGCTTAAAATCTAATCAGAGGAGGAATTTCTCTTTTACTTCTAGAGTCTTGTGAATGAGCCAATCATTTGTTTGCTCTTAGGATAAAAGAAGTAATACCAGGGGTGTAGAAAACAAATGGTCAAATTTATTTCCTTAATTTATCAATTTGATTTTTATTCAGGAGATCATGTTGGTAAAATATTTTTAAAAGCGTGGGTTGGAAAGATTCATTGTCACCCCTGTAGGGTGCCTGAGTGCACTGGCTGGCTGTGGAGTGGCATAAAAACTCAAAAGCTAACATCATTTGTGGGGTGAGGTTTAAAAAAAAAGATGGAGCACAAAGGAAAAGAATGCCATGTCCAGTTGTGATTATTTCAGACTCTAGCAAGTGGAAAGCTTGCAGTTAAAAGTACAATATAAATAAAAAGAGACCTCCCTCCTACCTTGTGGGTTTCAAAAAGTGCAGTTGTTCCTATCCACTTGATTTCTTGTGCGTATATGACTGGACACACAGACATGAAATGTGACAAGCCAATGGGTCAAAACCCAACCCTTCCTCCTGATACGTTATCCCGTTCAAATCCACTTTAGTTGTTCAAGTGAAGTATCAATTAGATTTCCAAGTTAAGTTCAAGGTAAAATCCTTCTTTCTGCTACTCTTCACCTTCATTCTCCACGCACTTAAATCTTTCAATGACCTTCTCAGTATGGGTAGGGTTATTTTTTCACTCTCCCTATTCCTGCCTAGGAAAGCCACAATAAAGCTAGGATATGGTGGGAATCCTACAACATACACTTGCTTTGTTTAATGACTGAAATCAACGAAAACCCCTAGAAGACAGAGATCATACCTGCTCTACTTGCATCCTGCAGACTTGGCAGAGCATCACTAAAAGTGAGCCAAAGTGCGTGACGAGGATAGCAATGACGACCGCCACTGACACCATTTAAATCATTTGTGCTGAAAGATGATATGCTCTGTACTTTGCTTATTTGCTTATTGTATAAATTAATAGGTCACTAACATTGCCACACCCTCAACTGTGTTTCTTCTCTAGGAAGAAGAAAATGTTGAAAATGTTGGGAAGGTGTTAGTCTGCTTAGGTTGCCGTAACAGAATACCACAATACTCTGGTTTCTCTTCAGATCGTATAAACCTTTCGCCTTTTACAGAATACCACAGGCCGGGTGACTTAAACAACAAACATTTATTTCTCACAGTCCTGGAGGTGCGAAGTCTGAAATAAAGGCGCTGACATGGTAGGTTTCATTCTGAGGCTTCTTCTCTTGGCTTGTGGGAGTCGCCTTCATTCTCGGTGTGCTCACAGGACCTCTTTTTTGTGTGAACAGAGACAGAGCAAGCAAGCTGCCTGGTGTCTCTTAATGTTGGGTTGGCCAAAAAGTTCATTTGGTTTTCTCTGTAAGACAGCTCTAGTAGGGCTTAATTGTCTTTTACTTAATCTGAAACAATTTTGTTAGGTTATATTATGACAGCTGTCTATCAGCATGCATTTTAAGAAAATATTATCAAAATTAGTGAATTTGGGGGTAGCCATTATAATACTGAAGATGGAAGAAAATATGCAACATTTTCAGCATATTTGCTTTATTATTTCAAGAAAGGTAGAAATGCAACTGAAACAAAAAAAATAAAAGATTTGTGCAGGGTATGGAGAAGGTGCTGTGACTGACCAAATGTGTCAACCTAATATTACGAAAGAACGTAACTAAAGCCCAAGACAGATGGTGCAGATTGGGATACATGGTAGTCACACTCTGAAATGAATTACCGTATTTTTCGGACCATAAGATGCACCTAGGTTTTAGAGGAGGAAAATAGGAGAAAATTTTTTGAAGTAAAAATGTGGTAAAATATTTAATAACATAAATAACATATTTCACCAGTGTAAATATAAACAGAACTCAATAGGAGCATTAACAATCATTATTCCTCCCAAATTTGGAGGGGTGGGAGGAAACTGCATCTTATAGTCCAAAAAATACAGTGACCTGGGGCATGGAGGCCCCTGTTACCAGTCTGCTGTCTTAGTGCCTTATTTGCACTAAGTTAGACAAATCAGTGCTGAAGTTATAGCTACCAACTATTGGGTTGGCCAAAAAGTCTGTACGGGTTTTTTTCTATAATAACTTTTTGATTTGGATATGTTGAGTATGTCGGCTATCTCCCATGTGGTAGAACATTGATTGTTCTCAACTAATGTCTCAGTTTATTTGCCATCAATTTCAGCAGGTCTACCTGACGGTGGGGCATTCCAGCAAGAAATCTCCAGTAGAAAAATTCACAAACCACTTTTGACATGTTCATCAGTCACAGCACCTTCTCCATACCCTGCACAAATCTTTTATTTTTTTGTTTGCATTTCCACCCTTCCTGAAATAATAAAGCATAACCTGCTGAAAATTTTGCATATTTTCTTCAATCTTCAATATTAAAATGGCTACACAGAAATTCACCAATTTTGATAAGTTTTTTTTAAATGCACTCTGACATGACAGCTGTCACAATACAATCTAACAAAACTGCTTCAAATGAAGTTAAAGATAACTAAGCCCTACCTACTAGAGCCATCTTATGGAAAAAAACCAAATGAACTTTTTGGCGAACTCAAAACATTCGCCTAAAATGTGTAACATGACTGTTGTATTCCTGTCAAAGTACTTGGTGTGACAAGCTGGCTGAAATAATAATAACAGTGATAAGGCAAATGATCACAGCAACGGATTGTATATTATTGATTGTGTCTAGTAATCGGGAAGATAATTTTTATACAATTTTTGGCTTAACTCTCAATTTATGAACTTGGATACATTTAATATTCTTCTGGCTAAATATAGCTGATTGCTAACACATTGTAAAGTTGTTACAAAAAATACATATGAACCTGAACCTGGCTGGCTCGGAAGATGCCTCTTTTATGCAATTTAATATTATTCCACTAAAAAGCATGATAAAAACTAGGTGCCTTGGAATTACTTATATCTCACCCACAGTTCACAAAACCTTACCATCAGCCTCAAACTTTGTAATGCCAATTTTTTAGATACATCTTGCCCAGTACCACTAAGCGTTCTGTCAACCATATAAAGGCAAATAAAGCCTGGACCTCCTCGGGGGTTCCCTAATTCATCACTCATAGACGACACAAGATCACAGCTAAACCACCCTAAGCTAGTGGGTCTATTTTAAAGTCCATCAGACAAGAAGATTCCATAGTCTCTTCTGTATGCCTCTTTCTATTCTAAAAACTTTTAAAATATGGAAATGTTACTTCCCCACCTGAATTCCTCCATCTGTAATTCACTTTGTTTTCCACGAAGATGAGAAACATCAGTCATCACCTCATCTCTGTTTAGCAGCAAAGCATTAGCTTCTCCACCGTGGCTTGCTAACAGGGAGAGATCCTTCTCTCTTTTTGTTCTATCAAGACTTCCCAAGTTCTCGGCTTAGCTCTTTCAGATACTTCCTTTCTCTCTCAAAAATTGCTTATGATTTCCCCCAATAGGCAGGAAGCTACTCAAGGGCAGGGAGTACATCTGCCTTATTCACCTCTATATTCTTCACACCCAGCACAGGACCTAGTGTATAAGAAGTATTAAATAAATATTTGTTAAAAGAACAAATACCATAAAAATACATGAAAAGAGAAAGACCTAAGCTAATTTCCTCCTTCTCTTCTCACTTCACAAAAGAATACACTCTTTCGTGAAGTGAGGGACAAAGCAGCACCTTTCTACCTACGTGTGGAAAATCTAAAATAAATTGCTCTCTTTTCTGGACACTGGAGGTTTTGTACAATCCATTTAAAACTATAATTGGTACCCTCTTTTTGCAACACTCTGTTAGGCTCAGGGGATACAGAGATGAATAACAGCATGTGCCCCTGCCCTTGCCAGCCCCTGGGAGGTATTTTATTGTGTACCACACTGTAACTTCTGTCTAGCTGCGGACAACAGAGTCATTTAAATGATGAAGTTAACGCTAGAAAGCCATTTTCAGGCTTACTATGGGGACAATTTCATGATATCCAAAGGCTCAGAATCAAAGGTGGGCAAAATTAGGGAGAAAAGGATGCTATCTGCACAAACTGGAGTCGAAGCCTATTCCATCCGCATTCAGCAGGCTGTGAAGAGCAGCTATGAGAGGACTTTTTCTAGATCTGAAGAAGGAAACTTGCTAAACAGGTACTGGACAGAAGTGCCTGAAATGTAGTATTTTCATAAACATCTGGGAATAAAATTAAATGAATTAATACAGACACAGGCAGAGGAAAGAACCACCTTGGAAACAGATGCATGCAAAGGCATCAAAAGGCATAGGGAGAGCCGAATTTCCCCTCGTGGCGATGTAGAGGGTCAGGTCCTTTATGGGTGAAATGGAGAACTGACTAGAAACCAGAATCATCCTCATGGGTGGTTCTGAGGGCTGTCAGGAATAGAATCTCTTAAAAATTATTATTATGTTTTATTACTTTTTGCTCTTATATATGACATATTGATTTTTAAATATGTATTAATTTTTCATTCTGTAAACTTGCCAAACCTTCCATGTTAGTTGTAAGTCCGGTATGGGTTGTCTTGTACTATAGATTTCTCATTCTATAGATAGATGTTATAGTGGCCTTTAAGGTGATACATTTCCTCTATTTACTGCTTTAACTGTATTTCACATGTATTTGACATGTAATCTATTTTTGTGAGCTTTAAATACTTAATATTAAGTATAATCTATTCTTTAACCTATAAAGCATTTGCATGTTTATTTTTAAATATCTAAACTTATGATGGGGTTTGGGAGTGTTACAGCTTGTTAATTGTGTATTTTTATTTTCTATATCCCTGTTTTTTGTATGTTAATTATTAGACATACGTTAATTATTAGACATATGTTAATAGAATTATCCATTTATCCTTGTATTCTGCCAACTTCTGCTGTATACATGGGTGGACAAAAGTATGTTTACAGCTATTCATAAGTAAAAAGACATGCAGGTTGTTATTACTACAATAACCTTATTAACTCAAAAGGGTCACAGTGCAACTGTAAGCCTACTTTTGCCTACCCTGTATATTTTGAGACTGTGAGGTCAGTAAGCTACATACATATATTCTGAATTGTTATATCTCCCTGTACTGTTCCTTTTATCAATACAGAAAGACTCAACTTCATAAATGCTTCTTGACTTAAAATATATTTTGCCTGATATTGCTGTAGATAAACTAACATTCTTTATAAAAACTTGGTTGGTGAACTTTGTATGCCCTTTTATTTTAAACTTTCCTATATCCTTATGTTTTAGGTATATTTCATAAATAGCTAATATCTGGTTTTGTTATATACTTTTTAATAACCTCAATCTTTTAACTGCTACATATGGACCATTTATGTTTATTGTAATTACTGATATATTTGGATTTATTTCTACTCTTACTCTCTTTTAATTATCATGATCTTCCTTCTTTTAGGTAATGATTACCTTCTTTTAGGTAATAAAGAATGAGGTTTCATTTCTTACTGATTTATGTTATAAATTCTACTTCTATTCTTTTAGTGGTTAGCCTTAAGTATTTAAAATGCTTACTTAGACATTTCAAAATGAATCTCTATCCCCACTCCCAAAATAACAACAGTGAGTTCAGAAAATCTTTACCTGATCACACAACCCTATTTTACATGTTGTTATTTAGAATGCAGGTTCTGCCCTTAATTAATCCCCCAATTTCTCATTATTATTTTTATTATTTTTAAATAATCAGTACTTATTCATATTATAAAATTTTACCATTTTCTTTGCTCATTATTGTTTTCTGCTTTGTGCTTTTTTATTGTGGAGTTTAACTACTTCTCATTTCTTTTTGGGAATGACTCTTCCTTTCTGAAGTAACTCTTTTACATTTTTATTGCTAAAATAATTTTTATTTCACTAGAACGATGGTTTACCCAGGCACAAAATTGGTTAATAGTATTTCCCTTCAGTACTCAGAAGATATAATTTTCATGGTCAGTCACTTCCAGTGTGTTGACTTTGAGCAAAGTGAAGCCTGTGAGAGCCATTGGTGACTCAATGGAAAGGGCTGAAGACACTCATAAAGGGGGGAAAATTAAGGGGTGACATTACAGTAAACAGAGGTAGAAAGTAGAATAATGTGGAGTAGATGATAGAGAAAGAGACATCAGTGACATCCCCAAAAGTCTGCACTGAGACCTAACCATCCCTTCTTGGCCCACAATTCTTCTTTCCCTTTAAGTGTTAACATCTGTTCAAGTTCAAAAAAAGGGTGGCAAGAATGATCTTTCCTGCAAATCTTTGTGAATCATTAGTCAAACTAGGAAAGGAAGGGTGAACAGAGGGCCATCATTTGTTATTATGTTCCTAAGTTCCCCGGAAAGGAAGCATACTGCTATAGCATTTAAAGAGGCAGTACAGACTTCTTTTTTGGCTTATTTAAGTAAGTTTCCGGGTAGCATCACACAGCCTTTTCAAATAGCGGTCACCTGGAGCAGTGGCTGGGGAGGGTGTTGTGCAAAGGAGGAGAGTTAGTTAACAGGTAAATAGCATGTCCATCATTTCCACTGTAACTATGTTTGAATACAACTGAAAACTTATTAAAGTTTGACATGCTTTTCCCATATGTGTTAATTTAAAACCAAAACTATTAAGTCTGGCAGGGGCCTCGGAGACTCTATCCTGAATGCTTTGCTTTATTCACGAGAAGCAGAGCTCGAGGGGAGGTAACCTAGAGGGGAGCCCAATATGAGAAGGAAGATGGGGTCATGTGAGGACTTCAGATACCAGTAGAGCTTCACTCATGATAATTATCGCTCTAACCCCACATTTTATTTTCCAACACTTTGTTGTGTACATGAAAAAAATGACACTAAGGTTTTTTTTTTAACCCAGTGTTTTAAATACTGTACTCAGTTCTATTCTCTGCTCACATGAAGAACTAATCCATTGCCTATTCAACACATTCTGACTTAATGTTGATGTAACAAATTGTCTGTACTCCAAGTCCTTGCTGTATTTTTTTCTAAAAATATTCTCATTTCTAGCTCAGCCTGAAAATTCCTTCAGTTTTCCTGTTAGGGAAGTAAGCCATTACAAACTATTTTCTTTCCCAAAAGTTCTAGTCTAGGATGACATGTAATTTAGGTAAACAAAGTTCTAACATCACTGTACTACTCAATCCCTAACACCTCTATATTTTCTTTTCCACCTGGTTTCCTTTTTGTATTTTCTTTCTTGTGACACTGTCTGTTGTCTTCAAGGACAATGTAAGGAAATCCAGTTTTGAGTGCCAGCATTCCTGGCTTCTGATCAAAAGACTTCATTCCCAAGATAACTACTTCTAGACAACAAATACAGGCAGTGCATGGTGATGAAACACAGCCTTTATCTGACTTCATTCACTGAACATTTGAATTATTAGTTCTTGGAAGACCATCTATATATTCAGAAGGTCATTTTCTTTTAGAAGACTTTGCAGAAGGAAATCACGTGCACCGCTGATTTAGTCAGTTTAGCATCCTGAAAGCCTTATCCATCTGGACCCTGTAGACACCCCAGTTCCAATTAAGCCGGCTGGATAAAAATTTCAATAGAGTTAATTTTGCCAGCTGAGCAAGTCATGCTCACCAAGAATGTAGACTCATTACAGAGGACTCTGGCCCACTCTTGCCCTAAAGAACATAAAACTCCAGCTCTTGAGTAACTTTTTAAAAGGTCCCTAAAGAAATGTGTTCAATCTGCTAAATCAGGAGTGATGGATGTATTGATCAAGTGGGAGAGAGGGCAGGGAAGGTCAGGGGACAGCACCCAATGCCAAGAGAAAAGCTAGCAAAGAGGGATTCTAAGTAGATTTCTCTGTGACTATTTCTTACATCAAGCTGGATGCAGCTGAATTTTTGAAGGCTTCCAACACACAGATCCTGTTCTTGGCTAGAGAAGCAGTGATACTGAGGGAAACTTGTAAAATGTCTTTTCTTTACACTTGCAGAGAAGAACGCTGGGCTGCTGTCAAAATGAGGAGGGTTGGATGTAACAGAATCTTGGAGATGGTGTAGTCTAAGCCTCACATTTTGAAGGTAAGGAAATAAGGTTCAGAGGGGTGAACTCACTTGTCCATGACCATAGAGCTATTACTACATAGCCAGACCAGTGATCTTGCTAGGGAATCACACTGTTTCTCTTAATTTAACACCCAATTTAAAAGAGAGAGAGAGAGCAAATCACTGCACACCCCGACAGTGGGAAATAATGCAACTTTCTGAAGGTCTAGTGGGAACCCTATAATTAGAGTGCAAGCAGGTACCGGGCATTTATTTTACTTGTCAAAATCCCTGGAGGTATGTTTCTGAAACCTATTGCCAGGCACAGCAGTGGCCTGCCAAGCATTCTTTGGCCTGCTATCCTAGTGCTGTAAATCTGTGCATCTCCCGCAGGGAGAGGAGTGAAAAATTAATGAGGAGCTCAGAAAAGCTCATTTGCAGGGCTACAGAGATTGGGAGGGCAATGGAAATAGGAAGTGAAGGCAGAGGTTTAAGCTATCAGCCCAAAGCTCTGGCAAATCATATAAATGGGGTGTAAATGTAAATATACCCACACAAAAATGGAAAACCACCAAAGAGCTATTTAGGGAAGGACTGGATCTGAATTATAAACACCCAGGGCAGAGCTCTTTGTGATTCATTCACAGGCATCCGCTCATCTCTGGGATGCCCAAACCTACAGCCATCTGACCTAAACAGCACAGGTCAGGTCTTCTTGAGTCAGCACTTCCTTCTCATGAGAAAAAAACCATGTATCTTGACCCAAATGTTTTTTCTCTCACCCTGCTTAGATATAATAGCCTATTAGCCTTATAAGAATGAGGGTAAATTTTTTTAAATCAGGCACCTTAAATTTTTTGGGAGAGTGTTTTTTCTTTTAAACAAGATAATATATGAGTAATTCATTCTCCAAGAAGAAAAAAATCAGTTTCTGTTAAAAATTGCAAACTGTGTCATTGACAAAGCTTGATGTCCAAAGGAAAACAAAGGGGGCACAAACCAACTTCCCTCTGGGAACCGGATGTTGGACTGTATTTGCACCTGAACACCCTGGACACTCCCAGCTCAGGCTCTGGTCTCCACCTGTTCCTTCTCTCAGGCAGTTTACTCCCAAGTGAGAGTTCCCTGGCTATTCAGCACATGCGCCTGGTGGTGGAATCACTGTTTTTGGAGTGTGGTATCTGGGAGGAGGGTGATCACTGCCCAGAAGTGCTCTAGACCTGGAAATCAGGAAGGCGCTGCTTACAGCACAGCTGAGGTACTGACACTCTTTTGCTAATGAAAAGTATTTTCAAGTCCAGTAAGCGGTTGTCAGCAGACCTCAGCTCTTACTGATGTGATAATATACATATATTTTTAATTTTATTTTTCAATTACAGTTTACATTCAATATTATTTTGCACTCCCAGCAGATGGCCTCTCCTTCACTGTGTGATGGGGGCCTTCTGGATCCTCTCTGGCCATGAGGATTCCTCGGCAAAAACAGAGTGTCCTGGCCCTGGCCAAGTAGCTTAGAGTGTCATCCTGATACGTAAGTTTGCGGTTCTCTCTCTGGTCAGGACACGTTCAGGAAGCAACCAATGAATGCATACATAAGTGGAACAACAAACTGATGTCTCTTTTTCTCTCTCCGCACCCCAACTCTAAAATCAATTTTAAAAAAAACCCTGAAAGCCCTTATATTCTCATCTCTCAAATTTGACTCTTACCCATTCAAAAAAGAAGAAGAAGAAGAAAAAATAAGTGCTACTAATCATGAGTCACTCAGGGTCAAAACCTGAGAGCTATCTTTGATTTTCCTCTCGCCCCCACATCCTGCCTCCCAAGTCCTGTCATTGCTACCTCCTCCGTGTCTCTCAAATCTCTCTTCCCCTTCGTATTCCTCATGCCACCGCCCCATGCAGGCTCCAATTATCTGTCTCCCAGACTGTTACAACAGCTTTCTAACTGGCCTCCTTTGGCCAGGCTCTCTACCGTTTGCCTGGCAGTTTTATTGGTAACTGCCAGTGAGTCACCCAAAGGCCAGCTGTGATTATGTCCCCTCCATGCTCCAAAGGGGACGAGAACCCAGCTGTGGAGTCTTTACCATTTTCCAAGATCTAATCCTAACACATCTGCCTGCATCTGCCTGTTATGAACTCATGTTCCAACCAAGTCAGACCTCCTAAACGTACTTCTGGTTTCCCACCTGTGCCTTTGTTTATGTCATTTGCTCAGTATGGAATAGCCTCTCCCCTAGTTCTATCTGTAAAGTTCTAGGCACAGTGTAAGGACTGGAACTGTGGTGCTGTGGTGGAATCTGCAGGTTCTGAAGGACAAGGGAGCAGACTGATTCTGGCTCCCTGCCTCATGGAGATGTGATGCTGGCAAGTTATTGAACTTCCGTGCATTTCGGTTCCCACAAGTGCCAAACAGGGATGATAATAATCCTTCATGGGGCTACAGTAAGAAGTAAACAAGAAAATGTATGAGCCACATCTAGAATGGTACCTGGTATATTAAGGATTCAATGACTTTCATCACCTATTATCTTATTCACAAGCACTTGAGTGGAAGTTGAAGGTAATGGCACTCTTTCCTGACCTCTCAAAATATCTTCACTAATCTGCTCTTTTACCACTTAAGTTTCTTTACAACTTTTTTGGATATGCCTCTCCTTAAGTGATGCCTTTGCAGCCTTTCTTCCTGCATCTGGAATGTCTCTTCTCTCTATAGACCGTTAACACCATTTCCAAAGTCCCCTCAGAACCTCACTCGGCTTTCTCTGCTCCTCAGTGCTCTATTGCCATCTCTACCCCTGCACCCGGTGGGCCAGACTCAAGGTACCTGATTTTTTCATACTTGCGTCTAAGGGCCTAACCAAGAGCTCAATACTTGGTAAGTACAAAAAAGCTGTTCACAAAACAAAGAGACTGAATACTGAACCACCAGTGGGTGTGAACATCCCAGTGGCCAATAAGTCTATTGTGTTTTCTTTAGACAGTGACCAATGCTTGGATTTCCAGGTGCTGCGTAATTGTTTGTTCCATGTCTGCATGCACAGGTCAAGGGCTGAAATAACTCAGGGGACTAATATTTCCCAGGGGTGACTTTGGGTCATTTTTCTATACAGTAATTCTCAATTGGGACTAAATTAAGGCAATCACTTTTTTTTTATTCCAGAGTACTTTGTGTACACCTCATGATCACTAATCTTGCAGCCTGGTAATTAATGG
The DNA here is from genome assembly GCF_014824575.4 of Sturnira hondurensis. NCBI lineage: Eukaryota > Metazoa > Chordata > Mammalia > Chiroptera > Phyllostomidae > Sturnira > Sturnira hondurensis. Next base: position 2,284,643 of record NW_028096448.1, on the reverse strand, counting down.
TTGCCAGTTGTTTAATTCTAATAGTGTGCATTCAGTGTGGGCAGACGTTGTCTCATTTAGCTTCTAATTTTCTGTGCCTGGTATTTAGGATATCTTGGGTAAATATTCGTTTAACAGGAATTTGCAGGTGAAACCTGAGCTGAGCAACCATGGGGCACAGTGAAACATTAAGTAGCATCAGTTAGAAACAGAAGGATGCTCCCTTATATATTTTTTCAAACACTCCACTGCTAGGAAGGTATATTTGATTAAATATTATTGTTATTTACATGACAAAATTCTCAAAAGAGTGACATTCTAAGCTGTATTCATGTAATAACCCTGGCCTACTTTCTAGCTAACTTACAGTATATTTTGTTTTCCAAGCAAAATATGCAGAGAGTCAGAGAGCAGAAAGATCCCTTGGCATATGACCTTGAGCTCTAATGTGTTCTGCTATGGGGTAATCAAAGGGCCCAGGCTTAGAACCTGCAGCTTGTAGAAGACAGATGCCAATGTGTCCTGGCCAAACACTGGTGGGGGCTCATGGCATGCCTGGAATGGCTAACTTGGTGGATTCCCCTTTCAGAAAGTAAAACTGGGGCTGATAAAGAAAAAGGGGGGGCTTCAAGGATCAGGGCCCACCTTTATGAGCAGATCAAGGCTGAACAAATTCTGCATCTGAAAAAGAGACATCTGTTGGAATACAGGTCAGGACAACTTCAGCTTCTTATTAAATAAAACTATGTAGTGACTGAACAAAAATTTGGCCACAAGTAATGGAATACAGGTTGGTTGTTATCAAGACCTTATTCTAGAAAACAGATTCCTGTTTTGATGCTGGCAAATCCAACTATTGAACAAAAGTATCATGGGCTGGGGTTCCAGACTTCCAAAGTTTAAATCCTACCTATGCTTTTGTACAGCTGTGTGACCTTGGGGTAAGATGCTTAACCTCTCTGTGCATCCACTCCCTCATTTGTGAAATGAGAATAAAAGTACTTCCTGTCTTGTATGGGTTTGTGATAATTAATGTGAGCTAGTAAATGTAAAGTAGTTGGAAGAGTGAATGGCACATAAACAATATATATGTTGATGAACTAAGATTGAATTAGGCAAAGATGATATGTGATGACATACAGCCCAGTGAGAATATATCTTTTGTAATTATTTTGTATAAAATTAACACATACCCGTGGAAAGTCTTCCAACGCAAAGACAGAAATGTGATGATATGGCAAACCCTCCTCCCTCACCTAATCTCAGTCTCCAGTTTTATGCCCCCAGAACCTCTACACTCAAATGTCTCTTCCATATTTTTACAGACAAAATTTTATTCAGAAACCAACATTATACACTCTATCCCTTAGTTAATAATAATGTATTGAGTACTGAAAATTTGCTAAGAGAGTAGATTTCAGCTGTTCTCATCACATGAAAACCAGTGACTATGTGAAGAGATAGTCCGTTAATTAGATTGAATGTAATAATTATTTCACTATACATACATCATATTGCATACCTTAAATGCACACAAATTTTTTAAAAAAATAAAAAGGATGGAAGTAGAAGTCAAAAAATTAATAAAATTGACATGAATTATAGCAATACACACAGTGCTCTGCACCTCACCTTTCTTTTTCCACTAAACTGCACATCTTAAATTTCTCTCCACATGCGAACATGTCACTCCACCTCACGGTTATTTTGTGGCTGGATGGCACTCCATTGTGTAGAGACCATGACTTATGTAACCAGGCCCATTGATGGCTCATGTCTGTTTCCAGTTTTCTGATATCATCAACAATCTGTAACGAACACCCTTGTACACCCATCTCAGTATACTTCTGCAAGCATGCATGTAGGTTAAACTCCTGGCAATGACAATTCTTGCTGGGCATGCCCTTCCTGAAATTAGTTTTTAATCAGCATCTTCTCTTCCTGGCTCTGGAATCTTCCTCCTCGTCTGACCATCCTTTGCTGCATGTGATAAACTTCAAGGCTAAGGTAAGTGCATTTAAAATGTTGGTTACTTTTACCAAAGTGTCCTCTAAAATGCTTGCTCTCCTTCATCCGTCCACCAGCGCCTCATGACAGTGGCCGTCTCCCACTCTACTAGCTGAGACAGTGTAGTTACTGATTTCTTTTATCTTTGCCAAAGCAACAAATGAAAAAGTATCTCACTAGTTTCAATTTGTGTTTGTTTAATTACGAGTAAGAGTGATATCTTTTTATATGTATGGGGTATTTGTATTTTTCTTTGATTTGCTAGTCATATCCTATGCCTCGACAATACAGCTTGAACTGAAAATACAAACTGTGCTACTTCCCTGACTCAAATCCTCAATGGTAACTCAGAGCCTATAGGATAAAGTCTGGATCCCTAATAAGGCAAAACGGGGCCTGTGACCTGTTGTCTTCTAAGCCTCCTTTCTGGTTGCTTCTCTTGCCTCTGAATCAAGGGTCCAGTAACATCTTGCTGCTGTGTTGCCCAGTCTTCTTCAATAAAGATTCATGGAGTGACTGGTTAAGGGAATTCCAATTTTCATGTAATTCACCTTCAATAAAGAACCATTAGGAAACATTCTATTATTTCCTTGAGTACTTTATTTTTTCTCTTTAATCCTGTATCAGAGACAACTTATAAATAGTATGTCTTTTATGGTTTCTGGTAGTTTATACTGGTAATGATATCCAGACACTTTCCAGCTGGCTCTTATTAACATTCTCACTAAAGTTTACTTATTCTGACGGGGGAAAATGTTAGACTGTAAGTGGACTGTAATACTCATACCAAGAGTTTAAAATAAACTACAAAGGAAGAAATGAGTCCAAACAGAGGCCAACGATCACAACTTCCCGGAGGAACAAACTGTCCAATGTCAGAAGAGCCTAGAAAAGAGCCTACTCTCCCGTTTCGTTTCTTAGTGACACATAAATTAATTCCACTCTCCACCCCCATATCTAGCCCTGCTGAGTGAAGCTGTCACTCGCCACATCACACCACGACCCTTTTAGAAAGCAAGAGTCAAAAAAATATTGACACCCAATGTGCACCAAACAGGTCTCTGCCCTAAAGAAGGAAGTGCAAAAGAAAAAACAAGCTGCACACGCAGATATTCGTGGCAGGGGGATTTACAATAGCATGCACCCAAGGGAATTTTCTTAGTCCTCATTCAAGGGTATACGTATTGATTTTTAGAGAAAGGGAAAAGGAGGGAGAGAGGGAAAGAGAGAGAAACATTGATAGGCCGGCATGCCGTACATGCCCCAACTGGGATCAAACTCTTAACCCAGGTATGTGCCCTGACCAGGAATTGAACCCACAACTCTTTGGTGTATGGGACGATGCTTCAACCAACTGAGCCACCTGGCCAAGGCCCAAGGGAATGTTTTACAGTCATTAGGAAGGTGATTTGGCTGGCTATGAGGAAGAGTTCCACTACAACGTAACACTAAGCAAAAAAATTAAAATAAGAGAGAGAGATAATTGTATTTACACTTTGAATTCAACTACCTGAAGTTACTATGAAAGAATACATGGAAATATGCATAAATGATCGTAATTCATGTCAAAAAGTGTGTTTTATTTTCAAACTTTAATGGAATCTATTATTTTTGTTTCAGAAACATCTCTCAAGTTTTCTTTTGACACCAGATGGGGGTGCAGTTTGTGATGAGCAGGTTAAGTGACTTGTTGAGAGATTTAGTTACACATCTACGACTAGATGTGTAACACACAATGTGAGCCAACACACAGGCTCACCGGTCTTTGTGGGACCTCCAGACACTGACGTGACTGTGGCCCTCAGGAAAGGCTCAATGCTACGGCATCTCTGTGAACATCTGCCTCGCCCAGCTCTACCAAGTGGCGTTCCAGTCATTCACGCGGCAGGCGTGAAGGGTCCTCCTCATAAGGGCCGATTTTCTGATAATGAAACTTTCCAGTTGTCCATGCGTGCAATAGGGTTTTGTGCTACGACAGGTAAATTGTATAACTTTTTTTAAACATAGGAATATATTATTGTAAAATGATGGTGTGGATTGGCAGTTATAGTTACTTCATACACTTTCACAGAAACATGTGGAAATGTAATCAGCACAATGCTCAAAGTACTGCATTACGCCATCCTTTCTTGCACGCTGGGAAGCATGTAAAGACCCTTTTCACAGGTGCCCTTGACAACAACATGCAGGGGGAGCAAGCAGCTTCCTACAATTTCAGAGCATCTCATAGCTCCCTGAAAATCAGGCAATGTCAGGCCCAGCAATCAGAATGGAACGGCTTTTCAGAGCACACAAAGATGTTGCTATGCCATAGAAGAGACAGTCATTCTCTTCAGAAACTCACACTTGGTTAATTTGGGGACCAAAATAGACTAATGTTACAATAGTCTTCTGTGCCAAAATTATATCTGCATCTGAACATCATTAGCTCTCCTCTCTGACTTCTCCTCCACAAAGACTTTTTGTAGGAACTGCTTAATTATACCTCACTGTGACTCAACAGGCAAGTCCTCAGAGGCACTGCAGGTTATCACACGCGTCCTCCTTCCCCAGGTCAGACGGCCCCTCAGAGCAGGTTCTTGGTACACAATGCTTTCCTTCATTCATGCAATTTCATGCATGCCTCACACATTTTACATTCACACACTGCCCTCTCCCAACCCCCTCCCGTGCTAAGAAGAGGAGGAAGGAAAGCCTTTAAAACTGACCTTCGAAAACTATTTGATTCATGTGGGACCTCATGGTCTATCTTTCCTTATATTAAAGTTACTTATTATTTGTTTTAGTTAAACAAATCTAAATTCATAAGTGATTCATTGCTTAAGGTCATTCTTATATATCCAACAATTTATCAAGGAAACCAGTAACAACCAAATAAATCAGCCAACCAATACACAAAGTAAATCATTTTTTCAGGAAACCAGTGAATACACATCCTATAGGTATCTTTCTCTGCCTCGGGGATGTTAGCATCAGTCACTGACATAACCAAGTCCTATCTCCAATATTATTTTCTGTTTTCTTAATGAGATAAGCTTTCTGAATTCAAGTCTGTTTAACACTGATCTACCTAGATATACATACATCTTATCCTTTTCACTCTTATGTTTCAATTCAAGTCATACGTAACAAGGATATTTCCAAGCAAAGCACAGAAGCCTTTGGAGTCAGGTAGCCTTGCATCCAAATCCTAGATTTCACTATTCACTAGCCAAGTGCTCCCGAGCAAGTCACTGACCCTTCTTAAGCCTCATTATCCTCATCTATAAAACAGTAACTATGAGTAAGTAACTGCCTCACAGGACCACTGAGAGCTACATCGCAGCTATTTCAGTATTTGTCAGTTAGTAGGCACACACCTATTAGTAGTGCTAATGTGATACTATCAAGTTTATTAACTAAAAATGTCAAAGAATGCTGGAGAAATACAGGTGACCTGGATGCATGTCTAATTAAATTGCTAGTAGAGAAAGGAAAGCACAATCTGTAATTGGACTGGGTAAGGAAGTAAAATAGAGATTTGATTCAAAGGTGCCCCCAAAGTGAATGATAACGCCTTTCACAGAGTCAGGGTACTTCTGGAGGGGAAGGCTGTCAGGCAGAAAGGAGGCATTGATGTAGACACACTTATGTGGGGTGATCGTGGAAAGGCCGTGTGGAGGGCTGGCCTCGAGGTTGGACCTGCCAACAGAGGTGGGAGTCCAGGGATGCCAGGCAGACAGAACCAGCGAATTCAGTAAACTTCAGAGACACGAGCACATTAGCTGGCATAAATGAGTGCTCTGAGGACAGGGGAGGGAGAGGAGAAGAGGGGAACGAGAGCAGAAGAGGAGAAATAAGGAACAAAGAATGTGTCCAACGCAGGGAAGTGTTTAAGGAGAGTCCAGAACACTCCCCTGGCCTGCTGCAGTGCAAGGGGCAGCAGCAGGGGGTGCGGTGTCCTCCTGGAGGTCCTGGAAGTGGGGGCAGGCCTCTGGGTCTGCTGGCATGGAGCAGATGACGGGGCAGTCATGAACTTTGGAGAGTAAGATGAGTGCTAAAGAAAGGGAGAATAAATTATTGGTGGACGAAACTGTCACTGGGACCGAACTTCCAATCAAAGACATGAGCCGAAGTGCAGGAGAGGAGGCAGAAACACCATACCAGGGTTGGAAACAAAGAAATTCAATGCTGTAAAGACTCTAAGGGACTCAACTACCACTAATTAATTTAACCAAGGTGGCAGAGAGTTGAAGGCCATTCTAACGACTTCATGAGTCTTGGTGCCAATGGCTCTTTCTGCTTTCTCTCAGAAGTTAACTTCTTTTCTATTTGTAAAACAGAACTGGCCTCAGAGGCCATAGCTCCTGTCCCAGTGGCTTTGCGTAGTGTGACCACCCCCCCCCTTGCCTTGCCTGGTGCCAGGCCTGTCTTGTGCTTATTGTCCTGGTATAGGTAGCAATGGCATCGTTTTACTCTCAGAGATGTCTAGGTTTGGAAAATAAGGCATATGGCCATCCAGTTGATGTCTCTTTGTTTTTGAGCATTCCCACCTGCCACAGAGCTCCACTTCTTTCTGAAAGAGACATCACACACATTGTCTTCTCCCCCAAGAACACCTGTTCGTATATCTTGCATATTTTTGTCTACAACACAGCAAAGGAGAAACAGAATGAGGCACTTCCTCAGCCATTGTGTTCATTCACTTCATTGCAAATTTGTGGACAGAAGGAAATTAACGCTTTGGTGAATTAACTTGTCAGTACTAGGAAGACATGGGATAAACTCCAGCTTCTTGGAATTGTAGCACAGTGCGTCTCAAATGAGGCTCCTGTACCCAGCACCTAAACACCACTTCCTAACTCTAAGAGATGCTCTTCAGGGTTGTCATGCAGTGCAGGTGTGTTCAAAGACTGAAACTAAGAAATAAGGAGTCTTTATTCTTGGATGTTTGCTTTTTAATGAACTTCTAGAAAAGGAACTCGTGCTAGCTAAAACTTACATAGAACTTATTCTCTGCAAGGTACTATTCCAAGGGCTTTCCAGAATTAAGTTCTTCTTCAATCCTCACCACTTTAGGAGGTGCCAGTATTATCCCTACTTCAGATGAGGGAGCTGAGCGGTGAGAAAGAGTAACTTGCCTGGGTAACTTGGCAGCAGGGCTGCCGGTCTGGCCCTAACCATTCCCGGTATGGAGCTCCTGCGGACCTTTGAAGTCAGTGGCCAAACACACATCTAGAGGTAAATGCTGTGAGGTTTGTGTCCTTTCATAGAATTAGTTCTGTGAATATTGAGCCCCAATTCTAGCAACCACTGAAGAGGCCTGTGTAATTACTGTCCACTTACTTGTCTGAGCATATTTTATTCCTAGATGTCATATAGCAAAAGAAGATTGTATTCCATAGAAAATATATATGTAATGACTTTGAATGGTATTTGTTTGAAGCCAGTATCAATTTACTTTTTCTTAGCCACTCATTAAACAGCATCTGCCTTGAACATGGCATTGAACTAGACACTGAGATACAAAGATGAGGAAGATGTTAAACACCACTTTAAGGGCATTGAAGAAAGACATTATGAATGCCACTGTCTGTTTTTATTGATGAGCTTCCCTTCCTTCATATTTTAGCTATATTCAGATATGTCAGAAGAGGAAAGCATCTTATAATGTCACTTTTAAGTGTAGATGAACTATATGTTTTAAAACATCTGAATTATGAGTTTTCCTCCTCGGGGATCCAAAATGCAACGTAGGTGATACGAGTCCAGGCTAAGTTCAAATTCTAGCTCTGCCTTCTAACTGGAATTTATTTGGCCTCTCTAAGACTCAGTGTCAAATGGAGTTAATAACACCAGTCGGTCTGTTGTGGAACTGAAATCCATAGGCAGGGAAAGGGTCATGCATATTTCACACCCACAGAGAACTCTAGATGAGAGCAGCCACTGCTGTTGCCATCAATATGAAATTGTTGACGTACATTCTACCCTTGTTTGTCTGCTCCAACCATGAATCTGGGCTGCTCCTGTGACTTGTTTTACCCAACAGAATACTGCGAATGGGACACTTTGGCCCAGAGCCTTAAAAAGGCCCAGCAGTTGCTACTTTGGTGCTGCTGTGGGCCCTGAGCTACCCTGCTGGAGAGCACATGGGAGAAGCCATGTGAAAAGGCTCTGAGAACAAGTGGAGGGGGAGTGCAGCCTGCTCTCCCCATGTCTCCATGAGTCCCAGTGACTGCCAGTGACCCTGACTGACCCTGATACCTGTCTGTGGACACTTGGGAGACCCCAAGAGAGGCCAGCAGAAGACTGAGCCCAGTCAATCTGCAGGTCACAAGAGATAATATAACTGGGTTGTTGTTGTTTTAAGCCACTGAGTTTTGGAGTGTTTTATTACCTAGCAACAGATAACCCAAACCACAGTGCTGCCCAAATAACCTGAGATTCAACACAAACTGTCATTGAGTCTGACTCTGATAAACTGAACGATAATCATGAGTAATTATGGCAAGTTCTTCAAAGGCTGTGACCTTCTCTTGTGAACTGCCCTTTCCTCTCTCAGATCTTGGTAAACAGGAAAAAAATACAGTGGGCTGACTGGCCCACTCAGGTGCCCATAGTGTCAGGTGCTCTGCTCAGTGCTGGGAGACAAAGGGGAAAAGGCAGGGTCACTGTCACTGAAGACTTTATAGTCTTGACATACAAGCAAAGTGTTGGGAAAAGTTCACTTGGAGGGAAAACAATTACATCTTTACCCTACCTGTAGGAAGGTACTAATTTCCATAGTTTTTAGCCTGTACCATGTAATAAGAGACACTTTTTAAAAATAATCTGGGCCATTAAGTTTACCTTGCTGTCTAACCCCAAGTTGTTCCCTTTGTGGGTCATGGTGGGTAAGCAGATTCTTTGCCTGTCCGTGCTTAACCTCTTTTAAAAAGAAACCGAATGCTCCAATCACCCCAAAAGAATTTGGGTTCCAGTCAGATGCTGAAAGCTATACAGCTTGGTTTGATAATTTCTTATTAAAATCAGATGCTAAATGGTGCATCAATTATTTGCATGTTTGTTTTTCCTAATCATGAGGACTGTCACTGCTGAAAAATGTGTGGAATATATTTATTTGGCTTAACAGCCACTCTGCTGATATTTGTTTTCCTTGGACTGCCAAAGTCATATTAAGGAAATTTTGCAGCTTGACACAGTCCAATAGTCTTAAACAAACAGCACCTCCCTCAAGCTCATGCAGCCTTTCGGTGATTACTACGTAGTTCTCCATGTCCTTTCTAGCCAAATTTCTAGAAAGAAGTCTGAAATCTGCTCTCTTTCCCCTCCTCTACTCCTCAATAGGATGCTTTGTAAACCCCAGAGGTACAGCTTCCCTGATACCGTTCTGCCCAAGCACACTGATGACAAGTTGTCACTGAACCCACCAGACACTTCTCAGTCCTTCCCATCTTGTCAGGACCTGGCAGAGGGGGCCCTCCTCCTTTCTTGAACTCTCTCTGTTCTGGTTAGATGTTCCTGGCTTTTCTTCAAACTCTCCTGTGGGCTTTGTCTGCCTTCTTTGTAGGCTCTGTTGCCTCTGCTCGCAGCTTACAGACCAGCAGTCCTCAGGGTGCTGCTGCAGCCCCTCTCGCTTCCTACTTCACGTGCCCTCCTTAGAGTTTTATCCTATAACCTCATAGATGTGTTGGGTGCCCATGACTTCCAGATCTGCATTTCCAGCCAGACCTGCCCTGATCCCAGTTCTCTATGTCCAATGTCCCCTCCATCTGTGATGTCACACAGCACACAAAAGCCGGCACTCCCCAAAATAAATGATCATTTTCCCCACACACCTGCTCCCCTTCACTGTTCCAGATGTAGTGAGTGGTACCTCTCCGCCCACCCAAGTGCTCAGCAAGAAACAGAAGAGTAGCTTTTTATTCTTCTCTCATCCTCCACATCCAATCTATAATCAAGTCATGCTCATTCTGTCTCATAAATATCTCCTGCATCTGTGCACAGTTTTACGTTCCTAGTGTCAGTGGTATAGTCTAGGCTATCTTCACCTCTCCCCAACATTATAATCAACCACCTGCTAACCAGCTTCCTTTTTAGCAGAATCAGTAGGAACACAATATTCTGTTTGCAACGAGGTGTCCTCTTAATTCTATCACAAGGAAGTTTTCTCTCACTCTAGACACATATATAAAGAAGTAGTTATATAAAAACTTGAAACAACATTGGGCACCTCTCCTAACCCTTCCCCATGATATAGAGTATCATCTTGTAAAAGGCAAGTTCCCTGATAGCTTCCTCAGGATCCTGCATTAGGATAAAGCCTAGACTTCCTAACATGCTGTGGAAGACCCTTTAGGGGCAGACTCTTGCCCACCTCTTCATCCTCATTTCTCACTACCCTTTACTCCTCCACTTACAATCCTTTCCAAACTATACCGTCTTTTTAAGTTACAGATGGCCAATCTCTCTTCTCTCTTCTCCAGGCTCTCTCACATTCTGTTCCTTCTACCAGGAGAGAAGGCTCTCTCTCACATTCATTCTCTAACTCCTTGATTAAACATTCACTTCTCTAGGAAATCCTTGCTGATAATTTGACACTCAGTTGGGTTTGCCTCCTTGGCCTTCTTGGAGACCCCTGAAGTCTAAAACCTAAGCTCTGACCAAGTAGACAACATTACTTTGTTAGCTTAAAAAAGGAACCTCAGGGAGTATTAAAGTTAGCGTACAGAGGCCCAAATCAGCTGCCTCCCAAGCATATGTGTGCTTATTCACGATCACCAATGTTTTCAACCCATCAGTTTTATCTGCTTTCCTGAGTGGGAAGAATATAAACTTCCAGCTCAAGGGCTGTGCCAGTGATGGTCCCTGGGTAAGGGGCAATAACCCCCTTTATTAACAGTCATCTTCAACCTCATGCTATAAAAGGAAGTCTAGAAAAGCCTTGATCCCCTAAGCCTACCTCAGGGGATCAGTATTCACTAAGAATTACAAATGCACTCCTCCAATCACATGGCATACTAGGAATTCCCAGTAGAGAAGCATTAGGAATGTGGGATTAGCAAGGGGACCAACCATCTTGGACACTAGGAACAGAGTCTTCCTAAAGACCCCAAAAGCCCATCACACCAGGTCCAAAGGAAGAATCCAATTTAGACTGCCTTTATTATCCAAAAGGTTTCATTTAAAGGGGAATAATTCTGGAGGTGGGCTTCCCAGGAAGGGAATCTTAAAACCCAGTAGTTGCTAGAGTCATCAGTTATTCTGGATAAACTGATGGAAGAAATAAAGGAAGTAGAGTCTGGCCTTGAGGGAAAGAGGCTGCCAGGAACTAGCTACCAGGTCAGGATTAAGGGTTGACTCTTGTTCCATTGGGATGTTTTGGGGTAAGCAGAACCTGCAGCAGAAGCCAATGAGGCAGAGGGGCCAAATGAGAAGGCCGGAGCTTCATGCTCATGTGAGTACCTAAGAATCTCCTGCACCAATACTGTGTTGCACAGAAAACAGTGGACAAAAGCAAATAGACTATTCCTGGACCCTGTAATACAAGGGGAATCCTAATCTAGTTCAGGCCTGGACCTTCATTATTACTAGTAACTGGGTAGGGCCACCACAAGCAAAGGCTGATGCTCACAGGTTCCCAATTGTGTGGCCTGGTAGGGGAATAGGCAATCAATTAATCCTATTTGAAAGTTGGTGCCTTATTACAACACTTTTATCTTTGTTAGGTGGGTTTGCTAATATCTGGGATGAAAGTTTAAAAAGCAACCTTTGATTTTCTATGAGTCAACTAAATTGCAGTATTTTATTTGCCTAAGAATATGATGGACTGAAACATCCCAATTTGAGAAAATAAAACACAGAGAATCTTTCCAAGAAAACATCAATTCAGCAATTAGTTGAATGTTAAAATCAACAGGGAAAGTTTTTTTTTGTTTCTTGATTAAAAATGGAAAATTGTATCAGCACAAAATTTTGCAAGTAAATTATACAGGTCTTTGCTGGTAGACAGAATCATTTAAGTACATTTCAAATAATGCCCTGACTTATTTTTCCACCTCAGGAACCCACTGCCATGGTTGCAGTCTGTGTTTTGTCTCCACTTTGAAAGTCACTAATTCAAGGATACAGCTCTGTACTCACAAGCTCCTGCCCTGCTAGCTGGCTTTGGTGTCTGCAGCTACTGACCATTGTTAAATTCTTTGATCTCTCTTAGGAAGGGAGGCTCCCAAACTCATTTTATGAAACCAGAATTATCCTAATTCTAAAACCAGATGAAGACCCTACAAAAAAAGAAATAGGCCAACATCCTTGAAGGACATAGAGACTAAAACCGAATACAGTAAGATTATATATTACTGTATATATATTACTCATCAAAAAGATTATATATTATGATCAAGTGGGATTTATTCCAAGAATGCAAGGTTGGTACAACATTCATAAATCAATAAATGTGATTCACCACATACACACAATGAAGAAGAAAAACCACATGACCATATCAATAAATGCAGAAAAAGCATTTGATAAAATCCAGCACTGATTTATGATAAAAACTCTCAGCAAAGTGGGATTAGAGGGAGCACATCTAAACATAATAAAGGCCATGTATGACAAACCCACTGCCACCATCATACTCAATGGGCAAACACTACAAGTGTTCCCCTTAAGATAAAGAACAAGGCAGGGATGGCCACTCTCACTTCTCTTATTCAACATAGTATTGGAAGTCCTATGCCACAGCAATCAGACAAAAAGAAGAAATAAAAAGCATCTGAATTGGACAGGAAGTGAAACTGTTTTTATTTGCAGATGACATGATACTGTACATAAAGAACCCAAAAGATCCCACCAAGAAAGTACTAGAACTGATAAATGAATTCAGCAAAGTAGCAGGATACAAAATTAATACCCATAAATCAGTTGCATTTTTACAGGCCAATAATGAACTAATGGAAAGGGAAATTAAGATAACATTACCACTCACAATTATTTCAAAAAGAACAAAATGCCTAGGAATAAACCTAATCAAGGCTATAAAAGACCTGCACTCATAAAATTATCAGACACTGAAGAAGAAATTGAAGAAGATACTAATAAGTAGAAGCATATACCATGTTCCTGGATAGGAAGAATAAACATCTTTAAAATGTCCATACTGCCCAAAGCAATCTATAGATTCAATGCAATTCCTATCAGGATTCCAATGATGCATTTCAGAGAACTAGAGAAAGTATTTCAAAAATTTATATAGAACCACAAAAGGCCCTGCATAGCAACACAGACCCTGAGAAAAACGAACAAATTTGGAGGAATCATGCTACCTAATATGAGGCTATATTATAAGGCCATACTAATCAAAACAGCATGGTACTGGCACAAAAACAGACACATATATCAGTGGGACAGAATACAGAGCCCCCCAAATAAACCCACACCTTTATAGTTGATTAATATTCAACAAAGTGAGCAAGTGCATACAATGGGCTAAAGATAGTGTATTCACTACATGGTGTTGGAAAAATTGGACAGATATATGCAGAAAAATGAAACTAGACCACATTCTTATACCACATACAAGAATAAATTCAAAATGGATTAAAGACTTAAATATTAAACCCCAAACCATAGAATCCTAGGAGAAAACATAGGCAGCAAAATATCGGGCACTGCTAGTAGCAATTTTTTATTGGATATATCTCCTTAGGCAAGAAAAACAAAAGAAAAAATAAACAAATGGGACTACATCAAACTAAAAAGTTTTTGCACAGCAAAGGAAATCATCAAGAAAATAAATAGACAGCCCACAGAATTGGAGAATTTTTTGCTGATAAATCTGATATCCAAAGTTTATAAAGTACTTACAAAACTCAACACCGAAAAAACAAACAATAGGATTTAAAAAATGGACAAAGGACCAGAATAGACACTTCTTCAAAGAGATCACACAGATGGCTAATAGACAAATGAAAAGATGTTCAATATCACTAATCATGACAGAAATGCAAATTAAAACCACAAGGAGATACCTTGTGAGATAGCCATTTCACACCTGTCAGAATGGCTATCATCAATAAATCAACAAACAACAAGTGCTCGTGAGGATGTGGAGAAAAGAGAACCCTTTTGCAATGTTAGTGAAAATGCAGATTGGTGCAGCCACTGTGGAAAGAAGTGTGGAAATACCTCAAAAAATTAAAAATGGATTTGCCTTTGGACTCAGTGATCCCACTTCTGGGAATGTATCTGAAGGAACCCAAAACACTAATTTGAAAGAACACAAGCACCCCTATGCTCACTGCAGTGTTATTTACAATCACCAAGATATGGAAGCAGCCCAAGTGTCCATTAATAGATGAGTGTATAAAACAAGTATGGGACATTTACACAATAGAATACTACTTGTCTACAAAAAAGAAGAAAATTTTACCCTTTGTGACAGTGTGGATGGATCCGGAGAACACTAGGCTAAGTGAAGTAAGTCAGTTGGAGAAAGACAAATACCATACAATTTCAATCACAGGTGGAATCTAATGAACAAACTGAACTAACAAAGAAAACAGGGACAGACTCATCGATGGAGAGCAGGATGACAGCTAGTGGGGGAGTAAGGGTATGGATGCTGGGGGGAGGGGATATAAGGGGACACAACGGTAATGGAAATAAGTACAACAAAGATTAAATTAAAATAAAAACAGAAAAAATAAAATAAAATTCTTCGATATCTTTGAAACTTAAAGTCTCTTGATTTTTCTAATCCATCTGAACCCATTGGACTTTTCCTTTCTTAGCCAATTTAAAGCTCAATGCTAAAGTGGATTGAATTGTGTCCCCAAAATGTCATTTCCAAATCCTATCCCCCAGTACCTGGGAACCTGATGTTACTTGGAAATAAGGTCTTTACGGATAGAACTATGTTAAGGATCTCTGAGTGAGAAGATCCTCGTTTATGGTGGATCTTGAACCCAATGTCTGGTGCCCTTCCAAGAGAATTGGAGAGGCCTGAGACACAAGTGAAGACAGAAGCAGAGATTCCAGTTATGCCACAAAGAACATTAGTGACTGCCCAGCAGCCACTGGAAGCTAGGAGAGAGGCATGGGACAGATTTTCCCTCAGAGTCTCCAGCCTGGAGGAACCAACTCTGCCAACACCTTAATTCCGGGCGTCCAGCCTCTAGAAGTGTGAGAGAATAATTCTGCCACTAAGTTTGTGGTGATTTGTTGCCCCTCTTTTTTTCTTTTCACCCAGCTGGCAAACTCCAGCCCCGGATAGACTCAGCTATCTGCTTCTTCCATAGCTGCACCTGGACAGCCAAAGCCACTACAACAAGTCACCGGTGCAGTGTAGCCAATCCGAAATGGGCTTAACTCTGCATCTCTGCCTCTTCCCCTCCCTGGGAGGAGATGACCTCTCCTATTATCCAGGGAAGCTCAGCCACCAGACAGAGTCACTCTGAACTCCCCACCTACCTGCCCTGCAGCCAGCCCCTACTTCCCTCCACTTTAAGGGAGGTGTTCATTACTTCTCTGATACTAACCCTCTACGTGGGCTTTACACCCCACCACTCCTAACTTCTCAGCACCCTTACCTGATCTCTTTCATCTCACATATTTTCTAACTCTTTTCTCTCTTGGATCTTTCACATTGGCTTGTCATGCTTATGTCTCTTTCATAATAAAAGGACAACATATCAAAAGACACACAGCCCCCTTCCAATCAAATCGCACACACACAAGCCCCTATAGACACACGTTTCTGCCATCAACTGTCTTTGTCCTATCTCATTTCCCTACTTCACAGTCACACTTCCCGAAGTTCTATCCTTATTTTTCCCTATTTCCTATTAATTTTTCACTCCACACTAATCTGGCATCTATTCCCAAATAATCCTCCAGAGAGCTTTTGCTAAATCATCAATGACCTCCAGTGGATCAGAATCACTAGAGCCAATTGGGCATTTTGTGTACATCACTTGACTTCATAGCACTGAACACAGTTAATCATACCTTCCTTGAAACATTTTCTACCCCTGGCTTCTATGACACCACATTCTTCTGGTTTTCTTTCCACATCTCTAGCCTCTGCCCTTTATCTCCTTTCCAGGTTCATCTTCCTCCATCCAGTCATTAGTGATGATATTCTTCCTTTGTCTATTAGACCGTCTTCAACTCTCTACTCTATACTTGTTCCCTAAGAAATCTTAACAAGGTCACCACTCTAACAACATGGGTATGCAAATGGCCCATGCTTTCATATCAAGCACAGACCTCTTCTTTGCTTTCCATATATTCAACTACCAACTTTGGCTATGGCAAAGTTAACTCAAACACATACCAGAACTTGTAGTCTTATCTCCCCCTAACTCTCACCCTGCCCCTACTCCTCCAAACCTCACTTTCTCAAAGTACTCATTCCAGGGAAGGTCACCACCACACAACCCTAAGCCAACATGAGTATACCAACCGTGACACTTTACTTTCTCCCTCCCACATCTGCCCTGTCAATAAGTTCTACTGCTCATTCCTTATAACAGCCCCCAAATCCATCCATTCCTACCACCAAATGTAAGTCAAAGTCACTGTCACCTGCACAATGACCTCCTAGCTGGTCTATCTGTTCATTCACACTCTCGTCTAATTTATCCTACAGGATGCAGGCCCAGTGAAGGTCCGATCTTTGGTTATCTCTCCAGCCTCAGTCTTATTCCATACCACACTCCCAACTCTCCCCTCTGCAGCCACTGGTCTGTCCTGCTTTCTCAGAGTGCTCACCTTCTCCTACTGCCGGGACCCTGTGCAAGTTGCATGGCTGAACAGGATGCTCATTTTCCAAATTCCTACCCACCTTCTGATCCCAGATCAAACCGCTCTTCCTCACGGAAGTTTCTCTGATCCTTCAGACTGAGTCAAGTCTCTCTCATTTTCCTGGGTTCCTTTCTCTCACTGCCTTTTTCATAGCTGTGACCTTACCTTTCTTCTTGTGATTTGATCATCTGCCTCTTCAGCTACACTGTGCAGACCACAAGATAACTGACAAGGCCTACTTCTGCTCACAGTTACATTCCCAGGGCCAGGTACTGTTTCAGCATGTGGCAGGGGCTCAGTAAGTTTTGTGGTTATTGTTTTCCTTCAAGGCTGTAGGTATGCAGGAAAGCTTACACGCACAAAGCAAACTTTGGCACATTGTAGATTTGCAGGGCCGACCCCTGTATCTTAGGGTTTTCTGTTCAGAGGAAATAAAAGCATAACTCGGTGGCATCTCTATAGCTTACTCCTGCCAGGTCTACTTTAAAAAAATAAATACAGTCCTTATTTTCGAGAAATGGGGATAAGATGGCTGCAGTTGATTATTTGAGGAGGCACTGCCTGTTCTATTTCGGAGGGGATATTATCATCAGTTTTTGATCCTGGGGCAGGTGTAAGGATATACTGTGGTCATCCATTGCCAATTCCAGAAAAGAAGTTGGGCATCGGGCTCATTGCTCCCCAGGGGCTGGGCGGAGCCTCTGAAGGTAGGCTGAAAAGCTCACCAAGATCATCCCCATAAGGACCTACTGTTTTACAATGTGTCCTATGCATTACTGCTTTCCTGCTACTGACATGTGATGCACAGATGCTCCTGAGAGAAACTCTTTGTCCCATAGAGCTTTAACCACCATGCAGAGCTCAGTCTCTGGGTCTTATTGCTGAAGGTTTTTTAAGGACATGGGCCTTCAGCTTGGAATAGAAAGGATGAATGAGCAGCATGAGATACAAAGATCTGCCTTTGAAAAATCCACAGAGTAGCTGTTGATGCTGAAATTGAGGAAAATGTTGAGATCATAATTTTCTAATATAGTTTTCTTATTGCTATATAACTTGCAGAGCAATACTTCTGGGTGTATCTTTGAAGGTGTTGCATATATATATATATATATATATATATATATATATATATAGGCACACGTGTCCCATACCTTGAGTTATAGTAAAACTACAGTATACCTTATTATGGCAAGTTATAAATCTAATTCATTGTGGAAAAAATCACAGGCCAAGTATGCACTGTGTAATGTAATTTCCAGTGTTCAAAACAGCACATGATTTTAAAAACAAATACATAATACAAATGCAATATATGGACTTATTCTTTGTATTTAAAATTGTGTACATAATCATACATATAAAAGGACATATACACACACATATTCAAGATAAATATATGCTACCAGCTAAAACTGGCCAACCAATAAACATTCTTACAATCAATTAATCTTCTTGTGTATTTAATATTTGACTCTCAGCCACGCATAGGAAAGTTTGTAATTCAAACAATATGTATTGTTTGAACATATATACAATTTATGTTGACAACATCCTTTCCTCGTCAATATTTTTCTCCTTTAAGGTAAAAACTAGCACGTCTCTCCTTTCCAAAAATAAAAAATAATATTTCTGAATCCAGTTAAGTATAAAGAATACTACATTGTAAACCACTGAGTTAAAAAAAAAACAGAATAGTTTCAGTTACATCATGAACCCATCCATCCATTGCAATATAAAAATATTCCATAGTATATCCTCCTGCTTTTCTAATTCAGAAGCTGAATTTCTCTTAAAAAACAAAAAACTACCTACAAGTATCCTATTCAGCTGCCAATTTAATCAGTTTGGCCATAAAAATCCTAAGAACTTGCTAAGAATAGTTAAAAATAAGAATGATTAAAGTTACAACTCTGCCTGTCATGTTTATAAATTCTTTCTCCCCAAAGAATTTTAAATGAAAGTTTTTTTCAGAGTTGTTATGATTCATGAGTAATTTGATGCATTGTATTTGCATCTGTCATAGGACAAGTTTCCCCAAATCTTGAAGAAGTCAGCGTAACTGATCAGGTGCCTTTCAGTGCGACAAGCACTGGAGCTTTGCCTGCAGCCTTGCCAAACGCATCAAGCAAAGCTCCTGATTGGCCAGGAAGAAGTGCTTCTACCACCTCATTACACACGGAGCCATACTGATAAATGGGAATTATTCAAATGTATATTTCTATCCTAAACCATTTTTCATAACAAAGTCAGGAAGAACATTGTAAAGGATCCCGTTGAATCTTTGCTATCATTTTGTTCTATAAGTAGTGCTTATAGAATACTCCTTTTTTCTTTTTTTTTGTTCAAGTGTTTTATGCCTCACTTTGCTTAAAGAATGTATTTTATTTAGATTTCTCTACTCCAAGGCAATGGTCTGAGTGTCCTTCCCCTTGTCATCTCATGGCACAGGGCATTCAGAGTTTCACTTGCTAGTAAATCTGTCAGTAGGGTTTGGGAATGCGTGAGTGACCTCCATGTGCACCTTCACAGATCGGTCCAGCGACCAAGAGGCTGGAGAACGCATCAGGTGACTGGATACAACCAGAGGGGCGACAATTTAAAGATGAATGGAATTCAGAGGTTCATTCTCATCTCAGGAGTTAGCAGATGGCAGCTGGGCACTGGGACTTTCATCGAAGAAACAGCATCAGAACATAAACTGGGGACATCTACCAGGAGGACTGTTTAAGATTTCAAGAATTTTGCAACTTCCCTATGTTTGTTATTCTCTTCCATTCTCCCAAAGTAATTGGCATTATAATTCCTGGATGTGTGGGATAGTGTTCAGGTACCAGAAGCAGATTATCTTCTATTTCATAGTTAGTCTGGGGGGGGGTGGGGAGGGAAAGGGAGAGGACCAAAAATAGAGGAGGTGACAAAGCTGAGGAGGACAGTGAGCAGGTTGAGCTTTTAGGGCATAGAGGGAGAGTGACATAAAAGTGCTGGAGGAGGCCTGGAATGACCGGGACACATAATTAATGAAATCAAAGCAAACAAACACAAAGAATCTGCCCAGCTCTTCTATCATCTCTTCTAAAACAGGGGGAAGCCAGACCTCTTTCACTCTACAGTACCCTCTGCACACTTTTCTCACATAAAAATTAACCACATAGGGTGCCATATACACTCTATACAACTTTAATTTATGTAAGGTACAATTCTTAACCCTGTCTTATAGATGGGGAAACTGAGGTCTTACAACTACTAAGCATCAGAGCTGGGACTAGAACCCAGGTACTCAGACTTCAGAATCTCTGCTCTTAACACCTCAGCTGTGCTGACTTGCCCTGAGTTCTTCTGCTGTCCACTAGACTACAAACTGCATAGTTATCTTTGTCATCAGTGATGCTTCATTTCTATCCTCCCGTATTTTCCTGCCATGTCCAGGAATCACTTGTTCAAGACTCTTCCTCCACGAACTAACCTATTCTATCTGCCAACAACTACACCTAGCTTACTTCTGCTTTGTGTTGATTTTTACTGGAGCAGTGAAAATAGGGATGCAAAAAGAAATGGATTGTCAATGCTAGAGCAAAAGCATTCAATTATGGAAAAGGTGGAGTTCTAAGTTCTGATATTTATAGATCACATAAAAGTGGTGATTCTTTGATTAAAAAATAACAGCAACAAAAAACTGAGACATAAGAAAACACAGAATATAAAAGCCATTTTCTATCATATGGAATAATTATTAAAAACAAGAGCAATTTTAAGGTTTGATTCTTCTCCCCTTTGATTCCAGCAACCTATAGCAATTGAAGTCTACTAATCAACAAACAGAGTTGAAGTCAACAAAAGCTCATTGAGAAATGAAGGAAAAATAATCTTACCTGCAGACGTGTGTTTGAACTTTTCACTTTTCTTCTTCCTCCATTTCCAAGGCTTGAAAATCCTTCCCAGGTTGGCAAACTTACTCCTCCTCCGGATGGGTGGGGTATGGGTACCTGGGACAAGGGAGTCAGAACGCATGGCCGCCAGCCTCTCCACTTCCTCAGCTTGTTTTTCCCAAGAAAAAGATGGAAATAAAGAGAGAGAGAAAAAGTGTTAAAATGGGAGCTTCACAGATGGCCAACGTTTTCCATGGTTACAGATAACAGAAACCACATGACTGAAGTTCCGTTTCTCTTTTTGTCCTTTGAAATGGAAGTCACACCAACATGTTCTACAGGCTGGAGACAGTTAGTCAAACCCTAGGGATATGGAAGACCTAACCGTAACTTAGAATTGAGAATGAGGAGGAGAAGGAAGAAGAGAAGAAGTGAAGGAGGAGGAGGAGGAAGGTGGGGAGGAGCCCTTCTCACACACCAGAGACTTCCCATAAGGCAGGGAGGGGGCAAGAGAAGAGTCAAATGACAGTGAGTGTAACTACTGGCCCAGCAATTTCTCAAATAAGACTTGGCAGATACAATCACTATAACACCGACTGCTGAGAAAAGAGGGAGAAAACATTTATCAACTGTCTATTCCAGTGCCAATGTCTCCACCACCCACAACTCTCCTTCCTACTACCCTGCTTTACCCGGACCCACAGAAGTGCTGGAATCTGTTGAGTGTGTGGCTCTATCTTAGAGTTACTCACCGATTTTAGATCAGTTGCTATTTGTTAGATTTTATAAAGCCTCAATTCCTCCAGTTATTTTTGGTTCTGTTTTAATTTTTGAAAGAAGACTCTTAGAAACTGAAATCCAAGAGTGACTTTAGAGAGTACCTAGACTAATCCCAATAACCTTACATTTGAGGTCATTGAAACCTGTGGTGCTTAGCTGGGACCCTTCCATTAAGGTCATAATCACCCTGACCTCTTTTATAACTTGGAATGAAACAAACTCTTTTCCATCTTACATGAGAATTTACACATCTCATTGAGGTAAATATACTTGAATTTTTAAGACAGGAATAATCAAAGAAAACCACCTCCTGGGCAAAATCAAGGGGGTGGAAGGGACTCACCTTTCCAGAAAGTCAAATAGCACCTAGAGCTGGGGCTGATCCAAAAGCCACTCCATTAGACCTTTCACACTGTCTTTCAGAAACATCACTGGGACAAGCTGTCCTGGGAAGCTCAGTCTCACAGCCTGGCAGTCTGCCTGATGTCATCTGAAATGGTTTTAACTCAGGAGATTCACTCTTTCAACAAATACATTTGGAACCTCTACCATGGGCAAGGTAGTGTGCTATGGTGATGGACGACGACAGGCTAGTGAAGCCTTCTGGCATCAAGACTGACAGGGAGGAGATGAATTTGAGAGATGTCTGGAAAGCAAAGTCCAGGGGACTTGGTGACTGATTGGGTAGCCTGATGGAGGGGAGGCAGATAATTCCTCATACTCAGATTCACGTCAATGGAGTGGCACCCTTCATTCATGGGAACAGGGAACACGGGGGAGGTAAGGTTTGCGGGTGAGGGCAGCAACAATTTGGACATGATGCATGGTGGTGGTACTGAAAGCCTTTGACTACATGGGTCAATGCACTGGTAGCTCCTCTTTTGAACCACTGTATTAAGTAACTGCTTAGTACTGTGCCAGATGCTGTGATCATTTGGGGGCAGACACACAGAAGAAGTGGCCATGGCTGAGCACAGAGTCTAGAGGAGGAGACAAAGGGCTCAGTGTGTAAAACTGCTGAATCAGGAAACCACATGAAATGCAATGGCGGCAAAGAGGAGAAAGTGACCGGTTCTGCTTGGCCATGCTGGAGAAGACAACAGGGACATAACATTTGGCCAGATTTTGAAAGAGGCGGAATTGTTGCCCCACATGGAAGAGATACAGAAATGGATCCCTGTAAGGAGAGCAGACCCATAAGGAACAGAGAGGGCTGAGAGAGTGTGGCATGTCCAGAAACAGCAGGAGACGGCGACCTGTGAGCGCCGGTTACGTAGTGAGGCGAAGAGCAGTGGGGCGAGGCGGTGGCTGGAGGAATCTGGAGCCAGATCAGGCAAGCTTTTGAAAGATTTTCTTATGCATTTGTATCCAATAAGCAAGGGGAAAAGAAGAGAATTTGAAAAGGGAAATTGGCATTTTTATGTTCAACAAATATGTATCGAGTGCTTACTTTGTACCAGACGCTTAGGCTCTGTCAGTAAACAAACAGATAAAAATACCAAGTTGTGGAGCTTACAACTAGTGAGTATGGTGGGGAACATAAAATAAAAATGAAACTAAGTAAACTGTAGAGCATGTTAGAAGACACATGCTTTGGAAGAAAAATAAAAGACAAAGTGGATCATGGCAAAGGAAATCAGGAGTGTGTAGGGGAGAAGGGGTCCAATATTAAACAGCCTGACTGAGAAGGTACACCGTCAGGACACACTTAGATTTATTTCTAGGAATATTATTGTAATGGCAATGGGAACCTGAACCAATGTGCGAAGAAACAACTGACAGAAGCAGTAAGGAGGAAGCCACTGAAATGGCCATCAGGGTAGTGACTAGAATTCAAGTCGGGCAGGGACAGAAGGAACACAGAAGCAAGATGACATTCAACTGATCTCGAAAACTTCCTATATAAACATGAAGGAGGACAAGGAAGCAAGAGAGGCAGAAGTTTTGCTGCTCATGACTGGGTAGATAGGGAAGACTTTCTATTTTTAAAATAACTTTGCAGAAGGAAGAAGCTGAATAGGATGGTAGATTAATGACAAGGGCTTTAGAGCCAGAAAATGCAGTTTGTTTACAGAGCCTGTTAAGAGGTTTGGATTTTATTTCCTAAGGTAACAGAGAACTTCTGAAGTGGAAGTATGCCAGGATGGGATGGGAAGACTTGTTCTGGCCCGTAGGCTGAGTTCCAAGAACAAGCAGAATATAAGATTGAAGACATAGAAGAGAGGTGGAGAAATTTATGAAAGAGGGATTTTAGGGAGAAGAAGAGGATATGGGATCAAAAGTACATATAGAAGGGTTAGTCATGCCCTGGCTGGCGTGGGTCAGTGGACTGAGCACCAGCCTGTGAACCAAAGGGACACCAGTTCGATTCCCAGTCAGGGCACATGCCTGGGTTGAGGACCAGGTCCCCAGATGGGGTTGCATGTCAGGCAACCACACATACATTGTTTCTCTCCCTCTCTCCATCCTTTCCCCTCTGTCTAAAAATCTTTAACAAAAAGAAGAGTTAGTCATTAGAAAGTTTTATCCTGACTTATGGAAAGTTTGAACTTATGTCTTTGATCACATGTGGCCCTCACAGAGATTAGTCTAGCAGCAGTGGGTGAAATAGATTATTAGAGGCTAAGGGAGGAAAATAACGATTGAGGTGGCTTTAAGTAAGTCTGGGTTTCATGGTGGCTGAGGGGAGTAGTTAAAAAAGAAACAGCTACAATGAGAGACGAGAAGGAAGCCAAATGAAGCAGGTAAACAGCCAGTGGAACAACACTACATTTGAAAATTATTCTCTTTAAATGGTATTGGCTGCTTGAGTTGGCACTTTTTTAATTTATTTTTTTTAATCCTCACTGAGGACATGCTTATTGAGTTAAGAGAGAGGGAAAGGGAGGGGGGAAAGAGGGAGATAAACATTGATTGGTTGCCCCTCACATGAACCCTGACTGGGGACCAAACCTGCAACCTAGGCATGTGCCCTGACCAGGAATCCAACCCATGACCTCTTGGTTTATGGGATGGTGCTCCAACCAACTGAAGCTCCAGCCAGAGCCAGCTGGTGCTTCTTCAACAATGCCCAATGGCTGGGTACCACATAGGTGGTGACAATTGTGAGAAACTGCACCAAGGAAGTTTTGAGTCTAGGATACAAGCCAAGTGGAGATGACATGATTCCCACAAAATCATTTTCTCTTTCATATATATCCATCACCTTACCCATTTCTTACCTAAGTTCACAAACTTATTGTTGCTTGTCCTGACTTTGCAAGTCTCTAAACCTACATTTCCAACCCTAGTCTCCTGCCTTCGAGCCTGTAGGATTTTACAGTGTTGCTAGATTACTCCCTCAGAAGCCTGCTTTTCTCAGAAACTTTCCATGGCTTCCCACAATTTACACTAGAAAGTCCTCATTTCCTGTCTTGGCATTCAGGAACCTCCCCATAGTAACCTGCCTGAAATTTCCTTCTAGTACGTCTCTCAGCACTCACTGCAGCCAAACGCAACACTTCTGCCACAGCAGCCTCATCCCAGCTCAGCGGGTTCCGACGGACATCAAAGCACTGGACTTAGGGGCAAAATTTCGTGTGTTCTGGGGTATCTGCATTTGGTTAAAAGAGTTTCCATCTTTCTTTTTGTTTCTCAAAACAGTGTAACAAACACACAAAAGGTAAAATTTTGAAAGTACACAGGTAGAAGCTTCTTGGGTTCAGTCAACCTAAAACATCTGCTAAATGTTAGAGAGATTATATACTCAATCCTAAAAAAATGTTTAAAGCCAAGATATGAATTATTCAAGTTTGCTATTGAGTTTGCTCTCACAGTTGGCACTCAGTAATGATTCATCAAATAAGTGAATGCGGGCATTTGATCCAGCTCATGAAAATCAGTATCACCATTTGTCTTAAGAAAAATACACCACAAGAACAAAAAACTATTTCATAATCGCATCTTTAAGAAATGATAAAAATTATTCTGAAATGACCACATTAAAATAATTGTAAGAGATCAGAAGTGCCTTGGACAAACTTGGAGTGGCAAGAAGCTGACAGAACATTATAAAGGTATAATTATAACTTGATAATTAAATCAATATGTAATAAGTATACTATCAAATTCGAGATGCTTTGCCTTAAAGTACACAGGATTATTGAGCAGCCTGGATGACTTTAAGTTTAACTGACTTACAGTTTCATCATCTACATTATTTCTTTCCCAATTATTTTGGCAACAGGGGCTAGCTCTCAACCTCACTGCTTTGCCACCAGACTCTGAAACTGTAGGGCTTAACAGTGAGGACAGAGGCCCGTTGTGAATACAGTTTGAAGAGGAGGAAAACAAAAGAAAACAAAACTGGGCTCAGAATAAAGTGTTCTCCGACTGACCGCAGGAACATAAGAGAGGACAGGAGGGAGGCGAGTGCGAGAGGAAAAGCATGCAGGCCAGGCATATTTATAAAAACAACCTTCTTTTCAAACAGATGATGAAAAGACTGCTTTGCCCAAGCCCACTGCTCTCAAAGGTGGCGTCCTTGTGCTGCTGGGAGGAGACAGCTGTCTAGAGAGAGTGCTCACTTAGAGATGAATCAGCTTGAATGTGAACTGCCTGGAGGAGAATGCTGAATCAAAAGGTAGGATGCTGGGCAGCTGAGCTAATTCAGAGAGCTAAGGGAGAATGGGAGGCCCGACCCACATCGTCTCTGGGGTCTTCCCACCACCACCCTCCAAAAATACTCTTCTAAGAGATCAGATAGTCTGTGCTCCCTTTCAGGACATGGCTAGGATTTACTGTATCTGTAGACAGAAATGTTTGGGAGATGATTTTTCTTTCCTTTTAGAAAAGCAGGAGAGAAAATACTTGACTTATGCATGAGTTTAACTACCAAGAGCCAGTAGTTTTGTCTGTGGGGCTCTGAAGCCCACCCCTTGTTGTAGCCTGGGGTTGTTCTGGTGGGCTCTTGGGATGTGCAGTGGGGGATGGGTGAGGGATACTTCAGCTGGCACCCTTGCCATTATACTTCTCATGGTTGCTTGGTTTTCAAAAGGCTTATCCAAAGAAAGCACCAACTCTGGCGTCCTGCTGGCCTAGAAAGTGTTAGTCATACAGTGTTCCCCTGAGAAGTTTGAAAAGAGGGAAGCCACGGTGTCTGCGCTGTCTGATGTCTAGTCAACAACAGAGGCAGAAGGGCCAGGACATCTGGGGCCCCCACTGTAGGTTTCTCCATGTGCCAAGCGCTCTTGGGACTTTTGGAAGACCCGAGATTCTCACTAATTAAATACTTGCTTCTCAACCCAAAGTGAACCCAAACTAGAATGCTTATGTATCGGGATCTGCTGACATTCCCTTTTCCTTCCAATTTCATTAGAGGGGATTACATTTTCACCATATTTCACCACCACATGATTGGGGGCCAAAGGTGGGGGTGGAGATGCGGTTAGCTGGCAGTTAACTCCAGTGGGCTGTCACCTCTCTGTCACAGGCCGGTTACCTCTCCTTATGACGGCAAAATGACATCATACAGGTACATGGCCATTTTGAAAATTCTCAACAACTGCGGCTCTCCCCTTTCAAAATGCACTTTGTTTCACAGAAGCACCTCATGACAGGGAAATGAAGCACAGATATGAATTATCAGGCATAAGAGGGCAGTATCTTCCATTTCTCACTCCATAAATTATACACACACTCTCGTAGAGGCCAGATCTCTTTGAAGCGTTTCTGTCCATTCTAGGACTGACCTGTATTAACTATGAGGCGTGTTTATAACATAGGAAGAGGAGTGATACATTTTTATTGTAAAATCAGGAGTCCCTGCCTGGTCCCATGAGTTGAGGAGTGGGATGAAGATGGCGAGAGGGAGTTTGACGGGAGAAAAGCTGGGCTTTGGAGGAGGTGGCCACAAGGGCAAAAGGAGGCTGTTTTGCTCGGAGAAGGATGGCTGGTTTACAGACCACAGGGAAGCCTATACTGAGCTGGGAGGTAAAACAACACTGCCACATTGACCGCGAAGCCGTGAAAGGACTTTCCGGCACCATGTCTGAAAACTCTCCGGTGTTAATATTGCTGAGGATGAGGACTTGTGGTGCTCTCACCCACGTTCTCACTCTATCCTGTACTTGACCTTCACCACCGTTATCCAGCCTTCCACTCTTCATGTACCACCCTCCTCTTCCTCATCCCTCACTATCAGGTGGAAGATAGATCAATCAGCATATTAGAAGTAAGGTAAGAACACTGATACTGACCAAGCATAGTGTTAATGACAACAGAGCTTCATTGAACAAAGGGTTTATGCATCTTAATCCAAAATCTGCTTAATTTGCTTGAGGAGGGGAAAGAGTTCTGATATCCCTCAGTTTTCTGGACACAGAGATGACTGACTTCTCAACCTCGAACCACCAGAAGAAACACCAATCACATGCCACACAAAATTACACTTTAAACACAACCATTATACACCAGCATGGTATTTGAGACTTGCCCAACTGTACCTTTGGGGAGGGACACATAAATGTCTGTATTTAGAGAGTTGCTAGTCAATTTTGTTGCTACAAGAAGGGCAATCTTCACAGTGGAACAAGCAACAGTGGGTGTGACTGCACAGCACAGCCCTGCCGGTTGGCAATGGTGGGAGAAGACTGTGAGGCTGCATCTACCCAAACCCATACTTCTCAGCACATTTGCTTGGGCACTTGGCCAACTTCCTCCTCTCTGGCTCCAGAGCTTTCTGCCTGGTGGGAGGCAATTCTACCCACTGCTGGGAGCAGGTCTCAAAAGATGCTTTCACAGGCTTGCCACTGCCTTTGGCACTACGAACAGGCTGGCACCTTGGCAAAGGACCCAAGGACTATGCCAGTATGCAATGGAAGGAGGAAGGGGTCCGTGGATCCATAGACCATGTGGATCCACCTGGTCAAAGATGGCTCAAGTCATGTTTCTGCTAATCCTCTCTTGAAAGAGTAATTGAAATCCAAGAGGAATATGAGAATGCCCCCTCCATCCCATGCCCTGAGATCTACTGATTTTAAAGAGAGCAAACAGAGCAGCTCTACTGGTTCTCTGGTCGTAGCCACTGTAACAGAGAGAGCCTGTAATGTGGTGTACAGAACTCTGTGGGCTGTGAACAAGGTTTCCAGTTACCTCGTATCAGGAAGGGAGATTCTAAACAGGACAGTGCTTCCTTGGGCATTGATGCTGATGGCAGTGATGACAGCTATACATAATAATAATAATAAAAATAAAATTATTGATAACAGCTACCATTTCTTAGTCACTAAGTCTACACCAGACCCCAATCAAGGCACTTAAAGTATTACTTTATGTAATCCCCACATTAATCTTATGAGGAAGTGAAAGATTATCCCCACTTTACATTTGGGAAAACTGAGGAGGAACTAATGAATAGGAAGACATAATTCCCAGGAGAAGAGAAATAGATGCTGTTAAGACTTGTCTATTTTCATGAACACTTTCTCACCCAGTGGGAGCCTAGCTTTTCAAATTTCCATATTACTGACTGAAGTAACAGGGGGCTTCAGGGATGAGGGAACAAATGAGTTTCTTTTTAAAAGGCTACAAACAGACGTTAATATAAATTGATCCCATGCTAGCAAGAAAAGGGGGTGTTATCTGCCTTATCCTAAGACACTATAAGACATATGCACCCCTGAATGTAGGCACCCCTGAATATAGGCGCCCCGGAGGATACCCTCCCTGGGTCAGCAGGGCAGGTGGAACCAAAGGACGTTCCCTTCTGTGCACCCACACCGCGAGCTACAATAAAGTACTCAGCAGGTACCAGTCTGGCCTGACACTGGGTCAGATATGCTCCACTTAGAAAATGCTATACCTGTGCACAGTGGGAAGAATGTTCATTTTGAAACCGGAAGGATGTGAGTTCAGACCCAGAATCTACAGCTTGGTGGCTGTAGTTATGGGTGGCTGAGTTCTTCCTGGCCTCTGAGCAGGTGGCATGGGCTTCTTTTGGAGGATCACCCCTTCTCCACTTCCAGTTCAGGTGTTTCAGGAAAGAAGCATCTCACTCATGAGTCTGGAAGTGGGTACATGACCCAGTGCTGGCCAATCATAACATTGCATTCTCTACCCTTTATCACTAGTAATTCACCTAGAAATGAGCAATTGAGCCTAGCCAGGCAATGAGACCCAATTCTGGGTTTTGGGAGGGTATTGACAGACATGCTCTCCCAACTGGGTTGTAGATCAGAAAGGCTTCAAACCTGGTCAAAGCTGGGGCCATAAACTTAAAAACCATCACTCAGACTTGGTTAATATTGAAAGAATCTCTAGGTCACAACGATAATTCATATGCTTTGAGAGGAAACAATCCTATTATGTCAAACACTTCATATTTTCTAAGTACTGTGCTGAGTGGCTATTTATATTCTATGACCACGGGAGTCAATGAACAAACAGCGTTGCTAATAGACCAGACCAGAAGGGAAAAAGTCTCATTTAAATTTAAATTTATCCAGGTCTGTGTTGTTATATCTATTGAGATAATAGATGTTATCAGCACAGTTCTTTTGGAGATATTCAATATAAAATTCCTGTTTTATCTCCCAGGAATGGAACCTTCAACCACAAAAATGCAAAAACATGTACTGACTACAAAAATGCATAAAATATTCTATTGTTCTTTTAATCCACAGAATATATTTGTTTTGGGAATGAAACTTGTTTATGTAAATTGTAGATGAATTTCCAAGTCTTGTGTTAATCCAAAGTGACAATCTTTAAATAATGTCGATTCTTTGTTTATCTTAAAACTTCAGACCCTAGGGTCTGATGCCCTTGAAGTCAATAAATAATACCTCTAAGAGGTTCAGATCAACAAAGCCTGGGTCCTCCTGCAGGGTCAGCAAGCTCCCTGTAAAGCCAAATCAAAGCTACTTTGGGGTTTACGGGCTGCCTAACTCTGTTTCAAATACTCGATTCTGCTGCTCCAACATAAAAGCAGCCACAGACAAATGTACTCGAATGGGCAAGGCTGGGCTCAACAAAATTATATTGACCAAACAAGCAGTCAGCTTTGGGGACCACAGTTTCCCAACCCTCATCCCACAGTGTGATGCTGCTGGCGAATTCTCTGTCACCTTGAGGGAAGAACCTGCTGAGACTAAGACTTCATTACATTATTTGGGCCCCTGGACCCAGGCCCACCCGAAACCATTATAACACTGGAGATTTTCTTTATATGAACCAAAAAATTCTTTTTTTACTTAAGTCAGAATGGATTGGGTTCTCTATCACTTGCAACCTAAAGTGTTCTAATAAATTCACTGGGTGACCTTAGGAAAGTCAGCTTGCTTTCCTACAAAAAAGGGTAATACCGACTTAACTCATTTGTAATAAAAAGCATTAATGCATTTGTAATAAAAGCACCCTGTTGGGGCATAGAACGGGGGCTCAGTGAAAGTTATTTGAAAAATAAAATGTCTCCTCTGGCACCAGACAGACTGGTTCCTGTCCAATAAGGGCTCCCCTAGGGAAAAAGTTCTCTACCACTTCACCCTTAGCATGCCCCTTAAGGGATTACATGAATTTTTAAAGTTTTGGAGATTCTGAACTGTGCCAAGACCCTCCAGGCTGATGGATCTCAAATTATAGTGTATACAAGAATCAACTAAAGTATCTGTTAAAAATGTGGACCCCTGGTCTCCTCTTAGAACTGCTGACCCTGGAATGGGATTGTATAACAGGCAGCCCAGATAGTTTCGATGCAACTGTTCTGAGAATCACACTCTAAGAAACATACTACAGGATTCCTGCAAAAGCCTGCATCCTACTCCTTTCTCCCCAACTAAATCCATAGCCTTGGAGAAGTTGGATAATTAGGAAGATCCTTAGCATAGAAAAGTGTTATGCTTCAGTGGTGCCAGCCAGCCCCCAAACCCTCAAGTCTTTGGGAATCTTTAAAGATGCGTACTGTTGAGGTAGTGCTTTGCCTTTTCCAAGTGCCTTTACATCTGTTATCTCATTAGATCTTTGTAACATTCCCAGTATGTGGGCCGGGTATGAAATTTCTTTGTTTTCCTGTAATTATGATTAACGTACGATTTTCTCAAAGAACTGCATCAAAACTTAGCCTTTTTAAGGCTCCAAGAAGGCCTGTAACAAACCCTGTAAACTTTGTTTAATCCTGCTTATCCCAAACTTAATTTAATCACAGATATGGTTGGTTGGTGTTTCCCTGTGGGACAAATTTGAGGTCTCATAGTACACTAGTGTTCTGTGGAATGCAATTTTCCAAATGCCATGCCAGTGTCTTTTTTGTCCCCTTCTATGGATGCAGAAAATTAGACACAGAGGGGGTCAGGTGACTTACCCAGAATGTGCCAGTTTACAAAGGAAGTTCAAGTGGCCCAGGGCTCCTGAGTCTAGAGACCGGTCAACCATCACTCAGACCTCTAGCACTGCAGGTAGCTTGAGAATGCTCAAGACCAGGCATGTAGGCTTTTTGATTCGACTCTTTTCAAACTGTCTTTCCCTCCATCATACTGTCAAGGTTAATATATTTCTCAGCATTTTTCCTCCCATGAGCTCATTCCAAGGTTTTATAAGAGCTACTCAGCTACCTATTGAACACAGGATGACAGAGAATCTAAGAAACCTCACATTCCACTGAAGAATCACTTGTTAAGTCTACTTCCCATAAAGCTCAGATATCTCATTTTATTTCTTGGATGACATTACATAGCCCTCTTATTTACTTCCCATTAGTTCATGGACCAGTTTTTCAGTGTCAATTGTCATTTGTGTAATGATGGTATGAAATCTAAGTAGTACTCCTGGGAAAAAATTTAGCAAGAAGGTTAGTCCTTGCTAACACATCCGTGTTTTCTCTCCCTTGTGTGCGTAATTCCATATCTGTGTATAATCCCCATCAATAGCTCTAACATGGGCCTGCCCTGACCATTCCTCAGGAAGTAAGGAACTTTGCTTATATATTTTTTGAAACTTTCACAAAGAATTCTTAACCTCTTTTGTTTCAGGACACAGAAATTGAGTTCTGTTCGTCTTTTTTTACAGAGGTAAATGTCCTATTCTTTTTGTCCTGTCAGCAACTCCACTGGGGACATTTTATTACTGTTTTATATGAAAGATGGTAAATTTCTAAAGCGGTCTCTGCAGGGAAAGTCACTGGTTAGTTTCTCCCCATAAGAAGTTTTAAATTCACATTGAATTAGGACTCTATTTTTAAATTCTTGCATTTTTTCTGACTTAATTGACCTCAGAGCCTATTATTTGAACTCTGAACACCAAGGGTTAAGCTCCAATCAATCAAGTAGCTCTGTGACCATTTATTTAACAGCAAAATGGGGACAATAACATCTACTTCCTTCCCTGTACAATCACTATATTAACATGGAAAAACTTTAGACTAAAACTGCAATGAGTGTGTTCACTACGTATCTCCTGACTTCAAATCTAGGGTGTTGATTGATTTTGCCTAGTACTCTTTGTCTGAATTCACTCTAGGTTCCACTTGACTCTCCTCTGAAGGCACAGAAGGCTGGAGGGCACTGGAAAAGCACAGTTAGTGACTATCCAATAGGACTCATGCTCCAGAGCATCAGTGAAACTCCCTGAATTATACCACTTCCAACCAGGAAAAGTCCCCAGATCCCTGAAGCTGAATTCTTAGAATTTTGGCTTATAATACATCAACCACTTTTTCCCATTTTACTTGCAATATGGTATTTTAACTTATAAAGCATGTTTTCAGTTTTTCTTTGAGGTGACATTACAAAACTTGTCATAACTAAATTAGCTCTATTTGTGTTAGTTCTTTTTTCCTTTGCAAAGTTCCCCCACGGAGCAATAGGCATCAGATCAAGGAAAGGAAAAAAGGGATGTCATAAGGAATAGGCTGAACAGCTCAAAACCCCAGAGCCAGTACTTCTAAGTGACCAAGAGATAGCTAACCTATCAGATGCACAGTTCAAAACACTGGCGATCAGGATGCTTATAGAATTGGTTGATTTTAGTCACAAATTAGAGGAACAAATGAAGGCTAAACTAAGTGAAATGAAGGGAAATGTACAGGAAACCAATAGTGATGGAAAGGAAACTGGGACTCAAATCAATGGAGTGGACCAGAAGGAAGGAAACAATGACCAAACAGAAAAGAATGAAGAAACAGAATTCAAAAAAAGGAGGAAAGGCTTAGGAACCTCCAGGACATCTTTAAACATTCCAACATCTGAATTATAGGGGTACCAGAAGGGGAACAGGAAGAGCAACAAGTGGAAAACTTATTTGAACAAATAATAAAGGAGAACTTCCCCAATCTGGCAAAGGAAATAGACTTCCAGGAAGTGCAGGAAGCTCAGAGAGTCCCAAAGAAGTTGGACCCGAGGAAGCACACAACAAGCCACATCATAATTACATTACTCAAGATTAAAAATAAGGAGAGAATTTTAAAAGCAGGAAGAAAAAGGGAGACAGTTCCCTACAAAGGAGCTACCATTAGACTCTCAGCTGATTTCTCCAAAGAAACCTTACAGGCAAGAAAAGGCTGGAAAGATGTACTCAAAGTCATGAAAGGCAAGGACCTACATCCAAGATTGCCCTATCTAGCAAAGCTTTCATTTAGAATGGAAGGGCAGATAAAGTGCTTCTCAGATAAGGTCAAATTAAAGGAATTCATCATCACCAAGCCCTTATTCTATGAAATGTTAAAGGGACTTATCTAAGAAAAAGAAGATAAAAAATAGGAACAGAGAAAGGACAGCAAACTCACATTATTAACAACCACACCTAAAACAAAAGCAAACTAAAAGCGCAGCTAGATCAGGAGCGGAACCATTGAAATGGAGATCACATGGAGGGTTAGCAACAGGGGAGTGGGAGGAGGAGAAGGGGGGAGAAAGTACAGAGAATAGGTAGCATAGATGGTGGGTAGAAAATAGACAGGGCAGAGGGCAAGAATAGTAGGGGAAATACAGAATCTAAAAAACTTGTGACACATGGACATGAACGAAAGGGGGGGAATGGTGGAGGAGGGGGTGAGCAGGGTGGAGGAGAATGAAGGGGGGAGAAATGGGACAACTGTAATGGCATAATCAATAAAATATATTAAAAATTTGATATTGATGTGGCATATAAAGCACATTTATAATGAAAGATAATAGGAATTCTTTGTTGCGTGTGACAGGATAATCTCAAAGGTCAGTTTTTAATGCAAAAACATCTTTTCTGGAGTTGAACTCAAAACTTAAAAAGAATATTAATATTCAGAAAATCCCTATCTACCCTAGATTTATTTTAACAGGGAAAAGAACTTCATTCGCTTTTACCCATGGCTGAGAATCTCGAGGCACAATCAGTAGCTACAGTATCTAAAATGCCCTGCCAGCTTTGCATTCAGTTTCTTAATGATCACTGAAACTAGTTTCCTAATGATAGAGCCAATCCTTTAAATGCAATTATCATAAGAGACCTTGGTCTGGAATCCTCATTATGTTACCAATAAGTCAGAACGGTGAGGACCAGATGGGTTAATGACGTGAGCTACTGCCCCCACATTAATTCTCCCACTTTAACTACCAGAAAGTGTTCCTTGGACAGTGCCTGCGTTCAGCAGACACTAGGCAATACTGATGGCATATTTTACTACAGAGCTAATGAAGTTTCAACACTGGCTATTCTGAAATTGGTTCTGAAAGCAAAGGAAGGCTTGATCATTGAAAGGCAAGATTTGCCTTTAAGAGCAAAAGAAAGATTTGCCTCTTTTCCTGCTCTTGAACCTACAAATTAGTGAAAACTCTTAACTTTGTTCAAGATTTTCTCATTCAAAGTATAAATACCTACTGTGTGCTAGAGGAGTCAACGGTCATTCTCACAGCAGTATTTTATAATTTATCAAGCATTTGCCTAATTATTGTAACATTTGGTCCCTACAACAAACCAACGAGAGAGGCAAAGCAACTATTCTAATCCCTATTTTACAAAAGAGCAAACTGATGATGGCGGAGATGGATTCTTGTCCACCAATATCCACCCTTCCTTCCTTTTTAGTGAAAGCTTCTTGGTTTTATGCTGTGTGAAAAGAGTGTTTCCCAGCTACCTGGGAAGGTAGGTGTGATCATATTATAAAGCTTTGCCATTAAGCTGTAAGCTGAAGTATTGTGAGAGATTTTTGGGAAGTCTTGGCTGGGGCAGAAGAGAGCAACGGGGGGAAATTGGGACAACTGTAATAGAACAGTTAAAAAGTGGGGGAAAAGGAAGGGATAAACTATTTCTTTGGTCTGCTTTTCCCTTCATCCATTTCTAGAGCAGAGATGTGAAGGCTGGAACTTGGCAGCCATTATGAGGACAAGGGCTCGCAGTAATGGAAAAGCTACAAGCTAGGTAGCACCTTGATCCTTAAGAACTCGATGGAGCCATCAGCTTTGAACTGGCTGTTGCTGCAGTTTTCTCAAAGAGAGAAATAAACCCCTACCTTGTTTAGGTTATTGCTATTTTCAGTTTATTTGTTTTATGCAGTAGAAGCCAATCCTAATGCAAATAAGCGACTTGCATAAATTTACACAAACTACAATTTGACCGTGGCAGCACATCAACCGCCAACGTACATGTTCACATTCCTTATACAGCTGGCAGAATTTGAGAACCTTCTATAACCTGCTTCTTAGCTTGTGAACGAGCCAAATACTTTTTTATTTTAACACTTTTTTCTTTGTTTTCATCATTGACACTATCAGAGATGCCCCCATTTCCTAACCCACTTTCCCCACCTCCATCCAGCCCCGACCCCGCTTCTTTCAAAATAAATAACATTTATTTGGAAAAAACCTACCTATAGGAGGACTTTCTTCTCCCTTCCCCCTTCCCTCCCTCCTCTGTGGTCCTTTGTGTCTCTCAGACTCCAAATCAAATTATGAAGTTCTCAGGGCTCAGCTGCACCTAGGTGATTTTGCTTGACCCCCATGGCTTTACTTAGCATGGATAAGCTGAGTGTTTATAGTACTTCTGGTTCCAACCTACAAGGCTCTTGTAGCTGACACAACTCCCACTAGCCATGTAACTCTGGCCAAATTGCTTAACTTCTCTGTGTCTTGGTTACCACATCTCTAAAATGGGGATAACAGCATCTACCGCATTGGGTTATTGTGAAAATTTGATTATTTCATACATATAAAAGTCTCTGAATGGTGTCTGAACCACTGGTACTGTTACTACTCTTCACCTCCAAGTAATATTTCACAGGCACCTCAAATTCACTTTACTCAAAGTGAATTATTTTTACCTTTAATTCGATCGTTCCTCACTAATGGCAATGCCAGTTGTCTAACTGCTTGGAGGGAAACCCGCCAGTTGTCCTCCACACCATCTTTCCTCTCCTCTCCCCCAGATCCAATTCATCACCAAGACTGGCCAAAACTGACTTCTTAAATATTTCTCAGCTCTCTCCACTTCTCTTCACAGGCTAGGCCAACTGTTTGCATCTCCAATTTCTGTGTTCTTAGCCTCATTACTTACCTTCAAGACCTGCACATAGCAGCCTGGGAATCTGTCATAAACATGAAGTAAATCATGTCCCTGCTGTGCTAAACGCACCAGGTCATCCTGCTTTCAGGACAAGGTCTCAGAGCCTTCACGTGAACTCAGAGGCACAGAATATGCTCCACTCACAGGCTCCACCACCATTTCTTTTCAAACACAAGAAACACATCATTTCTGCCTCAAGGCCTTTACACCTGCTGTTCCCACTGCCTGGATAATTCTTCGTGACACTCCTGAAAGCCAGTTTCTTCTTTAACAAAGAGTATTGCACCCATTTCTGCCCACATTCCTTCCTAACAGAATCCAGACTGTGCTCAGCGATCTATCTTTTCCCTTCAGGACCAAGAGCTTCTCAGGGGCTGACCCCACCCCAACACTAATGTGTGGATCTCTGGGCAGTGACTGATTAAAGGATGGGTAGGCTGCCCAGATTGGGCCCTTGAGATCTGTAAAGGATGCTTGTAGGTGGCAGGGCTTCTAAGATGAGCTTTCTTGCTCTTAACGACGGACACAGAGAGAGTCCCACTTCTAGGTTTCTACGGAGTTTGGATGTGAGGCCTGACCTGTTTTAGCCATCTTCTAACTGGCCTGAGGGTAGAGTCCTGAAGCCAAGGAGGGCAGAGCAGAGAACTAGGGGTAAATAGAATCAGGCTTGGAGCTTGCTCCACTTACACATTTGTGTTAAAGAATAAGTGACCTTGTTGTTTAAGGTCAAGAGGCACAGGGTCTTCTTTTACTGCAGCAACAAGCATCCTAACTGACCTACTCCTATTAGACTGATTACTCTGGAGGATGAGGACTACCAATGACACAGACAAAATGGTCACTGAATAGTTTTTGAATGAATATATGACTTTCTTACAAAAAGGCAGGATAGGCTCTGGCTCATATATACATAGTATTTCCCATATCCCGGACTGCTCATGGTTAGGACAAACAACTTACTTCTAGGCAGAGCCATGGCTGGACGTGGGGCTATGTAACAGAAAACCAGTTCTGCCCAAGCCATAGGTAAGAAACAACACAGGGAGAACTTTCTCACATGCAAGGGAAACACGAGGGGGTGTCATGTTTCTTGAAAGACTTGTCTTGGAAGTAAACATTATCCCAAATCTGACTGAACTGAGGCTCTGCTTCAACTTGATCACAGGAATTTCACAAAATTTTTTCTCATAAGCCACAAGAAATTTGCTGAATTGGGTCAAGTTTGATATATCACTAAAGGCTGATGTCATAAACCAAATGTCCAACCATAAGGGATTGATTAAATAAATTAAAAAACAATCTATGTGGCCATTAAAAAAAGAGGATGGTTATCTCTCATTATTGACAGGAAAAAAGTGTCACGGTTTCTTGTGCAGTGGAAAATAAGTTGCCAGAATGGAGGGTAAAGAGTAGTTACCCACCTATCTCTGTAGCTATGCATAGGCACAGGATCTGCAAGAAGAAAACTCAGCTAAATAGTATTTCTATTTGGGTCATAAAGTCATAGATGATCTTAAATTCCTCTGTAATTTTATTTTCTGATTTTGGTATGGGGAAAGGATTGGATTTAATCCCATCTGTGTCATCTACAAACCATGGGCAATAGAGAAAATAAGAGAACCTACTTCTTAAGTTGATATGAAGATTGAATATATGTAAGGTACTTAGTACGGTATCTAGTATATTAGCTATTGTGATTATATTATGAAAAGTATATTACCATCACTGTATACAACAAATGCTGCATTTGTGTTTAAGTCTAATGGAAAACCACAGTGGCACTCAGTGGAGCTGCGGTTGCAAATAGAGGACAGAAAGGCATCGCTGGTCACTTTGAGTGCTGCCTACCAGGGGCTAATACCAAGGCGTGTATGATGCAGCATTTAAAGGCACGGCTTTGGGGGCAGACAGACATGAGCCTCATGACTGATAGCACATTTCTTCACTATAAAATATCATATTTATAGCGGTGCTGTATTAAGTAAGATAATGTACTTAAACACCTAGTACAGCTCCTGGCTATAATTAAGAGACCAACAAATAGTTTCATTGTTATAAGTTCATCATAAAAATTATCTTTTAAACATAAATAATGTCTTGATATTCCACTAGTAATAATTTTTGCCCAGGAAATTTCTTGAATTTAAAAGTGGAGTTGTAGGAATTATTAAAACATAAACTACAACAGTGTGCTAAAATGGTTTGTTGGGTTAAAAAAATTCTATCACATACAACCTTTCCAGAATATTTGTCTTTTGAAAGGAGATAAATTCCTATCCAAACAGTGGAGGGGGAAATGGGAGGAGGCTCTTTGTGAGAGGAGGCTATATAATAAAATAAATTCAAATTAAGTTGGATGCCAAATTCATCTTTATTCTACAGGATTTAACTTACAAGAAAATGGCACTATAATGGAAAATGGAAGTATAGTATTTCACAGAATAATAAAACAACAGAGCCCACTAGTTGGTCTAATAAGCAATAGCCACAATTAATTTTTTGTCTTGAGGAAAATAAAATAACTTGGATTTTAATCTTACAGCTAAGTTGACTGGAGAAGCACAGTAATTCAAATGTTTTCCGTATGTTATCATGCAACGTGCAAAGCAAACTTCATGAATACCTAGAAGGCTTTAAGGTCATGTATTTAAATGGAAATTGCCCAAGATCTGGTGTAGATCCACTAAGCAGAAAGAAATTAGATACCATGATGTCAGTATTTCCACAGGTTTTCTAATAGCACTTGCTATTTGTCTAACTATCCTTCAAGAAACATTGAAAATAATTTCTTGATCTATTTCCTGACTTTTGCTACCCAGAAAAGTAAACTTCTGCCATTCATACTGGCTCAAATGCAAATATAACTGTCCTCTTGATGCTTATTTATAAATTAGATGCAGTTTCAGAAGTGAATGTATTAGAGAAAGATTCAAGTCAGAAGGTCAAGCCAAGTTAAGGGGGTGCTTATCTGCAGATAGAGAAGACATGGCCAGAAAATTTAAGTCAGAAAAATAAGTCCTCTCTATACCACATAGATACTTGCAACCCTAACCCCCAAGCCAACAATAGAATGTTTAAAATTATCTAGAGAACTCAGCCACTGAGGAGAAAAACAGTAGCTGTCCATTTGAGCTCTTTCTCAGCTCATCAAAAGAGCAATAACTGAACTTCTAAGATAAAATATAAAGGGAAGTGGTATGTATACTGGGGAGAAATCTATATTAAGTACATTAACAAAAATCGGTTTCCCAAACAAACTGCCTTTTATGAATTCAATTCAACAAAGATTTCTGAGCATCTTTCTGTGCAGCCTTGTTAATCAGACAGAGATGAGCCTCTGCTCTTCGGAAGTATGCACACGACTGAGGGACACACACATAGTCATCTGATGGCTTAGACAAAATATACAACAATTTCTCAGAGTTCCTCCAAGATAGATCATGAAGAGGTTTTAGGGGAAATATTTCCTGAAATCATTTCTGCTCTCTTATATTCAGTATAAGGTATAGACAATTTTATTGAAATACCATAAACTAGCACTTTGTTTAGGGCACTCTGTGGGAAGGGAGAAGGCAAATCAGCTCTATCTTTATAGCTCTGAGAAAGTTCTTCTCTAGAAATTCATACCATAAAAGTTGAAGCAACTTTTGTGCTAGTAATTAGGTTTATATGAATTAAGCTTCAAAATTTGGACAGACTGAATCAATACAAATATAGTATTCTCCTTTCTGGCTGAGGCCAATCAACTAAGATAAACAGGTGGAAGCAGCCTTATAAGGTGATCTTAATTTTTTTTGTCTAATTGTTGATAACTGCTAGGTATGTCAGTGCACAGAAAGAATCAATGATATTATGATATATTTTAAAAGAATGTGCTCATACAAGGCATGCCCATGAAACTCTAGCATTAATATTTTTGTATAGTACTATCATGATAACGATAGCTAGAATAAGTGTATGCAGTTACTAAATCCTGAAAATGAAAAACAGTCTCAAATAATTACATGTCCACAATTTGAGTGGGACTGGAGAGAAGGAAGAGTATCCTTACTTCATTCTTCCAAATCAGTTTCTGGACAAAAAAAATGGCAAAGATTTTGCTGATATTAAAAATCTAACATCAAGAGTTTAAAGATGATTTTGTATTATTCCTAATTTTTTCGAATCTGGTGGGGTGGGGGCGTGAGTAATGGAGCCACAGGCCCCAGGTGTTACGAGAATCTGCACCAATGCTACAGCTGCACTGTCATGCAGAAGCTTGAGCTAATTTGGTTGTTAACCAGTTATTCTTCTCTACAGGTCTTTCTCCTTAAAATGTAGTTGCCAGTTGAGATGAACGCCTTAGCATATTAAAGAAAGATGAAAGTCCAGGAAAAGATGAGAAAAAGAAGTTAGAGCAATTTTCATGACATTCCAGAAAAAAATGTTAGTTTCACAAAATTGAGACTTTAACTGGAAATCTGGACCAAAACTCCAAACTAAAAACATAAAATGACAACAAAAATACCTTTCTCATATTATCCACCAAGTCCTCAAACAGTACAAAAATTCATGATGGGGTCAGTAAATACCAGATGAAGGCACAATGGATATTCTGTACTCCAGAGAACACTGTTGTAAACACAGCAACAACAGGGTTTACTCTGCTGCACAGCCATGATCTCACAAGGACTGAGAGGTCAAAATTAATAGATACTTTCTCATTTATTTATACAGCTCCTCATCTGTAGTCTAATGCTATAAAGTGGGAGGGAGAGCTATAGGCAAATTATTACATAGACACAGATTTGGGAAAAAGTAAATAGGTTGAGCTTTAAATAATTGTTTTGAAAAACCCAACATTTTAAGAATATTTAATACTATGGGCCACACATATGTTTCAAGGTACTGACTTCAGTGTAAAATGTGTATCTTTAACAAATGCTAAATATAGAATAGTCCAAGAATAATTTGGCAAAATTATTTCTAAGCAATGTAATACCAGAAAAATATGTCCGTGGGTAATTATTCTTTAGCATTAGGTAAGATACTATATTCATGAATTCTTCTACCTGATGTTAAAAATTTGATATTTCACTAGAGTAGTAAATTCCATAGTCTTAGAATAGTGATATGGAAAATGACATACATTTTCTGTCATAAATATTTTCAAGACACAATTTAAACACTGACAACTTTCTCAATATCTCCTATAATTTATCACATTATTACAACATAAACAGCTACATTACCACGTAGCATTTGGTATAAATTCTACCATGAGGTACAAACTTTGATTTTTTTTGTTTGCTAGTATTGTATTTCTTGGGCAGATGTGAGTTAAAAAGAAAATTGGTAATTTTCGATGCTTGTTTTAAGAACATAAGTAATTTGTTGATGATAGTCATTCTGACAAGTGTGAGATGGTATCTCATTGTGATTTTTATTTGCATTTCTCGGATGATTAGTGGTGTCGAGCATCTTTTCATAAGTCTATTGGCCATACGTATATTGTCTTTGGAGAAGTGTCTATTCAGGTCCTTTGCCCATTTTTAATTGGGTTGTTTGGGGTTTTTTTGTTGAGTTTTGCAAGTACTTTATATAAATTTTGGATATTAACCCCTTATCAGGTATATGAGTAAATTGTTCTCTCATTACATGGGTTGTATTTTTATTTTGCTGATGATTTCTGTTGTTGCACAAAAACTTTTTTGTTTCATCTAGTCCCATTTGTTAATTTTTTCTTTTGTTTCCCTTGCCCGAGGAAACATACCTAATAAAAAATTGCTATGAGCAATGCGTGAGATTTTGCTGCCTATGTTTTCTTCTAGAATTTTTATGTTTTCGGGTCTAACGCTTTAGTCTTTGATCCATTTTTAATTTATTCTTGTGTTTGGTATAAGAGGGTGGTCTAGTTTAATTTTTCTGCACGCATCTGTCCAATTTTCCCAGCACTATTTATTGAATAAACTACCTTTAGCCCATTGTATGTGCTTGCTTCCTCTGCTGAATATTAATTGACTATAAACATGTAGGTTTATTTCTGTACTCTTTATTCTGTTCCATTGATCTCTGTGTCAGTTTTCATGCCAGTACCATGCTGTTTTGATTATTATGGCCTTAGAGTATAGTTTGATATGATTCCTCCAAATCATAGCATGATCAGTAGCATGATTCCTCCAATCAATCAGTAGCATGATTCCTCCAAATTTGTTCTTCTTTTTCAGGATCACTGTTTCTATGTGGGGTCTTTGTGGTTCCATATAAATTTTTAAAATACTTGTTGAGTTCTGTGAAAAACATCACTGAAATCTTGATAGGAATTGATGTGGAGAAAGGGGAACCCTTTTGTATCATTGCTAAGGATGCAGATAGGTACAGCCACTGTGGAAAGCACTGTGAAAATACTTCAAAAATTAAAAATGGATCTGCCTTTTGACCCAGTGATCCCACTTCTGGAAATATATCTGAAGGAACCCAAAAGACTAGTTGAAAAGAACATAAGCACCCCTATGTTCATTGCAGTGTTATTTACAATAACCAAGATATGGAAACAGCCCAAGTGTCCATCAGTAGATGAGTGGATAAAACAACTATGGGATATTTACATAATGGAAAACTACTTGACCATAAAAAAGAAGAAAATTTTACTCTTTGTGACAATGTGGATGGACCTAGAGAACATTATGCTAAGTGAAATAAGCCAGCCAGAGAAAGAAAAATACCATATGATTTCACTCATATGTAGAATCTAGTGAACAAACTGCACTGATAAGGAAAGTGGGGACATACTCCTAGATAGAGAGCAAATGATAGGTAGTGGGTAGCGGGGAGGTCAGAGGGCGGAAGGATGAGCAAAAAGGCAAATGAGTCATTGCTGAGGGGAGTCATTTTTTATTGCTGAGGGGAGGAGGGTATAAGGGAACTAAGTGGTAATGGAAAAAATACAATAAAGATTAAAATAAAAATATAAAAATACAATAAAAGTAGTGATATAAGAAAAATAAACATAATGAAAACATAAGAAATATCAGCCTTATTTTACAAATGAAATCTACCCTAAAGATAAATGAACTTACTTCAGGTAATATAGCCAATTGCCAGAAGCTACCTGGAAAGGTATCCTGGTATACAGGTAAACAATACTCTTCTATACAGGTAAACAATACAATGCCTTCCAAAAGGCCATCATTCCCACTTAAAGTGTGACATACTACTAAACCAATCAGTGATCATGTTATGTGAGAAAGGCACCAAAGAAGCTTCACCTTAGCACCAATATGGGGGGAAAATTCTGATCCAAAATTTATACTGATTTGTTTATTAAAGTCTTAAAAGAAAGTTGTTTCAATTAAGCTAAAGTCAGACTTATATGACTCGGGATATAATTACACTTAATTCCATCAACCACCATGAAATGCATCAGTCATTTGCCTAAACAAAATACAGGAGACTAACGATGAATGGTGGTACAGTAAGTGCACTCAAACTTTAAGGCCTAAACAAGACAAACATTGCAGAGGGATGGTCACCATATTTTCAAATTTAAGAAAATCAGCCCATGTGGGCTTCCAAGTCGAGGCATACATGTTGGGTCTGGAGATTGATGATCCAAAATTAAGACAGACCATTTTGAGAAATCTGGCATATATGTTTCCATGGGAATAAGTTATTGCTTAGATATGCTGCAACATGATGTCTCCAGCCACTGTTTAATCATCAGTCTATACCGATGGTTCTCAACTGAGTGGAGACATTCATCAA
Organism: Sturnira hondurensis; assembly: GCF_014824575.4. Lineage (NCBI taxonomy): Eukaryota > Metazoa > Chordata > Mammalia > Chiroptera > Phyllostomidae > Sturnira > Sturnira hondurensis. Next base: position 2,239,977 of record NW_028096448.1, on the reverse strand, counting down.
CATCTATAGATATTTTTGGTTGTCACCACTGGGCGAGGGGCAGGGGTCTAGTAGTTAGAGACCAGGATGCTGCTAAATCTTATGATGCATAGGGCAACCTCCCCTCATGAAGAATTACCTGGCCCAAGATGTCAATAGCGCCGAGGTTGAGAAAATCTGCTCTCTACCTTTGGCTTAGAACAAAGACTTTAAAGAAGCCCAACCTAACTGGATAAATTCGGCTGTCACCTTTTGTGTATGGTACTGAGCAATCACTGGCTCTGTTCACATAGGACTGCTCATGCGTGTTCCCAATGTGCTGAAAGGACAAGTCCTGACCAACAAACAGCTGTTTTGCATGTGTGACTTCTCCTGTTTCAGCTATAATATAAACAGATCATTTGGAAAAGCAAATGCCTTCACTAATTTTAAAGTTCCCAGTTTATGAGCAATGGATTCCACTGTAGGAAATCGTTGGTTAACAAAGCCAAGCAATTAATTGATTCCAAATGTTAAAAACAAAGTTATTTATGTACACTGAGTGCTAAAATCTCCCCATCAGAATTCCTCTTTAATTGAAATTCCACAAGATTTCTAAGTAACTAGTGAATTACTTTACATTCTTAATTTTAAAAACTTACATTTTTCGTCAGGGCACATGCCTGGGTTGCAGGCCAGTTCCCGGCGGGGGACACACCAGAGGCAACCATACATTGATATTTCTCTCTCTCCTTCCTTTCCCCTCTAAAGATAAATAAATAAATAAAATCTTTAAAAAAAATAAAAACTTACATTTTTCAACTTCTTTTCTTCCTCCTACTAGCTACAATATTTTTGAGTGTCATGTTCCAGGTACTGTATGAATTATTGCATGTGAATTTTAGAGTTACAACAATCCTAGTTGGTTGACTAATAATAAGATATTAAGATAGTATTAAAAATAATAAGGTCCTGACTGGTATGGTTCAGTGGATGGAGCGTTGTCCTACAAACCAAAGGTTGACGGTTCAATTCTTGGTAGGAGACATGACTGGGTTGCAAGGCAGGTCTCTGGTTGGGGATGTGTGACAGGCAACTAACCAACTGGTGCTTCCTTTGCACATCGATATTTCTCTCCCTCTCTTTCTCTCCTCCTTCCCCTCTCTCTGAAAATAAATAAATAAAATCTTTACAATTTTTTCTATAAAATAATAAGATATTATTTTTCTTATTATTCTTCAAACTCAACAAGTCTAGAGAAAGGAAAAACCTGCAAATAAAACATTTGACCATAGCACTCACAAGCATGAATTCAATGTGAATTAATACAGAGCCATGAAAAGCAAAAAGAGAAAAAAAAGCCAAGAGATGATAAATACTACTTACAACAATAACAATAACAGCCACCACTTATTGAGTGCTTATTATATGCAGCATCAGTGCCACACATTTTAGATTATTTCATTCATCCTACCGCTAGCCCCGAGTGTGGGTGTTGTTAGAGTGACCATTTTACAGAAGCAGAAACTGAGGCGTACTCTGAGGAAAGCCCCACAGTGAGCCGGCGGCACAGCTGAGATCTGTGCTCTTTGCACTTTCCCTCTCTCTCTCCCTCTCTCTCTCTCTCCTTCGGAATAGAGGGAGAAAGAAAGTGAGCTTACACCAGGGATTGGCAAACTATGACCCTTGGTTTAAGTTCAACTTGCTGCCTCCCTTCTAAATAAAATTTATTGGAACACAGCTACGCTCTTTCATTTATGTATCACTTGTGGTTGCTTAGGTGCTTCAACAGCAGAACTGAGTAGTTACAACAGAGACCAGGTGGCAAAAGCCTATACTGTTTACTCTCTGACCCTTTATAGCAAATTTGCCAATATTTGTTGGACTTAAAAGCCTCAACAGTAAGTAATATCTACTTGACCGTGTGCTCCATACTGTTAGCACTAGAAGTCATTTACCATACTTCTCTAGCTTCACCTCCTCTGAATATGATGCCCTGCTTCTATTTCTGTAGCCATCTTTAGGGCTAATACTATCCTTTTCTTTAGCAAAGAGCTTACCTAAATGACAGTAATGTTATACAAGGGAAACTTACCAAACCTGATTTCCTCAGTCTGAAATGATTAAAAAGTAAAAACTGAATGCAGACATATGTATGGATCTTCTCCTGGGAACAAGTTATGTACCAGGAACCCAAAATGAATAAAACACAATCTTTCCCTCAAGGAGCTCACAGATGAGCAGGGGAAACTGAGGTACGCAGAGCAGAATGACTTTCTAGGGACTAGGCTCAGTTGCCTAGGATTCCAGGGAAGGAGTACCTTCTCCCAAGTAAACCAAGGTCTCAAAGAGAAGGCATGTGAACACCCACTTCCCTGTTTAAGAAAAAATCTCCCTTATCTTGAATTAAATAACAGAATTATGTCTGATTTGTTCAATTATTCAGACATAGTAGAATGGTAGAGCTAACAGGACTTAAGAGCACAGCTTCTTCACTTCATGGAAGGGATAAAGCCAAGAAGTCTGCACATACTCTCAGAGGTGAGGAGAGACAAAGTTGCCCCGAGTGCCTGGGAGCTGAGCATTACTACTGTGCTCCTGACACTTGCAGAGCTGGACACCTTGGCCATGACTCTGGTGCCAGATTTGGGGCAAGTTTCTGAGCCTCGGTTTCTTCATCGGCAAAGTGCAGATCATACTTAAAGGTCATTGTGAATAACAAGCAAGTTCCTATATGTGAAATGCAAAGAGCAGTGCCTGGCTCTTAGTAAGTCTCATATGAGCATACACTAAAAGTGACGCATGGAAATGAACTAAATTCACATCTTTAAGTAAGCCCAAATTCACATGCTCCTGAGATCCCAGCCAGCTGCCTCCCTATTATAGACGATAACCTATGCCCTCCCCATTGAGGATGGGTGGGAGGGGGTCACCGCTCTTCTGGGCTTTCACCTCACACATAATGGAGCGACCACTTCTTCTTTATTTCTTCAGCCTTTTATTCCTGTTGTCCAGAAACATCTCTCTGACACCCATTTTGCTCCAATCCACCCTTGGCCAAGCACTGACCATCACACCTGGATTACTTGATCTTGCTCAGCTCGACGCCACCCCAGCTCACACCTCCAACCAACGCCCTGTGCTTGCTGCACAGCTGGTGCTGCAAGATGAACCAAAATACAGTTTTTACTGTATCACTCACCTAGTGAATATGCCATCATTCTGAGGAGCGCAGCCCTTTATGTCCAGGCACTTCTGTCTGTAACTCAACATCTTTTAATCTTACCTGACATTATTTCTAATCATACTAATACAGTAGTATTAAAAGAGACCTGATTTCAAATATAACCAACACATACTGCCAGTGAGACCCCGCATGTAGCTTAATCCCTTCGAGGTTCAGTTTCCCTTTCTGCCAAGCTGTGATAAATAGGAACTACCTCATGGGACTCTTGGAAAGATTAAGAACATAATTCCCATCATTGGCAGAGCCTGATACAGAGTAAGTGAACAAGAATTGTTATTGTCAATATTGTTATCTGAACAATAATACACATCACTCTTTCCCCCATGTGTCCGTGCTCACGTGAATCCTCCCACTTAGAATGTCTTCCTTCCCACCCACTGCCAATCAAATCCAGCCCCTCACACAAAGCCTTCTGCTGAACTTCAGTCCACACTGATCTCCAGTCTCCTGCTTCAGCAAACTCACTCAGAGCTGGCACTACCCATCTGGGCCCTGAATCGGCGGTCTTAACCCAGCAGTGATTTTGCTCCCCACCACCCCAGGGGTCACTTGGCAATGTCTGAAGATATTTTCAGCTGTCACAACTGGGAGGTGGGTGTATTAATTGTGTGTTTTACATTTCCTGTATTTTATGATACTCTGACATCCTGGAGCCTTGAAAGACTGATCCTTCCCGGGCCAGCAAATTTCTAGAGACAGTAAACAATGTGCCTGCTGGCACCACATGCCTTTCATAAGCAGACCAGCCAATCCAAAGACTTTACCCCAACCACCTCCTTTACCTAACTCTCACACACCAAGCTAATAATTCCTCTGTCCTAAACAACCCTAAGGCCAGGGCCAAGTACCTGCAACAAGAGACCACCTCTATGGGTCTAAGCCAGTTGAAATTATTCCAAACTATCTAATCCTAGAGTTGCTCAAACTTGCCTATCCTGACTCGCCCATTCCTTCCCTGCAAAACACACTGCTCTGTTTTTCTGCCTTCTAAACGATTCTGGTACTTCTTCATGGGGCCAGCCCTGTGTGTCATGGTGTGTCCCCTCCTCTCGGGAACAGTAAGTAACTTCTCTCAAAACCATTGTCTCTATGTCTGTCTCCTTACCATCTCTGATTAAAACACGGACTTTAAGAAAGTGAGTAGAGGCAACAGGTGATTCTAAATATCCCACAATGTGCAAAATACCACCCACCAACAAAGACTAATCCAGCCCCAAATGAAAAGTCCTGAAGTTGAGAAACACGGACCTCAAATGTCCCACACATTGGTATCACACGGTCTCTGGAAGCCCCAGCCCTGCCATACGGTTCTCTGGTTCAGCCTGACCAGGGAAAAGGAGGGAGTTCCTGATTCCTGAATTGATTGAACAACATGTACCAGCAATGTAATAGTTTAATTTGCAGTTATACCTTTTTAACTGAAAATCAGTGAATAAATACAGTCAGCAAAAATGAAAATAGTTCTTCTCAGTTACTGTGTAAAGTTTAATGAGAATAGCTTCTGGTGTGAAAGAAAATCTATGAACAAACCTCACTGTTCTGCGTGATTCTCCATCTCTCACAATCGGGAAACATATTTAATCAATAGAATAGTATTTATTGGAGGATTCTGAAACAGTCGTTAGTTTTCCTCTAGGGCATTTGTCACTTGTGATGCTCTGCTCCACTCACCCCCTCAAAAAAACCCCATTATGTGTGATGAAATAAATTTGGGTAAAGGAATATAGGCACACCCTGGCTGGGTTGCTCAGTTGGTTGGAGCATCCTCCTGTATACCAGAAGGTTGCAATCCCCAGTGCGCTCATATTCTCTCTTTCTCTCTCTGTCTCTCCCTTCCTCTCTCTAAAATCATCTAACATATCCTTTGGTGAGGATTAAAAAAAGTAATATATACACCCTGTTCTTGAAGTTTCACAGTGCACATGGCACACTAAGGGGCTCTGAGACTGAAACAATCTACTTAACTTCATTTAGCTCACTTTCCAACTTAGTGTGAACTTGCAAATTTTCATTTACCATCCATCACCACCCAATGGGCCAACTGTTATGTGAAGCACATTTTAGAAACAGCTTATTACAGTTGACAAAAATCTCAACACTGAACTTTAGAACTTGAATTAAAAAGTTCCTCACTCTGTAATCAGAGCTGCTTTGGGACACAGAATAGCAGGGAAGCATGACACAGCTGCCCTTTAGAAGTCGTTGGCAGGGAGAGCAGGACTTCTGCTGGTCTCTGTTGGAATTTGGGCAGACCATATTTCCAGATGGCACAGAACTTGTTTTTCCCACCTTATTACCGTGGACTGGTTGTAGCAGTACAGACTGCAACATCTTTAGATACCAGGCCAAATATAATTATTTTTCCAAAAGCAATAAGGCTAGTTTAAAATTTTGAATGAGGGGGGAGCCAGATGACTTATGAATATGCCTTGAATATTCATCAGAAAATAAAGCAAGGGAGAAATTAAGACCAAAGGTAAAGGTGAGAAGTATGCCATTGTTCCATCCACTTCCTGACTAGTTCCTAATCTATTCCAGCATCTTCTATCCCGAAGTCCCAGACAGATTTGTTTATTTTTAAAACTCTGTGACAATCTATGGGTTGAATTAACTAGCAGAGGACTTTGGGTCTGAAGAGATCTGTACTTCCTAGAGGACCTCTGCCCCTCCACCCTTGCTTAGGAGGGTGTAGCCTTTGTCTCTGGGCAGGCGGAGTGGCTATCGGCAAGGTACTCCGGCCTCCAGAATAGCCTTCAGCAGGTTGCTCTTCAGAGTTCAGCGCTGTGACCTGCACAATCTGAGAAGGCTCGCCTGCGTATGGGGGTGAGGACACGCACAGCCAGGAGCAGTGTAGCAGCAATGATTCTGCCATCTGTTCACCTAGCTCAGGGGGTCCCTCTGCTCTTTCACCTTGAGATAAAACGACTATCACTTTCCCAGTCCTACAGACACTACAGGCATTGTGCCGCCTCTTCAGTCCTCCGTTCTCCTACCAGTCATCTCCACGAACAGAGGAGAGGACGAGCACAGAGGAGAAAAACTGCCTTTCTCCCTTTGGAATGTGCAAGCCAGAATCATTGATAGAAAAGCATGGCACCACCCTGTGTTTTCTATATTTGAAAATGGTCCAGATGCCTCCCAAATAGTCTCAAGACCCTCTGAAAAAACAAGCATGATCTTCCTCCTATCCATCACCCCTGTTTGCAAAAAAGGAAAACAGAGCCCCGGTTGGTGTGGATTGAGTAATGGCAGTGTTAACCTGAAAACCAAAAGGTCACCGGTTCGATTCCCAGTCAGGGCACATGCCTGGGTTGTGAACCAGGTCCCAGGTTCGGGTGTATGAGAGGCAACTACACACTGATGTTTCTCTTCCTCTCTTTCTCCCTCCCTTCCCCTATCTCTAAAAAATAAATAAGTAAAATCTTAAAAAAGGAAAACAGAGGCCAGTCCTGAGAGACTGTCTGAAGCCAGTGTGTGCCTAATTCCCAGAGGGTGCTGTTTTCCTAGCCCTCCCCTTGGGGCCCTTAATTCCTTCTCTCTGGTAAACACTGCCAGGAATTGGACTCTTAGGATTTTGCAATAAAAATAAGCTCTGTTTGCTTTCTAAAATCTTACTGTAATTTAGGCTATGGTATTTTCAAAGTAAATTTGTGCCATTTCATTCATGGTGAATTATGTACTTTGAGCTAGTTACACACACCAACCCATCTGTCATACTGTGGCTTAAACAGTAAATGTCACTCCTGTTTGCTCCTCCGCACTTGCTCATAGAGCCAGTGGTGAATATCAGACCCACCAGCAACATTAAAAAGGGAGCAAAAGGAACTACACACCTGATCTGATTTCACCCTAAGCAGTTGCCTCTATTCGAGACATGATTATTAATGTTGGCACGAGCTTAAACATTCCTATCGAAATAACTTGAAGCTAAAAATGTTATATTCCTACTCATTTATGTATGATGTGACATAAATCTGTAAACAATACAATGTAGCCAATACATTTTCCATAAACTAATTCTATCTTAGGTTGCACCCACCATGCACTAATAATTTATAATGTATTTGGTTATACATTATTTATGTCACAACTGCTCTATTGGAGGTTTCATCATCTTCAAAGAATTAAAATGTGGGGCATCATATCCCTGTTATGAGCTGACGTGCATATTTTAGAAATGCAATGATCACTCCACAACACAGTACATGTCATCCAAATGGAGTAGAGCAGAGAGCAACATTTAAACTGTGGTTCTGTGAAGAACCCCAGGGCCCTACGGTGCCATGTGAAAGCAGGCCCATTCCTTTAGTCTACACAGAGTGATCCCCCTTGTATCTGGTTGACACACAGGGATCTTCTAAGATAACTCTTCTTCTAAAGAATATCTCTTGCTTTCATTATGTTTCTTGTCTTTAATTTTATATCTTGAACATAGATGCTCCCTTTTGTATATGTTCCCCTCCTCTGCCTTCTATGAAACCTTGGAAAACTAACCTAAGTATTCACTCCAAGCTATTTCTACTGTCTTACCACAAGAAATCTGCATTTATGCTCATAATTCAATCTCAAAGACCTGGACAAGGATGGGACTGCGGGATTCAGTAGTTCATCTCTATTTCCAAGGCAAAAGACTCTTTCAGTTGCAAATATTAAAATCTCTCCTTTTGTGTTCAATTTTACTTTGGGTAGTGGTGATCTGACCATGGACTGCTTAATAGTGCATGAATAATTCATATCATGGCTGGTAGGAAACTGCAGCACATTATTCATTCTGGATATGAAAACACCAGGGCGTTGGGCAGGCGAAAACATTCATTGTGTGTTCATTTGGGGGATGATGAGCTCCTGTCTGTGGCTTGACTTTTTGAGTGGGCTGGCAAACTGACTCACACATCAGTGAGTTACTAAAATTTGGAGAGGGCGAGTCGTAAACATGTAGCAGATCAGTAATAGTCTCGTCACCAAGATCTGCTTCTCTACACATTGTTTCAACATGTGCAGTAGTCTGGCTTATCGGACAAGTGACAGTTTCCAAACATAGAAATAAATGTTACCTACCATATCTGTTGCATATGTCAGACAAACACTCACCCATAAACAGACTTTAAGTCTCTCAAGAAATAACCTAATCCTGGTACATGCCTGCCTGTCAGAGACGGATGGTGACTCGCTGTGCAGCAGATTTCATCCATCCGTTTGTGCCAGAAAATGCTGATGCCAACTCTCACTGAGAACACCTTCGGGATCTGGGGGCCTCCCTACAGTGCAGCTCTCAAAAACTCAAACCGACCAGTAACGCAGCTGGGCAGGCTGTTAGTCCCTTTGCAAATTTTATTTCCTATTATCAGAAGAATCAAATCAGACTTTGCTTTCCCCTTTTCTTATACTCTCTTCGATCTTTCTATTCATGAACTTGGAACAGTGCTACTGTTTGGAGGAGGTTGCATCCAAAGAAGCTGGTGCTTCACTGTTGATTGCTATTGGACTTGAAACAACAAAAGAACTGAGGTAAGAGGGCTCGGCAAGCAGAACATTACAGCCCTAAAAATGAAATTAGAGAACAGGAACTCCCTCCCACCCCCACCCAAGAGCCACTGCTGGGGTTACTTGTTTAGAAGATAATTATTTGATTTTATAATTACTTTTGTGGGTTGCAAAATAATTACTGTGGAGGCAAATCTCCATGTGCCAAAATAGAGGCAGTTGTTCTAAAGTTCATGCTGAAACAATAACACAGTCAAGATGGTGAGGTCTGAGGTGGGGATTAGAAATCCAGCTGCTGTGTCAAAGGTGCCAGCCCGAAGCCAGAGTGACAATCAGGGTGGGGCTGGGGATAGCAAAGATCTCCCACAGACCCAGGCCAGAGCAGTGTTTCTTTTAAGTTGATTTCCATTTAAAATGTGTCCCTCTGAGTCACTAGGACACCAGTCTTTTAAAAAGACAGGAACTGCATTTCAGGTGAAAATCACACATATGTGATTGGGTTCCTTTCAAGTCTAAGATCAGATGTGGTGCTGACAGTTAGGAGGGATCTTCTAGTTATAGGAACTTTGTCATAGTGAAAGGCTGGCAAACTTTTTTTAAAATTTTAATTGTTCCAGTATGTTTTCTGCCTTTTACTCCCATCCAGCCCACCTCCTCACCCTACCCCCTCCCTCCCATTTCTATTCCGCCCTTGTTTTTGTCCATGTGTCCTTTATACTTGTTCGTGTAAACCCTTCCCCCTTTCCCCTGAAATTCCCTTCCCTCTCCTCTCTGGTCCCTTTTAGCCTGTTCTCTCTTTCAGTGTCTTTGGTTATATTTTGCTTGCTTATTTGTTTTGTTGTTTAGGTTCCTGATAAAGGTGATAGCATATGGTATTTGTCTTTCACTGCCTGGCTTATTTCACTCAGCATGATGTTTTCCAGTTCCATCCATGCTCTGGCAAAGGGTAGGAGCTCCTTCTTTCTTTCTGCTGCACAGAATTCCATTGTGTAAATGTACCATAGTTTTGGGATCCATTCATTTACTGGTGGACAACTAGGTTGCTTCCAACACTTGGCTATTGTAAATTGTGCTGCTATGAACATCGGGTTCATAGGTTCTTTTGGATTGGTGTTTCAGGGTTCTTAGGATATAATTCTACCAGTAGAATTGTTGGGTCAAAAGGCAAATCCCTTTTTAGTTTTCTGAGAAAATTCCATACTGTTTTCCATAATGGTTGTACCAGTCTGCAGTCCCACCAACTAGGGTCCCCTTTTCTTCACAACTTCTCCAACACTTGTTGTTTGTTTATGATGGCCATTCTGACTGGCATGAAGTAGTATCTCATTGTGGTTTTAATTTGCATCTCTCTGATGGCTAGTGATACTGAGCATCTTTTCATGTGTCTCTGGATCCTCTGTATGTCCTCCTTGGAGAAGTGTCTGTTCAAGTCCTTTGCCCATTTTTTTAGTTGGGTTGCTTGTCTTCTTAGAGTGGAGTTGTGTGAGTTTTTTTTTGTATATATTGGAGATTAAAGCCTTGTCTGAGGTATCATTGACAAATATATTTTCCCATATGGTTGGTTCTCTTTTTCTCTTTTTATTTTAATACTGTTTTCTTTAGCTATGCAGGAGCTTTTATTTTGATGAGGTCCCATTTGTTTATTCTTCCCTTTATGTCCCTTGCTCTAGGGGACATATCAATGAAAATGTTGCTGTGTGAAATATCTGAGATTTTCCTGCCTATGTTCTCCTCTAGGACTTTAATGGTGTCATGGTTTATATTTAAATCTTTTATCCACCTTGAATTTATTTTTGTGTATGGTGTAAGTCAGTGCTCAAGTTTCATTTTTTTGCATGTAGCTGTCCAACTCTCCCAACACCATTTGTTCAAGAGGCTGTTTTTACTCCATTCTATTTTTCTGCCCCCTTTGTCAAATGTTAATTGACCATAGAGACTTGGGTTTATTTCTGGGCTCTCTGTTCTGTTCCACTGGTCCATGTGTCTGTTTTTATGCCAGTACCAGGCTGTTTTGATTACAGTGGCCTTGTAATACAGTTTGGTATTAGGTATTGTGATCCCTCCTACTTTGTTCTTCTTTCTCAAAATTGCGGCTGCTATTTGGGGTCTTTTATGGTTCCATATAAATTTTAGAAGTGTTTGTCCTATGTCTGTGAAATATGCCATTGGTACTTTAATAGGTATTGCATTGAAACTGTAAATAGCTTTGGGTAGTATAGACATTTTGATGATGTTAATTCTTCTGATCCATGAACACAGTATATGTTTCCATTTGTTTGTGTCTTCCTTGATTTCTTTCTTCAGTGTTGTATAGTTTTCTGCATACAGGTCTTTAACCTCCTTGGTTAGGTTTATTCCTAGGTATTTTATTCTTCTTGTTGCTATTATCAAATGGGATTTTTTCTTGATTTCTGCTTTTGCTGTTTCATTGTTGGTATACAAAAATGCCTTTGATTTCTAGATATTGACTTTGTATCCTGTTGTTTTTGGCAATTTTTTTGATAAAGGCCAGAGAATATCTTATAAGTTATTACATAAATGTTTTAGGTTTTGAGGGTCTCTGTTGTAGCCCCTCAGCTCTGCAGGGCAATGCAAAGCCACCATGGGTAGCCTGGTAACACCTGTGAGTGGCCATCTTCTGACAAAACTTGCTTTATGCACGCTGATATCTGACTTTCCTGCAAGTATCTTCTGTCATGAAATAGCATTATTCTTTTGATTTCAGTAACCATTTGAAAGTGAAAAAAATTCTCAGCCTACAAAAACAAACAGAGGGCTCTTGGGCTGCAGCTTACCAACCCCTCACTGAGATGGGTTTTTGGCACCTCAGCAACATCTTCAGGAAAGAGAAGGAAGTTCATTTTACAGGTGAGAGAAACTCAGGACAGAGGTGACCCAAGAGCGAGTAGAGGGCATCAGCAGTCCCCAAGGCTTCCTGATTCTAACCACATACATTTTCTGCCAGGTAATTTCTTCTTTCAATTTTTAATAAATTGACAGTTTATTTGGGGTACTTGTTTTTGCCCAAATTTTCATAAAAGAATCATTTTCACATTGAATTCATTACTTTAAGAATTTAGATGCTGTTGGACCATATAGCTAGTCTTTCTCAGAGGTTCGCATCTCAAAGGTAGTCAGCTGTGGCTGTGGAGGAGGAACCAGAGGGGCAGGAAGGACAGCAGAACGTCAGGTGACACGAGAGAAGCCATAGCCACACTGTTCTCTGTCCCCTCTTCTCTAAAATCGTCACAACAGTAATTCCAACCGCAAAAGGTCATTCTGATAATTACGAGGAAATAGCATGTGAGAGTAATATAAATATATCTATGAAAGGTGTCTAGGTTTTTTAAACAAAATGACCTCCTTCAATGGACTGAATGATCTCTTCCTGACTACCAAGCCAGAACCTTCTGCTTTTCTTAAAAGATCCTCCAGGGTGGCTATAATCCAAAACACAGACAATATCAAGTATTGGAAAGGATAGATGTAAATGGGACTTTCATATACTCAATGCTGGTGGGAATGTAGAATAGTACAACCAGTTTGATACAAATCTGGCAGTTCCTCAAATGGTTAAAGATGTTATCACATGCTCCAGCAATTCTACCTCTAGGCATACATCCATGAAAAATGAAAGCCTACGACCACACTAAAACTTGTACACAAATGCTACCGCAATATTATTTGTAACAGCCAAAAAGTAGAAACAACCCAAATATCCATCAACTGATTGATGAATAAGCAAAATGTGTCATATCCACACAATGATTTGGCAATAAAAAGGAACAAAGTACTTCCTCATGCCACAGCATGGATGAACCTTGAAAATCTTATGCTAAGTCAAAAAAAGACAGGCACAGGAATGTATGTAGTGCGTGGCAAAAAGTGAGTTTCCAGTTGTAAGTATGCAAAACACAGAATTTATTCTTGCATTATTATTTATCAATTATTGTATTAGTTCCATACAAAGAACTGTAAACCTACTTTTGCCCCATACTGTACTGCATGATTGTATTTATAAGAACTATCTGGAATAGGGAAGTCTTTAAAAACAAAAAGTAGACTTGTGGCTACCTACCTAGGGGCAGTAGACATAGGAGAGCTGGAGGGGACAGGCTAAGGGGAGTAGAATTTCTTTTTGGAATAATGAAAATGTTCTAACTGTGATGTAGTGATGGACATACAACCTTGTGAATACACTGAAAGTCATTCAATTGTAAAATTTAAATGGGAAACTTGTATAGCCTGTGAATTATATCTCAAGAAAGAAACTAAAACTCCAATAATATTTTTCAAGAAAATAGAAAAATAGAAAAAATCACCTAAAATTTGTATTGAACCACAAAGGACCTAAAATAGCCAATGCAATGTTGAGAAAGAATAGTATCACACGTCTTGATTTCAAACTACACTACAAAGCTACAGTAATCAAGACATATGACACTGGTGTGCCAATCAAGACACACAGATCAGTGGAATAGAACAGACAGCCCAGAAATAAACCCTGCATGTATGGTTCATTAATTTACAACAAAGGGGCCAAGAATATATAATAGGGAAAGGAAAGTTACTTTAATAAATGGCATTAGGAAAACTGGACAGCCACATGTAAAAGAATGGAAATAGATCCCTACCTTCTAACACACAAAAATTTACTAAAAATGGACAAAAGATTTCATTGTAAGTCCTCAAACCATAAAACTCCTAGAAGAAAACACAGGTGGTAAGCTCCTTGATATGGGTCTTGGCAGTGATTTTTTTAGACTGGACACCAAAATCAAAGGCAATAAAAGCAAAAATAAACAAGGGGGACTACATCAAACTAAAAAGTTTCTGCATCCCCCACCAAAAAGTCAACAAAATGAAAAGGCAACATACCAAATGAGAAAAAAATGTTCTCACATCATATATCTGATAAGTGATTAATATCCAAAATATATACAGATTTCATATAATTCTAATGTAAAAATAATTTGATTAAAAAATGCATAGAGCATCTGAGTAGATACTTCTCTAAGGAAGACATCCAAATGGCCAATATGATGAGGTGCTCAACCTCACTAATGGTCAAGAAAATGCAAATCAAAACCACAATGAGATGTCATCTCACACCTGTTAGTATGATTATTACCAAAAAGATTAGAAATAACAAGTGTTGGTAGGATGTGTGTAAAGGGAACCCTTGTGCACTGTTGGTGGGAATGTAAATTGGTGTAGCCACTATGGAAAATGGTATAGAGATCACTCAAAAAATTAAATTAGAACTATCATATGATACAGCAAGACTCATCCTTCTGGGTATACCCTTCTTTGGGGATGTTGAAGAGATATTTGTACACCTTTGTTCATTGCAGCACTATTCACAACAGCCAATACATGGAAACAACCTAAGTGTCCACGCATTGATGAATGGAATGGAATACTATTCAGCCACGAAAAAGAAATACTGCAATTTGTAACAACATGAATAGAACTTAAGAGCTTCATACTAAATTAAATAAGCCAGACCAAAAAAACCCCACAAATACTGCATGGTATCACTTATATCTGGAAGCTAAAAAAGAAAAAGTCAAACTCACAGAAACACAGAGTAGAAAAAACAGTTTCCATGGCCTGGGGTAGAGGGCAGAGAAAATAGGGAGAGGTTGATAAAAGGGTATATAAACTTTCAGCCATAAGATGAATAAGGTCTGAGGATCTAATGTAAACATGGTGACTAAATTTGATAACACTATGTTGTATAATTGAAATTTGCTAAGAGTGTGGAACTTAAATGTCCTCACCAAAATAAAAATAAATAAATATGAATGTTAATGGGTTTGTTAATTAACTAGATGGGTGGGGATTCATTCACAATATATACATAGATAAATCATCATGATGCACACTCTAAGTATCTTACATTTTGTCAGCTCTGCCCCAACAAAGCTGAAATAAAAAACCAAAACAACAAATAGCCCTGGCTGGTGTGGCTCAATTGGTTGGAGTGGCATCCTGTAAACCAAATGGTGGCAAGTTTAATTCACGGTCAGGACATGCACGAGAAGGCAACTAATTCATGATTCTCTCTTACATCCATCTCTCCATCTCTCTCTCTCAGGATTAAAAAACAATAAATAGAAAAAAAAATAAAGCTACTTAAAAAAATCCTCCCGACAATCTTGTATTCTACCATAGAGCAAGTCCCACCTGCCCAGCATGGCATCTAAAGCCCTTTGTGACCCACCTGCACCCATTCCTCCAGGCTCCTCTCCATCCTCCCCAAGCTTACATGCTCTACCCCAGTCCTAGATAATTACTGCCTTTGGAGTCATTCTAATAAGTAGATACATACTAATTAAGTAAGTGAATAATTAATAAACTAACATGTGTATTCATATGTTGAACACATATTTAAATGTCTAATAGCTATGTCCTACTCCAGGAACTTAAAATACAGCAGTGAAGAGGACAGACAAGAAAGACCCTTGCCTTGAGGAGTTGACATCTGATGCCCTCCTCAGGCCTCCTAACCGTTGCCTGCCCATGCTCTTCACCCTGCCCATGTGCCTCCCTCAGGCGTCTCTGCCCATCCAAATCTGTCTTCCCGTCACAGTTTAGCTCAAGTGCCATCTCCTCCCACATGACCTCCCTGACTTTCTTAAGGAGATGCAGTCCCTACCTATCTGTCCATAGCATCCTGAGCCTCCTCCTCTACACACAGGAAATACGCTCCGAGACCCCGTCTGGATGCCTGAACAGCAGACTGTACTGAACCCTATATACTGTTTTTCCTATACATACATAACCTATGATGAAGTTTAATTTATAAATTAGGCACAGTAAGAGATTAAGAACAACAATAATAAAATGGAGTAATTTTGACAGCACACTGTTACACAATGTAACCAAAGTTATATGAATATGGTCTCTCTCTCTCCCTCTGTCTCGCTCGCTCCCTTCAATAACCAATCTGACGAAGGACACAGTTAACTAATTAACAGGCAGGGAGCATATACAATGTAGAGACAATGGACAAAGGAATGATTCATGTCTTGGGTGAGACAGAGCAGAAGGACACGAGATTTCATCACACTACTTAGAATGGCATACAACTTAAAATTTATAAATTGTTTCTGGAATTTTCCATTTAACATTATCAGACCATGTCGGACTGTGGGTAATGAAATTGTGGATAAGGGGGAACTACTATATAGCAGTATCCTTTCTAGACTGCAAGTTTCTCTAAGGGCAGGAACTCTATCTCTGTATTCACACATCAACATCAGTATAGGCATCAATGCTCATCGTGTAAGTAGGTGAATGACCATGTTCTGCCCTTGCTCTGGCCTTGGACATTGAAATAGTACAACCAGCACAGCATTTCTTTCATGTGGTCATTGGTTGAGTGACCCCCAAGCAGAAATTCTCTACAATTCATTTCTTGAACCCAACAACTGGATTCTTGTTTAGCTCCTAGTTCTTGTATCCATAGCTTTGCAACTTTTGCCTCTTTGGCCTTTCCTTTCCCCCCTTATCAACTGTTAGGGTTCAAGGAAAGCACATTGCTTCTCCTGCCCCTTGTTTTCTGGCCTTCAGCTGGCTCCCCTTCATCTCATTGCTTTCAACACAATTGCCTACTTGGCATTGACCTTAAAGCCTCTGAGGGTGATTCCTAATTGGTTCACCATGCCCCCCTCCTTTCAGACGCATATTTAAACTTTAAATACCTGATGAAGTTCCAAAAGCTGCTACTTCATATTAATTAGCAAACTACAGAAATGAACGGGGCTAGGAGACAAGTATTAATTGCTCCCTCCCAGTAACATTTTATGTACATATTATGAATCTTTTAAAATCCCCTTTAAACATATAGGTATATTTTAAGCTACAGATTTTACACATATTTTTAACATTTCTTCTCCTGAACTTAGTAAATATTTAAAGATGCTGTCTGTAAAATGTCAGATTCCATTAGAATGGAAGGGGAAATTACTAGTAAAAGTACATGAGTCCAAAGTTAAAAGGCAAGCTGACTTTGAATTGCCAGTACTTAAAAGTGCTGCTGGGCCTCTTTACAGGTCTGTAACAGAAAAGAAGAATCCTGTTTTTTTGACACTTACTGTTCAAGATCTTGAAATGCCCTTTCTTGCATTATGAGTGGCCATGGCATCTGGGCCCTTTCTCTTGTCTGGTCCCTGCGTAGGCACTGTCAGCAACAACATCACAAAAAACCACTCAAACTTACTTCAGTGTAATGCAGGAGTGGGTAGAATGTGGGTGATGAGTCTATAGGGGTTCATCAATTTGTGTACTTCTGATATAAGTGTGAAATTTTCCTTTTTTTAAAGGTAACTGGGTCACACCACCTCTGCTTAAAAACCCCTGTGCCACCTTTGGTGCTCATTGGATGAAATATGAACTCTTTTATACATTGTACCAGAATTTGCCCTGACCAGGTGCTCAGTTGGTTGAAGTGTCATCCTATACACCAAAAGGTTGCAGGTTCAAATCCTGATCAGGGCACATACCTAGGTTGTGGGTTCAATCCCCAGTCAGGGCATATATAGGAAGCAATTCAATGATGTTTCTCTCTCACATTGATGTTACTATCTTATACCAATGTCTGTCTGTCTGTCTCTCTTTCTCCCTTCCTCACTTTCTAAAAGCAAAAAAATATAACCTCAAATGAGAATTTAAAAAATTGTACTAGGACTTTTCTGATCTTTCTCTTGCCCAAGGTGGGGCCAACCACTGTCTCTACTTTCTGTCTCTAAAATAATGCTTTTCTTTCTAAAATACCTTAAACTTCCATGCACATATTTGTCAACCTATCTCTCTGTACTGCAGTATAAGGTCTTTGAGAGCAAAGACCATACTATCCTAGCGCTATTTAATTCCCAATATTTAATGTGGCATATAAAAGTGCTTCACAAATATATTACTGGAAAAAAAGGATGGAATGCCCAAATACATGTTTCCAGACTAATTTATGCCATTTTCCCTGACATTCCACAAATTTTACCTGCTGAATTTATCCTTTTTCCTAAGCAAACCATGCTCTTTTGCAGTTTAAACGGTCTTCGCATGGTTTTTTCCTTACTGAAATGTCCTTCCCTCTTTATCTGGGAAAACTCCTCTATGAGGTTCCAGTCCAAATATTACCTCCTCTGGGAAGCCCTCCTGCCCTACTCACACCATTATGGCTTCCTCCAATAATTCAGCAATTTACTGTCCTGTTACTGTCACAAAAAGCCAAACTCAGAATTTGAAGACAATGACTGGTTGTTATACTTCTTATTATCTACTCATTAAGCTGAGAGGGCTCTGCACATGTAAGCTGCTAATTTTATAAACAACTGTAGGAGAATCAACAGCCCAGTTGTTTGAGTACACAATGTTTTAATAAAATTTGTAACAGCACAACTTCATTAGAACTTTCCTGCTCTGTACACCCCCTCCCAACAGCCTGCTAGGCCCCTCTTCACTTCTCTTCCCTACTGTTGGAGCAAGGGCCTTTCTTTTCCGGATCCCACACAATCTCTACACTCTGCCACGTTAGAGCTTTTCCAGGCTTTCCTGATCTTGAGAAAGCAGCTTCCTGTTTCTGTCTTTTGATTTAGGCCAAGTCCTCCATACCTGTCCCTTTGATTCTGACTCATATCCTCAGACCATGTAGACAAAATTCTCCACCACCTATTTCCTTCAGCTATTAATCTTTCCTCTTCCTGATTGACCAAACACTGTTTAGTCATTGTGTGTGTGTGTGTGTGTGTGTGTGTGTATGCTTTTGCCTAGAACACACTGGTTGTGATTGTTAAAATTTTAAAACAAACAAAAATACGTTTGACTTGTGCAATGTTGAAGGGGCTCTTCCATGGTTTCACTTTTGCTTCACCTGTGTCACTAGACAGTAAGAATTTCAACTGTTAAAAAAGTGGAGAACAGGGTGCTTTCACCTTGGACCCAATCCAAGAAAGTCCAATCACAGAAGAGGCCAAGCAGCGCAGTAGAGCAGGAGAAAAAAACAAACACAAAATTGGACTCGGCAGTAACAATACAAATGATAGTAATCACAGCTAATATTTCTCCAGCACTTTCTCTTGCCAGGCTAAGTGCTTTGTACCAATTATCACATTTAATCGTCACAACCCTGTGCAGTAAATAATGCTGTGGTATCCTAATGTCACCCAGCTGTCAAGGGGACGTGCCCTGGTTTTCACAGGCAGTGGGAGTCCAGGATCCAGCTCTGGGTCCTCATCAAGGGGCTGGGTTCTGTGAGCAGCCTTGACACCAAACGGTGCTGGGGCTTGGGGGGATTGCTCCACCTGGGGGGGATTGCTCGCCTCCGATTTATGCACCTCAGTTTTCTCAGTTGCAAAATGAGGGGTTCACCCACAAAAACCCGTAAGGCATTCTCTTCTAAAAGGCTGTCCTGCTGATGAGCCCTATAGTCAGAGTAACAGAGAAGCACTATGACAAACTGTCATTGCAAAAATTCATATTGGAATACATTGGGAAACATGTTAAATATTTCTACCCCTACAACAAAATTTGGGAATGTATCTACTGGGTCAATAAATTAGTAAGTTTTTATATGAATATTTAAAGAATAGAAGTCATAATAAGTGAAGTAAAGACAATCCTGAAATAGTGATGAATTACAGGTAATAAGCACTGAGTAGCAGCTGCAATACATATGTCTCGTTTCTGAATTTATTTATCATTTGATCACTATGTTAGATAAATTCTCCAGAAGCGATTTTCAATTCGAGTCACCTTTTCTGTGTATCAGAAGAGGAGTCTCCTGTTTTAAAGGAAACACCTGCCACTATAGGAAAGAGGCTTCCAAATATTTTTAAAAACTGTTTTAAAGCTATTAACATGTTTACTTCTGTTAAAAGTAATTGAAATTACATCTTAAAATGTAATTTAGTATTAATACTGTTATAATTCCTATGACAATTTCTTGCTATTAAAGACTGAAAGGATTTCAAGTGAAAACAGAAAATACATATAAAATTATATACAGAAATAACTGGCTTTCTAGAATCGATTTCTCCCTAGAGCTGATTTTAATTATTTATAAACTCAACCATATTCTCCTATTGACTTCCAATATGTTTAGTGATGATTTATCTGTCTGTTCTAGCTTTACAATGTACATAACTTTTAATTTACTTAGCTAAAAATTTCTTTCCCTCTACTCCTACCAATGACAACCTCTTTATCTGTAGGTAAATCAAATAAAAATAATAAAATATACTGAGAAATTCTGTAATTCACTCTAATTCTGTATCCTAATAAACCTGGCTTATCAAACCTACACCAGTATAGAACACACACACACACACACACACACGTCACACTATTTAATTTTCTACATTCATTGTAGGTGCCACTAAAACACATCAACTTGATAGCATGGTGGAAAGCACCTTGCTTTTAAAGAGAGGCAAATGAGGACTTGAATCTCTGATCTACCTTGTACTTGTTCTGTAGCTTTGGGCATTGAAGTGCTATATAAGCTTGCTTCTTCATCAGAAAACGGCTTCTGTGTTAAGCCAAAATAGTAAAGATCAAGTAAATGTAAGCTACCTTTGGCCATTAATGGTGAACTGCATTCTACAATTTCTTAAAAATCACGTAAGCCCTGACCTGTATGGTCAGTTGCTTGGGCATCACCCTGCAAAGTGGAAGGTCACTAGCTTGACTCCTGATCAGACACATACCTGGGGTGTGGGCCTGGTCCCGATCAGAGTATGTATGAGAGGCAATCTATGGATGTTTCTCTTCCTCTCTTTCTCCCTCCCTTCCCTTCTCTATAAGAATAAGTAAATAAAAATTTAAATAATTGCTTAAAATAAGGTCAGCAAGGCATCTTTAATACTATTTAGTGGATATCAAGAACTCTAAAAAAAATACTCCTAAGTAAAACAGCGACTGCCAAAATGTAATCCCCCCTTTTATATCTGCTCAACCATCCAGAAATATTTTTTCTTTTGAAGATTATTCTATATTAGCCAAGTACTTTAAATTATAGATTGTCTTTACACTGAAAGTTAGTAAAATATGACCTAACTCTATTTAGAATACCTACCATTTCTATGTACAAAGAAATTAAGAATGAAAGAAACAGTAAAATGTTAGCTCTGTAAAATTTCAAGTGAGGCTTTCCTACGGGACCAGAATTTTCACTGGTTGCCACTCAATGGCCTCCTAGGTGTTAAATGAGGAGCCACACACCTGATGGCACTGGACACCATGCAGGTGTGCCCCACCATCAGAAACACACTTTTCTACGGTACCTCACCAAACTTGTTTGCATTACCGCAATCTTTACCACATTTCCTTTAAAATAGTGGGCTCTACTGATACACAGAAAAGATGGCTCAAGTTAAAAATCGCGTCTAGAGAACTTACCCGACAGAACATCCACTCGTGACAAACTATCATACAAGGTCAGTGTTTGCAAAGAGTACAATTTACTTGAACTTCCTTTCCTTTTTACAGTGGGCAGTGCTGTGTTGGACTCTGGCAGTAAAAACAGAAGGGTTAAGTTCCTGACCTCATTCTATTTCAGTGACTAAATGAGCACACCGCCCATTAGGAAGTCAGAGTTCACAGTGTAGAATTGGGCAAAAAATGAGGCACCACAGCCTGTGGTCTCCCCGACCAGAATCCCTCTGAATTAAATACTTTAGTCATATCAGATGACACGGGGGCATCCCTAGGTATCTTCTGGAGTGTCTGAGACTGCAGAGATGATGCAGGCAGAAATGTGTGTTGTAGGCCGAAACATGCCTGCCTCCGTCCACAGTGTACACCGACACGTTTGCCAGTGACCGTGTTTGTAGTTACACACACAAACACGTATCCGGGGATCCAGACCTAGACCCTTTCTTATTATAGCAGCAGTTAGAGATTCTAATTTACATAAACTCCCAAGGTTGTGAAAGCAGCAGCCCATGTGGAAAGCAATTCTGTCAACAGAGTGATTCATTTAAAAAATATTTCAGCCTGCATGTCATGCGCTACCACATTTTGTGGTAAAAGTCTGGCTTTGGATCATCCCATTAATCCGTTTACATTACATAGGTGTGAGCAGCTTATATCATAACCAAAGGACCCAACACACCTCAGTAAGTGCATGCTTCTCAAAAACTGACAGCCTCCCCGAAACCTAACAGGAGCAGCATTTGTGTGTTTTGTGCATGCCTGCCCTCCTCCAGCATGGCTCCAGTTTTCCTCTTGGGTGCCTAGTGCCATCCTGCACAGCCTCTCTCACAGTTTAATCAAAGAAAAGTATAATTACACTAGCAGGACGCTAATTTTGAAAAGACATTAGCCACGCCACAGTCACTTCATTACTCTGCACTTCAGAAGCCAGCAATGAACACGAGGGATCCCAAGTATTATTTGTTCTTTCAAGGGGAGCAAGAGAACCCGCCTGGTTGATCGGAAACTCTGTCTGCCCAAGCAGGTGCAAGTATCAAGAGAGGCAATGAGCTTCAGGCTGGCCAGTAGCTGATGCTTTCCCTGCAAGATCTGCTGCCTAAAACTTTTCCACGACCTTCCGTGGCCCTCCCGAGTGTGTCCGGTGAGCTGATTCACAACTGCCTGGCGGCTCCTGCGAAATGTAAATTCACATTGGCGCGTCCACATCTGCAGAGGCTTCTGCCTGGTCCGTGCGGAGCTGTCCCTCTTTCTTGGCTCCGGAATCGCTGGCAGCCTGTCATTCTTTCACCACCCCGTTTCAGATCGGATTTGGGGGCGCTCCTCTGCTCACACACACTCAGAAGACGCCTTTGCACGACCCTCCCCCACCTCTACATTTTGAGTATTAGGCATCACTCCAAGAGGGGCCAGCTGTGGCACTCCAAAAATCACGGCCATGTTTTACTCTGAATAGACACCATTCAACAACTCCACAAGTCCCCAGGGCGCTGGGAGCTCTAGCCAAGGCCAAACCACCTCTACAAAGTGAACCCACGTTTGTAACGCAGCCCAGCAAAGGCTATATCCTATCATAACGCAAGGGTATGAGAACAGCTAAGAAGCCCACATCGCTAAGAAAGCAGGTGCAACAATCATTTTAAATCTAATTACGCTGCCCCTGACAAATACCCTAAGACCCCTCCTTCCTAAGAGAAAATCCCAAATTTGCCCCTTTCCAAACCCTCATTTCAAACGCCCCGTTTCTGGGAAGTATATATACATCAATGCTATATACACGGATGCAGTCCGGTTTGGCTCCCGGCAGCACTCTGCAAAGTGCCGGGCGGGCGGGTGTCACGCCTGTGTAGAGGGCTGGCATCCCCGCAGTTCTCCAGGCAGCAGACGCCGACGGTGCCCGCTAACTGAGGACCAGCAGAGCCACCTCCCCGCCTCCCGCGCTTGTTGCCAGCCCCAAGAGCCCCAGCACTCACCGTCCCGGGTGTCCTCCCCCCGACTGCAGTTGCTGCAAATGTGTTTGATCTCCTTGCCTAGTTGACAATGGATCACAAAGGACACGTTGTTGTTGTTGTTGGGGGCGGGCTCCTTCAGGGGCTTCATCTTCAGCAAATAAAAAGCTTTCTTTTTGGATCTCTGGGCGCTAGAGCCTGGCACCGCGCCCTCCCTGCAGCGCTGCGAGCGGAGCGCAAACCTCCAGGGCTCCGCGGCCAGCGTGGGCTCCGCCATCCGGTCCCCGGACGCCCCGGGCCGGGCTTTGCTCCGGGCCACGCGCTGCCACTCGCGCCCAGCCACTTGGCCAGCATGCCCCCGCCCCGCCCCAAACCGGCGTCCCTACCACGGTGGGGCGGGTCAAGGAAAGCCGGCGGAAAGGGTCTTGACCTCGCTGACCTAGCTGCCCGAGCCAATCCGAGTCCCTCCGCTGGAGGAGGGTTTCCGGAGGGTACTACGGAGTCCTACCTGAACCTCAAGTGCACGTCTTGCCGTAGCCACCCCACCCCTCTGGAAATCTCAGCCCCAGCACTTGGAGCCTGCAGGTTTTGCAGCTACCTTCACTCTCTCTGGGGCTCCAGGGAAGAACGCCAACCTCTCCCTCCCCCCTTTCCTTCCAGGCTCAAGTGGCCAAATGAAAGCAGGGCATACCACACACAGAAGGCATCTCCACTGGGAGCCCTCCGGGTGCAAGCGCCTTTCTTGGGCCAGAAGGAACAAGAGACCTTTCTCTAGTGGGTCTAACCCACAGACCTTGACATTCAGTGGAGCCCGCAACCTGTTACAATGTAATTGATGTTTTCACCCTCAACAGAAATTCCCCAACCTGAAGAGGATCTTATTACACCAATGTCATTAAAACTTTGAGTAAAATGGAACAGAAAAGGCTGCTTTTATCAAAACTCAGAAACAATAACTTGCAACTTTGGGATCCCAGCTAATCTGGCTGAGAACTCCCCGGCTGTTTTAGCAAAGTGAGTAAGACTTAGCAAGGGAGTTACATCCGTGGCTCAGTAATAACAGCTACAAGTTATTGAGCCTTTTTTGCTATGCACTAAAAAAACAAAAAATCACACTATGTCTGTACAAGAGCCCCGACTCAGGTATTGTGAATCGTACATCACTACCTTTTAGAGACTAAGATTAGAGAATCCTCATACCCCAACCCGCTTTGGTGCTTATTTAAAAAAAAAAGAGTGTGGGCCCCCATGCCTTCAGATTCTGGTTTAGTAGGTCAGTAGGGCCAGGAATTTGTAGCTTTAACAAAACCTCTGCATTGATCTTTGTGCCAGACTTAAGTGGGAAAACAGTTGTTTGCAGCCAGGGGTGTCTGACCTGGAGCCTATGTCTTCCCAGCACACCCACTCCCTGGGGTCCACCATTCCTGCCCTCCTTCCAGCCCACTGAGAGTGTCAGTTAAAGGAACACTATCACTACCAGCTTTTTCCAGAAATTTCCCTAGAATTAATTTTATAATACCCTGTGACTGAGACTTCCACAAAAGTCAGGTCACTGCTAGTCTTTTCTCCAATGGGGCAAATTATACATGCATTGCTCACCTCACAGGTAAAAGTGTCAACAATTCACTGGGGACACTAAATTCTGTGTTATAATATGCTTTTAATTATTCCAATTCTACCACCCGTCATTTATACTACTTCTCATCCGCAGAGTGTTCTGCCCAAATCAGCACATTCAGAGTTTCGTTTTCATGCTGCAGTTAGGACACTTTGATACCCACCAGCACGGCCTGCTCTAGGACGCATCAGGAGCTGAAGTGGAATCTAAGTGTTGGACTTGCACTCTCTTTAGATCACAACCAAGTCTCTCCTCCTGCCCACCAAGGCCTTGAGGGACACCTCCCTTTTTGGCTGGATTACCAATCAGACAAGCTACAGGTAAGTCTCACTATATCTGCTCATGTCAGATTCATGTCACTTGGTCCCTGGCCTTATCTTAGAGGTAGCAAAGGACCCATTTGTTACACTAGTGGAGTGTATGAGGAAATTTATTGCTTTGTGTTATAGGCAGACACTTACTATTCTCTTTTCCTAATCCTCAGGTGTCTCTCCAAACTGAGTTACCTCTTAACTTCCTTCTGTATTACATCTTTTCTTAAATGAGTTTTTTTTAACTGCATGCCTACTGTCTGCCCGGCTGGTCAGAATTTTGGGCCTGTATAAAGCCTGCATGGTCTTATCAAAACAGCTGAGCCCACAGCAACCTTTTATTCACTCACCAAACACTAAGCCAGACCTCAGGGCCCTCAGTATCTTTGTCTTAATTGGCCAAGTGGCACTGTAACATAGAAAACACTGACACAGCCACCAGCTTAGGCTTCAGTATTAAAGGAGATGCCCCACAATTGTAGGAGCTCTTTACTCACATTAAGTATGTAAAAAAGACTAAGGTGTACCTTCAGAGGGTTATTTCCTTGTTACCTGATCCATCGGCCTACACTATCTCCTCTGAGTTTACAGCTTCTGACTGTGTGTTCAATATAATATTCACTAGCCACAGGTAGCTATTTACACTTGAATTAATTAAAATGAAAAAAAATTAAATTTAAGTTCCAGAGTTGGGCTAGCCATGGTTCAAGTGCCCTTAAGTCACATGTATTAGACAGGGTGGATGGTAGATAGAACATTTCCATTGTCCCTGAAAGTTTTGTTTGACCATGCTGCTCTTGAAAGACGTATGATGTTAGTATCTTGGGCTGAACTCAGAAGCTGAAAAGTGTTATCTCCTATTGTTACAACAGAAGCTGGGAGGGGAGGGGCCTGGATGGAATGAATGTATGGTGATGCTGGCAGCAGTTTGGAAGACGGTGGGTGAGTCTGGAGGCTTCCAGCACCACCTTTCCTCTGATCCTCAGCGGGCGGCTGGGCAGATGCGCACATAAGTTTGGCATTTTGTTCTTGACCCTGCTCCGTACCCTGAGCATTACCTCAGTGAAGGCTTCTTCTGATACTCATTACTATAATGTCCCTGTAAGCTCTCAATGCCAAGAGGTGTCTTACACAGACTCTGTGTTTGTCTCATCCCATAAGACAAAACTATATTTAATTAGGATCCCAGTATTATGACTAAGAAAAAATATTGTGAGGTTCTGTTTTTTTTGCTTTAATTTTATTTTTAAAAAGATTTTATTTACTTATTTTTAGACAGAGAGGGGAAGGGAGGCAGAAAGAATGGGAGAGAAACATCAGTGAGAAAGAGACACACCCCCCAACCAGGGGCTGAACCTGCAACAAAGGCATGTACCCTGACTGGGAATCAAACCGATGATCTTTTTCATTGCAGGATGATGCCCAACCATCTGAGCCACACAGGTCAGGGATGTTTTCCACTTTTAAAAGGACACAGGGAAACATGAAAAGGAAGGACAGTCCAAAGCATTCCATCACTTGTACCAGGGTTCTCCACACCAGGCCTGTGCAGCTTGCATGGAATTTTTACCCGATGATTTAAATGGGAAAGAGTCCCTGTGACTCGTTTCAGTGTCACTTAGCTGCATGGTGATTTCATTCCCATCCATTCTTTAGGACACACTCAACTCATAGGACGCCCTCCTTGAAACTTGTTGTGGTGCTAAGACCTTGCTACTCCAAGTGCAATACCATAGACCAGGAGATCCTAGTTCTGTGGGAGCTTGGAAGAAATGCAGCACTTCAAGCTGTATTCCAGAGTCTGCATTTTAACAAGACCACCGGGTGATTTACAGGCACATTAGGTTTGAGAAGTACATCCTAGCAATCAGAGCAATCATAGTATTAAGTTCCCACCAGTGGAACGCACATTTTTGTCTTTAAGTACATAACAAATAGGACCCCTCATCTCACAGAAGTTAAAATATAATAAAAGAAAGGATGCAGACCTGGATGGTGCGGCTCAGTGGACTGAGCACCAACAGGAGAACCAAAATGTTCCTGGTTCAATTCCCAGGCAGGGTACACACCTGGGTTGTGGGGCAGATCTACAGTTGGGGGTGTGGGAGAGGCAGCAGATCAATGTTTCTCTCACACATTGATGTTCCCCTTCCTCTTTCTCTCTCCCTTCCTCTCTAAAAATAAATAAACAAAATCTTTTTTAAAAGAAGAGAAAGAGAGGATCCACTCAATGAAAGGACGTATAGGAGTAACCAAATACACCCAGCTGAAAACATGTGTGCAAATCTGTAATCAGGAGCAGCCATGGAGAAATATGCATTTAATATCTGAATGGGAGCCCTGTGTAAAGGGACTTCTCTGTGACTGATGTGGAAGATATGGAGTTGATGAAGGAGGAATTCACTGGGTAACTTGATCTGAAGCACGAGGAGGGAGTTTTGGAGGCTGTGTGGGGAGGAGGCAAGTTCTTAGGCTTCCAGGAGTTCAGGGTAGAGATTGGTCAAGGATGGTCATTAGCCTGCAAGACAGTGACTAAGAATTAGGCTTTCCAGAGGACACCACTATTTTGAAGATGGGAAGGCAACTGAAGACCTTAAAATCCCCCAGTTCTGAATGTGAGAAATGGTGTGCAGTCAACTTGGAACAACGATGTGGCTCTGCTCTCTGCTTGTCTGTGCCCTGCCCTACCTTAAGTGCTCAGCAGTGGTTAGGCTAAAAGGAAGCCAAAATCAAAGTTGAGGGCAGAAATTTGGAAATGCTCAGATAAGTGCTTTAACTCTCATGAAAAGGGTAAAAACATAAAATGTCAATGCCAATACAAGGCAAAGCAGTGGAACCACTTAAAGAGGGGATAATTGTACTTACATAAATCTCACTACACATATTTGATATAAGTAAAGATTTTTTTAAATATTTTTTCTTCCTCAATATTTTTTTCTTTGATTTATACGCATGCTACCCATTAAATTTCCTCCCTGCTTCTGTACCCTTGCTTGTTCCTGTCCTGCCTGCGGGGGTTGAATTGTTCTCCACCTCCTCCACGTCAAATCCCCGGAACATGTGAATATGACTTCATTTGGGAAAAGGTTCTTTGCAGATGTAATTCAGTTTCTGATGAGGCAAGCACCCTGGACTACCTGGGCAGGCCCTAAACCCAATAACAAGTGTCCTTATAAAAGACACATAGAGGAGAAGACAGACCGCAGAGGAGAAGGCAGTGTGAAGATGGAGGCAGAGAATGGAGCAGTGCAGTCACAGGAAGATGGCAAGGAATGGAATCTCCCCAAGAGCCTTTGGCAGGATCTCAGTTCTACCGCCACCTTAAATTTGGACTTCTTTTCTCTCGGACTGGGAGAGGATAAATATTTTGTTCTAAGCCACTACATTTGCTGTAATTTGTTACAGCAGCCCTAGAAAACTAATGCGAGGGGGGACCCCCCCAAATAGAATTATTTTCTGGAGGGCAGGCCCCTTTGTAGTATAGGCTTCCCCTGCTAGGTGAGTGTTCTGGCAACTTATATGTATCAATGGACCAGCTGGTGTTGTTGTGAGAGGCTGTGTTCAGCTTCAGCGAATTTTTGTTTTGAAGGCTTTCGACAGGTTTGCCCATTTCATGATGAGCGATTCATGAGCACACATGCCCACCCCATGCTGAGTGTTCCATTCTTGACCAAAAACCCCAGCATGATCCCCAGGCCCCACCCTCCCTATTCACCCAATCTCTCCTCGAGCTAGTTTTTTTTTTTGTTTCCCAGGATGAAAAAAGTCCTCAAAGAGAAACGTTTTGCTGATGTGGAGAGGTGAAACAAAAAATGGTAGAAGTACTAAAATGCATCAAAATCAACGAGTTCAAAAACTGTTCGAGCACTGGAAAAAAGTCTCAATAGATGTATTACATCAAATGGAGAATACTGTGAAGGTGACTGAAGTTTAAATGTGTAAGAATAAATGCACAACTTTTTATAAACAAATCCCCAGTTTTTTGGTTTTTCCCTCATACATTCCCTAAGTACGAATGTGTTATATTTCTAGTATAGGAATAACATCTATTTGTCTCTAAGTTTGATCTAAATATGTCATATGTTAAAGCCAGAGCTGTAAGCTGATCTACAAAGCACAGGGTGTAAGTTACTTCCAAACGGCTCACAAACACAGAATCGTGCCACACTGCTGCTGTTTTGGTTTGTGCAGATGCTGGCTGGAAGTACGGAATGGAATCCAAGTAAACTGTCACTAAGAGGGGGGCACAGCTTCCAGGGTGTTTTTAATGTACATACGTGTATGCTGCATTTGTGTCCTGAGCAAAGAGACATGCGCAGAGCGTGCTGCGGGAGGCCAGTGAAAATGTTTGAGGCACGTCAGTGATGTGTGAGCAGGGCTCATCTGCAGTCCTCGTGCACGGGCACAGCCGTGTGGATGGGTTACGGCTGGCATCTGCTCTAATAGGTTGAGTACCCTCTCTGACTGCTGCAAGTCTGTTTATTAAATATTTTGAGTGTCACTCCTGCAGATGTATGTTAGAAAGCAGCTGCACAATTGGCAAGCTTTATTCTCCCAAAAGAACGGCTTTCTACCAGAGTGTTTTTCTTTAAACTGTTTTGGAGCCTATAGCAAAAGTTATTTTGGGCTTAGTTTAATCTAATCTGGAAGGTTTGGGGTAAGAGCCAGGGAGAGGTCAGTGGGCAGTAGGTTTGAAGAAACAATTTCATATCTCTGTTTTTAGAATTTGAGTCATAAACATATGGTTGAAACGCCTAAATGATGTGAGCATATTTTTCTGTTTCTGTGGGGTTTTTGTTTTTGTTTTGCTAAGGGTTTGCTTTCTTCCCCCTGAAATTTTGAGTAGAAAGCAATTTTACTTCTAGGCTTGGGATAATTATGCTTAGTAAGGGGTTGTTCTGTGCAAATTGTTCTCAAAACACTTAGGAGACAGCAACCTGATGAGAAGGGAAGATTGGCAGCATTTAGACAAGACAGGTGGAGAAAGAAGTTATGGAGGGAAACCCGGCAGGAGTAAACTCCTGTCATTTCTTGACTGCAGTGTTATTTTGGATGTTTCTGTCTCTTCCTGCACAGACAGGAAGAGGAGTAATGTGGTCTAGTCTTTAAGCCCGAATGGGATGATCTTGACCATAACAGGCCATGCTGTCAGAGCGAATGTGGTTTTTGTGAGTGCAGTGGAAGGTAGATCAGGTCTGCTAGGACATTTCTGCAAGGGCGGGCATCTTTCAAGTCTGTGTTGCTTATATTCGAGGGAATCAGGCATATCTCCACACATCCGGGAAAAGACAGAGGCTAGATTAGATAGAGGTTGAGAATTGTTAAAGATCAAGAAATGGGAAATGAAAAGCATGCTGTTCTGGAGTAGTTTCTTTACATTTTGCTCCAAATGATGTAATCCCATTTTCAATAAGATTTATAGACTTGTAAACATAGCCTTATGTTTTCTTTTAAAACAGGTTAATCTGGGTAGATTTCGACACTTGAGGATATTTATCTCATCGAAATAAAAGCATTAGAACATAAATATCTTATTAAATGTGATTAGATAGCAATGAACTAAAATAAAGTCCAGCAATAAAGAAATGACTGTGCAAGTTGTGATATATTTATAGCACGATTACACTAAAAATAATGAGTTACATATAAACATGTTGGTTTAGAAGAATTTCCACAATGTGTTGTTAATGAGAAAATTGAGGTGCAGAGAACTGACTATAATATGGTTTTGGTTTTGAAAGACAAATATTGTAAGCATTAATATTGTCCTCCAAATATTTCTGATTTGATATCTTCAGGTCCATAGTAGGATTGCAGTTTGTACAATCCTCAATTGGGGTTTGAGGGTGGATGGAGCCATGTGACCAGTTCTGACACATGAGTGAGGAGCTAAAATTCAAGGTAGTGGCTCGGCTTCCTTTTGGGTTAGGGAGTGAGTTGGACCTACCTGCTGATTCACAAGGGTCATGGAGTATAAAAAGTGAACTTGTGTTATCTTAAGCTACTGAAAATTTGGAGTTGATTTTACTACATATTAATCTAGCCTATCAAAACTAATACAACAATAATACATATGCATGTGTATGTGTACAGATTTAAATGTTGCATTTAGTCATCACAGCAACACCCATAGGACGGAACTATTATTTTCATTTTATGCTTCAGGAAACAGAAGCTCAATAAGATTAAATGAATTTCCCAGGTCACACAATTCGCATTTCATCAACTAGAAATCTGAGCCAAAACATGTTTAACAGCAAAGCACACCTCCCCTTCTCCAACTGTCCCATTGACATGCCGAGAGCTGCGAGGTCCTTTTTCTTCAGAGGACCTGCAGCATTATCTAGGACGGCGGCATATGGCATCATGAAATATGATTAAGAAAGGTTACCAGACTTCAGGCACAGGACACAGAAACCTTGCCTGCCATGCACAGCAGAGCTGCTGGTGGTGGAGAGAAGGACGCATGCACAGGTTCTTGTCTATTATCCATATTGGTAGATTCCTGCGCTTTCACGCTTGAAAACAGACTGCAGTTGATACTCACTCAGGGCTAGGACTGTGTCTATGGCATGGAGAGCCCGTTCACAAAAGCTGTTGATCAGCTATGATAATTGGCCATTAGGACAGAATCATAATTGTGTTTGTACACAGCAGGTGCAGAAACAAGGTAATAGGATAATGTGACATTGGCAAGAAGCACAAATTAGCCATTTCCCTGAGCATGAGAACTTTAGTTATACACGAAGCATACTGTGTGTGTGTTGAAGGGCCATAGCTGTGAGTACTAACTAAGGGGAGATTTTTAGTGCTTATCACAGGTGTATAAGTGTGGGACATGCAAATTATTTCTTCTGTGGAAAAACTATGGTCTTATTCATTGAGAAACATCACGTTATGCTCTAAGGCTTGTAAAATGAATGATCAAAGGAATATCTCTTCTTCTAACGAGCTAGCCTGTTTTTCTCTTCCCAAAACTCAGAATCCTATGATCTGTTGAGCTTCTAAAACAGATTTTTTACACTAGAGAAACTGTGCTGAAGAAGGATATTTATTTTTATACACTAAATGTCAATAAGCCTTTCCTCTGAGACACCTATTTATCCACACAAATTATTGTAACAGTTTGTGGCCACTGTACATGTGAAAGGAAGCTCATTTACAGGAATTGAAGGGTGAATGAAAAAGCTAAGAGAGATCATAGAGTGTGTCATTGTAATTTACGAGTAGAAGAATGGAAATGCCTGTATAGATAGATAAGGATAGACTCTAAAAGCCCAGTTAGGGTAACAGTGATAAGTTCACAAGGACAGATGATCCCCTGCAGGGGGGAAAGCAGGAGAACTGTCCCTTGGTGAGTTGGTGAGCTTCCAAGTGCCACAGACACTCTGCTGCTTGCTTTTAAAGAATAGTAGATTAAATACTTTAATTTTATATTTATTTATAAAGTATAATCACCTACTAACAAATATATTAAAATGAAATGTTATGTAATATTACATAGTTTATGTATATTTTATATTTTCAACTAAAAATGATTACGGAATCCTCACAATTCCAAGATCTGAGGTGTTCTGGCCACCACCTGCCCAGGAAGAAGCCGGAGACATGAAGGAAGTGTCCCAAGGCCGTGTGGTGCAGACCGGGCAGAGCCCAGGCCTGATACGGATGACGGCCAGGCTCAGAGACGCGGTCACTCTCACGACATCATGCTGCTGCCCAGAAGCTCGCCCACGGGAGAGAGGATCTTACGAAGATAAGTGTCTTTCCAAGTCAATCAGGAAGAAATTTCTGGAGGACCTTCTGAAGTGGAAGGGCAAACCTGTTTAAGTCTCCCCACTTACACTGAAAGTAAATCTACCTTTCTGTGTAATGATTTTTTTAAATTTTTTATTTATCTTTAGAGGGGAAGGGAAGAAGAGAAATATCAATGTATGGTTGCCTCTGGTGCGTCCCCTGCTGGGAACTGGCCTGCAACTCAGGCATGTGCCCTGACCGGGAATCGAACCGTGATCGTGTGGTTCGCAGGCCGCGCTCAATCCACTGAGCTACACCAGCCAGGGCCCGTGTCATGAATTTTTAAAAAAGGATTGAAATAAATATTCTTTTATTCCCAAGTCTTATAGTTTATTTTTTAAACATTTTAAAAACATGCCCTTTTAAAAAACTCATTAGGTGAAAAAAAAGAATTCTCAAACTTTGACAAAATGATCGATTCTTAGGAAATGTGTGAGTATGATTTATAAAATGAGGGAAACATTCAGAGTAAGAACACTAAATCAACATATCTTTATATCTTACCAAACCTAATGAATAGGAGCTATTTAAAGGAAATCTTGCAAAAACCTTTAACTATGAGAACTCTCTTTCCCAGACCCTCTTCTCTTCCTTTCCCAAACTGATGATATGTCACGTCAGGGAGACCTGCAGCCCCCAGGTCAACATCCCCCAGTTTCAAGAAAACAGCCATGACCTTCAGGCTAGTATCCCCTCCCCAAAACAATGTTAATACTTTAAAGGAGAGATACCGTTTGCTCTTCCTAATTCTAATCTCAACTTTACCTCAAAAAAAAAAAAAAAAGAAGAAGCCCTGTTTTATTTGTAAGAGAAGGTACAGACTTTGCTCCACAGCATGCCCAGATCTGAGGTTGCAAAGTTGAAAGTTCACAGGCATGCTCAGAGGCAAAATGCACATGAATGACAAGCATCACTGGTAAGGCTTTCTTACTAATATGTTCATGAGCCCATACAGAACATACTAGTGTGCTTATATGTTAGGGTCTGCTAATTTTTCTTAAATGGCACATATTAAATCAACTGTGAGTTGTTCAGAGCATTTTATACACAATTTGGGAACTATTACTCATCATTAAATTCATTTAGAATAATCTCCCAAGGCAAGCATTGGCAAAACTAACCTTTGTTTTTGACAGTTGTATACATTTATCCAATAGCAGACATCACTTCAATCTTAACATACTTCCAAACAGAGACAGGCTTTTTTGTTACTGTGTTTTAAGCATAAGAGTGATACAAGAAACAAGCAATAATCATAGGGAATGCCTTCTGCTTCAATTTTTCCTCAGGTTTTGTAAACTTGTAAATAATAAGAGATAGAGATATGTCCACACGTACAATAGTATTGAAATAAAAAGAGAGCTGAACTGTTTTTCTGTAGATAATATCCACAACTAACAATGAAAGCAAGCAGAAATGCATACAATGCTTTGTAGTGTTTGCTGGCATTTTTCCAGGTCAAGAAAGAAATTGGGTGGCTGAGTTAATATAGCAAGCAGTTTTCCTTTACTGTAGTAGTTGCTAAAAGAGATGGGCAATGTGCTGCTTGTGTTCTCCAAAATGACCTTAGCTCAGAACTGCATAAAACAGGGCAAAGATCTGTAAGCCAGGAAGGAAAGGATGCATTGCCTGCAAATTTATAGTTTGGGGTGTTAATTGCAAATACAGCATAAGTTTGGTAACATAAAGAGACTTCTCAGCCCTAGCTGGGTAGGTTGGTTGGCTGGACTGTCATCCTGATAGATTAGGATTGCAGGTTCAACCTCAGGTCGGGGGCACATACAAGAATCAAACAATGAAGGCATGAATAGGCGGAACACCAGAGCAATGTTTCTCTCTCTCCTTCTTTCCCTCTCTCTCTAAAAATCAATAACCAGAAAGTTTTTTAAAAATCTACTGCCCAGAGCTATTTAGATCAGCAATTGTTGATCTTCATTTTCAAATCCAGATTGCTG
Organism: Sturnira hondurensis; assembly: GCF_014824575.4. Classification (NCBI taxonomy): domain Eukaryota; kingdom Metazoa; phylum Chordata; class Mammalia; order Chiroptera; family Phyllostomidae; genus Sturnira; species Sturnira hondurensis. The sequence continues at coordinate 2,205,223 of NW_028096448.1, read as the reverse complement.
CTACTATCCACACTAATCACCGTCAGTGTCGCCTGGACCACAGCCTCCAGTTGTGGCCGTCTGACAAATGAGGGGAATTCTTCATGAACATCCTGATTGACCGCTGGCTCAAATATGATCTGGAGGATCAGGGAACATAAAAGTTTCAAACTAAAGGGAGAAAGAGGAGAGAAGACCAGAAAAAAGAGAACACTTCCTCAAAGTGAGGGCACATCCTTTATTGGATTTCACTTCCCAGGCTGCCAGAAATTTTTACTGAGAGGTGAAGTTTAACCAAGAAAAGAAACAGATTTTCCTTTTATGGTAGAAATCATATTTCAGAACATTACAGAGAATCCTCGATTATGCTGGTCTGCTATTGCAGGTGTGCTGCCGGGGGAGGGGCATGAATCAAACTGATTTGCAACATGTTGTCTTATTCTGAAATTCAACAGTCTGGCCCCAGACCATTCTCCGCTTCTCCTTGGGCAAATCCTTGCTCCTTCCCAGGGTGTACATTCCTCCTTCTCACCTAAACTTGAATCCTCTGTGCTATCTATAATCACTCCTTCATTTTCTGAGTACAGTAACCAAGCCTTATGAATTCTTCTTTCTATTCCTTCTCTCATGTGTGACAAAACCCCCCAGACTTGGGGGTGGAATGAAATGGGGTTTCATTCTTTAGAAAATGAATTAAAGAGACAACTTTTATTAATTTTGTGGGTAAGAATCCATCAAAATAATTTGCAATTTTTTAAGGATATATTACAGTATTACTTTCACCAATGGACAACTTCTCTGGACACCATCTTTCCCCTGATTCCTCCATAAATCTTTTTCAAGAATCAATTCTCCCAGAAAGCAAATCGAGTTAACTTGGATTGCAAAGATAAAAACTTTCAGATTTGTTTGCCTTCCAGGTGATCAGTATATTCTTTGATGAATAAAAAGCAGGGTTTGGTCTAGCAGATGATTGCTAAGGCCTCTCCAAATATGCAATTCTTGGACTGTAATAGATGTTTAAGTGCAGCAGTTGGAAGAGTGTCTTGAGGAGGAGAGGCCCCTGAAGACCTGACTGTATTGGGAGAGGAAACTGGCTCTGGCTAGAAGCAAGAGCTTTTGGTGTGTGTTTTGCCTTTCTGAAATACCAAATCTTGACCTACAGCCACGAGAGGACTTATCTTCCTCTACCTTGCATATGTCCTACCAACCCATGGTTAGCTACTCCAGGAGACTCCCAGTTCCCACAATACTCTCTGAATTCACTAATTCATAATACTATTAATGATCTATTATAATAGACACCAATTAACTGCTAATGATTTATCTCCAGGGTAAAAAGCCAGGGCTATGAAGTTGATAAAAGGATGAAGTAAGGTAAGGACGATGGGAAGTAAAGCCAAATAAAGCATCACTGCACTGGCTACTGCTTCACAGTGACCAAGGAGAGAGACAGTGCGGCTGGATCCTAAGTGAGGACAGCAAAATGGGGCCTCAGAGCAGTGCATTGGGAAGAAAATGCCCACTTCTCTCCTCATGTCTAATTCTCATGGTTCAACTTCTCTCTGCATGAGTTTTCTCACCTGTGAAATTGCAGCTAATCTCAGTACCTACCCCAGGGGGTCATTATGAAGGTTGAATGAATGAATACAAAGAAGCAATGTGAACAGGATCTGGTATCCAGTATGGGCTTAACAACTGTTAGGTACCTTATTGTTATTACCTTCCATGTCTCTTAGTACTTCATATTTTTTTCTTATTACTTCTGTAGGGTTCACTCTGAGTGATTTCCTTAGATCCTCCAGTTTATTAATTCTCTTTTTGGCTGTGTCCATTCTGCCATTTAATCCAAAAACTTAGTGTTTAATTTAAAAGGCTATATAATTTTTATTTCTAGATGTTGTAGTTGTTTCCTTTTTTAGTCTGTGTTTTGTTTGTTTTTCCTAATAGTCTCTTCTTCCACAATGGCTCCTATTTCTTCTTTAATTTCATTGTAAGCATCTATGTTGTATAACAACCTTTAGATTTTTTGCTTATTTCCAGTTCTTCTTTTGTTGCATTTGGGACTCTTCTTATTGTGGCCTATTTCTTCATGTGATTTGAAATTTTTTACTGTGAATTTGTGTTCAACAATATAATTTTTCATTCCCTAGAGTCATTTTTCACTAGCTTCTATCAGTGTTCCAGGGATTCTAATGGCCTGGGGAGGGGGGAGGACATGGAATGATGTTTGCTTTCAGCCCTGGGATTTCTGAGTCTTGTGGGCATGTGAATCTGAATCCCACACAAAGAGAAGCCCAGACTTGCTGTTTTGATTTCTCCCGGGGGCCTTCCTGTTTCTACTCAGATCCCCAGAGCTTAAGGCTTCCTACTACTACCCCGCCTTATAGGCAGAGGTTGTTTTGTTTTCTTGTGATTTTCCTATTTCCAGGTTTAAGTATGTGCAGGCCCTCGAGAAGCCTTCCCTTAACCAGGGTCTAAGCTTATTGTCTGAAGCAAGGCCAAGGCCAAGGCCACATCTCTCTTTTCATTAAACTGGACATTGAAACTCCAGCTCTCACTGCCCAGGGTATATATCCAGGTTAGGCACCCCACAGAAACATCAGTTTAGCCCACTTTGCTGCCAAAAGTCCTTTTATTGTGTCTACACACTTGTCACTTTCACTGGTGAGTAAGCATCTTTAAGGCAAGAACCACAATTTAATAGTATCCATCATTTTGCTCTTCTTTGTTTTCCCAGCCTCTAGCATAAGCCCAATAAGTACTTGGTAAGTCAGAGCTCTGCAAATACTGGATGAATGAAAAAACAAATGACTTTAAGTGAGTTTGACATCTACTAGAAAGTTCCCTACAACCTGTCACTTGCAGCATGATGTAAAATATTTACAAGACACGTGTTAGAGATGTCCCAGAGAAAACTGAGGCTTGGAAAGAGACACATGGAAAAGTCCGTGGTACCTGATTGTTCTGACCTGATATTTAACTAGTTTTCTTCCTCACTGTTTGAAACATTGTTTAAATTAAGTTGTTAAAACTGTATTAAGATCCCAAAATAGCATTGAGATGCTGTATATAGCTTCAGGCTACCTAGTTACACAGTGAACTGAAATGAAGCAAGAAGATTTTTGGCAATTTAATGAACATCTTTCTTGATTTCCAATTTCTTGAAAATTCGGGGATGCTTCGTTTTCAAGTTTCTTACACTGCTAAAGGGGGGCCACTCTAATTTGTCCCTCAACATCTATCACTGGGGGGCTTGGGTGGGGGCAATTGGAGGGGGGAGAACAGGAAAGAAAAGCCTTGTCTTTCATTAACCTAGATCTTGCCCTTTTCCTCAGCTTACTTTAAGTCACGTTTACATTTTGGACATGGCAAATAACGATGCATATGGTGTCAGTAGATTTTGGGATGTAAAAAAATAGCAGATACTAATTAGGATCGAAAGACTCTTCGTAATAGTGATACACTCATATAGAGTTGTGTCACAAGGTCATGTATTATGCTGTAAAATAGGCAAGGTTTATCACCTGGAGTAATTGATATTTTCATAATTTGAGATCCTGCTTTTAAGAAAGTGTATTTACGCCTCCATCTTGGCCAGAAGTCCTAAAGAACTTATGACACATAGACATGAACTAAAGGGGGAGGAATGTAGGGGGAAGGGGGTGTGCAGGGTGGAGGGGAATGAAGAGGGGGAAATGGGACAACTGTGATGACATAATCAATAAATATATTTTTTAAATTTAAAAATAAATAAATAAATAACAACAAAAAAGAAAGTGTATTTATAAAATGTTGTTCATGTGACTGCACTCTACCTGCCCCAACATGATAGTTCAATCTAATTAAACTAAGTCCATTTCCTTCTCAGGGCTCAACAGTGTGTCCTGGACACTTTAGCAAATGAGCCTCATCATCCTAGTCTCGGCTTATTCCTCCAGAGCTGGTCAGCTCCATATGGCAACAAAGTGCTGATGAGGTAGTTTGAGTTCTTCAATTATAGTTTTGTTTTTAAGAGAAAGAAAAAAATACAGGACCAGGACTTTGTCGGAGACTAAATGGAAGAACAGAAGGGAATATTTTTAATGAAATCAGAGAAATGGCAGAGACTAATTTTCTGTATTCCTGGCCCGTTAAGAAAGCAGTCTGTTGGGCAGGTATTTTTGCCATAATGGAGTGAGTTGTTGTAATTAATGAACACTAACTTATGAGTCAGCTCTGTAAGTGGAAAAATTTTCCAGTATGGGGCAGTCCTGTGGAGACACATGCTGCTCTCTGCAAACCACAGCTGTCCCCAGGGTGTGCAAGGTCCCTGTCTAACCAATTTGTTTGAGTCACTCCAAATCAGTATGTCATCCTTGATCTCATCTGACTTACAAGAGAAATAGCCTACTGGCCAGTGGGAGCAATCTGCTGGTCTGGCCACACTTCTGGAAGATGGGATAGACCACAGGCTCATGACCAACCCTCCCTGAGGCCTGCGATCAACCTCACATGCTGGGCATAAGGTGGGATAGAGTTGAAGTGTCTGGTTCTCCCAGAAGATATTTTTATCCCCAAAAAGAAAAATGGAGGTCTGAGGCCCAAAGAGGTTCAGGTCCAGGTCCCGGACTCCCCACTCAGATCATTGCCACCCCTCTAGTCCCAGGTACCTGATGAGGCCATAGAAAACTTCAAGATAAATGCTTCAAAGTGGGCTTAGAGGGTTCAAGCATGAGGGGGGTATCCTGAGATGGAGGGCCTGAGTCAGAAACCCTGAGGTTACATTGCTATAAACAGCCCACAATCCCAGTATCCTATCTAGCTGGTCTGCCAGGCATTGATATGCCTTGCAACTCAGATGTCATCCCCTGGATGAGAAGTTTTGCAGGCAGAGTTCCTCACTGTTTTCTCTGTGCATCCACAGCATTTCTTTCATGCCTTAGCTCTCACTTGGCTTTGTGAGTACAGGGTGATCTCTCTCCCTCTACCTGTGAGCTTTGAGACTCTGTGCAGTGCAGTTGTATGTTGTGTTCCTTTGTGTCTCCACTACCCAGATATGTGGAATAGCAGTGATGTTTGGAAAATTAATGAATGAATGTCTTGTTCACCTGGAAATCAGCTTATGTAGTTCTGTTCCATATGCTGATTGCTAATTGCCCTGTATAGAATGCAAAGCTTTAGGTTTTTAACATTGGACGCCATGTTAAATATTCACACTGGGTGGTTAAAAACAGTAGTTTGCTCTTTAAACCTTTGTTGCAACAGCAGGTTGAGCATGAAACACACTGTTTCAGGGGATCTATGTTTCTTAGTGGGTGCTGCAAATTAAAAAATGTATGGGAGCTTTACATTCTACTCACACTGACTGTACCTTGCATTTGAACCATTCTTTCACACCTGTTATCTTTTTGAACCTCTCAAAAACCCTGTGAGATGGGTTGGCTCTTCTATTTTATAGGAAAAGAAAGCAAGACAGACTGGTTAAGTGATGCATCCCTGGTCCCCCAAATTCGAACATGACTCTGTTGACCAACTCAGAGTTTTCCCACTCTGTTTTCATAATCATGATGCCAGCCAAACTGTCTAACTACTCGGCAATCTTTTCAGATCTCCTATCTAAAAAGAGGAACAATCTACTCATGGGGAAGAGAGATAGGAGAATTGAAAGGATATTCCAATACTTTGCAAATACTACTGTTCCAGAACAGTGGTTTGCAAAGTAAACCACTGTTTACTTTGGTGGTGGTTTTCTGTGATCATCTGATGGATATATCACGCATATTCATAATGCATTGATAACTGGGTATCCAATGATCAAAGGGGAGCCTTCTGCTTCAGTACTTCATGATGAATATGGAACATGGCATCCACACACTTGTCACACCCTTTTCCTACCTACTCGTCGTAACTGATGATCTGTGTTGCTTGACTTCATGGCACATAACACTTCGAGATGATTTCCAGGTCATCTCCAGCAATCGGTCTGGATGAAAATGATTTAATTTGTAATTGCTTATGACAATTTTTCCATCTTTTAAGAAGATCTGATGGAAATGACACCTTTATTCTCTATGTCTTTTGCCCACCAATATGTACTGCAAAGAGATCCCAACCACTTATTTCCAGTGTTGATTCACACTGTTTACTTTGGTTGCTGTCACATGGTACATTCAAGATTAGAGTTGGAGGTGGACCACTGTTACCAGAGAGGTTTGCTCTTACCTAAGGCCATAGGCTAATCACTCCTTTTATAAATGCTGACAGTGGACCACCAAGGGGCCTCAATAGGAGAATATGAATGGCTGATCCAAACCAGCAAGATGGCTGAAAAAATCCCCATCATTTATGCCCTCATGATGAGAATGGGTGTTGTCGTTTTCAGATGGATGGGATTTTATGGAAATTTATTGTTAAATTTATGGTTATCTTCAGGACTTTAGAAATCGATTCTATAGTAGAAGCACCATTCACTCTTGCCTCTCATATAGCCAATAGCCAATCTTCACCCATTTAATTGATTTTTTTAAAAATGTGCTCTCTCTGCTGCTCTGTTCCTACTGCTTCTATGGCCATCACCCCTGTGGAGAGTAGTGCTCCTCCCACTGCCTCTCCTCCAACCAGGTTCGTTTGCTCAAGTGCTATTTTTATCTCATCATTATCCTCCTCAAAAATCTCCCTTGGCTTCACAATCAAGTCCACAACCTCCCTTCTGGAACAAGAAGCTGTCTTAATCTGCCATTATTTCACCATTGCATCCCCAGATCTCATTATTTCCAAACAGAAACATTTGTCCTCATCACTTTACTATTGTTCACACTACGCTTCAGCCTAAAATGTTCTCTACTCTGCCCTTTTCTCTATCTAAATATTACACCTTTTTCCAGGATGAGCTCTGATACTGTCTTTTCCTATAGCCTGTCATTAACATTCTGGTCCACAATGCTATTTTCTTCTCTGACCTATTGCATGTGCTGATATAACACATTTGGGAGCTGAATCAAATACTGTTTTGAATTGTTCTCCAGTCATTTCAATTAATTATGTTACTCTTCTATAAAAAGGCCTTCCTTAGTTCCCATTTACCCGTAGAGTAAAACCCAAATCTTTAGGATGCTGGATCCTTCTTAACCTAGTCACAATAAATTATTGGCTTTGATCTTAATATTCCAAAATATGTTCCACTTAAAATCATATATACATGTATTTTTATTGCAAATATAGTACATTCTTATTGTAAAAATTGTGTAAATGATATAAAGAAGTAGGGAAAATCTACAACTCTTAGGCAGCCCCATTAGTATCTTGGTAGGTGTCCTTCAGACGTGCTTCCCACAAACCCCTGCACTTTCACGTCTCACATTATTCCCTGTAACCTATATTGTCAAATGAATATAAATCAAGAACTATCCCAAAGCACGTCACTGGTAAAGCTCTCCCTAAATCATATGCTCACAGATAAGGATAATCCTGCTTGCCAGCTCATGGGTTTCTAATACACTGGCATCATGGTACCTGGCATACTTGCCACAGAAACACTACACACACACACACACACCCATCATCCCACCAAGACTGGGAGTTCTCTGATGGCAAGAGCTGTTTTGTCCATGCCTGTATCTCTAGCACATTGGGCAACAGAGCTGGCATTAAATAAAATATTAAGTGAATAACAAATATATCCATATTGCTCTTGGCTTCTCACCTAGTGAGTTGAAGATTGAAATCACATTCATAGGTCATTTTTAAGTTCCACAATAATAGGCACATAGCACTCCATAAACACTTGCCAGCTTTACCTGTTTCCAGAACATCATATCACTTATGATATAAATATTGCCCAATTAGGAATAAAAGTTCTGGAGCAGATTCTAGCCAGCACAATATCCAGCTCCACAACATACAACTGTGTACTCCATCTTCGTGAAGTCCCAGGAGTATCCTGCAGACACTACCTACATCAAGGTACCTACCACACCTTGCCAGCATCTCAGAAACCCCACTAATGCACCCTCCCAATCACTAGCCACACCTTCCTCCCCAAATCAGGGGAAGTTTTTTCTAGTAGTATAATTTAATTGTGCATGGTTTTAAACTTTATGTAAATCAGATCACACAATATGTATTCTAGCTTTTTTCCCCCTCTCAGTACATTTGTGGAATTCGTTTATATAACTGTAGTTTGCTACTTTTATTACTATGTGGAATATCAATGTATAGTTATATTATAATTTATTTATCCATTCTATTCTTGATAAACTTTGAGTTGTTTCTAGGTTTTAACTTTTATGAAAAATGCTCCACATGTTCCTCAATATATACCTCCACATCAACCTCCATATACATGAGGCCTGCCCAGAAAAAGTCCAGCCATTGTTAATACAATGAGAATGGTTTACGCAACATCAGTGTAACCTGGCAGTGCAGCAGAGTGGACTGGAATGTGCATGTGTGACCAATGACGACTTCACTAGGCAGTGGGGGTGGTAGACACTGTTGAGTGAGCACTGTGTGGCCATTGCATTAAAAATGAATGACTGTGAGAGTAGAGCATCAGATTTGCATCAAATTTCGCATTAAGCTTTAACATTCTTCAGTGGAAACTATTTCGATGATCCAGAAGGCTGCAGCCATGGACAACTGTTGATTGGAAAGCAACATAACTGCTCATGCCTCATGTCAAGTGCAGAGTTTTTTGGTGAAACATCAAATCACCCAGGTGACTCAGCCCCACTAAAGCCCAGATTTGGTGCCCTGTGACTTCTGGCTTTTCCCCAAACTAAAATCACCTTTGAAGGGAAAGAGATTTCAGACCATCGATGAGATTCAGGTAAATATGACAGGGCAGCTGATGGTGACTGGGAGAACTGTGGAGTCCCAAGGTGCCAACTTTGAAGGGGACTGAGGCATCACTGTTCTACGCACATTTCTTGTATCTTGTATCTTCTTCAATACATCTCTCTGTTTTTTTTTGCATTTCATGACTAGATACCTTCTGGACAGACTTTATACATACATATATATACATACATATTAATAAGTACAAAAATACCTAGAAACTAGTTCTATTTCATATTCTATAAGTGGAGGGTACAACCTGCTTAGTGTCTATAAAGTGACAAAATCAAAATAGTGATCATATTGAAAGATATCGTTCTTTGGTACACCAGAGGGGCTAGCTTAGAAGTGAGAATAATATAAGTTCTTAAGGTTAGAATTATTTATATACAATGTACATATATATATATATGTATATATTTTATATATAAACATAAGTCAAGGTTAATAGCATTTTTCATAAAATAAATGTTTCATTTTTTTATAAATGTATGCATATATAATTTAATTTGTAGCACTTTACAAACTTCTGATGAAATGGTATGTTCAATGTAAACAGTAGCCACATTAAAATGCAAATGACTGTTTTCAGTTGGAAGGAAAATTAATGGGAGTCACTTATTAAAGCACAGAAGATTCAATTGTATCTACTATCAATCAATTTTAGACCTATATTTGCTGTTTTGAGCTTGTGAAAAAGCCAGATATTTAGTTTCTTTAAGTTAATTTCTAATTTAGAGGTAGGATCTTAGGTTTAGACTTTTATATGAAGAGGAAATCTGAACTATAGGAAAATTTGGATTATTGAGAAAATTTATAGTAGATCAGGTATGAATTAGAGAAATTATAAAGAGTATTTTTCAAAAGGTAGAAGCTCCTTTTGCAACAGCATGGTTGGAACTGGAAAGCATTATGCTGAGTGAAATAAGCCAGGTGTTGAAGGACAAATACCACATGATGTCACCTTTAACAGGAAGCTAAAGAACAAAACAAACAAGCAAGCAAAATACAACCAAAGACACTGAAATAGAGAACAGGGGGACAGTGACCAGAGGGGAGAGGGGAGGGAATTTCAGAGGGAAAAGGGAAGGGATTTAGAGGAACAAATATAAAGGATACATGGACAACAACTAAGAAGGGTGGAAATGGGAGGCAGGGGGGAGCACGGGGGGAGTGGGATGGAATGGGAGTAATAGACAGAAAACGGTACTTGAAAAATAATTAAATAAATTTAAAATATATATATATATTTTTTAAAAAGAGTATTTTTCAAAGTACTTCTTAAAACATCAAGTTAGAATGATGATAATGCTGCAAAACAACAAACCTCATGTTCTATTAATGAAAGTTCTACTTCAGGTGGTNACAAATATAAAGGATACATGGACAACAACTAAGAAGGGTGGAAATGGGAGGGAGGGGGGGAGCACGGGGGGAGTGGGATGGAATGGGAGTAATAGACAGAAAACGGTACTTGAAAAATAATTAAATAAATTTTAAAAATATATATATATTTTTAAAAAAGAGTATTTTTCAAAGTACTTCTTAAAACATCAAGTTAGAATGATGATAATGCTGCAAAACAACAAACCTCATGTTCTATTAATGAAAGTTCTACTTCAGGTGGTTTCATGTGGACAGCATTTCCACTGGATACACCAGTGGGATATTGTGGTTTAGGTGACATTAGCTTCAGTGACAACCTGGCTTTGCCATGTATAGGACTAGTTCCAGAACTATTTTCAGAACTTGTATCAGAAGGCTCGAACCACGAAAAATCATCTTAATGATTTTCTCTTGGTAAAATTCTGTTCTTAGAATTCCATGAACATGCTATAAAATTTCCATGGGCTTCCCATTTATTATAAACACATAGTTCTCAAACTATGATCAATGGATATGCCAGTATTACAGATCCAGTATTGAAAGGTTTGTTTTTTCTTTATGAAGCAACCGACTTAGTTGTGCAAGCAACATTACCCATTCTTTCTCTGCAATAATACCACAAAATTTAGAACCCAGTTTTAGCAAATATTTTGTAAGTTAAGGATGTAACCTGGTAAGTGTCTAGCAGATGACAAAGTCGTGCAGAAAGTCACTCTTTTTAGGAACACCAGATGGGACAGCTGAGAAGAGAATAATGACATAAATTCCTAAAGTTAGAATTGTTGATCGATTCCATCCTGACATGACACGGCGTGTTTCTAGAATTTACCCTCTTCTCTTCATTACCACTACCGATGCCCTTCTGGCCTTCTCCAGCCAACCTTTACTTAATTTTTATGTGTGACTTTCTTCAAAGATTAAACTATTTCATACCTCCAGCCTTCTTAAACACCTGCAATGGCTGTCCATTTGCAAAAAGAGGCCAAAGCTTTTAACAATATGGCCCCAAACTATTTATGTTTTTAAGCTAAATTCTACAGACATCTCCTTAGAAATCCTACACTCTATTTAACACCAGTCTTTTCTATATCCACAGTACACACCAACACTTTTGAAACTCCTGCTTTTATATTTATAATTTCCTCTGCATGGGATGCACTTCCTTACCCCCTGTCTCTCCATGCTTCCAAATTTTTCATAACCATTAAGGTCCAGTTTAAATTCCATCTCCTCTTTGAATTAGAGAAAATATATATTTTTCCTTTTTTAGGATCTACTGAATTTTTTGGACTGTAAGATGCACAGACCATAAGACACACCTAGGTTTTAGAGGAGGAAAATAGAAAAAAATTTGAAGCAAAAATTGTGATATAATATTTAACAACATAAATAACATAGACCACTGCCCTCCCCCTCCAGCAAGCCAGGTAAGCTACATTTGGACTATAAGACACACACACCCTTTCCCCCCCAAATTTCGGGGGTGGGGGAGAAAAGTGCATCTTATAGTCCGAAAAACATGGCACTCATTATACCTTGTATTAATTAGTGGGTGACATATTTCTCTTCCTTACTTGTTCACATATTTTAAAAGCAAAAAGTAAGCTTTCTTTCAGTATCTTCAGTGCTTAGCGCAATTCTTGGCAGCAAGCACTACATTGATTTGCATTTATTTGAGTCTGTAAATTCAGAATGTTATACAGGAAAAACTTAATGGATTGGAAATCTTGGGGTATGGGTTTTGTTCTCAGCTTTTCTGCTATCTGATTGTGGAATATTAGGACTTCCCTGACTTGTTAAATAAAAAAACCTGGTCTTCATATCTTTAGGTCTTTAGCTTTAATGATCAAAGAAATAAAATTTAAAGCCCTCTTACTTACATAGAATGTAACATCTCCAGTTGCATAGTTATTGTGAATATGCGACTGATTGTAGGCAAAAATGAAAACATCTTTTGAGATTCAGAAACTGGGCAAGATGAGAAAATAGAGACTCTAACTGTGATAAAAACTGGAGTTTAGACCCAAATTTGTTGGTTTCAAGTGTAGTGTCGTTTTATGCAGGTAAATTGTCATTTGAGAGCAAACCTAGAAAAGGAGCAAATATGTTAATCTTTATAATGAGTAAATAACTAATAAGCAGTAGAAATTCATCATTTATACCTCAGAGAAAAAGAACTAAAAATAGATGCAGACAGTAGCTGGACAATTCTGCATTCCATTGAGGGACAGAACTTAGACTGTTCCAGATAGAAGCATATATGGTGTGTGGTATTGCCAGGGCAGAGCATATAGGAGAGGTCAGTTTATTCAGGGGAAGTTCAACAAAGAAGAGGCTTAAAAATAGGGATATTGGGACCTTCCAGTTAGGTGAAATGTAACATTATAGTTTATTTCAGTTTCAGTTCTGAAATTTCAAATTAATATGCAAACATTTAATCTCTTCCCATATATAATCAAGAATAGAAGAGCTTACAGAGATTTGGGGAGAAAGAGAAGAGGCAAAATAGATGTAGAAGATGAATCCAATTCAAACATGCAAACAATTTTATGGGGTTCAAGTACTGGAAAGTTGATTTGACTTAAACAAGGCCCTGTGAATGAAACACAAAAGATTGAAAATAGATTTAAAAAGTAGGTAAGTCAAGACAAGCTGAGGCTCACAATCAAACTACCTACTATAACTGTTGGCTTTTATATGGTTTGTACCCTGAAGTTTCCTCCCTCTGTGGCTCAGGAACTTTGTGGTTCAATGAGTTCACCAGTTATGTGATATCCAGTGAGGGTTAGAAATGAATATGGGTCAAAAGAGTTATTCCATGGTAAAATTATGAACTGGAAAACTCACAATCTTTTAACGAGAGTAAAAATGTCTAGCACTTAAATATGTAAAGAAAACTGCCTACATTTGAGTATGCTTTGTGGAATTCTTCCTACAGAACCAAAATAGAAATCTTCCCAATGTGAGTTTTTCATATTCTAATAGGAGAAAGGAGGGACATATGCTATTTCTTTCAATCTAAAAGTTCTTTTCCTATTCATGGTAGAAACCAGGAAGTGCCAGGGCATGCAATAATCATAAGACATTTGGCTGAACAACTCACATTAGTTTGCTTTGCAAAGGAGGCAGACATGGGGAGGGAATAGTTTTTATGGAAACGTCTTCTTTTTTCTTTTTTGTCATTTTTTTTAGTATAGTTGTCTCCATTTTCCTGAAGTACTCCCACCTACTACAACTGTCCCCACCTCCCACCCTGAATCCTACGCCCCTTTGGTTTTGTCCATGGGTCCTTTATACATGTTCCTGACAACCCTTCCCCTCCAGAGTCCCTATTATCTCCTCCCATCTCGCCTCTGCTTACTGTCCGTCTGTTCTCTATTTCAATGTCTCTGATTATATTTTGCTTGCTTGTTTGCTTTGTTGATTAGATTCCACTTATAGGTGAGATCATGCGGTATTTTTCCTTTACTGCCTGGCTTATTTCACTTAGCATAATGCTCTCCAGATCCATCCATGCTGTTGCAAAGGATAGGAGCTCCTTTCTTTCTGTTGCACAGTATTCCATTGTGTAAATGTTTCACAGTTTTTTGATCCCCTTGTTTACTGATGGGCACCTAGGTTGTGCCCAATACTTGGCTATTGCAAATTGTGCTGCTAAGAACATTGGGGTGTATAAGTTCTTTTGAAATGGTGTTTCAGAATTCTTAGAGTATAATCCCAACAATGGAATTGCCAGTCAAAAGGCAGGTCCATTTTTAGTTTTCTGAGGAAATTCCATACTGTTTCCCACAGTGGCTGTATCAGTCTGCATTCCCACCAACAGTGCACTAGGATTCCCTTTTCTCTACAACCTTACCAGTGCTGTGCTTATTTATTGATTTATGGTGACCACTCTGACTAGAATGAAGTAGTATCTCACTGTGGTTTTGATTTGCATCCCTCTGATGGCCAGTGATTCTGAGCATCCTTTTATATGTCTCTGGATCCTCTGTGTGTCCTCCTTGGAGAAGTGTCTGTTCAAGTCCTTTGCCCATTTTTTAATTGGTTGTTTGTCTCCCTGGAGTTTAGCATCTTCTTTCAGGTCACTTTCACACCAGTATTTAATTCACAAAACCCACTCTGAAAAGTCATGAAGTTCTTGACTATTTCAAAGGCCAGTATTAGCACCACTTTCCAAAATGTAGCATTTTTGCAAGAGGAGAAATCAAGTGCAATGTTGCATGAACAAACCTGACTGTTGCAGGCTGCATAGCTAAGGACTTCCGATTTGCTGTCCTGTTTGGCAAGCAATCCCACCAGTAAATGCAGGGGAAGCCAGCCAAGTTTCTGTTAAGCAGAGTGCAAGCACATCCCAGACATCTGTATAACCTGCACACAGATCAATGTGGGAGGAAGAGTAGGTGGAGCTATGAATACTGATACACAAGTTTAATTTTAAAGAAATTGCAGAGGCAGATTCAGTTCTACATGGGAATTTCTGAAAAAGTTAAATTAGACCAAGGGAAATTTATAAAGGCATATAAATAATAACAAGGCCTTCTTTCTCCTGGCTGTCTTTATCTTTGGTCTGCACCCATGTCTCTAAGAAATGGTAGAAAGAATTGGTGAAGACTTAGGAGCCATGGTCTCACACAGACAGTTTTCACAGTCAGGTAGCGGGCATTTTTTAAAAGCCTGCCCATTTCATCCCGCCCTTCTTGCCTGAACCACACATAGAAATCATTTAGTTTGTGACTCAGAAATGTGAATCCAAACTCAACACAATTTCAAAACCTAACTCCCCTATGCATCCAGTCCAATGTTTCCTAAATGCAGGCACTGCCCTGTGCTCTCTGAGAGGATGAGACCAAAGGGAGCTCATTCCCTTTAAAAGATTACAGTGTTGAGATGATACGGCAAATAGCTGAATAACAGCAAAGCGAAGAATGACTAAGGTTAATGTTGTGAGACGGAAACCATGTGTTACTAGAGTGAAAAGCTTCTTGCTTGGAGGATCTGCACATGATCCTAGGAAATGTCCTACTTAGATACCTGGACAGGCAACTGAGGGGAAGAGGGCACAGGGAAATTCTAAACATGGAGCACAGCATGAGCAAAATTAGAGGTCCCCTCTGTGGGAAAGCATAAATG
Source organism: Sturnira hondurensis (assembly GCF_014824575.4). Classification (NCBI taxonomy): domain Eukaryota; kingdom Metazoa; phylum Chordata; class Mammalia; order Chiroptera; family Phyllostomidae; genus Sturnira; species Sturnira hondurensis. The sequence goes on along the minus strand of NW_028096448.1, from coordinate 2,189,911 downwards.
CATGTCTCTGGTACTTGCAAGACACCATGGCCTTGCTGCCCTGAGGTATGGGAGTTGGGGGATAGGTGAAGGGTGAGAGATAATGTATTCTCCTTTTGGCCTGATCATTTTAAGGACTCTGGGAGATGGATACACAGGGGCAAAGGCAGTTAAATAGGCAAAATAATAAATCCTTCTAGCATTTGCATTTGGTGTGCACACACACACAATTTATGATTATTTTCTATAAGCTTTTAGAGTCACCAGCACTTTCATACTATTAGATAAAAGAGTCTGTCATGTTGAGGGCTTACTCCCAACTTATTTATTTATTTTTGCTGTGACACAAAACAACTGTGCATAATTTGACCATAATTATGTTATCATTGTACCAGCAATAAACTGAACATTTTTCTATATCATAAGAAATCTCTACTTGTGGCTAATAAATCCCACTTCCTGGGAAAGTGATTTCATTCCCGTGTTACCAGAAGGGCCATCCTCAGAATAAGAAGCAAGTCAAATCAGCCACCAAATGAGCTGTGATATTTAGCAAGCATTTGATAACTAAGGGATGAGAGAGCTTTTATTATTTGATTTTTGTTTTAGAAAGAATCATCCTGTCTTACAGAATTTCCACAATACACTGCAACATTTGTTGCATGGTCTTCTTTGGCCAAACTTGTAAGGAAAATTCACTGCATTGGATCCCCTCCACACACAAAGAGAAAAGGAATGTTTCTTGAAACAGTAATGCTTATTATATATGAGGTTCACAATGCTACCAAGTTGTGTCAGAAGGACACTGCACACAGGGAACACATGCAGGTGCATGCAAACCAGACACACACTGCCAGTCCCCATGTCTGACCTCTGGGGAGCCACTGCCAACTGCGAAGCAGAGTGCAGGAGGGCTCCCTGGACCTCAATGACCTTTTTCTCTTAAGTACATTTGCACTATGAACTCCTAAGGGTAAGATTCACTAGATGCTTTATGTCCTTAGTTCAGTGCCTAGTGCAGCATCATCACATTTAGAGAGGCAGTTAACGGATTCAGAATCACATTTCATGATTAGAATAAGGATTGAAAGAAACCATTGAAAAGGGAGAAATGAGAAGCCTGGTACAATTCTTCAAGGAACAAAATGAAAGCAGGACTCGCCTTTCCCTTTCCTCCCCCTGAAGAAAGAGAAACAAAAGTATCTGGCCAGGCAGCCCCAGGCCCTTCAGGAGCAACATGCTCAGTGGCTGGATTGGGGACTGGGAAAGGAGAGAGCCCTCTGGCCTCACCTTTCAGGTGAGAAGTCTCAAGGCTTCTCAAGGCCTCTCTCTCCTTCAGCTTCTTGCAGGCAACTTTGCATTGGAAGGGAAGGAGTGGCCATTTTTATTGGAGATCCTGGAGAGACTTCACTATCAGATGATCTGGGAGCACAGCTGGAAAAGAGAGGTATGCCAGGCAGTAGGAAAAGGAGAAAAAGTAGGATATGGCAGGGACATAGGCATGAAAGCCTGACCTGCATTAGAACAGCAGACAGTGGGGATGGTGTGATTAGATTCAGACTTTGAACACTTCCTTGGGCAGCCAGTGGGAGATGGAACCAAAGATTGGGTGGGACTTGAGGCAGGTAGAAGACCAGTCAAGGGTGCAGCCATACAGCCAGAAAGGATACGGGCCAGGTTTCTTGGGATGGAAGGAGATATTGTGGAGTATATTGGGGTACATGGGCATATTTGTCTCAAAGGCAAAGATGCTTAATTTAGGCACAGGCTTCTTTCAAAGCCCTGGTAGGGAACTTTGCAGTGAGTTCACATGGACCTGTGTTTTTCCTAAATTTCTAAAATCATATTTTTGTATTTTTTTCTTAGAAAGACTCCCTCAAAAACAAGATCTACCCCTGCTGAGAAGTACTCTATTATTTAAACACAGAGAGACTGAGGCTCAGATTTTAAATGACCACTACATTGAAGCAGGTCAGGCAGAAGAAGTTAAGAGAACTCTAGGGCAGAGCACCAGAGAAATGTTGCCTTTTTTAAAAAACTAACTGATCTATGGTATATTGCTTAAAAATGGAGATCAAACAGAGACGAGGTCAGGACAAAGACTTTCTATGAAAACACCCCCTTTCTCCGTTAGTGACGTGCTCAGCCAACTTCTGTCCTTACATAACAGCAAATTATTTTACTTTCACTTTTGAACAAACAACCATAACATAAATTGTTCCAGACTTTGTGGGACTGGAGGATTTCAACATTTTACTTTTATCATTGTAAAGCCAAGGGCAACTTTTTAACGTGTGTGTATGAGTGTGTGTATGGGTGTGTGCGTGTGTGTGTGTGTGTATGTGAGAAACTATTTATTACATGTAGGAATAATCTAAAAAATAAATCATTTCAAGTCGTTTTGTTGTGTAAATGGAGAGATGAGGAGGGGAGAAGCAATATAGCACTGTGCAGGGGTAGAAAGAGCACTGAACAGGGTGTTAGAATACTTGAATCCATAAGCTCTGTGATCCTGGTGGACAAATCTCCAAACCTTTCCAGGTCTTGGTTTTTTGCTGAGTCAAACAATAGGGTCTGGTGGAGAAGGTCGATTCTTATTTTAAGAGTCTAATTTGCGCCCTGGCTGGCGTAGCTTAGTGGATTGAGCGCAGGCCTGCGAACCACACGGTCATGGTTTGATTCCCAGTCAGGGCACATGCCTGGGTTGCAGGCCAGTTCCCAGCAGGGGACACACCAGAGGCAACCATACACTGATGTTTCTCTCCCTCTCTCCTCCCCTTCCCCTCTGAATATAAATAAATAAAATTTTTTAAAAAGTCTAATTTGCATGTAAGTCAAATCTTATTTAATATCTACCCACTGAGTTTCACTTTCCAGCAGTCTGACTGACTCCCAAAGGAGTTACACCTATACTTGGCTTTAGGAGACTATTCAATCCTCTGTTCTCCAGCACAGCACTTCTCAAAGGAAACCTGAAGTCAGCGGTTCTGCTCTCTTGTCCTGCAACACATAATGATCGAAGCTTCGAGTTCCTCGGCCAGCTGTCTCCTTTCCCTTCTGTTGCTCCTTTCTCTAGTGATTGATTGCTAAGCCTCTTCTATATTTTATGGATGTTGGCAAGTTGGTTCTCAGAAATAAACAATGGGGAGAATGAATTAAATTGTCCCATTCCTTTCACCCCACATATTTGTAAGAGCATATTTGAATGCCAAAGCTTTTCAAGGAGCACGGGGTGATCATAAAACCAACTGGCCCATTTCACACATAGCACTGGCTATGCATTAAAGGGAAGACCCAAAATAAATAAGGGAAGGCTCTTTGCCAAACTGAACCTTCTAAACCAAGCAATTAAAAATGAGCTCCCTGTTAGTTGAAATGCCATGGCATCATAACATTTTAATGTCATTATCTGAAGAATGGGTAATGAGAGAAAATGTCATTGCAAATGTTTGTACAGTGGTGTTTTAAAAGTATTTCTATGTAAATAATAAGAAGCATCCATAATTTACTAATGTACCATCCTTTTCATTCCAGTACGGATTTTTGTGAGGTCTTCTTTAATTAGCTACAAATTAATTTTCTTCTCTGTGCACATCATGGAGGTAGCATGTATATGCTGCTACACATTCAGAACATTGCCTTGTAATCTCTGGAACATCCATGGCAAGTTTAAATAAACCTAAACATGTGACCACCACTCTCTCATTTCCTGACCATTCATTTCCCATACTTCCCCCACATATTATAGCAGATGTAGTCAGCTCCCTGCCCAAATCCCACTGACATTTACTTCCATAATTAGAAAGCTTACTGGAGCCCTGGCTGGTATAGCTCAGTGGATTAAGTGCAGGCCTTCGAACCAGAGGATCATGGTTTGATTCCCAGTTCAGGGCACATGCCTGGGTTACAGGCCAGTTCCCAGTGGGGGACATATGAGAGACAACCATACATTGATATTTCTCTCCCTTTCTCCTTCCCTTCCCCTCTAAATATAAATGAATAAAATATTTAAAACAACAACAACAACAAAAAGCTTACTGGGAACACCTGCAACACTATACAGGGAGGGTATTTTTTGTTGTTGTTGCTTGTTTGTTTTTCTGACTATAGAAATAAAGGAACAAGAAGTACTGTAAAGAAATGTCACCCAAAGCCAATGATGGAGAAGAAGTATGTGAATAAATACTCAGTTTCCACACTTCTAAATTAGAATAACTTGGAAGCATGTTGCATACAGTGGTAACTGGCTTGATAATACACTTCCTGTCTTCCTCCTCTTTTCTGTCTTATCTCCCCAAACCTCTGCCAGTATTTCCTGAGAGCACCTCCCAAATGAACTACTTGTACTCAGGTAACAATAAACTACTTGTTTATATCTGAATCAGCTTCTTGGGAACCAAAACCAAGATCCAACACATAATTTCCATATTCACTAAATGTTCTGGGCTCATAAGATATTAGAACCAAAAAGCACTCAATAGTCATATTGTACAACCCTGACTGGTTTGATTTTCATATGGAAAATCTCAGATTCAGACAGACTGACCCCAAGGACACATAAGCAGTTAATGACCATTCAGATTACAACTAAACTACAGAACATCCATCATTCAGGATTGCCTGACTCTAGTCTTATGATTAAAGATATAAATAAGAAGCCACATTGAGCCTGGTAAGAGGGAAGAGACACAGAATGGGCTGGTTCCATGCCAATGTGCGGCAGTTAAAAATTGAGGGGTAGCCCTGGCTGGTGTGGCTCAGTGGATTGAGTGCAGGCCTGCAAACCAAAGGGTTGCTGGTTTGATTCCCTGTCGGGGCACTTGTTTGAGTTGTAGGCCAGGTGCCCAGTAGGGGGCACACAAGAGGCAACCACACATTGATATTTCTCTCTCCCTCTCTCCCTCTTTTCCCCCCTCTCTAAAAACAATAAATACATAAAATCTTTTTTAAAATTGGGAGTATATCTTAGTCTGGGAGGTCCCCCCGAGGGGCAGTTAATGGCAGAGAGCAAGTATCCTGAATCCCCCCAAGAGTCTATTCTGAGAGAGCTTAAGCCTCGTTAACCAGCAAGCACATTTTTGAGCTAAAATACTACTTTTAACAGTAGTCTGTCGTGGGATTTGAATTGAAGAATAGAAACAGTCCATGGTGATATGCTGAGTATAAGAGAACAAAAAATTAAGGGGATGATATATTCTGTGAAGGTGACAGGAGTTATAAAGACATGTATTATTATCATTAGTCAAAGAGACAGAATATAGAAAAAATTCTTCGTAAGAACTAAAGGAGCATCCTATTCTCTTCAGCTCACACACTTTTACTATTTAATGTTTTGAATGCATGTATTTTAAAATAAATATGGTAAGGTCTATGTACCTCTGGAACAGTGAGCTGTAAGAGCCCAGGATCCTTGAATAATAACAGATAAGCCCCTTTCTCTATATTGTGCTTTTGGTGAGAGGCTTCAAGGCTGTCTAGTGGCCTCTGATTTTGTTCATCTTGTGCTATAATTTGGTGCCTTGACTTAAGCAACTCACAAATATTGATGTAGTGATTAAACCTAGAGCAAAATAGACACCATAGAACCCTAAAAAAACAAGATACTGGCCTATATAAAAACAATTGTGAGCTTTACAAAATTGTTAGTTGTCTTAAATGACACTGTAGAAGAGAAAGTATGTCTTAAAAAATGTTTATGAGCCATAAAAATATTATCTACATGTGTGTTTGTTCTAATTTTCCAACTTTCCACATTTCTTTGGCATGAGAACTCTCTGAGGTCTTGACATATTACAGTAATCCTGCAATTTATCAACTAAAAATAATACCACCAAGGAAAAATAATATCCTTTATAACACATCAAAAATTTTAATTTATTTTAGTCTTCTAAAGTTTCAAGAGAAAGATATTTAAAATTGAAGACAAATAAATATAATATTATTTAAGTCTAGTTTTGACTTTGGTTGTTATGAATAAAGAAAATTGAATTTGTATGCAAGATCAAAATATGAAAGGCTATGTTTAGCCCTGGCTGGTGTAGCTCAGTCGATTGAGTGGGGGCCTGTGACGCAAGGGGTTGCTGGTTCAATTCCCAGTCAGGGCACATGCTTGGGTTGTGGGCCAGGTCCCTGGTAGGAGGCAACCACACATTGATGTTTCTCTCCCTCTCTTTCACCCTCCATTCCCCTCCATATATTTACTTAAAATAGATTAAAATCTCAAAAAATAAAGGAACAATATATATTTTTTAAAAAGAAAGACTATGTTTATTCCCAGACTACTTTCAAACACAGATTTCTAGAGCAGGGGTGTGGTAGGCAGAAGGTAGGCCTGTCCCCAAAGACGTCCACATTCCAATCACCAAACCCCTAGATTACCTTCCACAGCAGAAGGGAGTTTGCAGATGTGATTTAAATGAAGGCTTATGAGGTAGAGATCATCCTGGAATATATATCCAGGTGGGCCCAAGGTAATCACCAGGATCCTTACAAGAGGGACCCATGAGGGTGAAGTAAGAGAAGAAGGGGCTGTGATGACATTAGAAGTCGGAGTAAAACCATTGCAAGGAAGGAAGCACAAGCCAAGGGATGCATGTAGCCTCTCCAAGCTGGAAGCAGCAGGGAAATGAATTCTACTCTAGGGCCTTTAGTAGGAACCAGTTCTGTCCTTATCCCCATGAGACCGATTTTGGCCTTCTGACCTTCTGGATTGTGTCGCTTTAAACCACCAAATTTGTGGTAACTTCTAACAGCAGCAAGAGGAAACTAATACAAATGTATGTTAAGTATTATTGCTGGGCAATCTACCAAAGAGTTCAGCCCCATGCTGAGTGTGCTCATTCACCTAGTCTTGGGCAGCAGGGTGGAGTAGAAAGAGCAAAGCCTTGGATCCTACAACCCCTCAGTTCCAATCCTGCCCCAGCCACTCACAGTCTGTGCTTACAGGCAAGTTACTTCACCTCCCTAAGCTTGAATTGCCCCCAGGTAAAGAGTGGATGTCTATATTTCAGATCCAATAGAATTACATCCTTATTGTGACCATACTAAAGCACTCAGGAAAAGTCAAGAGGCCAGTAGGTTTTTGTGAGATATAAATGAGATAATATAGATACAGCATCCACACAGCATTAATGCACAGCAGATGCTCCGTAGGGGTTAGTTGTGTTCACCTCACTCTCAGGCAGCAGGAGTCGTGTGTGATGCTACTGGGAGCTCTCTGACATGCAGTGCCTGAGTCTACATCATCATTACCTTCCTGCCTCAACTGGGAGAGCATCAAAACTTCTCAGCAGAATTTATTAGATGCCCTTTTATTTTAACAGCTTTATGGAGGCACAATTTATGTTCCAGAAAATTTTCCTGCTTTAAGTGTACAACTCAATGAATTTTAGTATATTTACAAAGTTGTACAATCATCACCATGATCTAATTTTTGAACATTTTCAACATCCTAAAAAGAAAGCACGTGCCTATTTACCATCGCTCCTTATTCTCATTCTAGCACTATACAAATATTAATCTATACATTTGCCTTTTCTGGCCGTTTCACAAAACCATACAAGGCATGGGCTATTTTCCTAGCCCATATGATACCTCTCCAGATTCACATCTTGTCAGTCTCCTAACCCCCCACCTGATAGGCAGCAAAACAGAATTCCTTTTAATTCTCCGAGTTTTCACAATTTACAATTTTCTGCCTCCAGCCCTATCTATGCACACGCCACCCCCACTGGAACAACCTTTACATCCTCCAGGTCCCAACCGAAACTGTGCCCTTTCCAGGAAGTCCTTGTTAGGTGCCTTTGCAGCCTGCTGCTCTCTTGGCTCTTCATTCCACAGTTCATCAGGCTACATGATAATTGCCTGTCTGCATCCCCTGTATGCCTTGAGAAAGTAGGACCTGTATCTATCTTATCCATCATTGTATCCTTAGCATCTTTCACAGTACTTGGTACTCCAGAAACTTATCAGTGCAATAGATTTAAAACGTCTCCAGCTTGAACAAATTCAGACTTCTGCAATTTTCACACAAGATAAATTTAGGCTGGAACTTCAGAGACTACCTGGGTCCATTTGTCACCTACATAAATTACTAGTGGATATTCGACTGGTGTATGTGTACAGATGTATAATATATCAAGAAATATATAGCGTTATATAGCATTTCATTTTACTCAATTAATTTCTGTACAAAACGTGGCTAAATGGTTTACATAGGAGTATTTTACTTAATTTGAGAAACACGGGTGGGTCAAAAGTAGGTTTAAAATTGGAAGTATATGAAGCACAGTTTATTCTTGTATTATTATATATTCATTATTGCAGTATTTTCCATATGAACAACTGTAAACTTACTTTTGCCTAACCCTGTATTTCTACCTGGGGTAGTTTGGGAAAGATCTTTCATTTCTAAATCTCTGTTGCTGGATATTTTCACATTTGTGTAGAAAGTATCTACTGAACTACAGAGAAAAACAAAGTAAAGTTAATTTAAAACCATTTTTAATACAAACAAACCAAACAAGAAAATTCACATAAAAAGTCTTTCGTAAGGCCTTCTTGCGTTTTGTACTTATCAGGGAGTTTAACTTTGCTGTTTTGATCCTCAGGTTCTAGAATGGCCCTGCCAATAGAAATGCAATATGGGACACACACGTGATTTAAAGCATTCTTATACCAGCACTAAAAACGTTGAAAAAGAAGAAAGAAAGCAGGTGAAATTAATTTTTAAAATATATTTTCTTTATCCCAATTTATTCAAGGTATCGTTCAACGTGGAATCAATATAGAAATTGTAAATGAGATGTTTTGCATCTTTTTATGCTAAAATGTTGAAATCCAGTGTTGTTTAACACTCAGCACATCACAATGTGGACTAGGTACAATTCAAGTTCTCGCTGGCCACACGTGGCTGGGGGCGCCACTTTGGACAGTGCAGCTGAAGAACGTCCATCCATAGAACTAACTTACCCCAACAGAATGCACAAGGGAAGTTTCCTGAGTGGGTTAGTCCAGTGATTCTTGTCGTTGTTTCTGCCTGGTAACGTGTATGCCCATCCTTTGTTATTGTTTCTTTGTTTATTTTTATTGATTTTTAGGGAGAGAGAGAGGGAGGGAGAGAAACATTGATTTGTTGTTTCACTTATTTATGCATTCATTGGTTGATTCCTGTTTGTGCCATGACCTGGGATTGAACCCACAACCTGGGCATATGGGGATGACACTCTAACACACTGAACTACCAGGCCAGAGCCTTACCTGGTTTTTTTTTTATGTTTGTAGTCATTTTCTATTCTATTGCTATGGCTTATTTCCTTATTGAAAACCCATCTACTCTAAAACATCTGATAAATCAGCAAAAGCTGGAAACAATCTCTGGCTATTAGAACTATAAAACCCACCCCAATGATTGCTATTGATTAGATTTTAGGCATTGTTCCCTCAGATAGATTCAAATGTGGTTTACCTTGATTTAAGAGGAAAATTTCACTAAGCAAACAGACATCCATGAGTTTATTGGTCATCACTTTACAATTCTACACCAGCCTTTCTTTTCTCAAAAATAAAAAGCTAGGTCTACTAAAACGTACCTCTGAGGGCAACTGAGTTTTATTAGTCAGAACTTCCAGTATTACACTGAACTGATATTTTAAGGATGCATTTTAAAGTCATGATTTTTTAAGAATGCATAAATTTAAAAGCTCCCCAACTCACTCTTCCTCCCCAAACTCTCCAACTCTAAAACTCTAGTCTCAGTGTTGAGCTTGGTATTCTGGAGATGAATTTGAAAGGACCCAAAGTCCAAGGGGTTTCGTCAGCTCCCTAGTTCAGGGAGGATCATCCTATCCTGCTTCTCTCCACCCTACACAGGTATGCTCAGTAACCTGCGGGTCAGACTCATTTCCTTTTGCTAACCCCCGGCTTCTTGTTGGTCTGTTGTAACCACAACTGGATGGGCCTGCCTAAAGTTGTCACAGTGGGAATGGGTTCCTCAGAGGTAAAGTTGAGCAGGAAGTTTTTAAATGCAGCAGTGGTGGTTGTTGTAAGCCACAACATGGCCATGCCTAAGTCTGTGAGAACATCTGAAGTTCAATATTGAAGAGAACACCGATAAAAGTGCGACATACAAAGAGGTCAAGAGAGGAGTTCTAGGCTACTGTTGGGGTGAAGATGAAATTAGAAAAAGGTGATCCTAAATCATCTCCTCCATCTCTGGTTGGTTTGTACTGCTCACCCAGGCACGTGAGTGGGTGAAGTTCACTCCAAGGGACAAGGCAGAACATAGAGGGGCTCAAAATAGTGTACTGAACTACAGAACAAGAACCATCTCTTCATGGCTGTCCCGGACATAGCAGTTCTAGTACTGATTTATTCTACCAATAGTTACTACACAGTTGCAACTCATGGAGATATGGTTAAGAAGATAATTTTTGCATTAGTGTTTTTGTCAGTGTTACATTCATGGCCATGAATGAACCATAGCTTAAAATGGGAAACATTTATATGGCATCAGAATTTTTAATTCTTCAAAGTCTGTCATTATACTTCTGGCAAAAAAAATGGGCTGGATAAGAATGGCTCTTTGGTGGATTAAATTTAACTTCTAAAATAGTGCTGTGCATTTAAGTGGATTAAGAAAGCTACTTCCTTTGGATTTGATATAATACCACGATACAGTTATTAAACAAATTGAGTCTGCATCCTCCTGCCACAACGAACAGGGACACAGCCTGTTCTGTGTGGTTACAGTTTTATCATCAGATATTAGGAATGACCTTAAGAAGTAACTACAATTATTGGCTAATTATTGTGAGAAAGAGAAGTTCAGATCCAACTAGGCTAAAACTGACATAATTGTATTTGGCAGGCATTCTCTGATGTTTAAGTGCACAACATTTAATTACCCCAAGTACAGATAGCACATTCAGCTACTTAGGGGTGCACTTTGCAGGTGACTCATCCAAGAAGGTCCATCACGGTGCAGTTATAAGTAGACTCAGAAGTTCCACAGAAATAGTACTATACTTACTTACGCTACAGACAAGTAGATTATAACATCTGCTCTTAAAGCAGATGTTAAAATATTAACTTTTAAAAATATTTTTTAATTTATTTTTAGACAGAGGGGAAGGGAAGGAGAAAAGGACGGAGAGAAATATCAATGTGTGGTTGCTTCTCACACAGCCCCTACTGGGGAGGGGACCTGGTCTGCAATCCAGGCATGTGCTCTGACTGGGAATCTAACCAGCAACTTTTTGGTTTACAGGCCAGTGCTCAATCCACTGAGCTACACCAGCCACGGCTGCTCTTAACATTTTTAAGATCATTTTTTCTCTTGATGTTTATTTTGTGTCTCAGAACTTGAACATATTAAACATTTTTTGACTGTCAGTGTTGGTTTACCCATGCTTATATCTGTAGCTCACCTATGTGAGTAAATAGGGAGACCCTCAGTAGAGGTGAGAATACAAAATAGGTTGCCAAATTATCATAGCTTAATGTCAACTCTGCCCTCAGTCAGCACATCTGGAATCTAAAGCATTTGCTCCTTTCTTTTATCAGCAACATAGAAAAAGGCACTTAAGCCTCTTATTAAAGAAGTATGAATTTGCTGCAAGTGAGATGTGATTTTTGAGAGAGGCAGCCTAAAAATATTCACTCCACTTTCACGGGTCAGAGGTTCTGAATGCTGGCTGCACAATAAACTGCACCTGGGAGCTTTAAAACAATCTATGCCCCAGTCCCATCAGACCATTTGATTTAGAGGTTTTTTAAAGGACTACTTAGTTACTTTCAGAGAGAGGGGAGGGAGGGAGAAAAAGGGGGAGAAACACTGATGTGTGAGAGAAACATGGATCAGTTGCCTCTTGCACACCTCAACTGGGGACCTGGCCTGCAACCCAGACATGTGCCCTGGCTGGGAATTGAACTGGTGACCTTTTGGTTTGCAGGCCGGTGCTCAATCCACTGAGCCACACCAGCCAGGGCTAGAATTTTTTTAAAGGTTTCTGGGGTTCTGAACCTCTATTTTAGAACCTTGCTTTTTCAAGTGGGGTTCCTGAACCAGGAGCATTAGCATCACTTTGGAGATTTTTAGCAATGACCTTGAGTCCTGGGTGGGTGGCTCAGTTGGTTAGAGCATTGTCCTGATATGCCAAGGTTTCAGATTTGATCCCTGGCCAGGTCACATGCGAGAATCAACCAATGAAGGCATAAATAAGTGGAAGAACAAATTAATATTTTCTCTTTCTCTTCTTTCTTTCTCTCTCCCCCTTTACTCTGTCTCTTAATCAATTAAAAAGAAATGAACTTGAGCCCTACTACAGACCTGCTGAATCACAACCTGCATATTAACAAGATTCTCAGGCGATTCTAATGCATTTGAAGGTTTACAAATCACTTTTTAAAGAAGGCTCTATAAGCTCTTTGTTTGTATTGTCAGATTATCAAAAAGCAGCACACCCTGCCAAAATGCCTTCACTGAGCTCCAGTTCATGATTTGCCCGAGGATCAGAACAGTCCATTTGTGTCAGTTATACAATTCTTATCAAAGACATTTTCCCATTGTACACCCAATATTCCTTATGCAAGAATCCAAGCAATAAAAGATCTTTAACGTTTTAATGAAAGAACAATCTCATGTCACTAGATGAGTTTAGTCACTCCTTTTATATAAGTTTAAAGTCTGTAGATAGCCTAATTCATGAAAGTCTCTAAAAATTATAGGTGTTGTTGCCCTGGCTTAGTGGCTCTGTTGGTTGGAGCATCGTCCCATGCACCAAAAGGCTGAGGGTTCAATTCCCAGCCAGGGCACATATTTAGGTTGTGCATTCAGTACCCCCAGTTGGGACGCTTACATTAGGCAACCAATTGATGTTTCTCTGTCTCTTTCATCTTCTCTCTTTCTCTCTCCCTCTTCCCCTGACAAAGTCAATAAACATATCCTCAAGTGAGGATTAAAAACTTGTTTGACAATAAAAATGAAAACTAAGGGTGTTCTATATTCATTGGCCTAGTGGTGCTCCTATTTCTTAAATTAAATCTTTGTGGCAGACTCAGATTTATGCAATAATCCTAATAATTATGTGAACTACTTCATTTCTTGGCCATGAATAATGGTCCTCGGGAATTTTGAGAGATGGTATCTTTTCTCAATCATTGAAACACATCTCCAGGTAACCCTTAGCAGATGTGCCTGGGACGGTCTCAACTTACACCTGTGCTTTGGCGGCCACCTCCCTGGCCACTCAACTGCAGCAACCGGTAGTAAGGGTGTGGGTAGTCGTTTTCCGAGTGGGGTCCTTGTACCAGCAACATCAGCTGGGAATGTGTTAGAAATACAAGTTTCAGGTCATACCCAGCCCTACCTAATCCGAAATCAGGGGTAGGGTCTGCAGTATGTGTTTTAAGGAGCCCTCATGATTCTGAAATAAATTGGAATTTGAGAACTACTGGGAGCAGTAGGTGTGAAGGGGGCTCAGATAATTTTCATGTCTAACAATTTCCCAGGTGAAGCTAGTCAGAGAACTTGGAAAACTGCTGACAAAGAACAACGTGAGAGAAAGCAGCACAAACACTATTTTATTTAGTGCCATTTTAGACGTCTTTGGTTCTAAGAATTTTAGTTCATATTTTAAAAACCATCAAAAAGAAAAAGGAAAAATTTCCTACTCCCAGTGTCAATGGCTCTTCTGAAGCTGCTGTTTTCCAAGCTCATTCAAGAAATTATACCTTAGGTTTCTAAGGGCTAGGATACTAGTACTACACTAATATAATTTCAGTAGAGATATTATTTCCTGAAGTATCATTCAGCAAGTGGAATATTATGAATGCGGTCTGAAATTCTATGAAAGGGAATGAATGTAATTGGAAGTGATGGGAGCCAGCGGTCACCTCCCCCCCTTGGGTTATTTTTCCTGAAGGGTTTCTATTATTCTTGTGAGTGGAGGCAGACTCACAGCAGCGGTTCCCCAAAGGGACTATGAAGTCAGCTCTGTTGGATTTAGAAATCCCAGTGTCCAGGGCTCGGCCCCACACCCCAATCCGGAACCTCTGCTCAGGCATCTGTTAGCTCTTGGCAAAACAGGCTTCCTGTTTTCAAGACAATGTTTTAAAATGGCTCATCAAAGGTTTCTTGGATATAACTTAGTCCTTGCAAAGCAATATTTTCATGAGTGAACTATAAATAAATCAGAAACACATGGAACGACTTTCCTTCGGTTTTGCAAAGCACGCTTTGGACTTTACTCTGCCCGGAATATTTGAAAGGTAGTTTCTTGTGTTGGTTGAATCAAACGTGGCTTCACTTCTCTCGGTGTCCTTTTAAATACTCAAGCAGTTTAGGAAGAAGACAAAGATTTAACATTGTATTATGATTTGTTTTGTCCTTAGCCTTTGTTTCTAAGTTCCAGCTCTCTACACAAATGCAGACTTTTCTTCATCTGAGAGTTTCAGTTCCCTGTGAAGATACTACAGCCGCCAGCTGCATCACAACTCTCTCTTGGTTTCAAACAGGTCAAGAGGTTCCTGATTTATAAAGGAAGGATTTCAAATTTGAGTTATTGCAAAGAATAGAGGCTCCCTTGTAGGTGAACTCTCCCGTACTCACCTACAGAGATTAAGCCAACCGCTCTGGCAATTTCTAGCATTTGAACTCTGCAGGCAGAGGCATGTTGATGGAGTGTCAGGACTCTGGAGGGCATCTTCTGTGTGGTCAGGAGGCATGCTCACCCCGTAGACATCTTAGAGGAGCATTTTAGAATGAAGGAAGGAGCTCGAGAGTCTGATATAGGAGGTTTTTACTATTACATGTTGTTAACATGTTTTTGAACATAATAAACAGCTCTGGAACTTTTCAGACAAACTCCTGTCCCCAGGCATAGTAGGAGTGCTATGGGAATAATCCTAATACCTAAGTGTCAGGGGAATACATAATTTCTTAACCCATCTGGGAAATAGGCAAGTAAGTGTTAGCAATACACATTTGGGAAACTCAAAGAGAAACTTCGTATCTTTAAAATATAGTTCAAAGGTACTAGAAAAAGATACTTGATATCAGATAAGAAGCAAAATGAAGACCAAGTCTTTTTATGTCAGGTGATCCAAATCAAGTACATGAATAGCATAATCATACTTTTTTTCTGTTAAAGAGTGTGCCTGTAAAATAAACCACAGCTGTATTAATGTGAAATTCAAGGGTGGTTAGGAGAACAATTCCTTTAAGCAATATGTATTACATTCTAGAAAACTTTGAAATGATTAAGTTTTGTTATTGAACAGCACGCATAACACAACCTACCATGCCAATTTCTGCAGCTACCAAATAACTTTAACCACCCATTTGCCACATCAAAAACAAAACAGAAGAAAATGAAACAAAAAAACCAAGGTCTAGGAGAGAAGAACAACATTCCTGTGGGAGTGAAATATTTAAACAAAAACATAAAGGTAGGAAAGTATGTGCTGTAAGGAGAGAACAAGATAGGGTATCACTACAATTAATGCTTCTCTTCCTCCAAGATCTCAAACTCCCAAATTTCTCACTTTGATTGTAACCTCCAGGGTCACTCTACCTGGGATTAAATTCCTTGTTCTGTCGTTTACAAGTAGCGTCTCCATGAACAGGCCTATCTCATAGGGCTGATGTGAGGATTCAATGAGATTATTTAGCAAAAGCCCCTCCACAGCACAGTAAGAAAGTGAGTGCTCAAAACATAACAGCTGGCACTTCTGTCCTCTAGCCCCACCCTTATCCCTGCTGAACTTGTGGCTTACTCTTCCTGCAAACTTCCCGATTCCACCAGTTTATCACCTGGCTCCATACTGCTTCAGAGTCCTCCTGGACCCCTTCCTCCTCTCTGCCCTCCGTGCCTAAGTCCTGCTAATTCAATTTCCTAAGCCCCTTGCACTCTACTGCCTGGCCCCTATTCTTCACTGCCATCATCTGGTCCAGGCCCCTGTTCTGCCATTACTATGTCATTGCATTATAACACTCCAGGCTGGCAGACTGGGTTTCTGCCTGTGCAGCCTTGGGAGAAAGTTCCTCATCTCTCCCAGCTTTAGTTTACCTCCCTGTGAAAGGAAATAACTAGGCTATTCTCCATATTCACAGCCGCCCTGTTCTATGAAGTCATTGTGAACCAAATTAGTAAGCACTGAACCATCCATTGCTCCTATGGGAATATATAGAATTAGGTTCCTGTACATCAGATCACAATATTTTCATCAATTGATCGATTGAATCAATTGATCAATATCAATTGAAATTTATCAATTTCAACGGATCAATGTATACTTTGTCTAATGTGCATCTCTGCTTAAAGACAGCTTATTTAGTATACATGAGTGGCCCATTACCCTTGAACTCACAGTCAACAGTGCTTTAACTCAGGCCTGAATGAAGCTTATCTCACACATACTTTTTCCGTAAAGCACACCACAGCCTTCCTGTGCAGGGGAACACTAGGTAGCAATCCAGCACTACACCTGGGGAGGATCTTAAACAGCAAAATCACCACCAACAAGCAAAAAACCCTGGTAAACATGAGACTAAATAGAGTGCAAAATATGTACTTGTTTATAGGATGAGAGCTGAAACAAGAGGCAGGTTTTTTTGGGGGGTGCGTGGGAGGCAAGTCATGAACCTGCAAACCAGGGTGAAATAATACAGTCCCTGACATATTGCAAACTACATCACAGTTTTTTTCCCAAAGTCTCTTTTTACTATCCCAAACAAGAGCTTCCGACACTTGGGGAGAGCATTCTGTGCAAATAGCTTGAAGTTTGGGCAAACTAATTTAGCCCAATAACCCATCACACCGCCTGCCTCTGACATGGACCCTGGTTTAGCACAGGAGGCAAACACAAGGCCCGAATCTGGCCCTCCACCTTGTTTTATCCAGCCCGGTACTTTGTTTCTACCTGGTGGCAGCACTGATATCTTGCTTAACTGTTAAGGACTAGTTACATTTATACAGTCCTAAAATTACATTCGGCCCTTTGAAGGCAACCACGAGGCTGGTGTGGCCCGCAGTGAAAATGAGTTTGACACCCTAAGGGGAAAACCATCTGCCAAGTAATGGAGCGTGTTCTCCTCTGTAGTGAAACTGCACCAGAAGGACCAGGAGGTAGGATCATGAGGCCTGGGGAACTGATTCTTTCCTCCTGTTCGTCGGAGGCATATCTTATTTGTGATGAAAAAGGGCATGACTGGGTATTTTAAAGGTAGTAAATGTGTGCTTCTTTTCCTCCCAATGTAGTTTTTTTACCACATCAGTTGTTTTAAAAAGAAAATCAAGGCACATATCTTAGCTTGCATGAGGTCCCCATGTTTCCTGTTTGGATCTAGCATCCAGACTGCTACGGGGAGCTGGGATGTCCCTACTGGAACTCGAAGGGTCCGCCTACAGGCACAACTGCAGCAGGGAGGGGCCGGGGAAGTGAGCAAGCATGCTAACCCTTCTCTATGTGCACGGGCATCACCTGCTCCTCCTGTTATCTTTCATGCCTTTCTCTTTTATGCCTTTCTCTTTCATGCCTTTCATGTCTGTGAATTTAGAATAGGTGCCTGTTCCCCTCTGCTTCCCGTATCTGTGGGGACATCTCAGCCATGAGTTGGGCCTTGTATCTCTTTCTCTGAAATCAAAGATCTGAAATTTAGAAAGATACATAAACATCACTTACAAATCGTGTTCCTCTCTGCCCAAAAATTTTGTTTCAGGAATAAATAAGTGTGTGTGTTCATGTGTGTACGTGTGTGTATTTCTGGTAACCGTGTTACTGAGTATCACTGTTCATACTGCATGAGAACAGGAGGAGTTTGGAACAGTCCGAAGACATGGTGAAAAGCATGTGTGGTCACACCAAACATGGCAGGGACCCAGATGATAGGGTCAGTCCTCCACTTCCTTTAAGAGACAGAGTATTGAAAGGAAGTAGGAACTTAGCCAATGAAACCCTTTTGACCTCCAAATCGTGTTAATTAAATCCATCCTTCAAGAACAGCTGTCACCAAGGAGATGCAACCTTGCTAAGGTTAGTCGGCTAATTCTTTGACAGAATGTCCAGGTAAAAGTTAAAAAAAAAACCAAGTTCCTCACTTCCCCTCTTAGTTGAAATATGCCAGGAAGCCAAGTTTCTCCTGAATCTCGGGCCAGGCCTATCAGGCCACCTTCAGTGGTGTCTCCCCATGGCAGTTTGGCAATATCATTTTTTCCAGACCCAATACATTTCTAAAACAAGAATGTATTTTTTATTTAATGAGTTTAATAGATAGGAGGTATGTGCTGGATTGCACTTTCCTAAAATTCTTATGTTGAAGCCACTACCCCTAGTCCCTTAAAATATGACAGTATTTAAAGATAGGGCCTATAAGAAGGTAATCGAAGTTAAACAAGGTCTGATGATGGGGCCCTAATCCAATAGGACTGTGTTTTTATAACAAGAAGAAGAGACACCAGGGATGTGCACACACAGAGGAAAGAGTACCTGAAGACACAGAGAAATGCAAGCCAATGAAAGAGACCACAGGGGGAACTAACTCTGCAGACACCTTGACCTTGGACTTCCAGGCTCCAGAGCCATGAGAAAATAAATTTCTGCTCTTTAAGGCCCCAGCTCATGGTGTTTCATTATAGTAGCCCTAGCAAATGAATACACTAGGTATTGGTTATTCATTAGCTATGACTTATCCAAAATGATTTTCATCCCTATCATGAAGAAAAAAATTGTTTCTTAGTAATACACACATTCTTTCTTGCCTTTGGGGGGGTCAATTTCCTTTAATTTTGTGTAGTTATTAATGCCTGCTTGACAGTTCCAGGTGCAGGTCATGTTCCCCACATTGTTGAGGGGCATAATCTAAGGTTCTTGTTGTTGCTTCAGTTTTGACACAGTATCTCATTTGTTCCTTTCACTAATCCTGGGATCAGGGTGAGAGTTATTTTAATCATTTTATAAATGAGGAAATGAACCCAACTGAATCATTTGCCCAGGGAAGAACACTGAACTTATAGCTAAAACTTTCATTCCCACTCTCCCTGCTGTTTCTCCTTTCTTTCCTTTCTCTTTCTCCTTAGCTTTATCATACATATTTCCAAATTTAGGGTGTCTTTGCATTTCCAAATTCGCTTCTTTATTCTTGAATTGTGTGTCTTTTCCCCCCCTACAATTTTCAGAGGGTTTCTTTCCTGTTTCTCATACCTTTAGCCTTTGGTGCTCTCTTTGTGGTGGGTTTCTTAGAAGAAGGCACTACACTATTTGTCAGTCTGCCATTGGATGACCAATCCCAGGAAGGGCTTTTGATTCAGTTTCCTTGATAAGCCTACGCTCTACCTGGAAAACCTTTCATGAAATTTCTCTCTTAGCCTCTGCCCTGTAACTGAGGATTCTGCAGAAAGGAGGCTACATTACTGATAGAGTGATGTAGAAGTAAAGGCCTTTTGACATTTTTGCTTGTTAGGTTAATTATACGAGTGTCTTCCACTTTATAGTAGAGCAGATCCTCAAATAACATAGTTTAATTCAACATCATTTCATTATAACATTGATGAGATGCTGTAGGAACTTAATTCTTGTTTATATCAATAAGCCTGTGGTAAAACTGGCTTTGTTATATGCTGTTTTGCTTAAAGTTTCAGAATCTATGGACGATGTCAAGTGAGGACTTAGTGTTTATGGCAAGGAGTTTGCTCTATGGGATGAATTAAGTCGTCATGTTAGGAAACTACAAGGAGAAAATAAAAATGCAGTCCTTAGGGGGCTAGGCAAAGATAGCAGACACTATGTTGTCCCAGTGGAAGCTTGGAACTGGGTGTCATGACCACACTCACCCGTCGGCATGAGCTGGCCAAGTGGGCAAACCAACACCTGCAGCTTGAGCCCAGAAGATTCAGGGCCACAACTTATAGCAGGGCTGAAGTGGGAAAACCAAGCCTGCCAAACCAAGACTACATCCATGGGAAGATGTCTGAGGCTCTTGGGAGACAAGAGCTTTTGTTGGGCCAGCCCTGGTGTGGTTCCCTGGCAGGGTCAACAGGAGCAGCACGATCCAAGAGTTAGGGGGCAGAGTCTTAAGACCCGTGTCCCCAACCTGCTGCTGCTACTGATGTCTTGTGGCTTCAACCAGGTCAATGACCTCTTCCATCCAAAATATAGGGACAATGATGTCTCCTCATAAAGAATAACACAGATGCTCATGACTTAATTTCAGGACACTTTGAAGATCACATATGTTGATCTGAATTTGCACAACTTATTTTTTACCTTCTGGTAGAGTAAAAGGAAAATAAGTGACTGGTGTTTCAAGTATTCTGTGGTCACGGGGTCCCATAAATAACAATAATAATAATAGCAGGTACATTTATTAGGTGCTAGTTATACCAGATACTGTACTATGTGCTGTTCTAATCATACAGTATTTTATTTACTTCCTATACAATCTATCAGGACAGTACTGTTACTATCTAATTTTATAGATAAAGAAACTGAACCTCAGAAAGATCAGGAAACTTGCCTCTAGTGTCACTCATTGACTAGGTGGCAGAATGGAAATGCAAACTCAAGTCAGTTGAATATAAAAATTTGTGCTTTTAACCAAGGTATCTGTATTTCTATGAGGACTGGATTTACACAATTTGTCTTATTTCATATCTGCTGACCAGTTGTCCCACAAATTATCAAAATGCCCCAGAAATGGACATCTAAACAATTGCATTTTCCAAGACTGTCCCTCAGACGGAAAGTAATGCAAGAATCCTTTGTAAGATCACAAGCCCTGGTTCTTGGGGTGGACAATGTGGGGCGCATGATTTAGGAAGATCACTGCACTTCAGAGAATGGGAGTACAAGGCAGTGTACTCCACACTATTCAGAGCATCTGCTATCTCTGTGATTTAGAAGGTACTGATGGATCTTGCAGTGTATGGTGGTCAGTCTTAAGAATCTCAGACCTCATCACATTACTGAAGTGTGGAAATGCTGCTTTCCAGGGAGTTTCAATGGATGGAAATCTGGATAAAAGGGATTCATTGTGCAGGTATCATTTAAGCAGTGCTTTCTGAAGGGATTTCATGGCCTGCAAAAGGGGCTCCATAAGCTGTTCTCTAATATTATGGATATTTATAATTTACTGAAATATTTGAAATATACTATTTCAAATGTGTGCTTTAATTAGTCACCTCATTATGCCATGCTTTGTAGCTTCATGGACATTGTTTAGTTTTGTTTGTTGAGCATCAGAAGAGATGAGGATGATGAGGCCACAGTAGACTTTTCAATTTCCCAATGTGGTCCATGCTTTCAAAGACAAGAACCACTGACTCAAGATCATTTTTATTTTAATATCCAAATATCCCCTGCAGTGATAATTGTGCCACTCTACAGAGCTGTTTATATGAGGCATATTGAACTCATGTAATTCACTCCAAAATGGGAATAAGGCAGGGAAGGAGTAAGGGGCAGTGAACCCTTGACTGTCTCATTCTAGGCCAATTTCTAGTACCAGTATATTTTGTTAAGAGCACCTCATGTGGCCAAAAAGGAATAGCAACTAAAATGAACTCTTGCAAACTAAAGCCCTGCCTATTTCTCAGGTTGTCTAGGAGTCCGTTAAAAAAAAAGAGACCCATTGCAGCATTTCTTACTCATGCCCAGTGAGCTGTTAACAGCTCCCACATTGACTTTTGTCTCCATGCTGAATTTTATCTTAAAACGCTACAGCCCGAGATGGAATCCCACCAAACCTATTCCTTTATTTAATCCTTTCATTTTCCAGTTATCTTTCTTTATATTTTAAATAATCAAGAACTTCTCCCCATGCCCACCTCCTCCAGAACATCAATTGCTGATTTAATTTTTTTCTTCCTGCCTCTTTAAGTCAGAAACTTCCGGAGGTTGCTCAGCTACCTGCCTCAGTGGGTGTCCAGGACTCCCAGCAAGTCTCCATTGCAGTGAGATTTGCAAGTGAATCTTCTTGATCTGGAAAACATCACCATTTCCCTATCCGCCTCCTCAACTTCCAGGCATCTACGCGGCACTAGTGAATTCCGACACATCCTAGGGACCTACCCGAGGATTGTAAAAACAAACCCGCTAATGCTGGCAACCCCGTAAAGGAAAAATTCCCTAGAACAAACAAAATGTAAAACCAATACAAATCCAATGAACAAATACACAAAAAGCGATAAAATTATTGAAGTCTCAAATGCCTACCTTACAGATTTCCCAAAGCTCTTTTGGCTCCCTGGCTCTGTTTCCTGGCTCTCCAAACACTGCTTTCTTAGACTGAGCAACAGTCTCCTCAAGTGTAGGCTCTGAAATACACATGCTACACACGCCCATACAGCCCTCGGTGCCAGGCAGCCCCTGCGCCTCCCTTCCCGCCCCAGCCAGCCCGTGCCAATTCCGACTGCTGCCAGCTCCTACGCGGGATGGAGTGGGGCAGGGAAGGGGTCAACAACTCATCATGGACTGGGTGGCCACCCATCTAGGCAGGAAGGGTCCATTTGTCCCTTTCCTAACCTGGATCCCCCATTTCAGATGGTTTTTCCAGGCTCATTTAGATCCCAGAACAAGTTGGCAGACTCCTGCTGGCCCTCCCTGCACGCACCCAGACCACTCCCGGGCAGCAGCCCCCAGCCTGCGAAAACGGACCCCTGCTTACCTCCACAAAACCTCAGTTCTTAAAAGTCTGGCTGGAGTCCCCAAGGAGTCACGCGTTTTACTTGACCTTGGAGGCAATCAGATTCGGAAGAAGGGAACATTTTCGAGATGAAACAGAAAGTAAGCCGATGATCCAAACCAGACCCCCGACCTGCACTTGGCCCTCCGTAGCCTCTGCAAGTCCTCAGACTCCTCTGAGTCTGCCAACCCGCCCTCCAGCTGCTTCAGCGTAGAGCGAAGTCAGAGGAAACTGCAGCTTGGAAGTACCTAACTCAAAGCCTGGGTTGCTTTTTCTTCTTTCCTTCCTTCCTTTCTTTTTTCCTTTTTCTTTTTGGAGTATTTGTTGAGCTTTTTAACATGCAGTTTGTCTCCTTCTGCAGGGAATTACTCAGTGAGCCCGTCACCTGACTCACAGCAGCTCCATTATATAATTCAAACTGTGCTATTTGAGTTCTGATCAGAAAGCCACACTCCCCTCCTCCCTTCCCCATCCACCTCCCCCTCTGCCTGAGGGAAGGGAGAAGCAGAAAGGGGGACACTCAAACATAAACAAAAACAAAAGAAACACAAACAATGACAACCTTTCTTGAAACTTGGTGGGGAAGTCTTGAGTTTTTGCAGTGTATTTTCATTTCCCTTTGGTTTGATTCTTTTGGGGTTGAGGACCTCTTAAATACTAGTGCTGAATTAGCAGGGGTTTCTCAAGATGTAACATCTCATGATGTAACTGTAGCAGTTACTTGATTTTCTTTTAGGGCGGCTGTCCATAGGTTAGACAAATCACTGAACGAATTTCCAAACAGTAGTTTGCATCATTAGTTGAAAAGCCTCACATTGATTTACAAACACATGTGCCAACAAAATCTAACACATAGACTATTTATTATTTTTGCCACACATCTAAGTACTGTGAAATGCCAAAAGGGTAGTTTGGGCGGAGGGCTTTAGCCAACCCCTCTACTCTGACCTTGATCCCCATTAACCCTCTTCAACTACCTCAAGCAAGCATAACACCCAACTAAAAACTGCATACCTGCTATGCAAACACCTCTTAAAGGCCAAGCCTCCAGCCTGTAACTTAAGCACATTGAAATCCCTAAGGCCAATCCATGGGGATATTCTGAAGCCACCACTGTCTTGGGTGAAGGTAACAAGAATTAAGTCTCTCCCAATCTCACTGTCTCAGCTTCTGCCATCTCTGTCCGAATGATGTACATACTGAGGGGCAAGCATGTTAAAACAGCACTGACCCATGAGTGACAGGCCCTTGCAGGAACTTAGATGGCATAAATGAGGATAACGTTTAAAGCATTGTGAAACACGATGATTAGTATAAAAAATGCCAGCCAGCTCACTTTTCCATGTTAGAGCCTGGATGAACTGTATGCAGAGGGGGCTCCGGGGTCCCAGGGTCCCGGGATCCCGGGCTCCTAGCCAGTGGAGCCTTGTGCCTGAATATGGGAAGTGTCAAAGAAGACTGCTGAAGTCTGGGGGGACAAATGTTAATACTGATCAACCTTCTTTCCCTCCCCCTCCCCCCGTCTGACCTCCTTTTCTTTCTTCCGCATTCTCCACCCAGATATCCACCAAAGGAAACTACCTGGCTCTTCCTGCCTGTCTCCAGCATTGTAGGTAATATTAGGTGCCATTACTGCATCAACCTGTGTGACATTAGACTGATACAGAGCCCCCAGAATAACTTTTAAAATACTTTGTAACTATCCACATATCCCCCTGAAGGGATGCAAGATAGTTACTCTTCTCTTCATACCAAGCCAAGGAGGGGGTTGGTATGAAGAAAGCCAGCAAGACAGGCAAACATTAGAAGTCACATCTCCTACTCTCAGTGCTCTGCTTTGCAAAGGAAGACCCAGATACACATAAAAAATTATAAATGTGTAAACCTGACTGACAGACTGATGACTGTTTATATCTTTTCCTGCAGGTGTAGTGAACACAATAAGTTGTGGCAGTTGCTATAGCAACTACTTTCTCAATGAGATAAGGATAGTAGAAGATATTAGAAAACATCAGGTATTGAGACCTTTCTCAATAATAGGAAAAAAAGCAATAATATAAAATACAACCTTGGCCTATACAAAGTTATCAAGTACTGACATTGCAAAACTTAAATTTCCGAGACCAATAGAAACATAATGTGAGCCACACATATAATTTTAAATTTTTTGATAGTTGCATTAAAAAGAGAAAAAAAACCCTGGTGAAATTAATTTTGGTATTACATTCTATTTAATCCAACCTATCCAAAATATTTCCACATGTAATCAATGCAAAAATTATTAACAAACATTTCATGTGCTCAATAGCTTTATATGACTTCCACATTAAGTGGGCTGGCCTCAAACTATATTTGATCATTTTTGGTTTGAAAATTTTTTAGTATATTTGTCTATCTCTACTTGGAAGTTTTAGATAAATAAGTTGCATTCATTTGATTCTAGCCTTACTGCATAATTCAAGTGGCATTTTCTTGAATGGAGCAAGAAAATATCAAATAAGTTTAGAACTGAAATGGTATTAAAGATTCTACTCCTTTCACGCCACCAGAGAATTGTGAAGATTCAAAATAAATCTCTGGTTTGCAGCAAGTTCCTTCTGTGGGTTGCCCTAGTCACTCAAGTTATGGATCTCAGTTATGCTTGATTATAATTTCTACATACCCTCACTCTGCCTTCTCCTCAAAGTTCATCTGATAGACCACAAAGTCTTCTCAGGTCTACCTGTCACCCTTTCTCAAGACTCAGGGCCTCTCCTACAACCCAGATGATTGCAAGAACCCCATTGGGTCTCCCTGACTCTGCTGTCTACTTATTCAAGTTCATTCTCTATCCTGTCTTCAGTGTGAGCGTGCATTGAAAGTTGACATTTAATTATGTAGCTTCTCAGCTTAAAGCCTCTAATAGGAACATGCTGACTTTCAAATAAAACCCTCTGTCATGATCCGGTGGGCGTACTCTGGTGTAATCCACCAGGCAAGCCTGAAGAGGCCTCTGGGTCGCTTTCTGGCCCATCTCCTGGGTATGCATTTTTAAAAATGTACCCTGGTCTTTATACTTGACTGTGACATGATTTCCATGTCTTCACACCTTTGTTTAAAGTCTGCTTCTCCTGCCTGGAATGTCCTTCGTTAAAATGCCTACCCTCCACCAAACAGCAAAATCCTTCCTAGCCCAAATATTTACTGTAGCTTGCAGTCAAAATTAACAGTCCTCTCATCTGTTATCACACCACTTTTGTAAACTGAAGTGTTATAACATTTATCATTTTCTATTATAATTATATGATATGTAGACAAGAACTTCCTCAAGAACAGGAACCTAATACCATTTACCTTTGAATTCATGTTGAGAAATAGTAGGCTGTCCACAAATGCCTAATGAATTCCAATACCCTTTCCTTTCCATTTCTCTCTCTCCCAGTTGTCTAACCACTTGGGATGTTATCATCATCACTTACACCACCACCGCACAGCAGCCAATGTTTATTAGCACTACTTCATGCCCAATACTGTGCTAAACATTTTACATACATTTCACGGAATTCCAACAACAAGGCTGCAGGTTAAGGACCCTACAATATTCTTAGATTTTAATAGCCATGCTGTCTTTGATACCATTTTGCTCCTTTTTTAATTTAAATTTTATTTTCCACTTATAGTTAACACTCAATATCATTTTGTACGAGTTTCAGGTGTACAGCATCGTGGTTAGACAACCGTATACTTTACAAAGAGTTCCCTGCAGTGTTTCCTGCACCATTTTCTCCGATCAGCAGGTGTTTTACAGTCACCTCTGTGATGCCTGTGATGACAAGCTGATGTGTAGTTAGTTATGCCTCCAGAGTGCAGGATGTCATGCTTGTTTGTTAACAGACTAGCAAATGTGTCTTTTGTTTTATTGTTTTTGGTGACTTTGTCTCTTTAACACTCCTAATTCTCAGTGGCCTGGGGAAACAGAAAACCTCACAGAAGAGTATTTTGTGCAGAGCAAGAGCATGGCGGTTTGGGGGAAGGGCAAGAGAAACCCTGTCACGTGAACACCACCGGGTGTGACGTTTTGTTTTCTGCTCAGTCCTTTTTGGCTCTCCAGTCATTCCCACACAGCTCGGTGTGGTAGAACTTGAAAAAGTAGAGCGATCAGCACCACGGGCTGGCAGGACGTGGAGCCACAGGAGCTCCCATTCATTGCTGGTGGGGGTGCAAGACGGTGCGGCCACTTTAGAAGACAGTTTGGTAGATAATTTCTCACAAAACTGAAACTACCTTTGCCATCCAACCCTGCAGTTACACTCTTTGGTATTTCCCCAATAGATGGAAAATGTATGTCTGCACAGACATCGGCACATGGATGAATAAACTGTGGTACATCCATGCAATGGAATATTATTCAGTGCTAAAGGAAATGTGCTGTGAAGCCATGAAGAGACATGGAACAAACTTAAATGTCTATTGTTAAGTGAAAGAATCACACTGTATGATTCCAAATATATGACATTCTGTAAAGGACAAAACTATAGTGACAGTAAAAAAATCAGTGGTGTCAGGAGTTGGAGGGAGAGAGAGGTGACTAAGCGGAGCACAGAGGATTTGGGGGGCAGTGAAGCTGCTCTGTATGATGCTATGCTGGTTGCCCCACGTCAGTATGCATTTGCCCAAACTTAAAGAGTGTGCAACATCAAGCCGGGTGGCTCAGCTGGCTGGGGCGTTGTCCCATACACCAGAAAGGTTTCGGTTCAGTCTCCCTCTGGTCAGGGCACAGGCCTAGGCTGCATGTCTGATCCTCGGTCAGGGCACACACAGGAGGCAACTGATTGATATTTCTTTCTCTCGCTGGCTTCTCTCTCTAAAATCAATAAACATATCCTCATGTGAGGATTAAGAAAAAGGAGACTATACAACGTCAAGAGTGGACCTTTATCTAAACTATGGACTTGTGTGCTAATGATATCAACACAGATTCATCAGTTGTAGCCAGTGTAGTGCCCTGGTGGTGGATGCGGATAGTGGGAGAGGCTGTGTGGGAAGGGGAGGGGGAGAGGGCGTATATAGGAACTCTTGGTACTTTCTGAGCAGTTTTGCTGTGAACCTCAATCTGCTCTAAAAATAAGTTTATTTTTATTTTGAAATATTATCTATCTATCTATCTATTTATTTAAGTGGAGGGGCTGGAGAAAGGCAGGGGTGCCCAGGGATTGCACTCAGTGATTCTGCTACAATGTACAGGTTGCTTTCCCACTGGGGTGCCAGTTGCTCAAGTTTATTAATTGTCTTTTTTATTTTGTTTCCACAACACCACTAAACCAATGGCATTGTATGCAGTAAGGGATTAATAAATATTCATTTAAATGAAATGAAGAACCTAATGCCTCATGTAAAAAATATGTAATAAACCCACATAAACCCCATAATTGCCTTAGTGTCAACAGAAAAAACTGACACAATTTCTGAACACCCAGAGCCTGGGGCAGCCACAGATATGGACGAGGGTTGTGCTAAGAGACCTGGCTCAGGACTAGAAGAATAGCTGGGTCTTGGGAAAGCTTAATTCTGGAAGAACTCTATGCCCCTGGGGATCAACCCTTGTAAGTCCAGCAGGCCACCCCCTGCTGGATTTACAACATATCACATAGCAGAGCTGTCTGGGGGGTCAAGGTGCTCACCTGCTGGAAGCCTCAGTTTCCTCATTTGTAAAAAGGGGAGGACAATATTGTGGGCATTACATGAGATCATGTCTATAAAGTGCTTGGCAGAGTTACTAGCAAATGCCTGTGTCAATTAATGAAAAATGTTTCTTCTTAATATTAAGTATTATTAGCTATTACATGATAATAATAAAGTGTTGGAGATGGAATTAGGAAACTCAAGTGATACCAGTGCCTGTGTCTCCCACCACTTTCTTCCTATTCATACTAAGACCGTGAACTTTTTGATTTGCACAACCTTTGTATTTTTCTTTCTTTCTTTTTTCTTCTTTTCTTTGTCCACTCCTTCCTTCTTTATTTTTATTCTTCTTTCCTCCCTCTTCTCTTTTCTTCTCCCTTTCCATTTATTATTTTTAAAATGAGTTTATTTTGTCCCTTGCTATTCTTGGCCGACTAACCAAGGTTCTTTGTATCGAGATTTCTTGCCAAAGCTATATTAAGCTCACCAGGTTGCTAAACCTAAGCCAGCCTGTTTCTGC
Source organism: Sturnira hondurensis (assembly GCF_014824575.4). Classification (NCBI taxonomy): domain Eukaryota; kingdom Metazoa; phylum Chordata; class Mammalia; order Chiroptera; family Phyllostomidae; genus Sturnira; species Sturnira hondurensis. Next base: position 2,161,073 of record NW_028096448.1, on the reverse strand, counting down.
TTTCTTTTGGAAGGCCTGCAATACCCATAACAAGAAAGGGATGAGGTCAAAAGATTGTTGTTCAGAGCAAAGGGGTCTGCTTCACACAGAGCTTCCCAAAAGGAAGGCAGAGCCTGAGAGGAAAAAGATCTGAGACCTCTGGCATAATCTATAACAGAGCAGTTCAGATCTCACCCCCTGCCAAGTCGATGCCACGGCCAATCTCAAAGACTATTTTTCAAATTGCATTTTTGGCCAGCTCAGCATAATGTCTATGTGATAGCTTTGCTTTGGGAGAACACTGGGGAAAAATAGTTTCCCAGAGAGGTAGGCAGTTGAGTTGCTTCCTTTAATACTCTCCAAAGCACCATGTGGAATTTATGTGTTGATCTGCGTCTAAACAGGACTAAGGGCCAAGACAGATACAAAAGGTGTGATGAGATACACAGTGGCCCTTATGCAGGGCCACCTGAAGGAGGTGGAGAGAAACCTGGGATCGAATTCTAGTTCTGCCACCTTCTCACGGGAGGTAGATTGTTTTCCCTCTGTTTCTTTCTGTGGGAAATGCTGATAACAATGAAGTGGAGATGGGAGAAGGGAGTCTGAAGTAACATTTGTAAAGCTTTCAGGGGGCCTGGCATAGAGCAGGTACGGAATGACCTTGTCCAAGGAGGTATTTTCATGTGTCAATGGAAAGAAAGTTCTCTGGAGCAAGTGAAATGAGACCTTCAGCAAATGGTAAGTGTCACAGGTGGATGTCTTCCCTCCCACCTCCTCTTGTCTCCAAAGCTCCATGGTGTAGATTATATTTTCCAAAGATGGACACAACTGTATCTCCCATTCCACCAGCCCTTCTAGAACTTTGTTATTCCCATACTAAGTTTTGGCATCTAATTTTTCTCCCACTGAACCTGGGTGGCCTTGGAACATGCTTGCTGTAATTCTGTGGGACTACAGAGGCCAACTCATAAACGACAATATCATCTGATGCCTTATTACTTGACATACTTGCTCTTGAAGCATTCAGTTGACAGGCAAGCAATTGACAACACTGAGGCTGCCATACTATGAGGAAGCCCAACCTAGACCATGTGGAAAGACCATGGAGAGAGTTCCCAGATTCTCCAACCCTACTGCCTCCCACAGTCAGGACTGACTGCAGTCTCGTGAGAGAGAACTAAAACCAGAATCTCCCACCTGAGCCCTTCCCAAACTCGTGAATGATGTTAATAAAATGTAGTAATGAACACACAACAAAAGCTAATTGGCAGAGAAATATGGCCTCCATCACATTCTATAGAGCAAAATAACACAGGGTTCAAAGCACAGGCCCTGATATCAGGGAGAACCAGGGTTGAAACTGACCCTATTAGGCACTTTAGCTGTGTGACCTTTAGAAGTCCACATGTCTGAAAAGCTGATAAAAATAATGCTGAGGCCATGGAATTACTGTCAGGATAAACAAGGTAGTTCAGGTTAAGAACTTTGCATCAAAATGCATAGAGTAGACACATGTCTTAAACATTGTTTGCCATCGTCCTCATCACCACCGATGCCGCCGTTAGCACCACCACCACCAACAACCCTATTCTACGAGACTACGATGGGCTTTGCTCCTAAGGACTTAGAGATGGTTGGAATACACCCCTTTCTTTCATTAATCACACTTTCTTCCTTATAGACACTTTTCCCTTCGACCATAGTCTGTCTATAGAACTGCATTTCTCAGGTTTTATGCTAATGTCACAACTGTTTCAAACAGTCAATCAATCTTACCTGCTGTGTACAGATCACCTACAATCAGCTATCACTTTACCCCTCAATATTCTCAACTGCTTCACTTATCATTACCTGTTAATGGCCAAATACTCTGGAATAGAGAATCTGTTTTAACTAAGTATTCCTAGGTCTGTTGGGCTATTCAGCTCAGCCTTTGAATACCTACATTAAGCCAATGGAAGAGAAAATTAAGATTCAAAAAAGGTAAAATTAGGGACTTCCAGCTAAGATGAAGGTGTAGGTAGATACACCATGCCTCCTCACACAACCAAAATTAAGGACAACAAAAATTTAGAAACAAAAAAGCACCCAGAACTGACAGAAAATTGAACTGTATGGAAGTCTGACAACCATTCATCCAGACCAGTAAGAGGGGCAGAGTCAGTGGCCTGTGGAAAGAGGTCTCAGCAGGAAAAACTGGTGGCTGGCAGACCCTGGCATGGGGTGGCAATGAGCAGATCCATTGAGGCGCACAAGGCTGACTGCAGTCACACATTTACATGCAGACAAACCAGGCAAAAATGGGCAGTGAGACAGACCTTGCAAACCAGGGCCCCAGCACCAGGGAATAAAGCCTAAAAGCACTGATTGAAAACACTTATGGGAGTTCAGGTGCTGGGAGTGACTCCCAGCCTCACAGGAGAGTTCACTGGAAAGACCCACAGGGTTCTAGATCATACACAAGCCCACCAACCCAGGAACCAGCACCAGAAGGGCCCAATTTGCTTGTAGGAAGTGGCAAAGGGGACTAAAATTCAAGAGAGAGTGGAACAAGTGCCATGTGCCCTCTCTGACCCCGCCCCCACATACAGCATCACAACCCAGCCACTGGATTGCCCCACACTGATAAACACCTAAGGCTCTTCTCCTCAGTATGTAACAGGTGTGACCAGACTTCCCCCCAAAATGGCTCAAATGGAAGAACAAATCAAAGCCTCAGAGCCAATAACACAGGATTCAAAGAGATAGTCAACCTATTGGATGCACAGTTCAAAACACTGGTGGTCAGGAGGCTCACAGAACTGGTTGATTTTAGTCACAAATTAGATGAAAAAATGAAGTCTACACTAAGCGAAATGAAGGGAAATGCACAGGGAACTAATAGTGATGGAAACAAAACTGGGACTAAAATCAATGGAGTGGACCAGAAGGAAGGAAGAAACAATCAAACAAAAAAGAATGAAGAAGCAAGAATTCAAAAAAATGAGGAGAGGCTTAGGAACCTCCAGGACATCTTTAAACGTTCCAACATCTGAATTATAGGGGTACTAGAAGGGGAAGAGGAAGAACAACAAGTGGAAAACTTATTTGAACAAATAATAAAGGAGAACTCCCCCAGTCTGGCAAAGGAAATAGACTTCCAGGAAGTCCATGAAGTTCAGAGAGTCCCCAAAAAGTTGGACCTGAGGAGAAACACACTAAGGCCCATCAGAATTGCATTATCCAAGATTAAAATGAAGGAGAGAATTCTAGAAGCAGCAAGAGATAAGGGGACAGTCACCTACAGAGGAATTCCCGTCAGACAGACTGTCAGCTGATTTCTCAAAAGAGACCTTACAGGCAAGAAGGGGCTGGAAAGAAATAGTCCAAGTCATGAAAGACAAGGACCTCCATCTAAGATTGCTCTATCCAGCAAAGCTTTCATTTAGAATGGAAGGGCAGATAAAGCACTTCTCAGATAAGGTCAAGTTCAAGAAGTTCATCATCACCAAGCCCTTATTTTATGAAATGTTAAAGGGACTTACCTAAGAAAAAGAAGATAAAAAATATGAACAGTGAAATGACAGCAAAATCACAATTATTAACAACCACACCTAAAACAAAAGCAAAGTAAGAGGGCAGGTAGATATGGAGCGGAACCATAGAAATGGAGATCATATGGAGGGTTAGCAACAGGGGAGTGGGAGGAGGAGAAGCGGGGAGAAGGTACAGAGAATAAGTAGCATAGACGGTAGGTAGAAAATAGACAGGGGGAGGGCAATAATAGTGTGGGAAGTGTAGAAGCTAAAGAACTTGTGATGCATGGACATGAACTAAAGGGGGGCGATGAGGGTGGGAGGGGGTGTGCAGGGTTGGGGAGAATGAAGGAGGAAAATGGGACAACTGTAATAGCATAATCAATAAAATATATTTTTAAAAAGGTAAAATTATATTGTAGTTTAAACATTCATTTACTCACTCATATATTCATTTGGTCATTCAACAAATAGCTATTAACAGCTTCCTATGAACCCGATTCTGGACATACAAATGTGAGCGAAGCTGATGTGATTTCTGTCTTCATGAATTTTCAAACTGGTGAATGGTTTTGTCATCATCAAATAACCCTGGGTTTGAATCTGACTCCATCACTTACTACATATTTGAATGGCTTGAACTTTTTTGATCCCCATTCTCTCCTTAGAGCTGCTGTTAGGATGAAATGAATTGACATAAGGAGGGTGCTCACCACAGCATCTGGCCATGTGTACGTTTCTTTCCCCAAATGTCATATAACATGTAGCCACTAGATCCAGAAGCATCAGGCTCCCATGTTTGTGCTATTAAAGGATTTTTCTATTTATTCTAATTATATTCAGTCTCACTACTTTGGTTTTCCCCCCAAGTCATTTTTCATCACTCCTTCAAAAATTTTAAATATTGCTTTTCCATGTCTTTTTTACCCCTCTCCTACAGAAACCACTGCTGCAAACATTAACTAATAAGAAAATCACAAGGCAACTAGTGTCATCACAGAATAAAAACAACAAAAATAGTTATCTTTCTTCAGGTGATACTTGGGAAGCCACAGCTAAGTGTTGGGTGATGCAAAATGTCTTATCTAAATAGTATAGCAGAAAGAGCCATAGTTAGCATCCAGTTCAAAAGAATTTACCTCACCCTTTGATAACTCACAGAAAATTTTTCTTCATTTAAAGATTGGAATTATTATAAAATTGTATTAATGATCCAGGGAACTGACATTAAAAGTCCACCAGCCTTACAGCACTGTGTGTAAAGCCTTTCCAGACCTCTGAGCCCTCTGTGCTGTTGGACACCCCACTGTAATTCTTCATTTGCCTTCCACAACACCGCTTACTCTAAGCTACTTTTAAACCAACCAACCAACCAACCACCCAACCAACAAACAATTGTACTTGTCTCTTTTTCTTTTCCCCATTTATCTGATTCTTAAATCAGAAGCCTTTACTTCTATATCAATTGCAATTTCTCTAATTCACGTCTTTATCTTCTTTCACTAGAACTATCACAATAACCAACTGGTCTCCTTTTGCAAACCGCTTGTCTCTCTGAGCTTTGTTTTCCACACTGCCAACAGAATTATTTTCTTAACACCAGGGTAGTCTATGACACTCCTCAAAGATTGACATTACTGTCCTAAAGCATGAAGTTCAAGGTGTAGCACAGGATTTGAAGTTCTTCCTGAGTTGCGCTGTATCCCTTCTCTCTCACTGCACCCTTCCCTGATGCCTACATTTCTGCTATAACATATCTCTTTGGTATTCCATTCAGTTTTTATTTTTCTCTACCTAACTTCTCATCAGACAATGCACTTCCCTTATTTTCTATCTTTTGCTGCATTTCCTACTATATGCTCCTCAGAATACTGAGTTTAGGAAATGCTCTACTGAAGGAAAGGAGCTCTGGCCAAGAGTTCTGCGTGGTGCTGTATAACAGATTCCTGTCTCCCCATGGAGGTTACATGCACATTAGAATTTCAAGTGCTCTGACAAGTCATTAAATAACACATAAACCTGGTCAGCTTTGTTTAATCTAATGTTTTCTTAACATTGGATTTTTTTTCTGGAAACTGTAGACTATAGTTTATTAACTGTATTTTTGGAAACACTGAATTATTCAAATCCTCTTCATTAATTTTTTCTTTATATGTCCATTATGCATTTAATTGCAAATACTTCTTTAACACCATGCCAGGCATTGGAGAATGTACTGAGGGAAAAATAGAAGGCAAGATGGGCATAGTCCCTGCTGTTGTGAAGCTTATAGTTTTGCCTGAAGGGCATGTAAATAAACATGTGACAACCACAAAGTGTGGTAGGAGCTATCATTAGGGGAAGTCAGTGCATTGTAATGAGACTTAGTTTGTGGGGATGGTCAGGGAGGGCTTCCTAGAGGAACTGGCTTTATATGGGGACCTGAAGGAGAAGTTCGAGTTAGCCAGGGGAAAGTTAGGGGAGGAAAGGGAAGCAGTGATAGAGGCAGGGCCACCTGCTTCTGTGAAAGCTCTGAAGTGAGAAAGAGCACAGGATAGCTGAGCAACCCTTCCTCCCCCCAGAATCTTCCTCTGTCATCCTACCTTAGCTGATTGTTCAAAAAATGTTTGTTGAATTGCTTTTTCCCCTGTATTAATTTGATCACACTATTATTCTAGAAGTAAAGTATGATATGTTGAAGCACGGAGAACTACACACCCACCAACATGCACACACCATCCCCAGCACTCACAGGCAAGACAAGGGAGTTGTTTTTTAAAAAATGTTTATTTTTACAAATGTATATGGATGTTGCTTTACTAATTTATTAGTATTTGGATGTTGTATTTCTAATTTATTTTTAATTAAAGACTTAAATGTAGATATGTAATTGCAAATGGTTAGATGGTTTTCTTAATTAACTCCATTGCTGTCTAATCCTCTTTAACATGTTTTCCATTTTTAGGTGACTTGTTTTTGTCATCTAGCAAACAGAGAAGCAAAACTATAACTAGGCAGATGGAACTAGACAGAACCGAGTGTACCTATGTGCCTAGAAGTTGGAATGAACATCTTTCCCTTTAGCCACCATACTGAGATTCCTTTGTTGTAGCCCTAATTCTCGATATACTGTAAATCCTGCTTTTTTTCCTCCTATGGTTGCCCTCTGGTAATAAAAGAAGAGCCATCCCTTTGTCATCTGTAGAAGACAGGGTAGTGTCTCTTAATTAACAGAAGGAAGTAGTGCAGTACAGTGAGAACATTGCAGTTGTCTCCAATTAATCCCACATGAAGTTTGGCAAAGTTAATAATCCATAAAATAACCCAGGATCTAAATATGGAGAAAAATAATCTTTTATCAGAGATTTTTTTTGTTGTTACAACAAAAGCAAAATAATTCAAAGGTTAGATGTATACAAGATATAAAGATTTACAGTATCATGAATTCAATCCTAAATATGATCTCTAATAGAAAAAGACTGGATATATACCGTTTAGATTTTATGAACTCTTCAATGTTTTACAATCTCTATAAATTATCACAAATTGATAGGTATCCATTAAAGCACCAGTGATTAAAGATTATTTGATTGAATTCACCTTTTGTCATGAAAACAAAGACACCTTCCTGGGCATGAAAAAGCAGGAAAGGCATGTACCTTTAAATTCTATCAGACACTGCATCTCTAAATTCTTTGAAGATGTAGAATGTGTCTTGCACATTTGTGAACCCCTAAAATGCCTCATAGAACACCTTACCACAGGTCTATAATGCTTTTTAAAAATTGGGGTAAAATACACCACATAAAATTGACCATTTCTGCCATTCCTTCCTGTTTTTTGTTGTAGCTTATTTGTTAGAGTATCTCATCTCCTGAGGGTGAGCAAGGGATGGGATGTGGATTGGAGCCCGTGTCCATGCACGCAGGCAGCAATTCATTCATGGGTGCTTTTCACTGAATCACTTTGCAGGTGAGGTCAGCGATGGGCAGCCTGGGTGAATTTATGAATCTGGTGTTTCCTATCCATAGTTGTGCACACCTCCGGGAGGAGCTTCTCCAAAAGGGACTATCTCAGAACCCTCTGACTGTATGAGAAGATTTATTTTTATTAAATCAGGTTCACCTGTGGTATTTTGATTGCAACTTTATATGCTAACATTTCAGCCTACTTTGCATAATTTTCTGTGTTAGTGCATGCCTTCGGCTTTATAATCATCAGATCGTATATGCATTTTCTTGTATACTTGTTCTTGGCTTCTACTCTGCCCTGGGTTCTCATAATGCTGTATCCCTGACTCATACCTGCTGGTGACTCACCTGTCCCAACATAATTAACAACTCTGCAACTTCCCAGAATCCTAGTGTTATGCTTAAAGGATTTTTAGCCCCCACCCATTTTAGGTAAGAGTCGGATTCAAGTGCAGAGACAGGAAGTGGTGTGAGCAGGAGCATTCAACTATGCTATGCCTTGCCTTTCTACTTGCTTCTGTTCACAGTTCTAATTTGCAAGGGGGACCTTTGACCTAATCTACACGAGTGATTTATGCCATAAAAATAGCCACTAAGAGTGCCACATGGAGTGGGCCAAGTCATAGGCATCACATAGGAGGCAAGGTAAGTATCACATACTTGTCATTAATTTGCTGCTACTCTAGGGCTACTTCTTAAAGGGTCATTTATGCTGGTCTCTTTAAGCCATTTGTCAGCTGGAGGTTTCTCAAAATGTACTGGGACCCAGGGATATTCAGTAGGTGAATTGGCGTGGGTGAGAGGCCTTGGCTGTGAACTTGGCCCTTAGCAAATAATTCCTCACATGGACCCGGTGCCATAGGGAGCCCAATAAGCATAACATCAAACTGTAGTGAAAACTATATCCTTGCTATGCAGACACCTCTTAGAATCCTATTGAAATTCCTAAGGTTACTCTATAAGACATTTTGAAGCCACCACTGTCTTCAGTGAAGGAGCAACAACCATTTCAGTGCGTCCCAATTTTCTGTCTTTGCATCTGCAATGAAAAGACAGCAAATGCCTGTGTCCAACCAATACATATTGAGAAGCAAGCCTATTAAAACATTGGAATTGATCTATTCATGAGACGCTGAGAAATGTAGATGGCACAAGCAGTGTAACACTTAGAACTTCATTAAACATGTCCGTGAGCGCAAAAAATCCCAACCTGTTTGCTTTTTACGTGGCAGAGCCGGGGTAAGCTGTAGGAAGGGCATGGCGCAGGGAGGCTGGAAACGTGCGGTACAGTCCACTCCTGGCAACGCAGAGCTGTCAGCCCACAAAGCTCTGCGAGCTCTCACGCCCCCTTCCACTCAGCGGTTCACATGCATTATGAATTCTAAACTGAGCTCTGGTCAGCCATCTAGAAAGTGATTTTACGTTTATGAATATTTCACCGTTCTAAACAGAAACTCCTCCAGCTTATTACGCTGTTATGTAAGATGTTCTGCAGAAGAGTCAATATATTGTGGCTCTCAGTTAACGCACAAACTTCTTACAGCTGTGTTTACACATAAGAAATTCATCTTTTAATACCAAGGAGATTTAACAATTCCATCCTACACCATGAGGTATTTAACTGCGGTAGGAATTCGTGTACCGAGAATCACTCCTTAATTAGTCGAACCCCAACCTCAGTTGTTGAGTGTGTGACCTAAGCTGGTGCAACAGGCTGCACCATTGCTGTCGTGCGGTGGAGACAGTGATGCTGTTCAGGTTTTATTTTTAAAGTTTGGGTAATTATGACTTAAACTAACAGCAGGGGGGGAGGAATCATTTGTTTGTCTCTCTTACTACAGCTTCTCTCCCCCCAGAACTCTTTCCTTTCTTGTAGCATTTATCTAGCTAGCGAGGTGTTACTCTGTGTCCTGAGGACTTCAGCGTCAGCGATTTGATCACAAACTATATAGTAAACGTTTTGGGACAAGTGATTGTGGAAAGAATGCACTCATTTAATTCAGTACATTAGCTTGATGTAAAACTTGAACAGTCAACAAACAGCAGTTTGGCAAAGAAGAAAAAGCTCGGGCCCAGACAGCAGGAAACCTGGGTTAGAGTTCCCTTCTGCCAGGAACTAGCAGGGGCACCTGAGCCACCCCCTGGCTTCCGATACCTGGGTTTTCTAAACGCTTTCTTAGGTTGCATGCAGCTCTGAGTTGCTAGGATCCTGGTGACCGGAGGGTGTAGCAATAAAGAGAAGCAGAGTGGCACAAGTATACAACATACTTGGCTACTCTACTGCTTTCCTCCAATGAATACAGGCTATGAATCAGCCTGAGTACTGGCTGTGATTGAGACTGGTGAGGAAAGAGTTCTGGAGAGGACAAGTGATTACACGCTGTTAGTTAAGTGCAGGAGGAAGAGTACAAACCAGGGATTCTCATGCTGGGTCATCTAAGGCAACATCTCTTAGATTACACAGAAAATAAAACATCTGAACTAAAGGCTTTATGGTTGTCATTTCCAATGGTGACTCATTATCCTTGGACTAGGAAGCAATCATAGCTTTTGGAATCCAGTATCTTGGTTCTAGTTCAGAGTGATTTTGTCACAAAATGTAGCTTCTATGCTAAATATACATACACATGAGAAGCAATATTATATAACAATTAAGAGCATGAGCCTAATACATAGATTTTTACAGGAATGTTCATGGCAACTTAATTCGTAATAGCTCCAAAATAGCCATTAATAGCCCCAGTGCCTGCTGACTGGTGAGTGGACAAACTGGGGCACCCATACCATGGAGCACTATCGCAACGAGAGGGGATGGACTGTTGATAGCCGCAACACTGTGGGTGGATCTGAGAACACACTGAGTGAAAGAAGCCAAACAAAAAAAGTGTTCACACTGCATGAGTCCATTTATATGAAGCTGCAGGAAATGCAAGGTCGTTAATTGTGGCAGGAGGCAGGGCAGTGGTTGTGGGAAGATGAGGGAGACTAGAAGGCAGCATGGGGAAATTTTGGGAGCATGACGCCAGTTCATTATCTTGATTATAGTGATGGTTTCGTGTCTATATATGTATGTTACATTTTCTCAAATTGTACACTTTATTTATTATTTTTTAAAGATTTTATTTATTTATTTTTAGGGAGAGGAGAAGGGAAGGAGAAAGAGAGGGAGAGAAATATAATGGGTGGTTGCCTCTTCCGCACCCCCTACTGGGGACCTGGCCTGCGACCCAGGTGTGTGCCCTGACTGGTAATCAAACTGGCAACCCTTTGCTTTGCAGGCCCACACTCAGTCCACTGAGCTACACCAGCCAGGGCTCAAATCGTACACTTTATATGCAGTTTATTGTATATCAGTTATACATCAATACAGCTGTTCTAAAAATGAAAACCAACTCTGTGATCCCTTGGTGGCTGGGACTGGTGTCCCAGCACTGCTGCCAGCTCCCAGGTGCAGGACGGTAAAGCCTCTGGTGGAGGAGGCGGGGCTAGGGGTAGGGGGTGGTTTAGAGGAGACTTCGAAACCCTCCTACACCTCCAAGACTGAGAGTGCTATGGACTGCCCCCATCCCCACCACTGTGGAGTGGGTATGCAGCAAGGAGGAGATTTCTGGAAGTTGGATTCATCCCTTCAGCTGCTCCTGGCATCTTTGTGTATACTTAAATGACACATTTTTAACTTAAAGGGAGACAGAGGTAGTCAGAATTAATCATCATTCTGCAAGCAAAGACTCTTTCCCACACGGGGAGTGAATAAAAACACTCTCCTTCCCCTCTCTGCTCCCCCACCCCCAAAAACCAAAAAATGCAGGAGGCCTGCAATTGAAACCTAGCCTCACTATCCATTAGCTATGTAAACATTGGTGTGCTATTAACCTGATGGAAGAAGGAGAGTGATGATAATTTTTATCTCACAAATTTGCCGTGAAGATTAAATGACTTCATACTTGCAAGGTGCTTAATAAGAACTAGCTGTTATTATTTTCCTAGAACCACTGAGAAAGGATTCTGTTTTATCTTTTGCATCTCATTCCCATAAGATATGAGTTCATTAGTCTGTTTAAGGACTAGTAAAGGGAGGCACATTAATGCAGCTTCTCAAATCTCTGCTTAGCACCCTGTCTGGGAGCTGCTTCCTGGCAGCACTCTGAAAGAGCACCCCTACCCCAGTCACTCTTTGGACCATTTCCCAGGTTTACTTCCTTTCCTAACAGTTACCACCATCTGACTTCTATATTATAGTGCACATTACCTTGTTTATTTGCTTACTCTGTCTGCCTCCACTGGAGCATAAGCTCCCTGAGACCAGGGACTCTGGTTCACTAATATGAAAGTCACTGAATAAATGCATTGAATACATGAAAAACTACATTATCTCTAAGAACTGTCCCTGGTGCTGGTGGCAGTACGGTGGTAGCATGCGGTGCTGTCTTTGTCATTGTTGGTCACCGCTGGTCACATGTGAAGGTTCACGGTTCCTTCTGATTCTGTGCAGTTCAGCCAACACACAGAGGTGGCTGGGTAGAAAGAAGAGCTGAAATCAGTGAAATCAGTAAAGTCCCAATCCTCTTTCATTCCTGATTCCCCAGAATTAAAAGACTGATTAGGCTAAATAAGTATTTGAAACAATAAGATGAGGACTTGAGACTATTGCTAAAATGATGAAGAATAGAAAACTTGCAGTTTAGAATGTTGTGAACATGATGGCTTTGATGTGATTTATCTTTAGGCTGTTTCTTTTATAGTCAACAAGAAGAGAACTTGGAGAAACATCAAGACCAAGGCACAAAATCACCTAGCCCTCCACTGTCCCTTCAAAGTGCAGCCAATTTATTCTGGCTTAGGTAGCTCAGATCTGCCCAGACAGTCTCTGTCCTTCTTTTTAATTTTATAAATACAAAACAGAAGTCTAAACCCCAAAGGATTTTTCCCGACCTGCTTCCATGTTCCTGTCTTGTCCTCCTGCTGCGGTATATCCTGTAGATGCTATTTCTTCAAGTTTGCAGCTTCAGGAGAGATGTGATGGGCACAGATGCCAGTTCAGTGTAATGTCTTCTTTGAAGCTGTATCCAGACAATGCTCTATGAAATATATGTGCAAGACCCGCCATTGTACTGCAATCAATCCTCATGTGAGCACTTGAATTTGATGTCTCTGTGTAAACAGAACGCTGAATTTTTTCTTCCTGAACTTCTCCTTAGGAATCTGCAGACAATGCTTTATTAAGTAAGTAGCCCAATTTCAGTGCATACAAAAGACTTCCTGAGTTAGCATTTGTCATCGTTTGTGTTTTAATTATCTCATTTGATCTCTTTATTGTTGCAATTACATTCCAATTTTATGTGCAGACACTGGGTGCCTTGGGCTAAATTAATCTGTTAATACTACAATTATTATTACACCATATAAATATAAGTGGATAGGTGGCTTGAGTAGCTCCAGATCCATTACTTTAATTTTGAATCAAGAGAGACTGGCTGTGGAAAGTTCTTTCAGACTATTTTGAAGGAAAAAGATGAGATTCTTCCTAAAGTCCTAAAGGCACATGAGGGGTTTGGCTGGGTTGCTTTGTTTGTGGCTATGTCAACATGCGTTCATTGCTACACATATTCATAGCTTTTCAAGGGGCAAGAAGACTGCCTATCTTGTTTTCTGGGATGCTCATGTGAAGTCATCAGGCACTGCTGCCTGATCAAAAGCTCCCAGTGAATAGGGAGGTTGAGCAGGTGGTGAGGACATTAGGAATGATCTCTTTTCAGGCAAAATGAGCAAATATATCTCATGGTCATGGGGTGAGCATCCAGCTTAGCACACAGGTTAAACAGGTTTTTTCAGTAGCCTATTTCATGTCACACAAAGCACACAGGCTGGCAGCCACCATGAGCGCTGGCCAAACGCCAAATAGAACTTGTCTCTAGGGCTTTGTGGTCATACAGAAACAAAATGAGAAAGCCAGAGTCCTAAGTTCTGTTTCAGTCCCAGGAAAGGTACCCATGGTCCCCTGTCAAATCATCCCCAAACCCAAACACACAGAGTTGCATGCACACAGAGTTACCCACATCTACACATTCATGCATATGACACGCATACCATAAATAATACATCAATAACTGAGAGGTTCCCTTTCCTTTGTTTGAACATCTGTACTGTTACATCACTATTTATATCATACTTCAGGCTCTTATTTATTCTCTAAAGCATGGGTGTATTTTGTTCATACATTGGATTGTAGCCGTTGGAAACATATATTGAGCCTTTGCCAGACAGGGTGCACATTCCTAAGTCTTTGTGCTTTTGTGAATCTATTTGTGTGAAAATCTGCTTTGTGATTTTTGCCCTTATTTAATTGAAGGCTCTGGTGCTGACATGACCACTTCCATTTCATTCAACCCTCCACACATCCACCTACCAACCCAGCCTTTAATTATGTACTCCTTGTTTACAATATGCATAGCATTATGGTATATGCTTACTTAGACTCCACTTTCAGTATGCTCCTACATTTATTCTGGGTCCCTGGACATTTACATTAGCTTGCCATGATAGAGACTGATAACACCCTCTTTTTAGGGTGTATCTAAACTCCCCTGAGTTTAGATAAACATATATGGCCATCATTCTCAAAATCTGCCAACATTCCATGCAGCTGGATTTGACCAGGGGACTAAAGTCAGGCTAAAAGGAGATGATCCAAAGTAATATATGTGGCTTTTAGGTCATCTTCTTTAAAGAGAAAAGTGCTTCCCAAACCTTCTTTCTCCCCTTCCCACCCTCTGAGAAGCGACAATGGCTGGGACAATCCTAGAAGCCACATGGAAGTTGGCAGAGCCCCTCCACCAGCCCAGGACCACTTGTTTCTAGGCTGTCCTAGAGAAAAACACACTTCTACCTTGTTTAAGTCACTGTCTTCTGGGGTTTCTTTGTCACAACAGCATAGCCTTCACCTGAACTTAATACAACTGCCTACATGATAGTCCTTTTCGTCACCTTTCTCAACTCAGGACGCAGCTGAAACTTTTATGGTTAAGGTATTGGTGCATCCATTCTTATACCTAGTTACTGGCCAGCTGGTCTTGAACTGACATTTGTTTCCACCCTTTCCAACCAGTTAGAGTTCCAGCTCTCATCCCCTGTGCCTTTCTTTGCAGTGACTCACCACCTACGGTCCTCATCTAGGGGACAAGTAAATATTGAAGGGAAGCATTGCCTGTCTGGCAATGCTGATCTACACATGCTGTTATAACAACACAGACAAAGATAACGGTTACCAAATAGTAGAGTAATTGTTTGAGGACTGATTGTCAGCTCTGGCATTTCTCTTTTTGTGTAGTCCCCAAAGAGAGTCCCCAGACATACAAAAAAGTCTCTGTTCACGGGGAGCATTAGGAGGTTTAACCAACAGATTAGAAAGTCTTATATTTGCAGTATCTGGGGATAAAATCTTTTCTTTAAAAAAGCAGTGTAAAAACATTAAAAGGAGACAATAGTTATGCTGCTTACTCAAAAGATGTTGTTATTTGCATCAACATCTTAAAACAATGATTACTCAGCTGAGAAGAACCACAAAGACATTTACAGAAAATTGAGAGGATTACTTCTGACAAGCTAGAATGAAGGAGCGATATCAGTTGAGGCTGATGACTTAAAAATCACTCAAGAATATCATCTAAGGATCCAGGTCTTCTTATTTTCCACACTAAGATAACACAGTGAAGAAGCTGTAGGCTTTGGCTGTGAATAAATTGTCCTCAGAAAAGGTGAGCTTGGCAGCCATTTATGTGGTGTAACTGAGGAACAATGAGTCATTTGTTTGTCAAATATTTCTCTCTCAAATCTGAGAGTCACTTTGTTGCCTCCACTTCCTTGAATTAGACCACTGTCCTCCAAACTCTTCCAATAAAAGGCCAATGCATCACTTGTGGACAACATTTTAGAGTCCCTATGTCTTGCGTCTGGGAAATTTGATCACAGTCACTACCAATAAATTCACACTGAGTATCCATAATGAATATCTTGAAGGACTGGGGTATCTGAGGTTAGGTGCCCTAAAGCAGAGCCCAGGTGAAGAGTCAGGTGCAGGAGACATGCTAGGTGAATGCTCTCAGGAGGAAAAGAATGAGCAGGGATAGGTGAGGGCAGGGCAGGGGCTGAAGCAAAGATGTGATCTCAGCTGGATTCTAGCTCCAGCCTGACTCCGCTGGACCATCTAAAGCATGAATTGCCCCACAGAACGGATACTACTTTTAAGCAGAGGGGCCAGCCTTTTGTACTTCTGTGCCAGTCATGCATTCAGGGTCTGCCAGCTGTCCTGGGTGGCAAACGAGTGGGGTGAATGGGCAGGGGCATAACCTCTCACAGGGGGCAGTTTACGGTCCCACGGGGCTGATCTCCAGAGCAGAGCTTGTTGCATTCTGCCACACATTGGAATTTTCTGGAGATCTTTAAAAAATGCCACTATGTTGCTTCCACAGTCAGATATTGTGATTTAAGGGGCTTTGGCCGGAAACTTTCTGACATCCCTCCTTTCTCCTTCATGACTCACGTGCCCTCCCCTCGGGCAGCCCTTCTTTAGTCTTGCCTTGCCACGGTGAACACATCCACTCAATTGTTCTCTTTGGCACCTTTGCCTCCTTTTATTATATAATCAATCACTCTCTATGGAAGTTGTCTTTCTATCCATCTGTTTGTCCGTCCATTGGCCTGGACTCTATCTTGAGAATACAGACAGAGCTTTAATTCATCTAGTATGACCCCCACCACAGTACCCAGCATGGATAATGTCTGGGTTTGTTATACAAATGTGTGAGTGGGTAGAATTGTGATATTTTGATTGAATGGTACAGACACAAATGCTCCAGCTCTCAAAGCAAGCTTTGAGGAAAAGGTGAATATTAAACCAGATTCTGAAGGAAAAAGAGTAAAACAAATCCCTGTAATACCCTAGTTTCAGGTCTACCTAGAATCCTGAGGGTTAATTCAGGCCCATTTTGTTGGTAGGAAGTGCAGCGAAAGCTGGGTGAACTAGGCATTTTAATGCACCTCTCAGTAGCCTTGCGTAAGCACTAATTATGTTTTTTAAAATTTTGTTTAATTTATTGGGGTGACATTGGTTACAACATTATATAGGTTTCAGGGGTACAATTCTATAATACATCATCTGTATGTTGTATTGTGTGTTCACCAACTCAATTCTCCTTCCATCATTTACCCACCTTTACTGTCTTCTACCTCCACCCCACCCCCCATTCCCTCTGGTAATCACCATACTGTTGTCCGTGTCTACAAACTTTTTTCCTTTGCTTAATCCCTTCATCTTTTCCACCCAGCAACCCAACCCCCCTACCTGTGGTTAACACAGGTAGTGAAACCTGCCTTGGAAAGAGATCTTGCCTTTCTCTCATGGTTGTTAGAAGATGATTACTCATCATCCATCAGCAGGCCTTCCTCTCAGGAGGTGTCAGTCTTCCCATTCAACACATTAACGAATCAATACCATGTGAAACAGTGGGACAGGTGGGGGCAGGTGCCATCACCCTGGTAATGATAGATGGCCCTTCTGTCCCTCCTCATCTGTGCCTAACAGGGGCTACACAGCTAACACAGAGCCTGACTGTGACAGGGACTTGAACAAGAGCCAACAGCCCAGCTGAGGTTTATTACAGGTAAGAGACAGATGACGCTGGTGACAAGAGACACCTGTAGGCAGCAATTAGAGCTTAGCACTCTTAACTCTGAGAGGTGCTCCCTGGCCAGGAGAACCATTCCTTTTCAATTTCCAGGAGACAGCAGGGGCTGAGCTTGCCCTTTTCCTGTGTGGAAAGGTTACATCCATCTTCTTACAGGGGGGCTTCATGATGCCTCTGGGTTTTCTTTTCACCAGACTGCTTTCTGCAAAAACATTTTGGATTCTCAAAGGGTCCTGAGCCCTGGGTTTTATCATGGGCATGTGAGTGCCCTTTTGGTATGGGCACATGAGGACCTATTCTGTTCACCACAGTGTGTAAGGTCTCAGGCTCTGGAATTCGGCCTGAATTCGAATCCTGGCTATGTGACTTTAAGCTAGTAACTGAGATCTTTTGAGCCCTGGTTTTATGATCCATAGATTGGAAATAAAAATAATACCATCATCATAGGCTTATTGTAATACCTAAATGAAACTGTTCATGCAAAAAACATTTAGAGTTGTTCCTATGACATAATAAGGGATTTCAAATGTTGATATTATTATTCTTATAATAATAATGTTGCTATTTATTAATCTTATAAAATTGGAGCAATCTTTTTGAGTCTGTGCAAAAGACTGCACAAGGATTTGAAGGTAGAAACAAAGGAGCCTTGGCCCCAAAGAGTCCGCAGTCCGGACGGATAGAGTGTGAAGATGCATTCAAGAGCACTGAACTGAGTTCCAGTGTGATGCTGGCCACCACTAGCCTAAATTATACCTCCATGTGACTTAGAAAAATAGAAGCTCCCTTCTGCTGGTGAACCGGATCTTGGACCCCTCTCCTCTTGGCCTCGTGTCCTTGCTTATTAAACCGTCTGAACAACTGGGCATAATGACCACGGGTGATATGTACTATATATATGCCAGCAGTATTAACAAAATTGTGGTTATTGTATTTAATATGGAAAGATACATCACATATTCAGAATAACTTTGAGCTGCATCTGAAGTGATGCCTAGGTTTGACAAGCTTCGCAAGATTTGCCAGAAAGAGCAGTGAAACAAAGGCACATAGGAATGAAAGGGGTTGATGACTCCTTAGGCTAGAAAGCTGGGTAGGACCAGTGTGGGAAGGGTGTTGAGTGCCACACAAAAGGGGACGGTCCTTTGTCAATAAGCACTGAGAGATCATGGCCAGTTTTGTCTGAACTTGATGCCTGCTGGATACTTGCAATATGGATTTGTAAATAGAGATTAGAGAGAGAATTTCACTCTATACATCCTGACAAGATGAAGGATGGGCCAAGGCAGGTCGGGATGGAGAAACAGAGTAATAAGTGCTACCGAGGAAAAATCTTCATGAGTTGATGGGCAACTTTCTATGGAGATTAACATATATGAATCAAAGGTGACTCCAAGTCATTTAGCCCAGGGTGGTTGGGGAAGGTGATGCTGCATAACCAGGCAGAGCATGGGTGGGGCATGGGTTAGGGGGCCGCAAGGACTTGGGTTTAGGGGAACATAGGCGTTTGAGGGGCCTGTGGTGTATTTAAACATTGATATGGATCTGGACCTCAGGGTGGGTCAGGGCATAGGTTTGGAATTCATCGATTTATAGGGTAGGAAAGAAGGAAGGAATCAAAATGGATGACACTTGCCAGAAAGAGTATATAATGAGCAGAGAAGAAGCTCCAAAACAGTATGTTGGGAAACACTAATAAAAATTTTTAAGAAAAGCCCCAAATTGTGGAGAAGATCCAGGAGAGAGGGGAAGGCGTGAAAGGCATCAAGAGCACGCATCACTCTAGAAAAGGAACGCGGGAGTCCCACAGGGCCAATAGCTGCAGCGTTCCAGCCAGGTGAGCTCTGGGAGGTGGGATTTAGGGACTCTTGGGGACCTAAGCAAAGAAGATTCAGTACTGAGGTAAAGTCAAAAGCCACACTGTGGAGAAGATGATGTGTAAATTTAGGGGAAAATGGGAGGAAGGAATATAGACTTTTCTTTTTTCAGAGATGAGTGAAGAAAGGAAAAAGAAACAATGTGATAATGACTTGAGGGGAAGATAGAGTTTGTCAGGGTGAGTTTGAAGATATGTGAAAGAGGCTCTTAGAAAGGGTTATACATTTCTGCTCAGGGTAGCAGAGAAATGGGGAACGCTTTTTAAAAAATATTTTTTTTTTTACTTTTAGAGAGAGGGGGTGGGGGCAGAAAAAGAGGAAGTGAAACATTAGTGTTTGAGAGATACATCAATTAGTTTTGCAAGCCCCCAACTGGGGACCTGGCCTGCGACCCAGGCATGTTCCCCGACTGAAAGCTGAAAGGGTGACCTTTTGGTTCACAAGCTGGTGCTCAATCCACTGAGACACATCAGCTAGGGCGGTAAATCCTTTTTTGGGTAACAGATAAATAGGAGTTCCCAGGACATTTTTGTTTACCTTTGGAGTTCAGTTCTGGGCTTTCTGTAATATCAATGCAGTTGCAAGATGGGATGCTATTTTTGTGTGTTTCTCTAGTGGGAACAAAGTCACCAACTAAATCTAGTACTTTTGAAATAAAATATGATTGCAAATATTAAGGAGACCAGGGAAAATGTAGCATTATTTATTGGACATCTGCTAAATTCTGCTCCGTGAATTAGAAGTTTTATGTACGCCTTCTAATAAAATCTTCAGAAAAACTATATAATGTAGGATTTTTTTCCCTCAAAACAGAGGTCCTTAACTTAAGAACACATAAAGTTACCAATATTTTTGTGTACGTCTATACATGTGACATTTGGGAGAGTGTGCATAGCTTCAGTAAGATGATCGATAGGGTCCAAACAAACTGTTGACTTAGATGACTGCTCATCCAAGAGAATAACATGAAAATGAGCTTTTATCTTCTTTTCATTTAATTTTATACATCGTTAGAACATATACTGAACCTTATATCCATTCTGTGTGCCCATAGCCCTAAGCAACTAATAAGCTACCAGTAGTTGTTTATTAATTAATATAGTGTTATGTTTACTAAAATATATTTTAATCTAGAAGAAATAGTCATTAGAGAAGTTTTCACTTTCAATCTACAGCTGATATCACAACTTAACTGTTTTATATCAACAGGTCAGTGGAGCCCTCAATAAGCAGGTGATCATGTTATTGGGAACTATTTGTGCTTGAAATTTGCATCACACATTTCCTGTGAGATATTTGATTGTAGGTACAATACAAATGACATGTGTTGTGTGTCCCTGTTAGTAGTCACTGTCAGGATGGGCAGGGTAGGGCAAAATGGCCGCTGAACTACAACCCGGAAAAGACGGCTGACGTCAAACCAGGGAACCTAAATGGTGGGCTTTGCCAAAACGGATATCCGCATAGCAACCTGAGCCCAAGGAGAACTACCAATAATATATTGCCACTTTGTTCAAAGGGGACCAATCCCCAGCTCCCACAAATAAAGCCAACCAAAATGAAACCCCGCCACATTCCCTGCTTGGGCACAACTTCTTTGGCCCCACTTTGCAGACTGGAGAACCTCGCCTGAGTGCACAAACCCCAATAAAGCTCTATATTGCCTACCTTTATGGTTGATTAGCATTTCTTCCTCTGCAGAGCCTAAGAAAACCTTTCAGTTACTTCCAAGATAAATAAGAAACTTAGGGGGTGGCCCTGAGAGAATCAGAACCAGAGAAGCAATCTGCACTGGCATAATGAGCTTCTCACAGGTGATTTCTATCATGAATGGTATGTATTGAATGATATCGCAAAAGGAAATGGCTTGAAAATGTTTCCATTATGATAATCAAAAACCACTTACACGTGTTTAAGATGGGTTCAAACGAGTGTAAGCAACCACAAAACACGATTAGTTACTATAAGTTTTAAGAATTTTCATCTCACTTTAAATCTCATTAAGAGTTTATGGAAATTGCCCTGGCTGGTGTAGCTCAGTGGATTGAGCGCAGGCCAAACCAGACAATTGCGGTTCGATTCCCAGTCAGGGCACATGCCTGGGTTGCAGGCCGGTTCCTTGCAGGCTAACTACCAGCAGGGGACGCACAAAAGGCAACCATACATTGATGCTTCTCTCCCTCTCTCCTTCCCCTCTAAAGATAAATAAATAAATAAATAAAATCTTTAAAAAAAAAGAGTTTATGGAAATTAGTGCATTGACCAAAGCTTGGTAAATCAATATTAATGGGAAATTTGACATGTTTGCTGTAGTATCTTATAGAAACATATAATAAAACCAATAATAAGATTTGTATTTTACTTGTATATAGTTTAGATAACAAACATGTAATTATGAATCAATAGAAGTTGATGTATATATATATATATATACATACTCATTTATCTACATCTATTTCCATGTGTATATGTGTAATTATATACATACACACAAATTACCTAGAAGCACACAGTTTCAACAACCTATAATATAGGTCAATTTAACCTGAAGTGCAAATCTTTCATAGTTTTCAAAATACTACCCAAACCCTCCATAACTTGTATTTGCTATTATATCTTTCAAAATTAAATTAATACATTACCATGTTTGATGTTCAGAGTTTACTTTACAACACTACTTTATTATCATGAAAAGAAACATCTATTATCTGAACTTACACATTTATATTCAGAGAAGCAAAAATCATCACAATGTAACACGTCATGTGTAAATCTACCACTTATAAAATAAGATTATCGCCCAATTACTTATTTACATTACTGCCTATTCAGGCCCATCCTTTATTTGATGATCAGTCTCCTGCCAATGTTTGATGTTATCTCACAACATAATAAAAATCAATTATAAAGACAAACAGTAAATCTTATGAAGAATGTATGGTTTCACAATACGAGTGAAAATGATGATGGAGAACTGCAAAGCTAGTGAACCATGAGATCCTGGAAGGGTGAGATCAACTAGCAACTGAAAAAGGAGAAAATTGACAGGGATAACATGACAGATGCTTCATCGGGGAAAGTCTCAGTATCAGGGGACTAATGCTGGGAAAACGCAGGAGATCTTCACACAGTTTTGTCAAGGTGCTTCTCTTCCAGATCATACAGCAGACTTCAGATACAATGTCCAGCATGCTGCATTGTACTCTGATAATACATGTTGCAAAATTATGTTAAGGAACTCATTCTTTTTGTGTATTATGAATTACAGCATAGCAATGTTTTATCATAAATTTTATTAAATATAGGATGAAAGAGCTTATGTAGATTCATTTTTAAGGCACATTCTCAGTCATACTTCTTTTTGACTATTAAAATACAGTGAATTTTGAAACGGGAGGGAGATAGGAAGGGCTGGGGGTGGGCTGGGATGGGGTAAAAGGCAGAAAACTACTTGAACAACAATTAAAATAAAAATTAAAAAATAAAGTAAAATAAATAAAAATTATTTAAAAATTTAACTTAAAATATATAGTGAATTTTGGAGTAGAGTCACTTCATGGCCTTTGATAAAGGCCTGTCCACCATATCTTAGATCCCCTGATCTCTTCATTTCTGAATCTCTCCTAGTTTTGACATATCATAGGCTCCTTTGCATTAAAATTTGAGCTATTGGAATGCTCTGTAAATATCTCTAGCTGCAGAGACAATAGATCTGTGAAAGAAAGCTCAGTTTCTGACTCAACCTTTGTCACCTCCCAGGCACACAGTGTCTTACTTGTAGAAAACATTCAGTAACTACTCGCAAAATGAATAAAGTTCCTTCCATTTATTCCGGTGTCCAAAGCAGACTCCTGGGATTACAGTAGGGCTGTGGGAGGAGGTGCTATTTCTTTTAATTACTGTGGGCCTACCCTAATGTAACAGCAACTTTAATGCTTTCTACTTTCAATAAATAGGGTACATTGCATCATAACTGCAGATAATTGCCATGTAACTAGTGTTAGTGTGTAAGCTTCACTTTTTCATCTAAGAGTAATGATGGCTCTGTACAGATTAACTCACACGCTCTTGCTTCATGTCCCTGGGCACAGATCCATATTCTGCAGTAGAGCTTTATGTTTGTATAACACTGTAGTTTTCTTTTTTTTGTAGTTTTTAAACTTTGCGAAATACGTGAAACATGTATCATTACTCCTATTTTACACATGAAGAAACAAAAGCTCAAAGAGATGATATTATTCTGGTCTTGGTCTTGGATCCCAAGTTTCGGAGCCCCCTTATTGTGCTGTACTTCCTGTCCGGGTGGGTTAGGGAGGCAGTGTACAAATTAGGGGGGTTGGACAGGAGAGACTGACTAGCAGGAGATACACCCAGGTCTGTGCTTGGAAACTCACATGTGAGAAGCCTGTATAGACACCCTCTCATTTTACATGAATAAAGCACCTGTAAGAGACCCTTTAGATCTGAGGGTTGTCTTGCCTGTAAGACCAATCAAGAGAGTGCAGGTGAGATGGAGAAGGTCAGAGTCTACAAATCTACCTGCCCACAGCAATTCTCCAGGATGTGGCTGCTGGATCTTATCATGGACTAGAGTTCTGGTGCTATTTCCTACTGATACTAGCTAACTGCCGACAATTTATTGGGCACCTACTATGTGTAATGATGTTTATAAGCACCATACAATTGAACTGTCATGAAAACCCACTGAAGTAGTATTAGCTCCATTTACACACCGGGGTATTGGGACACAGAGAGGTTACATACCCAACAACTGACACAGAGCTCGTGATTGGCAGAATCAAGATATGAACCTAAATGCCTCATGGTTTCTCTGCCGTACCATTCTGTCACTTACTAACCTGGGAGATTATTTAGTGAAGTAGAAACAACAAAATGCTTGGACTTTTCAGTCCAAGTCCTGGGGATAGATTCAACACATCATAGCATGGTGCTTCATAAATATTTCTTTATTTTTAGATTTTATTTATTTATCTTTAGAGGGGAAGAGAAGGAGAGAGAGAGAGAAATATCAATGTATGGTTGCCTCTCATGTGCCCCCTGCTGGGAACTGGCCTGCAACCCAGGCATGTGCCCTGACTGGGAATTGAACCATGATCCTTTGGTTCCCAGGTCTGCACTCAATGCCCTGAGCTACGCCAGCCAGGGCCATAAATATTTCTTGAGTAAATGAACTGTGACAGTGTTATTCCTTATTTTTAGCTAAATTTTTCATCTTAACATTTTTATTCATTGCCCTCTATAGCATCATTGCTATAAATTTGCAAATCTCTAAAGCCAGTATTGTTGAAAGTATGCTGATCTACATACAATAAGACAGGTTTACAAACAATTTTACAAACTTTTACTAAGCTCTTCCTTCAATGCTTCAGTCACGCAATTATGAAATCTTAGAGTCTTTTGAATTCAATTCTCTCATTTAATGAACAAGGAAGTGAGGTCTTGCAAGAAGAGTCCTTTGTGAGATCATACTGAGTCTAAAGGTTAAACTGGAGTTAGATCCCAGGGATCCCAACTCCAAATCCACTTGGTATCCTTATAAAAGGAGCTCATATTTCTTTGCTTTATAGTCCCACAAAGCTCACCATCTCCTTTTGTCACTTGTCATCATGTGGCTTTGTGATGTGAATAGCAAAGATACTATCATTCCATTTTACAGATGTGGGAAATGAGTCTCAGAGAGTATAAGGTTCAGAACTGTTTCCATAGAGACTGCTGGCATTAGAGGTCAGACACTACTGAGATGCAGGCAATACATGGTCCTTCCGCTGCTTCCTTCCTTCCATCCTTCCTTCCTTCCTCTCTCTGAGCTTGGTTGGGATGTTATGATTCATGGTACATTAACATTTGATTCTGGAAGACAGGGACTGACTTTTTCATCATTGCGTCCCTGTGTACCCATCCCTGGGTCTTGCACAAGCAGGTACTCATGATTTATCAAATCTATCCTCTGTAAAGCTGAGAGCAGGATTACCTGGGTGGCATCTATCAGAGTGATCAAAGCCACGAATTTTGGATCAGATCTAAAATCTTCTCCAGCCATTTTCTTTTTAGTTGTATGATTGTACCATATTGGGACAGGGTGAAGGAAGAGAGGAGACTGGGATGCAAAATTTAAAGAGGCACTCACTCTCTGATGCCAACCCTGCATTTATACAAACCTCCTAACTAATGACTGATTCCTTAAATTTTGCAGCCTCGACGTGCTGCTTCAGTTTAGTCCTGGTTCTGGACCTTGGATATATTCCTTCATTTCTCTAAGCCTCGTCTGTAACACAGGGATAGTAGTACCAAACTCAGAATACCAAACCCAAAAGGTTATTTTAAGGATAAATGAGATGTTTTGCACAGTTTTTGAAACATAACTAATTCCTCAGTAACAGCAGCATTTAGTATTAAGGGTACTATTTTCATGGTTCTTGGACTTAAAGGCATAATTCTTCCCTGCCCCAAAGTTAGTTGACACAGGAATAAGTGCAGGAAGAATAACACAGGAAGAATGACATCCTCTTATAGCCACTTTCTTCCATGTACTTTGCTTCTACTTCACCTTGGCCTGAACTTGGCCCTGTTCTAAGGGGCACTTTGATAATGACAGTCCTTTTACTTTCACTGTAATTCTGCAGCTTGTTCATTATAGTGCAGGTAAAATTTTACTTTGTCATTGCACTCCATCCCGCTCCTTAGAGTGCCAGGCATGGAAAATAATGAAGAAAAACAAAAACTCAAGAATGCATTGGTTACCATTAATGAGATAATAAAAACATCCATTAACATCTCTGAAAATTCAGACTCCTTGGCAGTTTATGTCAGCTGGCAGGCTTGGAACAATACTTCATCTCCTCTGTTAACATTATGAGTGACTCAAACTAGGGAAGAAGGGTATAGCTTAAGTTTAACAAATGCAAAAGGTATGAATGTTCAAAGCAACCCTTTCTAATGTGGAGTGGAGCTTTCTACAATTTATTGGAAATTTTTACTGCTTTATGAGTAGAAAACACTTTATGTGTCATTATATTCACAGTCATGTAAATTGGGATCAGGACAGCAACAAGTTTTATTCTTTTCTTTCTCTCTTCCTTTGCTCACCACCCATTCAGTTCATTTGGAAACTTTCAGTAAACATTTGAGGAAACATGTATCTGTTAATAAGAAGGATAGCAATAATAATGCCAACATTTCTGCAGTAAATAATGTGTCTCAGGCAAAATATTCGTATATTAACTTCTCCATCTCCCCCATTTTAACAACCACCTTTCAAGATAGGTATTACTAATTACAGTGTTTTGAAGATGAAAAACTCACTGAGGCTGACATCAGGAAGTGATTTTGTCAACATCACATGGACAGTAAGTAACATGTGGACTATGACTAGCATCCAGGTCCATGTGATAGTGGTCTTTCCATGGCGTCCTGCATTTCTACAATACTAGGCACAAATGGGCACCAGCAAAACAGCAAAAGATGCAGAATATGTGGGAGTCTCTTCTTCAGGAGACCAGCAGAGATAATGCTGACCTTAAGCTTAATGCATGCTTAAGACCACTGGTGCTGTAATTTACTCTCTAGGCATAAAGCAATGGTTTAATGGGACTTCAGAATTTCTCAATGATTTCTCTGAAGAATGCCAGGTGAGATAGAGCTAGGAGCCACAGGAAGCATCACAATGGAAAAGTGACCCAGAATTTTGCATGTGAGAAAGTTACATCTAAGATTTTTAAGGCACATAAGTACAATATTTATCAGTTTCTGAGTCTAGACCACTACTTGCAGATCGTAAATTATCTTAGTAATATGCACGTCCAATATGATTGTGTTTCTTTTTTCCTTAAAAAGATTTATAATGTCAAAGGCAAACCCTATCGAACAACGACATTTTAGAATCAATAAAATAATGAAATTCTTTTCTCATACTGGGATGACCACTGTAAGGTAAAAATTAAAGCTCAAGTGACCTGGAAGAATGACTCTATCTACTCCGAATGTAAATTAAGTGAAAATGATCTCCTTTGGCAACAGACACCTGGCCCACATCTCAAGGTCTGGTTAAAATTATGTGTTTTGCTTCTATCTTTAGATTTAATAACATGTCCAATGTGTCACAACAGCATTAGGCACTGGCCAGTGATGTTATACTATGAGTCAAAATTCAGGGAACTCTCTCACTTATGACAAATAACATGTTGTTTTGTGCTCAGAATGACATCACATCAATTGAATAAATATTTAAAAATACAACCAGACAAACTGTATATGCAATTGAAATAATAATAGATAACTGGGGAGCTCTTACAAAACACAGCTAACCATATATACAATAGCAGAACTAAGGCCAACAAACACAACTCTAAAAGCACTGTCAAAATTTGTTATTAACTCCTTTCACCAAGTGGAGATGTAATTATGTATAAAACAAATTATGTTTGCAATCTGAAGTATGGATACGTGTGCATAATTGCAATGGCTATGGCATGAAAAGTAATTCTAGGCTGTTCAGAAAAATAGGAATGCCGAAATGTCAGCCTCGTGATTCTGCGGCGCTGCCTGACACTTCCTCGACGAGGAGGAAAGTGTGGAGATTTGCAGCCAGGCCACATGGACGTGCTCTCTCTAAGACTGTGGACCAGTCCTGTCTGGTGGAAACCACTCTGTGGCCTCTGGTAGGGTGCTCTTCCTAGACTGATTTAAAGGTGGCCTAGTGTGCAATGCTTTTGTTTGGCTAGGAGTACCACAGCACACAGGGAGCACACAGCGTGACAGCAGAGTGGATACGCTGTTCTTGTTGTCATTGTACCTGTATTACTATGGGTGGTGCTAGAGCTCCATCTTCTAGAAGGAAGGATAGTGTGTTTGTAGTTCTTTTTGCTCACCATCAAGCAAAAGCTGGATTCTGCTTTCGGTGGTAGCATCAGAATAGTGGTGCCTGGATTGCCAGTTACTACTGAACTCCTGAGGTATGAGTTGGTGAGTATACAGCTCAGTGAGTGAGGATCAGTGTCAAACTGAGAAGCAAAATCTATCTTTTGGCTTGAGTTGCTTTTCATCTGTGGTTTTCTCCTGGGCCTTGACCAAAGAGAGAAAGCTCAAAATGAACGCGACAATTCTAGCACGGCATGAGTCCCTCTTTAGGTCGACCTGAAAAGCTGTGAGTCTGCTGCTGGGCTCCAACCTGTCCTGTTGTGTTGACTAGTGAAGAAACACCCAGCCTAGGCTGCCAGTCTCCTTGAGACAAATGTGTTCAATGCTGTTAGCACTCTTGCTAATAGAGAGGCTGATGTGGAAAGAATAAACTGGTATACTACTTGAAGCACTGTTCCCAATCATGGGAAAAGGAAGTGATTAAACCAGTATAAGGATAAGTGAGATAATTTATGCACAGGACTGAGCGAGGAGCCTGGCACACTTACTTATTACTAATGGAAGCCTAAATCATGACCACACTCTGTGTGCACTCTGCTTACCTCTGCTGCTCATTTCCACCTAATCTTAAAGAGGCAATTGCACCCTTCAACTGGAAGCCATTTGGATTTCTGAGTGAATGTGGATGAAGTGCTACAACAGCCTCAAAGGCTGATATGTTG
Organism: Sturnira hondurensis; assembly: GCF_014824575.4. Classification (NCBI taxonomy): domain Eukaryota; kingdom Metazoa; phylum Chordata; class Mammalia; order Chiroptera; family Phyllostomidae; genus Sturnira; species Sturnira hondurensis. The sequence continues at coordinate 2,132,470 of NW_028096448.1, read as the reverse complement.
AATGATAGGTCATTTACCACTTTGACAATTCATTCGGCTCAGGAGCCCAGGTCCAGGCCAAGGTGTATCCAATTCTCCTGAGATTTATTAATTATTAATAATTTGGAACTCGCAATTACACATTTACTCATTGTCATCATTATACTTTTCTTAAGTGTGTGTATATGTAGGAATGTCTATAATTTTTAAATTTTATTTATTTATTTATCTTTGCCTGAGGACATTTTCTCACTGCTTTTCCTTTAGACAGAGAAGAAGGGAGAAACATTGATGCGAGATAGAGGCATTGATTGGTTGCCTCCCACATGTGCCTGGAGTGCCGCGGATCATACACACCTGGATTGGGGATTGAACCTGCAACCTAGCTATGTGCCCGCACTGAGAATCAGTTCTGCAATGCTTTGGTTATGCGGCAATGGTCCAACCATCTGAGCCACACCAGCCAGGGCCTAGAATTTTTATTTTGATTTATGATTTTTCACCTCCAAGTAGTCAGGTGTCCAGACTACTTAAACAATATTGCTCTCACAGCTGTAGAGATGTGGCCATAAATTTGTTACACAGGTGCTTGGTGCTCTTCCCACCACTCAACAAACGTTTACTTAGTGCATACTCTGTACCAGACACTATAGTAGAATTGAGGATAAGTAGCTGAACAAGAAACAGTCCTTGCTCTCTAGTTTACAAACAGATGAAAGAAGCCAACATGTACACGGCTAATTTAAAATATTTCATGTTTAGAAATAAAATGAGAGCAGAGGGGAATAAGCAACTGGCTCCTCTGGTTTTCTGAAAAGGTATTGCTGAGCGTTGACATTTGAGCTGGGACTTGAAGGATGAATAGAAGTCCTACGAAGTTCTAAGCTGCCCAGTTCCTAACCAGCATATGGTCCTTTGGATAAGTAGCAAGAGAGTGTTGGGACTTTGAGTACTAAACTTTGCATGCAGTTTTGTCACTTTAAATGCCCTTGGGACACTGTGAGAGCTTGTGGTCAATTTGCCCAGGAGCATAGCTATGTGGACAGGTCATTTGACCAACTTCTGGATCCAGTGCTGTTCTGTATTCTGTGTGACCTCTTTCCACTGAGAACTAGGAAATCGTCCTCCATGTTCTTACCAGCTGGAGGCATTTGCTTTTTATGGTTTGGTCATATGTCTACACTGGGCTTTTCTATAGGAAAGTCAGAATCTAATCTGATGCTAAACTCCCAGGGGCTTGGTTGGTGAGACATACGTGAAGCCTTTCAAGTAGGCTGAATACATCCTATGAAACACTTATGGTGGTTCTAATTGCCAGGGTGGGTTTGTGCGTGTGTGTGTGTGTGTGTGTGTGTGTGTGTGTGTGTGTTTAATTTTCACTTTCTGGTAGTAAAAACGAAACATAAACCATCAGAGAAGACGTGCTAGTAGGGTGAAGGAAGTGGAAGGGATGGTGAGACGGGATCCACACAGGGAGAGTCGGCACCTCGCCAATATTCTTTCTTGCCTGGCACATTCTAGCTTCATAAATGTAACACATAAATGTAGCTTCTCTTTGGGTAACACAATTTGTGCACCACAGGTAATGAAATAAAATCCCTGACATGGACCCGCTGATTAGAAATGGGTTTTTAGAAACAGGGTCCCCTAAAATCCTGTCCTTGTCAATTCTTGAGATTAAAAGCTGTTGGGGAAGCGCAACAATTGTAAAATGTATCTTTGTCCTCGGTGCTGTATTTTCCTTCAGTCTCCCCTCTCATGTGTTGGTTTCCAGGCAGTTAAGTTAATAGAGCTTTCAGGGGAGCAGTTCACGGTTGGTGGAAAAGGTTAGCTGCTCTGAATCATGATGAGGTTAGTTTGTGAATCTGTTTGGAAAAGGGACAAAAGCAATAATAAAGGTGTCCACTATAAATCCACTGAAAAACAGCAAAACTTCAAAGGCTGACGTTTTCTGATGAGATGCCTACTGGCACTGTGAATTATTTTTAAAACAAAGAACCATTTGGATATCTCACAGGCTCTAGCTCTTGCTTTTGAACTAAAACACCCCCCCCCCCCAAAAAAAACTGTGTCATCCCTTAGAATACAAGGCACATTATTGTTTAACATATGTTGCCCTCTAGCAGATGACTCAGTATAGCAAGCATTTTACTCAAAGTTTTTTTCTTGCTAACTCTCTGGCACATTACAGAACTGGTCTAAGAAGACATGCGGAGGGGAACCTGCCCATACCTCCCTCTTGGCTGGCCTGGGATCTTACCTAGGCAGGACTGAAGAGCACATAATAAGGAGCTGGGCCAAGTGAGATTAAGCAGCTTCATTCTGCATGACCAAGTTGCCTGCACCACTGCCAGAGTAGGGCTACCTGGATGCTGAGGGCACCTGGAATCTAGAGATGAATGTCCTAGGGAGACCATGAATGCTATTTTTTGTTAGAAGTGGGGGAATCGTGGGAGATCTGGCCATGGGCACATACGAGAGGTGAGCTTTGATGCTACTGAGCATGTCCCCTAGGGAATTTCAAGTATTCACTGGTGATGTCTGAGGGAATGCCGCAGAACCCAAGCCTCAGCAGGACAACCAGGATGCCCTTCTCTTGCTTTGCTTTGGGCATTGGTCCATTTTCAAAGTGATTCTCATGAAGACTTCACATGGCGAATGTACCGAACAGTCACCGAACTTGAAGGAGATGCGTGGGTCTCTGCATTGCACTGTTGCAAATGAACAAGGATCATTTCCAGTGAGTGGTAATAATAATTTCTTTAATGTATTTATTAGGAAGACACTGCACCAGGCTTAATGCCATGCCCTTCATATTTTTAACTTATTTCCACATTCAATTAATATAATTACAAAATAAATCTAGAACAAATTACTCCTGCATATAAGTCTATATCTCCTCACTTGGCATTTGTAGATAAAGGAAGGGATAGTGATTATGACAATCATCCCTAATAGCCCGGAACTGTGCCTTAATTGCAGTTTAAGTCCACATTGTGATGTAAATAGTGGCATTGCTATTACTTCATTACATTACATTGCTATTACTTCAAAACAATTCACCTATTCTTCTCACCCTAGAAGGGTTACCAGGTGCCATCAAAATCAAGAAAGTAACCCAAGTGGTGTAGGGATGGGAACCAATGTGATATGGAATGATGGAAAAAGATGGAGTCTTTAGGGAGAACAGCCTTCCTGGCCATCCATTCCACTGACCTCCAGTCAGGCACGGGGCCCGAGGACTTCACTTGCATGACCATTTGGGCCCCTGCCTACCTCTCCACCTCCACTGCCTAAGTACTGTTACATAGCAATAATTTTGACTTTCCCCCTTGTCCTTTGATCCCATCTCCTCTCTACACAACCATCTGATGCAGACATGTTTTACTAAAATGCAGACACTCATTCAGTGGCTCTTGATGACTTATAGACTAAGTGGTTCTCACATTGACAAGCAGACGTCTCGGGACCTTGGGGATTCTGCTTCCTGAGTGCCAGGTACCAGCTTCTCCCTCTCTTTCCTTCTCCCACCTGGGTGTTCAGTGTCTGGCTGACCTGCAGTTTCCTGAACACACTGATCTTAACCCAGCCTCATGCCCCTCCTACCATCTGCATGTGCCTGTGCTCCCTCCCTGTACAGAGTCTGCCAGGCTCTGTTCTCTGCCAACCCCCACCTCACACTCACCTGCCCAATTCCTATCTGCTTGTCAAGGCTCAGTTCAAACTTATCACCTCCTTTGTCATGCCTTTCTTAACTCCTCCAGGTGAAATTATCTCCTCTATCTTACATGCCACACAGCATCTTTTTATTATTTTTTATTTTTAAAGACTTTATTTATAACAGGAATCTAAACAACAAAACAAACAAGCAAGCAAAATATGACCAAAGACACTGAAATACAGAACAGGCTGACAAGGACCAGAGGGGAGAGTGGAGAGAATCACAGGGGAAAAGGGGAAGGATTAACAGGAACAAGTATAAAGGACACATGGACAATAACTAAGGTGGGGAGCGGAGATGGGAGGGAGGTGGGGAGCACTGTGGGGGGTGGGAAGGGCTGGGAATATAAGACAGAAAACTGTACTTGAACAAGAATTAAATTTTTTAAAAAGACTTTATTTATGCATTTTGAAAGTGATGGGAAAGGAGGGAGAAAGAGAAGAATAGAAACATCAATGTGTGGCTGCTTCTCATGCATCTCCAACTCGGGACCTGGCCTGCAACCCAGGCATGTGCCCTGACTGGGAATCGAACTGCGACCTTTTGGTTCGCAGGCCAGCGCTCAATCCACTGAGCCACACCAGCCAGAGCAGCATCTTGTTTTTACTGTATACAAGTGCACCTATCACGTTTTAAAAATTCATTCTGATTACGCATTGTCTCCTTCACTAAACTGAACTGTTAAAGACAAGCACCAAGCTTTACATCCTATTTATGGCTAGAACTTAGCCCTGTCTGAAATAAACAATCTATATGATTGCTAAATTCTATTTTTGAAAATGGAAAAGTTTGGTTTTAAAAAAAGAAAATGGAGGGAAACTTGTTATTATATTAGAGCATTTGGGGGTTGGCATATGGAAAAGAATTTGGGCTTGTTCCACCTGGGCAGGGTGTGAAGTGTGCTTGATACATGGGTATAGCGGGACAGATGTGGCTCAATGCAATGAAGAAGGCCCTCAGTGTCAGCTGTTCAAAGAGAAAATCAGCTGTCTCTTATGTCAGGTAGTGTCTGATCAGTGAGGTATTTAGGCTCAACTGGAAAATTTGTAGGAATTTTTCAAGGATCTCTGGTTGTCTCTCTGCTTGGTGATATAACAATTCAAACATAGTATTGATGTTTCTTACCACAGCTCTCTATGTCTCAAAGAAAATACTCCTATAAATGAAATTGCCAGGGCCCAGATTTGCCTATGTCACTATCCTCAGTTGCCTGAAACTAATTACTGAACAGTAAAGATGTCAGCGCTTGTTCTACCAAAATAAGTTACTGAGTATCTAATGTAGCTCCAGAAAGGTCTGTAACATATGGTACTTTAACATTTAAGATTCTGACTTTTGCAAATGATATCCTAATGATTTTTAATATTGGAACTGAGAAGAAAGCTTCTGTCTTATTAACTTAAATGGTCACATCCTGTGGTCATATAAGAAGATTGTTATCACAGTTCATATTTTCAATGAATAGTTTGATTTCATTCAAATTTTTTGATTGAGGCTTTTTTTTGTTTCTACTAAGAAAGCTGTACATTTTGAGAAGTAATAAAAATTCATATTGTGATGTTTTATTTTAAACTATTGCAATACAATTTCATGAATATTAACATTTCATATATCACATCATTTCATGTTGCTTTTTTCCTACAGTTGTAGGGGACAGATACAATGAGTATGGTGAATCTGGATGCTGGACCACTACAGTAGCACAAAGTTAATTGATTACTTTTCCTCTCTTTATGAACTCCTGTTTTATTGCAGCCACCCAACCCTGCACGGGCCCGAATCAGGCTCTTTTGTGTTACACAACCTCTTAAGTATGGTGTTCTATTATCCAAATAAAGCCCCAGAGGAAATTTGACTCACATTAGTTTTAAAGTATCCTCTTAAAGATGACTATGGCTATTGAAAATGTGCTGTTCCTGAAAACGCGTTTTGGCTGCAAATTAGGCAAAGTCCTTGAAAATAGGCTCAGGACAGAGAAACTGGCTTTCTGAATGAAGTCTGTCGCATGACTGAACAGAACAGTAATAACGTTTCCCTGTTTTTTTTAGTCAGTCTGGAAATATACAACCGCCACGCCAGAAAGACCCCTCTCCAGACATTCCATCGGCCAAGCCACCATCGGGCATCCAGCCAGGCAGTGGTATTCCATAGTTCCTTACACGCTGGCACCTAGGAACACGTGACATCTTCATGCAGAGTGTTGGCACCTACCAGTCTGACCATATTCTGACTGGTCCCACCCAATGGTAAGGGGAATCACTCAACAGAAACTTCTATGGAAATAACTGTATGTCAGGGCTTATCTTTGGGAGCCACTAGCAAGGTAGGTTAAGACAGCTCTGATCTGGTAGATGTTTGAGATATTAAGCCTTTCCCCTTTGATGCCTGATTTCTGTATGTTTCTATGTATTACTAGTAACTATTATATATTTTCTCATATAGTGAGTTGTAGTTCTTTGTACTTCTTTTTTCATTATGTCACCAATGAATGTTTATGCATTGCAGCATAACATAGATGTCTCATTGGGTCAACTAATTAAACTGGTTAACATTTATATATGAAGAATGAAAATGTACATATATTTTTAAGACCTACCTATTTATCTAATCTATCATCAATTCTCCTTAAACACTACTCTTAAACCAAACACTGGAAAAGTAGTGTTCACCTAGAGCCTATTGGTTCCACTACTATTTCTAAAGCAACAATACATGAGCAGAAGGGGTATGGTAAGCAGGTAACTAAAAATTGGAATTAAGAATAAAGAAATTGAGAATTATTTTTAAAGTCCTGAGAAGAGAACACTCTAACCAGCTGACCTGTGGATCTAATCTATCAAGAGGATGTGTTTGCATCAGACTGGTGTAGCTTAACACAACTAGCTATTAAGATTATCCCACTAATACATCTCGCTAGCATTTTATGTTTTCCAAGCAACTTTGAGACTAACATTTGGTTGCTCCTTGAAATTTCTTCTGGGGAAGGAAAATCACTGACTATTCCTTCTCTTAGAGCTACCATTTCAAATAATGCCATTTCAAATGTTAATTGAGGACCTACTTAATCTGTCCCAGAGTCCAATGCTGAGAAGTTCATTCCAAATTTACATTTTGAAGTGAATATTGACTTCAGAGTGAAGAATGGATTAAACAAGGGAGAAGGACTGAATCAGGAGCTCAGAGAACTAAGTTTATTAGAAATTATGAGGGTTTGCTTATGAGAGGCAGAAGGATAAAAGAGAGAACATGAGAATGAGGGGCAGGTATTAAGAAGGCACAATTAGGAGGGCTTGGTTACTATGGAAATATACATGAAATGAGGTTTCAAAAACATACTCATTTAGTGTGTGTTTGTGTCTGTGAGAGAGAGAGAGAGAGAAAGACAGAGAGAGAGAGAGAGAGAGAGAATTTGGTATTAACCAGATCTTCAGATATACATAATGCTTTAAATTTCTGGATTTTCAGCTGAAGACCAACCTTAGACTAAAGTGAACTTCCCAAGGTTGTTCTGTCCTATTAGATTCTATCCAAGTGCCCAGCTCTAATGCCTTTCAAACTGCAATAATTATATAGAAATATGACACTAACAGCTTCATAGCAGCCTCATATAATGAAGAGCACAGAATTCAATTTGCTTATAATTTTGAACTTCTTCTTTCCCAACCCTTATTTGCTTCTCTGGAGAAATAACAAATTCAAGACAATTAGGTTTGGTTTATTCATTTTTATTTTATAAAATCATAATTCTTTTTTGATCTACTAGTTGTATAAATTACTAAGAATTTTTATAGGCAATTTAATAAACTAAGAGAATTTTGTGATGTTATAGACTAAGTTTATGGTAGAATTTTCAAAAAGAAGTACCAACTACATAATGTAGTTAATTTTTTATGAGGTCTTCATTTTTTACTTAGTAGAAATAATACATTTTTAAAAAGAAACACTATAATAACATGACTACCAGTAATGGTCATCTCTCAATTTGTTTGTTTCCAATTCCTTGCTCATGGCCGACTATTCTTCCCTTCTCCTAGTGGTTCTGATGGGGTTGTCAATCAAAGGTGCTTTGTTACCATAGTGATGGAGCCCATTGTCAATCAGAAAACCTAATTTCTCTAGACATAGTGATTGGTCCAGATTGGGCACCTGACCCAACAGGGCCAAGAAGAGTTCTTCTGGAGACTTGGAAAGTTCACTGAGAGTTTTCCTTTCAGAGATGATGGACTGTATTTATTTTGGGGGCTTGCACTTATTAGGGCCCAGCATTCCCTCTGTGTAGAGAGAACCTACCAGACAATGAAGGCCACGAAACTGAGGAATGAAGAGACCCAGGGAGAGTCTTAATGACATCTGTTGAGGGTCTGCATTCATTTTGCCTGAACTGTTACTATATCCCCTGAGCCAATAAATTCTCCCTTTTTAGAAGTTAAGTTTTGATTTCAAAGGGAAAAATATTGGCTAGTTATATGCCCTGCATTAAACAGTGATTTCTTAGCTCTGAAAGCTATTAGATACAAATTATCTGAGAAAAGGAAGTATTTTTGCTTATTATCAATAGCACTTTTCATTTAAAGATCAGAAAGCATCTTTAAACATGAGGTTTTTGAAAGGGGAGAAAATGGACCCTTGAGTTAGACTAGCTTTATGGTAACAAAACATGAGAACATGGAAACACAAAATTCATGGATATTTTAAGTCAAGTATCAATACTGCAATGCTATCCAATTCCTAAATTCAACATTCTATGGTTGAATACTATTCACTAAACATAAGAAGTAATCTACTCTAACAATTCTGACTAAATGGTTAAACCCAGAGCTGTTAAGAGGCCAACTATCTGGGAATGAATTTTATACTCACAACACAGCAGATATTTCCACTCTTCTATCTCACATATAAACCATGACAGGCACACAGGATGTCTTAATTGTCTATTATATAAATAGAAGAGCAGGAACAAAATGAGAAAGGGAAGCTTGCAAAATTATGGCACTGTGTTCTAGAACATCAAGTTAGAAACAATATCAGGAGTTGTCTATTCAACTCCTTTAACTTATTATGTCAGGATATTGTCACGCATCTCCCAAGGAGTTTAATTAATTGGATGTTGCCATGTAGGGATATTCTAAACACCTACTATCCTAATACTATCTCAAATGTACAAAAGGTGCCTACAGACTTACACTAATAATTTTAAGGTAAAGCAATAGTAATTTAAGGTTGTTATATGAAATTGATACTTTTCCCGCCTGTGCCACCTATGCCCTGGCTTTGGATCTCTCTTGTTCACTCAGTCAACCCCTGTCCATCTTTGTCATCACCTTCTCGGGATGCTTTCTCAGGCCCTTCACTCTTGAGGCTGAGGTAATGACTCTCCTCCACTGCACAACCCTCCTACATGGGAACATGTCACATGGAACTGTCACCGTCCTTTGTTCCTTCCATGAGACCAGCAGTAACGTGAGGCAAAGACTGCCAGGCTCATTTCTGGAATAGCGCAGTCCTGGCATGTAAGTGGCCTTCAGTAACTTTATACTTTAATACTTTAAAGTATTAATGCTATTGACCCTTTAATACTATTGGTTGGATGAGATTCTGATTATCTTGACCGGGAATTGGTCAGTGACCTTGGAGCATATACTTGGTTCACCCTGTGAGTAATGAGCCATTTATCCTTCCCCAGGTCAAAGAGGTATCAGGAAAACAAAGCTAAAAAGGTTCATTATTTAATGTGACTCTCATTCCACTGTTATGAGTAATTTGTATAAAAGAAACTAGTTTAAGAAAGGAAGAAAGAAAGCCAACACAATAAAATCCTAGCAATAGCTTTTATAGTTCCTTTGTTAATTCATATGTATGTTTTTATTCATTTAAAAATCTAAATAAAACATCTTCTCTGTTCAGAGAATTTTCTCTGTTCAGATGTTGAATTATGTGCTGGGAATATGGAAAAGAATAGGCTGATTGTCTCTTGAATTATAAATTGAGTGTAGATATTCTATTAATATAATAAGCCAACTTTCCATTAAAAATACTTTTGAAGGTTAAAAAACAGGATTTTATTTGAAACGTTTTAAGGCCATTACCTCCTTAAAAAGATGTTGAAGTTATAAAGCACGTGGCATTCTGATGAAATAAGATGAAACCACAAATCCACAGACACTGCAACTGAACTCTTGACCTAACCATCTAGGATTGTTAACAGGCTGAAATCTCTCTTCATCAACCTCAAGCTTTTCACATCTTTAAAAATCAGTTGGTGGAAAAACATAACTATGGCCAATGTTTAAAAACCATTTTGTTTCACATGTCCTCAAGAGTATAGCCCTATTTCTTACCTTTGGTAAAATAATTAAAACCCCAGTACATTTGTGTTACGTAATAATGTGTACTGAGTTATAAGAGGGAAGGTGAGAGCTCTCCAGGGACACAGGAGGAGGAGCTGGGAAGATAGTGGCAGGGAAGCTTGGAGGAACCAGACTCAACCTGGGGTGGGACAAGTCCAGTCCCGTTGCCCTGGTAAGGAAGTGGAATTTGTTCAGCTTTTTCCTTAGCCTTGGAGACAGGTAACCTTTGGTCATGCTGACCGTCCAGTTGATACATGTGTAGTAATAGGGTCTAAAGGTGGTATCTCAATGCTAGTGGCAAGAACAACCACTTCTTGGCTGTTGATTCACGGCCAAGATTCATGCTCCCCCGTCAATAATATCTACCTTTACCAGGAGTCATTGTGCTGGACACTCTCCTAAGCACTTTCCTTGTCCTAACGCACTTGATTCTCACAACAACCCTTTAAAATATCCCCACTTCACATAGAAGGCAACTGAGGCACGGAGTGGTTAAGGAACGTGACCAAGAGCTGGGGGGAGAAACAGGGTTCTGGCTCCAGCACCTGTGTTCTTCACCCCGCTCTCTATCCCTGCCCTATGGATGTCTGCTTCCCTTCACCCAAGCCCTTCACCTTCTTTGCCTCGAACCTGAATAGGTAGGAGCCACTGGGGATATCCAGAGCCTGTGCAGGAAGGTAGTCACAGGGAACCTCCTGGGTCTGGCAAAACGGAGCCCTTGTCCTGTGGCAGCTCGGTGTTCTCTGGGGGCTGGACTGCTGGTTAGTGAGTTGTTGAGATGGGCAGTGCGGGTTTATTTGGCCCCCGTCAAGCCATGGGACTATGGCTCAGGAGGAACAAAGGAACACTGGGAAGAGACTACCAAGGTCTAAGCTCCTCATGCTGGAAGAGATGTGGAAAAGTAATTTGTAGGGAAATGAGACAGGGACTGGGACATCTGAGCCATGGTTGGTTGATGGAGCTGATACTGTTTCACCAGAGGGGAATTCTGGGGAGAGGTCATCAAATGCGAGTGAATGAAAGCCCTGTAAGAAGAGAGCAAGGTTGGTAGGCAAGTACTGGTCACTATAACACAGTTTCTTAGCCTCAGACCTATTGCCATGTGGGGCTGGGTAATTCTCGTTGTCTGCATTGTAGGGTGTTTGGCAGCATCCTTGGCTTCTGACTACTAATGGAGTAGCACACCACCCTCCTCACAGGTCGTGACAAGCCGAAATGTCTGCAGACATGGCCAGATGTCCCGTGGGGGCTGAAGTGGCCTCCCACCCCTTTTTGAAGAGCACTGGGTTCAAGCACAGACACTGGAATGTAATCTTCAGGGACTGGAGTCTATCTGCGGTGCCGACTCTCATCCCTCTCAGGCTGTGTGATGAGGCAGTTGTTATAAAAAGTCCTGAAATTTCAATTTCACTTTTCTTTCTCTCCATCCCTTCCCTCCTTCCTTTGCATTATGTTATTTTCTTCTTTCTGTTTTGTTTTGTTTTATTAGCATTTGGGGGGATGATTATTATTCTTAGGTCTGCTCAATTTTCTTCACTTCCTATAAAAGCCAAGAAGCAGCTGTCTATACTGAAATTACCTGCAATAATGTGTTTGGTCCATAGATAATGTGCTGAATTACTTATAAGATGAAAGCAGAATCCTCACTAGCCAGCAGCCCAGCTGAGTCAGTGCCTCCAAGAGGCCCTTCTTGGCCTCCCTTCCTGACTCAGCGTTCTTTGCTTCCTGGCCCACAGACACCAGGTGCAGGAGAACACCTGCCGTGGCTCCAGCTGCTGGACCCTCTGCCCCGGGGAAGGGTGAGTGTGTGATGATGTGTGTGGTGTGTGCTCTCTTTCAAGGGTCAGGCCAGCTTTCCCCGTGTTGCCTCTATCGGCATGTTTCTTGAATTGCCTTTTGTAAAATAAGAGAAAGAAACAACAATTTAACAATAAAAAATAGTATCTAGGACTTGTCTGAATAATGTAAGAAAAATAAAGTAAAAGAGGCTTAAATGTCAAATGAAATTTCAAATTAAAATAAAACATCCACACAAGAGTCAGTGAAAAGTAGATAAAGTAAAAACGAAGTAAAAAATAATTCGTACACAGAGTTATGACACTGCATATGAATTATACTGGAACTGAATACAACAGTTCCAGTACTGGAATTGAGCTGTAATAGAAACACTGGAACTGGCCTACAACAGAAAAAAACTGATAAAATATTAAAATAAGCAATGATAATATAAAAGGGCAAATGATTTAAGAGAGCAGGAAATTTAAAGCTTGAAAGCCCTTTAGTGAAAAGATGAGAAGGAGTGAAAGTAAGGCTGAAATTGTAAGTTACTACATGAAATTACCAGCTTAGACAAATATAATGGGAGGAAAAAAAGTAGTCAGAAACAATCAAAAGTAAAACAAACTAAAAACAAAGAATGGGGAAAGGATTAAGACAAGTAAAAAACTATGAAGAAAAGCATTTTTAAAAACTTTGAGCCATTTTAGAAGGAAGGAAGGAAGGAAGGAAGGAAGGAAGGAAGGAAGGAAGTTTAAGAGGAAAGATGAAGGCTGTTGAAAAAGTGAAGCAAAGAGGTATCAGGAGGCCAGAAGGTGGCATTGCTGGGTCTGTCAGAGATACTGTTGCCGGATAAAAGAAAACACTGGGTTGGCCACAAAGTTCTTGTGTTTTTTTCCACAAGATGGCTCTAGTAGCACTTAATTGTCTTTAACTTGATCTGAAACAGTTTTGTTAGATTGTATTGTGACGGCTGGCATATCAGCATGCATTTAAAAAATTTATCAAAATCGGTGAATTTTTGTGTAGCCACTTTAATACTGAAGATGGAAGAAAATATACAACATTAGCACACTGTACTTTATTATTTCAAGAAAGGTAAAAGTGAGCTGAAACGCAAAAAAAAATTGTGCAGTGTATGGAGAAGGTGCTGTGACTGCTCGAATGTGTCAAAAGTTTGTGAAGTTTCACGCTGGAGATTTCTCTCTGGACAATGCTCCACAGTCAAGTAGACCAATTGAAGTTGATGGTGATTGAACAGAGACATTAATTGAGAACAATCAACATTATACCAAGTGGAAGATAGCCGAAACACTTAAAGTATCCAAATCAATACATGAAAATGAAAAAAATATGACTTTTATTTTATGGAAAAAATGAAATGGACTTTTTGGCCAGCTTGATATTTACTAAATATTTGCTAATTCTGGCAATCGGGCCTTGAAGAGGCTCAGACACGGTTTTCTGGCTGCCAGGGCAGAGGCCACTGGTAGTGAAAGAGGGCAGGGCCGTTGGCCTGAAGGCCTGGGCCCTGTGCTGCCCCCAGGAAGCCTTCCTCTCAGCTGGAGAGAGGGAAGGCAGCGCACAGATGAGGGAATGTGAGCTTCACGATGCTGCAAAACAGCAGCTTCCTGACCAGTACTAATGTCACACACTTTTCCCTGGGTTTTCAACCACTGATTCTCATCTACAAAGTCTGACTTGATCTGAGCCTAGGACCTCACTGTTGGGTTGATCTATCCTAAACAACAATCATGCCTGAATTTTCACCGTGAGGCTATTCTCAATCCGTCCAGCAGAGAGCGCAGGCAAACACACGTTAATCCCCAGGAAATGTTAGCTTGTTTGTCTCTGGCTGCTTAATTACATTTATGTCAGAATTTTATGAACTCTTGCAAGTCTCTGCGCAGACACACACCTGAATTGTAATATCATTCACTGGGACAAATTAAAAGAACCATATTAGTTGGGCTCTTACAACAGTTGACGACACAGACATGTGTAAAATTTTATTAACAAGAGTATGGGGAAAAGGGCTGGTTTGTCTTTTCTCCTGGGTGTATTTCTATTACTTTAATACTGTTAAAATGATTGTTTCCATCACTGTTCCTCACACCATCCCTGACTTGGAAAAGTAAAACCACGTTGCCTGTCTCGGTATTTATTGACTGCTTACTATGTATGTCAGGCAGGTGACAGACTTTGTGGACAAACGATAAATCAGATTCACTCTACCTTTGTGGAATTTGCAGTTTTCCTAAAAGAAGACAGGGACACAGAGGCCATTTCAGCCCAGAGTAATAAGTGATGTGGTAGAAGCATACATACCTGCTCTGGCTGGACAAGGGGGCCCCTATCACAGCGGGAGGGGCCATGGGCCGCTTTACTGGGGAGGCTGTATGTGGACACGTAGTCGATAACCAGGCAACGCCGTGGAGTGAGATGGGCGAGCTCCGCGGGAGGCCTGTGCTTCAGGCCCAGGGAACAGCCTATGCAGAGCTCACGGTGAGATGCAGTAAGCGGGGCCCGTCCCGAGTCCTGTGCTGGCGTGTGGTACAGGGGAGCTGTCTGCCATAGAAGGTGGAAAAGATGAGTAGGCGGGCGGTCAGAGAGAAACTTACAGAGGTATGCCAGTGGGGTTGTTCAAAAAGCAGTGAGGAGGTGCGGGTAACTAGGATGGATCGCAGTGTAGAGAGAGTGTTCTAGCTACTGGGTGGGGTCTCGGTCAGACGGCAAGGCAGCAGTGTGCCCTGCCAGGGGGCCGCGGGTCCCAGTGTGAGGTGGCACCAGCTGTCAGGTTAAAGCAGCATCCTCACCCCTCCATTTATACTGGGTGGGGCGAAAGTAGGTGAATATGAGAAACACAGTTTGTTATGTGTTAGTTATTGCATTATTTTCCATACAAACAGCTAAGGAATAATACAAGAATACACTGTTTCGTGTGCTTACACATATACAACTACTTCTGCCCCACTCTGTGGGTTGAAACCTGATCCCAATGTGATGGTGTTTAGAGGTGGGGTCTTGGGTGGGTGATCAGGTCCTGAGGGTGAAGCCCCTCTGAATGGGGTCAGTGCCCTTGTAAAGGAGACCCTGAGAGTTCCTCCTTCTCCCATCATGTGAGGACACAGTGAGAAGACAGCCATCTGTGAACCCGGAAGCAGGCCCTCACCAGACATGGAATCTGTCAGTACCTTGATCTTGGATTTCCCAGCCTTCAGAACTATGAGGAAGAATTTGCTGTTGTTTTGTAAGCCGCCCAGTCCTCATATTCTGTTACAGTGGCCTGAATGGACTAAGGCAGTAGCTAAGACGGAAAGAGATGTGTCTGAGATATTCAGGACTTGACAGGATGTGGAGATTCAGTCATCAGGTTTCTGGTTTGGCAAGTGGGCTCTTCGGCTGCCACTCACTGAGACAGGCAATCTACGGACATGCTGAGATTGTGGGGTCTTTGGTTGCATGGTTTTAGGGCCCAGGAGAGTGGTAGTGGAATTCTGAGAGTCATCAGCTCACAGCTGGTGTTTGGAGACATGGCAGTGGATGGATCCCTGAGGCAGAGAAGCTACAGAGAAAAGAGGGGAGAAGCCAGGGCTCTGTAACTACAAGATTTAGGGGAGCAGGAGGAGCAAAAGGAGGCAATAAAAGATCCCAGGAAGACCAACAAAGTAGGGAAAAAAATCCAAGAAAATGCGGTAGCCTAATGTCAAGGAAAATGGTGTTTCAAGGAAGGAGTAGTCCACTGTGCTACATGGTGCCCCCAAAGGCAAGTCAGGTGAAGACTACAACGTACCTGTTACATTTGGGAAGAAGGATGTAATGGGTCACCTCGAAGACACAAGGGAGGTGGGACTATAAATGAGGTGCCGTGTGAGTGCAGGGGTAGGGAAAAGTTAGGGTCTAGCCTACGGCAATAATAAGAGGGTGTGGGATAGAAGCAAGTTTATTTTTAACATGGGAAGGATTGGGCATGTTTAATACTAATAGAAATATTCTAGTAGAAGATAGTAAAAGGGGAGGTTGTAAATATTTTCCATGCCCCCTACATTACAAGGAGACAGAGAAACCAAGGCTGGCAATGATTATTTATTATCTCATTTATTACTCCGTTCATTTAGATGCTACTTACAGAAATGGCTCTTTTGAGAAGAATGTTTCTGATATTATCAATTTTAGAAATTGTATTTGAATTTAACTTTTCCACATCTTCCACCAACCCATGTGACAGGTTTTGGTTGGAACTCACCGTGACAGCAAACTGCTCGAGTGGACCTATGGGGGACTTCAAACTTCAATGTCAAGGAGACACTAGTAGAACTTTCAACTACTTTGCATTCTACCATGATAGACACAAAACTGACCTTTCCAGTTCTCCAGAGAGACCCTCCCACCCCTCCAGGGAAAAATACAGGAGTGATGCTCAAAGAACGAGAATGAACTACACAGGTCAAAGCCAACTGCATGGGGAGAAAAACATACAAGAAACTGTCAGTTCAGTGGAACTGAGGGGCCTTATTCCCTAAAGAAATATGGTTAGGACTCTTTCTGGCACCAAAGAATGTTTCTTCACTGTTTACTTTTATTCTTAACTAGAATCTCCCAGGGAACAGGGACTCCATCCAATGCCCTCATCTGGTTTTTGTCCCATGGGACTGTCTGGCATTTTGGTCCCACGTGAAGCACTTAACTGTGCTGTGGGGTGGGGGTAAGTGATCTGGGCCTGCTCTGTTCTGCAGGGGTTGCTTCCAAGTCTGGCACATGTAGTGTGAGAGCAAACAGTAAGCAGTAAGGGATTTGTCAAAGGGATATGTGGTCTGTATTCCTAAAGACTTTGAGAGGAGAACCCCCCCCCATAAATCTACCAAAGATGTTAAACCAATGACAATTGTATGTATATAGTTTCCAAGTTCATTTTCTCCTACCTTACAATTGAAGCCTATTTTAATAGTCATGCCCAGTTGCAAGGATAATGCCTGCTAATTTACTACATTACAGTAGAGAGATTTAGTCTGTCTTTATGTATGCAAGGGTATGACTGATGCATATAAAGTCATTGTAGTGTTGGCAAGTTACCGATTGATATTTACTCTACTTGCATCGCTTCTGTCATTAATTCCCTAACGGAGCTCCAAGGTGTTCCAATTAGTGTGAGGATGTAGAACTCAGTGTGTCTGAGAAGCTTCCATGGTGTGATGTGCTCCTCTTAGGTCACACACGCTTCAGAGGACTGTCTCCCTCTCCTGAGGTCTCCCTGACGTGAAACCAGGGGGCAACTCTGGTTATAGCACAGTTTCTCCATTCTGGAATTACCTGGGAGTTCTAGAAAATACATGCGGGTGAGTCACCTGAGACCAATTAAGTCAGGCTCTCTGGGGCCCAGGACCCAGGCATCTCTAATTCTAAACTCTCCCTAGGTAATTCTAGTAAAGTTCTGAGAGGGATGATGTCATTTTGGTCTCACGGTGATGGGTAAAATTTGCAGGGACACAGTAGTCTTCTGCATCAGAACTTGTGTTTTATTTAGAAAGCAGTCACCACCATTGTTGCATGGGTCTCATTATTACAAGGTTGCCTGTACTGATTTACTATGTCACTCTCTAGTCAAACTCATAAAACTTTGCTTACTATAGTTTTCTTAATAATAAAAATAGAAAAAATACTATCAGATGAAAATAGACTAATTAAATAAATATGGGATAACCTACAAAGTGGAAAGGTATTAAAAGCAATTATGCAAATTGCTTATTTACATTAATTTATTTCAAAACTACTTTTAGAGAAGGCTTTGTGAGCCAAATACTGGTTTAGGCCCTAGGAATATAGCAGGGGACAAGAAAGAAGCATTAACACTTTGAAAAACTGTGCTTAAAAAATTTAAAAATAGCATGTAGGTTATGGTTCTACTTTGTGATGCACATGCATTGAATAAGGAAGATATACAGTAAAATGTCGAGACAGTTATCTTTGTGTGAGCTTAAAGAGAGCTTTTAATTTTCTTTCACTTCCTGGATTTTTTCTATGTGGGCCTTTATTACTTCTGTAACTTTATGTATGTAGGGTAGACACTCCATCCTGTTTCTTAGGTGTCCCACAGCTTAAATGGGGTCATGGTAAGTGACTTACATAGCAGGACATGTTTGGTTCTCACAGGGGTGGCCTCACGGCTGGGCTGAAAGGTCAGCGAGAGACTGGAGAGGTTCAATGCCTCTTTAAACCTGGGGAAACGCAAGCCTGACTATGGAAGCTTAAAGGGTATTAAATCATTATTATAATAATACTCATAAGTATTGTTATTCTTTACTTTTATCAGTTTGTTTTTCTGTGCAAGTGCCTGAGATACTAGGGGCTCACAAAGTGCTTGGGAATAAATGAGTGACTGCAGTGCCGTTACCTGTGCCGAGTCATTCACATGCAATGTAGAAAGTGGCCAGACGATGGCGATCAAGCTTAAAAAGTGAAAGTGAAGGGACTTCGGTAAAAATTCCATAGCTCCTAGTGGAAGATGTATTACCCTGCAAATTGCCGCTAATGTGAGCTAATTGACAGCACACTTTATGGTCAGCCTGGGGAGGCTTCCTTCCCTCGCGCCTTTCGGCAGAGCACTCAGCTGGTCCCAAGTAAAGAGAAGTGAGGGTACTTGAATCTTCTCTCTGGAACAACAGGACTGCTTTGCTATGACTCCTGACTTAGGAAAGAGTTCTTGCCTTCAGTGAGTGGCCTGTCCTTGAGGGAGAGGCAATATTTGCAGTAATGGTGGAAGAGAGTAACAGAGGAAAGCAAATGGTCACTCTGAGGGCTGGGAAAGAGGAGGGCAGGTTGGGTGAAAGCGATCTTACCATCTCCTGAGCCATAGAGGCCCCGGGGACCGGCGTCACAAGGAGGAAGGGTAAGGGGGTTGCAGAACACAAGTTTTAAAAACCCTATACAGGTGACCCTTGAGCGGCACAGGTTTGAACTGTGTGGGTCCACTTATATGTGGATTTTTTTCAATGGATATCTTGGAAATTATTTTTGTTTTACATTTGCAACATTTTGAAAAAACTCACAAACTGTATAGCCTAAAATATCGGAAAAATTAAGAAAAAGTTAGGTATGTCATGAATTACAGAATGTAATACATATAACATAAAAATATGTTTTAATTCACTGTTTATGTTATCAGCAAGGCTTCCAGTCACCAGTGGGCTATTAGTACTTAAGTTTTTTGAGGAGAGAGTAGAATATTATACATGCATTTTCAGCTATGCAGGAATCAATGGTATATAACCCCTGATTTGTTCAAGAATCAATGGTATATAACAATGAAGAGATCTCGGGGCCACCTGGTACATATCTGGAACCTGTCAGGGCTTAGCTAGCCCATTGGTTTATGATTTATCTTTCCACTTACTACTTTTAAGCCTTCCTGTTATTATTACCCAGGTAGCAATTCCTGTGGGTGATCTAGAGAGAGTCAGGGAGAGCAGGAGGCCCTTAAAGCAGCAAATTTCTACTGTTGACAAATACAAGTTTATTGAAAGATAAAAGCACAGGATTTGACTCTATTTTTGGATCTCAGTTTCCAGTCCAAATACGGTCTGTGTATCTGGTGCATTCGGCACAGTCTCCGGGGTCAGACAGTTGAGTTCAGCTTCAGCCTCGCACTTTTGACCTCTCAGAGTCCCAGTTTTCTGGTACATGGGGCTAACAGGAAGAGTCAGGGAATTGTTTTTAAAGAGCCTGGCACAGCCCAGCACATAGTAGGGGTGGAAATAATGGGATTTTCCTTCCTTTCCGATATTGTTTTCCGCCGCATTGCTGGCTGGACAGTAGTTTTCACACAGGCACACCTCACAGACCCGTGGGTTTGGATCCAGCCCACCAGAATAATGAGGGCACCACAAGAAACTGAGCTGTAATCTTTTTGCTTAAAGTATAACAAAATGAAGTGCAATAAAATGAACTATTCCTATACTGTCAAGACTCTAAACTTTTTTTCCTCTTTCATCTCTGGAGGCCTCTCTCTCCCTTAGGAAATCCCAGCATCATTTCAAAGGTTGGTTCGGGGAGGCCTGCATCTTCCTCGAGCCCTGCCCCTCATTCCTGAACCGCCTTCTGAGGAAAGCTGTTTTCTTCTGCTCTCATCACACGGCAGCTGGAGAGCTTCCCCACTCAGTAGAGCGGGTGGGCTCCATGTCCCCACCCTCCATGACCCCACACTTGCATGTCCTCCTGTCTGTTTGAATGGTGGAAGGATGAACTTCCCTCACTCATACTATCCTGTCTGCACAGAAAGGAAAACTATCTAGAAATGTGTATAAAACAGTAGCCACCCTGGCTTCTGATACACTTTACCATCAGCTCAAGCTGAGTTGAGAAAATGAAACATTTCAATAGGCCATGTTATTTTAACCAAACTGGATCCCATAGTGGAAGCATTTACTAGTCACCCCCCTCCAAAAAAAAACAAAACCAAAACCCCAAACCCATGAAACCATAAATCACCCCTTCCCTCTGACAGGCCCAGATGCAGTTCTATCCTAATTTGATCCAGGTGTGAAGAGCCACCATTCAGGCAAAAGGTGTTGTGCATGTGTAGTGTTTTATTTGCAAAAGGTGGAGCCTGAGTTAAATGCATTAAATCACAAATGAGTTTGACACTGTCCTGGGATTTTCTGTTTTTACCAAAAGGACAACTTTCTCTAACGCACTTCTTTGGCAAGGACTACTCGCGTTGACAGCAAAGTTAAGCTGAGTGAAACTTCTCACCTACTCATGTCACTAAGTCTAGCAACACAAGAGGAGCTCAATTTTTAATCCTTTATTAGGACAGGTTGAGGGTTCATGAGCAGCACTTGGCTTGGGTATTCAATAATGGACATTTAGCATGCTCTTCTAATAAGTGGGAACTTCATAGGGAAAATAGGTCTCTCTCATGTGGGCTCTACATTTATCTGGGAGTGGCTCTTTAAAAAGCCGATGGAGAGAGTTCTGGCCAAGATGGAGGCAAAGATAGAAACCCTTCACTTCCCTGCACAACCAAAAGGAGGACAACAACCAATCTAAAATCAATAAACAACCAGAAATGCCAGAAATCAAGCTGCATGGAACTCCAATAACCAAGTAAATAAAGAAACAGTGAAACAGAACAACCAGACGGGTAAGGCTNTTATCTTTCCACTTACTACTTTTAAGCCTTCCTGTTATTATTACCCAGGTAGCAATTCCTGTGGGTGATCTAGAGAGAGTCAGGGAGAGCAGGAGGCCCTTAAAGCAGCAAATTTCTACTGTTGACAAATACAAGTTTATTGAAAGATAAAAGCACAGGATTTGACTCTATTTTTGGATCTCAGTTTCCAGTCCAAATACGGTCTGTGTATCTGGTGCATTCGGCACAGTCTCCGGGGTCAGACAGTTGAGTTCAGCTTCAGCCTCGCACTTTTGACCTCTCAGAGTCCCAGTTTTCTGGTACATGGGGCTAACAGGAAGAGTCAGGGAATTGTTTTTAAAGAGCCTGGCACAGCCCAGCACATAGTAGGGGTGGAAATAATGGGATTTTCCTTCCTTTCCGATATTGTTTTCCGCCGCATTGCTGGCTGGACAGTAGTTTTCACACAGGCACACCTCACAGACCCGTGGGTTTGGATCCAGCCCACCAGAATAATGAGGGCACCACAAGAAACTGAGCTGTAATCTTTTTGCTTAAAGTATAACAAAATGAAGTGCAATAAAATGAACTATTCCTATACTGTCAAGACTCTAAACTTTTTTTCCTCTTTCATCTCTGGAGGCCTCTCTCTCCCTTAGGAAATCCCAGCATCATTTCAAAGGTTGGTTCGGGGAGGCCTGCATCTTCCTCGAGCCCTGCCCCTCATTCCTGAACCGCCTTCTGAGGAAAGCTGTTTTCTTCTGCTCTCATCACACGGCAGCTGGAGAGCTTCCCCACTCAGTAGAGCGGGTGGGCTCCATGTCCCCACCCTCCATGACCCCACACTTGCATGTCCTCCTGTCTGTTTGAATGGTGGAAGGATGAACTTCCCTCACTCATACTATCCTGTCTGCACAGAAAGGAAAACTATCTAGAAATGTGTATAAAACAGTAGCCACCCTTGCTTCTGATACACTTTACCATCAGCTCAAGCTGAGTCGAGAAAATGAAACATTTCAATAGGCCATGTTATTTTAACCAAACTGGATCCCACAGTGGAAGCATTTACTAGTCACCCCCCTCCAAAAAAAACCAAAACCAAAACCCCAAACCCATGAAACCATAAATCACCCCTTCCCTCTGACAGGCCCAGATGCAGTTCTATCCTAATTTGATCCAGGTGTGAAGAGCCACCATCCAGGCAAAAGGTGTTGTGCATGTGTAGTGTTTTATTTGCAAAAGGTGGAGCCTGAGTTAAATGCATTAAATCACAAATGAGTTTGACACTGTCCTGGGATTTCCCGTTTTTACCAAAAGGACAACTTTCTCTAACGCACTTCTTTGGCGAGGACTACTCGCGTTGACAGCAAAGTTAAGCTGAGTGAAACTTCTCACCTACTCATGTCACTAAGTCTAGCAACACAAGAGGAGCTCAATTTTTAGTCCTTTATTAGGACAGGTTGAGGGTTCATGAGCAGCACTTGGCTTGGGTATTCAATAATGGACAGTTAGCATGCTCTTCTAATAAGTGGGAACTTCATAGGGAAAATATGTCTCTCTCATGTGGGCTCTACATTTATCTGGGAGTGGCTCTTAAAAAAGCCGATGGAGAGAGTTCTGACCAAGATGGAGGCAAAGATAGAAACCCTTCACTTCCCTGCACAACCAAAAGGAGGATAACAACCAATCTAAAATCAATAAACAACCAGAAATGCCAGAAATCAAACTGCATGGAACTCCAACAACCACGTAATTAAAGAAACAGTGAAACAGAACAACTAGACGGGTAAGGCTGCAGACAGAGAGAAACCGCAGCAAGGAGGTAGACCTCATGGATGGGTCTGACGTAAGGAGAAACTGAGACTCAGAGTGGACTGTGGACTACGGCTGTTGCCACCGTGGGAGACTCCCAGTCTCACAGGAGAGTCTGTTGAAAAGTGCACTAGAGACAAGCAGGTGAGCCGTACTGTTCACTCGCTGGCCCCTTCCCACAGGCAGCCCCACAGGGCAGCAAGAAGGGTTGCCCTGCCCTCGTGAATACTAAGGCCCTGCACCCTTACAATGTACAACTTAGCAGGGGCGCCAAGACAAAGAAATATGGCCTAAATGTAAGAACATAGCAAAACTTCATAAAGAGAACTAAGGGATGAAGACATAGCCAACCTATCTGATGGAGAATTTAAAGTCCTGGTAATCAAAATGCTCACAGAACTGATTGAGCTTGGTCAAAAAAATGAAAGAACAAATGAAAGACAGACACCCAAAATGAAATAAAGCAAAATATTCAGGGAACCAACAGTGACAGGAAGGAAACTGGGACTCAAATCAACAGTTTGGAACAAAAGGAAGAAATAAATATCCAACCAGAATAAAATGAAGAAACAAGAATTAAAAAAAAATGAACAGAGATTTTGAATCTCTTTGACAACTTGAAATGTTCCAATATTCGAATTATAGAGGTGCTAGAAGGAAAATAACAGCAGCAAGAAATTCAAAACTTATTTGAACAAATAATGAAGGAAAACTCCCCCAATCTGGTCAAGGAAATAGACCTCCAGGAAGTCTAGGAAGCCCAGAGAGTCCCAAAGAAGTTGGACCCAAGGAAGCACACACCAAGGCACATCATAATTACATTACCCAGGATGAAAGATAAGAAAAGAATCTTAAAAGCAGCAAGAGAAAAGGAAACAGTTCCCTACAAAGGAGTGCCCACAGACTGCCAGCTGATTTCTCAAAAGAAAACTTGCAGGCAACAAGGGGCTAGAAAGAAGTATTCCAAGTCATGGAAGGCAAGGACCTACATCCAAGATGACTCTATCCAGCAAAGCTATCAATTAGAATGGAAGGGCAGATTAAGTGCTTCCCAGATAAGGTCAAGTTAAAGGAGTTCATCATCACCAAGCCCTTATTCTATGAAATGTTAAAGAGATTTATCTAAGAAAAAGAAGATCAAACTATGAACAGTAAAATGACAACAAAGTCACGACTATAAACAAATGAGCCTACAAAATAAAAGAAAGAAAAACGAGGACCAAAACTAAGCAGACAACAAGAACAGGAACAGAATCAGAGAAATGGACATCACATGGAGGGTTTTCAGTGTGAAGGGGGAAGGGAGGAATAGGGGGGGAAATGTACAGGGAATAAGTAGTATAATTGATAGGCATTAAATAGATGGGGAGAGGTAAAAAATGGTATAGGAAACAGAGAACTCAGAGAACTTATATGTGTATCCCATAGACATGAACTAATGTGGGGGGGAAGCTGGAGGGGGATAAAGGGGGATAATTGGGAAAACTATAACAGCACAATCAATAAAAGATACTTTAAAAATAAGTAAAAAGTTAAAAAAAAGAAAAAGCTGATGGAACCTGTACTTGTATTTTCTCATGACTGTACTTGTATTGTCTCATCCAATCCTTCTAAGAACACTATAAAATAGAGCTTATTATTGTGCCCATCACACAGATGAGGAAACAGGGAGTTTAAATGACTTGCCAAGGGTTATACAGCCAACAGGTGGATGCAATTCAAGCCCAGTTTTATTTCAGAATCAACTGTTATGTGCAAAACATTGTAAGACTTAGTCAAACTAGGTCATTTTTAGTTCATGGCTCATAATCTAACCAAGGGCGTGTTGTGTAATTATGAAACATAGACTCTGACCAGAACCACCAAAAGGGGGCGCAGACACTGACAGAAGCACCAAGTATTCTGGAACTTGGTAGGAGGACCAGGGGGATTGGGACGGCTTGTGTAAGTGAGGTCATTTTTTTAAACGGAGTTATTGGGGTGGACACTGGGAAGGGTTTACCCGCTGATGGCTCTGATTTAGGTGGCATCCTCAAATTTCAGTGCTTCCTTTCCTCCTGATAAAATGCACACATTTCCCAAACTATGTAATGGCAGCACCTTTTTTTGTAATAAAGTCAAAGCATTAGGAGGTCTCTGTCTATTCGGCATTCAAGTCACATTTGAGTAACCCAATAGAGTGAGTGCAGCTAAAAAGATTAGGGGTAAAATATGAGTTGAATTATGAGGGACATTACAGCTACTCACCTGAGCTCAATGGCCTGACCATCCAAATGTTATGTGATAATGTCGAAAAATGCTGACTTCCCCCCACCCCCAAGGAAAATTGATACCACTTTGAAAATTGCTCCTTCCTCAAACATGATGAATGGAGGCTTGTATTAAAATATTTAAAGTGCAAAATAAACGTTAAAATTTTTTGTTTGAAAGCAAGTGAAATTATAAAGGGAGTAAATTAGTCATCTAAAGATTCTTTACATGTTTTTATTTCAAGGAATTGAACCCCTATTTTGTGTCCATCCTGATTGTCCAAAATGGGGATGTATCACTGAGCAAAATAGACAAAGACACCTAGTCCCAGCAAGCTTCTGGAATAGAGAAGACAGGTATTAAACAGTAAATGTAATCATAAAAATTTTGAGGTTAAATGGTGATGCAGTGCTGCTGAAGAGAGAACAAGCAGAGCAGGTGAGGGGATGGTGGGACCCAGGTGAAGGGAAGAGGACCCCTAGAGCAAAGGCCCTATGTGGGGACATACTAAGATGCAGGAAAGGAGGCCAATGAGGCTGGAGCGGTGAGTGGGGAAGGAGGGAGAAGAAAATGGGGGTGTCAGGACCCAGAATGGGTAGGATCCTGTAGATGATGGGAGGGAGTTGGTTTTTGCTCTGAATAAAATGGGGGCCACGCCAGGGTTTGGAACTGAGGAGGCTCATGATCTGACTTCCGATTTCAAAGGCTCACTCTGGCTGCGGTGCTAAGAGCTACGGGGTAGCAAAGCAGAAGCAGGAGGGAGGCCCGTCAGGGGAACATGGCAGCCATCCAGGTGGTCAGAGGACGCCTTGGACCATGTGGGAGCAGTGAAGGCAGAGAAACCGGCAAGATGGACTTCACAGGTGGGCCTATGTGTTTGCAAGATCCTTAGTAGCTTGACTCCCACCAGGCTCTGACAGTTTAGCGATGGTTTAAAAAAGAGCAAAGAAATATTGAACCGATGATTTTTGTTGTATTCAGATTTCAGATCTATCTTTCAGTTATTTCATTCATTAAATAAATGAATCTACAAAACAAAAACTTTAAATGCATCAGAATGGCAATGCATAACACTGAAACTCTGCCTAAAGGAAGATTATTTAGCTCGCCAGTACATCTTTCTTGCTGCCATCTGTTCCCAAATGCCACAGAAATTTGAGAGAAGGTTGACAAAGTCACTTCAGTTCCTTTCCAGGCTTCCCAAGTGCAAGGTGGAAGACTGTAGAGCCTGGTGTCAGATTAGCACACATTGTCGACTATCATGTTTTCTTGACATTTATAATTTTCCCAGCATGCTTTGACTAGCACATGTTGGGTCATTGCATGTCTTTGAGATAGATAGAGATAAAAATATAGATACAGCCTCCTGCAGCCAGAAAAACAGACTTACTGAAGGCCTTGGAATTCAGTAAATATTTACTTTCTTCTCCCACTCTTTGTCTGTGGGAAGAGTATATCCCCATCTGATTTTGACCTTGATGTTGTGACCTGCTTTGGACCATGAAATATGGGGAATATCACATACACCTCACGGAGGCAGAAGCTTTAAGAGGCAGGGTGTGCTTCTACCAGTTCTTTCATTCTTTTCCTCTCATGAGATCAGCATGTCCCAGACCCCTTCAGCCTGGGTTTCTGAAATCAGAAGACAGGCGGAATAGACCCACAGCTGATAAAAGAGCCCGCATGTGTTGAGTGAGAAGTAAATGTTGCAAGCCACTGAGATTCTGGAATTGTTTGTTATTGCAGCAAAGCTGACTAATACAGAGTCATTCTAGATGGGATCATTTTCCAGATTGCTAAAGAGTTTATTTCCGAGAGTACAAAAGTAATTAAAAACACACAGCTTATTTGCCAAAAATATGTTACTCAATCCAAGGCCTTTGAAGAGTTAAATGGCTAACTAAAACTCCTTTATGATGGCTTTGGTTTAAAAAAATTATAATTAATTATAAAGTGCTAAACTAGATGTAGTTTATTACAATGTAGATTTCTGGGAGGGGACAGAGGGGAGAAGAGTTCTCCGGACCTACTATCAAGGGCACATGGACAAAACCAAGGGGGAGGGTGGGAGCAAGGGAGGGAGGTGGACTTGGAGGGCGGGGAGGGGTGGGGAGAAAGTACAGACAACTGTAATTGAACAACAATAAAATAATTAAATAAAAATTGGATTTCTGTTCAAAAATTTTTTTGAAATGATATGTTTCTCCAGATTAGGAATTGTGTATTATATGCATCTTTGTACCCAGCACGTAGAATAATGCAAGGCACATACTGGACTCAAGGACAAATGTTCCTTGAAAGCACATGGCAAATGAATGCACAAGTTACAACAAAGTGCTGATACCACGTTCTCAGTGCTGCAGAGTTTCTGCTTTGGGATTAGAAAGGTGACACCCCATGTACAGCCACTACTGATGACTAGGGGCATGATGGACTGGAGGAGGGAGATTATGAACGCTCAGCCTTGCTGGTGGGTTTTGCGTTAGTTGGGAAGATTTGGAGAAATGAAGAAGAGAAGCATGAGAGGTACATTTCACAGTTATAAGGACTCAGTGGAAAGCTGTAGTATTTTGTGCTTTTTATAACATCGAACCTCCCCTTCACTGTCTCCAGGCACTGGGCATTCTAGTGTGCAAGTCCTTTCCTTCTTCCTGCTGCCAGATGTTCAGAGGAGCAGAGAAGCCCAAGAGGAGAAGGACAGGTGGAGCTGAATTTGGGACTATGGGGGAAGCTCAGGAGGGATCTTGACTTCCCCCAATTGGGAGGGACTGGTTACACTACAGGACAAAGAGGCCCCTCCAGCTGGCCAAATGAGTGAAACAGCCCAAAGAGGGAGGGGCTGCAGCTCATTAAATGGCAGGAGGCCAGAGCAGGAGAAGGAGCCCTCCTATCAGACAGAGCTGCACCCTGGTCGGCGGCCAGCTACGGGATCCTATGCTTGCAATCAGACTTTTTTGGCCTCATGATCTACATCCTCTTCTCCCTCCCTCTACTGTTTTTTATGGGGGGAGGGGGGTGGGGATAGCTGAAGAATTGTTGGTCTGCATTCCTTAAGTTTCCACCTGCTTCAGCATCTTGACAGGCCAGAAAGAAAGGCAAGCACCAGACACAATGACAGAGCAAGTCTCTGCCCATCTCCACGGCCCATGTGCCCTCCCCTTTCTGAATCACCCCCACGATGAGCCTTTAACAGGTCTCTCTCACTGGGGTCTCTGCTTGGGTCTGTGTTGTCAGGTTCTGTCCTAGTGACCGGATCCCCACATTGTCTGTGGAGCTAGGATTGCCTTTAAAGCGAGGATTTGGGCTCATTTATAATGCCTGGCTAACCATCTTCTCTGCACCTCCTTTCTTCCCCCAAGAATGTGGAAAAGCAAGCGCAGCATTTGAGGGCTGAAATTCTGCTGCTTCTTTAGCTGCCTGGCTTTGGGGAAGTGACCTAATCTCTGTCCTTCTCTGTACTTACTCATCTGTGAAATGGGCATAGTAATACTCCTCCAAAGAGTTGGCTTGAACTTTAATGTAAAAAAAAAGTATTTACAGTGGTTTGTGCTACCAAGCATTCTGCGAGAATGTTTACAACAAATTATTATTGAGAGACTTGTCTCTAATACGGGAATTGCTAGCACTGAGAATGACCTTTTAAACTGCAAGTTTTTCTTCATTTTGTGGAATGTGTAAGTCTGTGACATTTGAATGTGTTTTTCCAGTTGCTTTTTTAGTACCAAGACACAAATTGTAATGTGAGGATGGATGTTTTCGTGGTTTGCTTTATCACCATGCAACAATGAGCCGGTACCCTAAGGTCACAGCAGAATCAGAGAGTGTTTTCCTTTTCATTAAGCTCCCTTGCACCGGGTTTTGAATGGTCAATTGTGTTCCCCGACCCCACGCCCTGTGTCCCTGTCATTAGAAGAGAGCCTCCCTGTTCTTCAGGTTATAACGATGCAGATAAAGAACAGTATCTCTTTTAGGCATAAAGCCACACAAGTGGCTGTGCCTTGTAATGGAAACTTTCGAGCAATCCTCCTGGTGAAATGATTCATGAAAACAAACCCTGTGAGTGGAGTGGCAAAGAGAGACAGAAAGAAAGTGTATCTTTGCCTTTTCTAAAGCCAGACTGCAAGTTAACTTCAAAGTGAAATGAACAGGCAAAGCCCCAAACATCCCCTACCCCAGCTTACTAGAAAACCAATTTTCCAGATAATAGGAATTCTTGATCAAAGATGAGTGGGCATTTCCTTTTAAATGAGTCAAAAGATAATTGCTTACATGAAACATTGAAGTTAATGAATTCTTCAGCATTCTGAGAGCCTGCAAGGGAATCAGACAGATGCTTGCAGGCAACGCTCCCCCCAAACCTTTCCCAAACTGCACCAGATGAATGTGGAAAGGCCACTCTGGAGCCAGATGAAGGGTTTTTTCCCATGGGACTCCCTGGTCCTGATGCACGGAGACTCCAGCGCACTTTTCCTGCATCCTCAGGGGTGGGTGGTGATCTTGCTCTAGTCTGTAGATCTAAGCAAACATCAGCAGTGCTCTTAACTACCGATGTCTTAAGCACTGGCTCCAGGCGAGGTGAAGGGGTTGATGCTAGAATTGCCAGGCACAACAAAGGCTTTCCACAAGGAAGGAGACTCCTATTCATCCTTCAGGACCCTGTTCCCTGTGACCACTGCTTGATTATAAAACCCCAGTGGCTCCTTTATCCAGCACTCCCACTGGAATGTGCTAAGTTGTCCTGTCATTATTTACTTATGATTTGTAAAAGAATATATCTCTTAAAAAAACTGAGTTACCAAGGACTTGAGATGTGTGTATGTTGTGTGTGCAGATGAACACACACACATATATATATTCTATAATTTTACGAGACAGTACCTGGTGAGGTTAAAGGACCAATACAAGTGAAGAGAGGGTGACAATATGCAGGAGGAAAGAAGGAGGAGGATGTAGAAGACAGTACGAAACACAAGAGAAGGAACAGGACGTGAACACCATCCAGCTTCATGCAACTGTCCCAGTCTGACCCTTGCAGGGGAGGAGGGGCAGCAGGAACTGAACCTGCCCGAGAGAGCTTGGAACTCGGAGAGGTCAGATCCCGTGGAGTCTGCAGTTTGGGGCATTTCTCTGTTGTGTAATTTTTTTAAAAGATCTTATACCTGTTTTTAAAAACCTTGCCATCTTGTTTTGGCACATCTAAGAATGCAGAAAATGGACCTGGTTCTGCCTCATACGGGGCCTCCCATCCATCTCCACCTCCACAACTCCTACACAGCCCTTGCACCACATGTGAGGCTCCTGCCACGGCATCTGATTCCACTGGGCGCAGCAGCAGCATCCCACTGGAGCAGTGATTTTCAACCTTCTCCACCTCAGAGCACAAGCAAACTAACTACTAAAATTCTGTGGCATACCAAAACATGTACTTTTTTTTTGCTGATCTAATAAAAATAGGTATTATTTTGAATCATTCACACTGGACAGCTATTGTACTGGCTGTTGTCATTTTCTTATTTGACAGTCTAAGGGAAAAGAGGTTAGTGCCTCTGACTAAATAGTGAGGTATGGCATGTTTCAAAAAGTCCTGTGGGACACAGGTTGAAAACTGCTGTTCTAGAGTCGTTAAGTCTCCTGCAGGTTCAGCACCTCCTCCAAACAGGTGCTTTCTCCTGAGGTTGCCGAGAGGCATGAATCCCCCTCGGTGGGTGTGCACTGAGCTGTCTGGTTACATCTGGGGTAACGACATTATGCTGCGGCAGTGCCACACCAGCTCGCATTCACTTAGACATACTTCCAGGCACCTCACAGCGTGTTATTTTGATATTGAAACTATGTGAGAACTCACAAGGCAGGGACGCAACTTGACATCATCCCATTCCCAGGGTAGACAGCCGCCATTCCAGGGAGCTAGCTGGCATGGTGAAAGTCCCACTATTTCTCTCTCTCTCTCTTTTTATTTTGACCATTTTCACCTTTTTTCTAGTTATTTTCTCCTTTTGCTTTGGATACTTTATTTTGCTCCTAAACTGATATAAAGCAGATGACAACACTTCTTTCCATACAGCAAAAGCATTAGTATTTGTTTTAGGTATTTTTGTATTTCTCTTCACAGGTGTGAGGTTACAACTTCATGGTAACAGGACCAATTTTGACAAGTTGTAAGAACCCGTCATGTGCACTTTTGCAGTTGGTTGCACGGATCTTCCCAGTCTGTCTGTCTCCTCTTATGCGCAGGTGTCCCCTCCGTGTTGTCACTGTGTCTTTTTCCTAAGCACCTTCAATCTCTCTTATCTAGGAGCTATTTTCTCTTATATTCTTCTCCCCTGAAACTACTACCTGAGTTTTCACCCGTTTCCCATTCAAAGATTCCTGAGGATTGGTGGATAGCGGTACCTGCCTGCCTTCATCACACCTTCTCTCCCACCCTCAGGTGTGTGCTCACAGTCCAGTGGAGCCCCAGCCCACAGCAAATGCCTTGTTCCTTTGTATTTCATTCTCCTCAGTGCCTCTGCGTGTTGCATGTTCTCCTTTGGATATGTTTTCTGCCCTGGATCTTCAGGACACTTCTGTGTCTCACTCCTTTCCCACCTTTCTGATCTCCTGTGTGGTCTCTAGCTCATTCCTGCCTCTGCTTCCCAGGGGTAGACGGTAACTTTTGCTCTTCCCTCTTCTTACCCCTGCCTATACCCAACAGCTTTACCTTTTCATTTATTCAAATATATTTATATTTATTGAGTTTAATAATACTCAATACCACTTACTAGGAATACTGAGTCCTGCTATGTTCCAGACACCTTTCTAGCCCCTCGGTTGGGGGGTTGCAGTGGAAAGAACAGGACCAAGCTGCTGTTCTTTGGGGGGAGACAGACTGGGAACAAGCAAACAGACATATGGGAATTGTGGAGAGTGGTATTATGAAGTGATGGGGCAGAGAGTGCAGGGGGCTGTGACCCAATCTTAGGGTGGCTGGAGAAGGCTCCTCATAGGAGGTGACATGTGAGCTGAGCCGCAAGTGGTAAGGAAGCCGCGGGTGTCTCTGCAGGATGAGGATTCGAGGAGCGGAGCACAAATGACATCTATACGCACGACTCCACACTCAAGGCCACACACAGTACATGACTTTTAAAGAGCTCCCTTTCCCTCTCTCCAACTCCCTCCTGGCTATGACCACTGTCACTGCAGGAACAGCTTGTCTACAGCCAAAGTCGTCACTCCCACACAGACTGGCTCTCCCTCTGCCTGGCTTTTGCAGCTCTTCTCTTAGTAACAGGCTCAAGTGTGGGAGACACTCTCTTTCTGACACTCGCTTGGCGTCCCTAGTGTCCTTTCTCTGCCTGCTCCCTCCACATTTAATGCGGCTCCCTGTTGCCAGGTTCTTGCCTACACTATTCATCCTGTGACCCGCAGTGAGATGCATACCTACCATTTAGTGCTGCCTTACACTATCATAGGCACCTGCTTGACACTTCCCATACACTGGCTTGTACTATCTGCAAGCCAGTATTAACAGCTCTGTTTTACAGATGGAGAAACTGAGGCTTGGTATTCCCCCCTGGATCACAGCCTTCACTCTGCCATTTCTTTTCTTTCACCTAAAAAAACCCCAAAATCTCCATGAAAAATATCCTATTTCCTACCCTGATAAACAAGGCCCCACACTGAACTTTCCCATTCCCTCCAACATGAACCCTCTGACCCTGATAATCATTAAATCAATGTTGCTATTACCCATCACATTTTCTCAAACTGGACACCATGTCTGAAATACCTTGCTCTTTTCTTTTTGTCTGTTCAAACTTGTATAATCTTTGCTTTTCTCCTTAGTAATGTGTTCTCCATTCCCTTAGGTCATAAAAACCCATATCAGTTATTGTTTTGGTCTCGGTTTTGTTGGCTTTTGATGATGCATAAATTTTCTTTGAACCCTGAGCACACCTGTTTTGCAGCAGAGCATGCGGCTGAGAGTGTGAACTCCTGACGTGATCCCAGGTCTGTCCCTGAGCAGCCGCATGATCTGTGGGGTTCCATTTCCTCATCTACAAACTGGAGTTGATGACAATAGTACATAATGCACAGCGTTGTTTGAAGGTTCAATGAGCAAATGCACACAGACCTGCAGTAAGCCCAGCACATGGAACACATTCCATGAATGTTAGTCGGTTGAATCCCAGCCCAGCATGGTATTTGGGGGATATTGTGGCCTCGGTGGATATCCTTTCAATGTTGACTCATCCAAATCAGTAAATGTGTGCATAACAGTCTTCTAGCTACTGTGAGGACAGAGAAAGGTACCCATGTAAGAGCAGAAGAGGAGGCCAGATTCATCACCTATTATTTGTGAAAGAAGAGTGATACTGGAGTGGGGATTGTGGAGTCTAACTGCCTGGGTTCACATCCTGACATTTCATCTCTGTGTTTCATTTCCTGAGGACTCCAGAGTATTCTGGGCACCTGGGAAAAGTTGGGGGTAGCTATAGGAAGAGCCAAGAAATCTCTCAGGGACTGATTCATAGAGCTTCCCTGCACAGGGTTACATTTAAATGGGTCGAGTGGTCTTGGATAATGAGGTCCTTCTCCACTCCACCTTGTTTCTCAATTTCCACATTCAGCTGGGAAAACAGACCCCGGCCTCTCTTCAGAGAGCTGAACTCCCTCTCAGGTCTCTCCTTTCTCCATATGCCTCCCACCTGACCCGCCTTGGCCTTGTACAAATTCATAGTTCAAGTTTCTTGCTCAGGTGATTGCCAGTCTCCTAAAAATCTTCATTGCCTCTAGCCATGCCTCTGTAATCAGCTCTAAACTTGAGCAAAGTTAACCTGCTTGAAAAACATGGCTGCAAGCAAGAACCGTATGAAAAATATTGAAACTGTGAACCACTGCACCACATGTCCAGACTATTAACAACCTCTGGCTGCTACACTGTCATATCAATGACGTTGAAATGAGAAGAGGCAGAAGTAGAATTTTAAGTGGATGAAAGATGATGACATGGAGCCACATATTCCAAATGAGTCCACTGGAAACAGTGCATTTCAGTCTGCCTCATCCTCTTTATTCACCTCTTCCCATTTTACGCAACAGTTCCAAAGTATAATACATAACACTTTCAGGACCTGGGGAAGCTCAAAATGGAGACAAGACAACTTAATGGAGCAACATGCCAGTGCTTTAAATATTTCAGAAGTGATGTACTGATCAGAGCCCTAAAGTGAAACTCTAAAATCCCCAGGGCAACCACACCACTAAGTGGAACTCCAGCTGCGCTTGTAGGTATTGGCTCACCACTCAGCCTTGGTAATGCGAGGTCTGTTCAGAAAAAGTCCATCCATTGTTAATATAATGAGAATGTTTTGCGCAACGTTGATTTAACCTGGCAGTCAAGGAGGGTGGACTGAAATGCACATGCTTGAACAGTGATGACTTCACTGTACTAGTCAGTGGGGGCTAGTTGAGTGAGCTTATGTACTGTGTGGTCATTGTATTCAAAATGACTGAATGAGTGGAAAAAAGAATCTGCGTCAAATTTTGCGTTAAGCTCAAACATTCCTCTGCAGAAACTATTTGGATGATTGAGAAGGCCACAGCTATGGGATACTGGTGATTGGCAGCTTCATCATGACAATGTACCCTCTCATGCATCATGTCTTGTGCAGGGATTTTTGGTGAAATCACCAAAGGTCACTAAGCCCCCTACAGCCCAGATTTGGCACCCAGACTTTTGGCTTCTCCTGAAACTAAAATGCCTTTGAAAGGGAAGCGATTTTAGACGATTGATGAGATTCAGGAAAATACAATGGGGCAGCTGGTGGTAATTGGGACACCTGTGTGAGGTCCCAAGGTACCTACTTTGAAGGGGACCGAGGTGCCATTGTCCTCTGTACAATGGTTCCTATACTTTGTATCTTTTTCAATAAATGCCTCTACGTTTTAATATTACATGGCTGGATAACTTCTGGACAGACCTTGTGTATGCTGTTGAGTTTCTCTCACCACAATCCATGTTGAAGTTAGCTGAGCTTTCCTGCCAGGTGGTAAGTTCCCTTAGGTCAGAGACCAGTGGCTCGAGAGATCTATTTTCTTGTTCTGGCTCTACTGCCCACTGGGTTTGTAGCCTTGGAGAGACTTAATTTTTATCTCAGTTTCCTTGTTTCTCTCATAAAGATTGAATTAGCCCTGGCTGGTGTAGCTCAGTGGATTGAGCGCGGGCCTGCGAACCAGACGATCGCGGTTCAATTCCCAGTCAGGGCACATGCTTGGGTTGCAGGCCACTTTCCGGCAGGAGCCAGTTCCCTGCAGGGGGTGCACGAGAAGCAACCATACATTGATGTTTCTTTCCTCTCTCCTTCCCTTCCCCTCTAAAAAGATAAATAAATAAAATATTTAAAAAAAGATTGAATTACATCTGTCAGACCCTAGTGAGCAACAGAGTTCTTTTAAAAGTTCATCCAAAAAGATCCATTCATCTATGCATTTGGACCAGTAAGTCCATAGCAGCTTATTATTTTCTTCATCCACAGATATTTCAAGTGCCTATGATTTTGTGGGGATCAAAAGTTTTGATTTATAAAGGGCCCTTATCCACATAGCAAAATGTCAGATAACATTTTCTCTGAGAGCCTTTGCTGCTGCAGCATTTAGTAATCCCTGTATATTGGGCTGGCCAAAAAGCTCGTTTTTTTTTTCCTACAAGATGGCTCTAGTGGCACTTAGTTTGTCTTTAACTTCATTTGAAACAATTTTATTAGATTGTATTGTGACAGCGGTCATATCAGCATGTATTTAAAAAAACCTATCAAAATTGGTGAATTTTTATGTAGCCATTTCAATATTGAAGATGGCTTAATTTTCAATAAAATACACAGTATTTCTGGCATATTATGTTTTATTATTTCAAGGAAGGTAAAAATACAACTGAAATGCAAAAAAAAATTTTTGCAGTGTATGTAGACTGTGTATGGAGATTTTTGCAGTGTATGGAGACTGTGTTGTGACTGAGCAAATGTGTCAAAAGTGGTTTGTAAAGTTTCATGCTGGAGATTTCTCTCAGAAAGATGCTCCACAGTCGGGTTGACCAGTTGAAGTTGACAGTGATCAAATCAAAACATTAACTGAGAACATTCAATGTTATACCATGTGGGAAATAGCCAACACACTAAAAATATATTTAAAAAAGTTATTGGTGAAAATAAATCATGTGTGTTTTATTTTATGGGGAAAAAAACTAAACAGACTCTTTGGCCAAAACAGTACAATAAGTATTAATTAAAGGACTCCCTCATAGACACTGCTAAATGATTCAATATCATAGGTAAAAAAGTATGATTTAGGCTCTGGCTCAGTGGCTCAATTGGTTGGAGCATTGTCCCATACACCAAAAGGTACTGGGTTCAATTCCCAGTCAAGGCACATACTTAGGTTGTGGATTTGATCCCTGGTTGGGGTGTGTACAGGAGGCAACTAATCGATGTTTCTCTCTCTCCCTTCTTCTTTCTCTAAAATCAATAAACATATCCTTGGGTGAAGATTTAAAGAAAAAAGTATGATTTTGTCTTTAAGGACACTAAAATACAACCATAGTTCAACACAATCTGAGTAGGAAACACATATTTATGACTTTCTATATTTGAGATGAGTATATCACTCGATCTCTCCACACTATAAAATAGGTACTCTGAACGTCATCATTTGAGGAAGGATAGTAAATGAGCCTGATGGAACAAAACTCCACCTGACTCCAAAGCCTGTATTCTTGACACTAAACCAAAACTGCTCAGGTGAAGGGGGTGTGTAGGGCAGTGGGAGAGCTGATGGAGGAAGGAAGGTTTGGAAAGAGGAGGGAGAGTGTCACAGGGTGGTGAGGAGAGAGTCATCTGATGAATGGGGAGCAGTTTGGCAGGCAGCTAAGCAAGAAGTTCATGCCAAGAAAAAGTGAGGGCAAATGCAAAGCCATACAAGTGAGGAACCCCAGGGCACACCCAGGAAAGATTCTGAGTCCTGTGTGCTGGAACAGGGCAATG
Organism: Sturnira hondurensis; assembly: GCF_014824575.4. Taxonomy (NCBI): domain Eukaryota; kingdom Metazoa; phylum Chordata; class Mammalia; order Chiroptera; family Phyllostomidae; genus Sturnira; species Sturnira hondurensis. The sequence continues at coordinate 2,095,441 of NW_028096448.1, read as the reverse complement.
GGGTGTGGAGAAGGCAGAGGAGGAAAGGGCCAGAAGTTAGGATGCTATGCATTCTAGTTCTTCTGTGTACTGGGTGGTCTGGTGTACAGTAGGCCCTCTCCTTGGTTGATTAGAACTCAATGGCATGCACTGTTCATTTATGCAGTGTTTACCAGAATAATCTTCTGGGTGATGCATGATCTTTAAAACTACCTTCACCTGAAATTGACACCCAAGCCTTCAGTGTTCATACACTGAATTCCAGCAGGAGACAGCCTCCTGTGCCCCGAACACAACACAGCACAGGCACGGCAATCACACGACAGCCATGTGTGCCGCCTCTTTACTGCAGCTGTCGAAGGCTTTCAATGTATACATCAGGGGCTTCGCTGTGAGCCTTGCCTGTGGGTGCTGCAGGCTGGGGCTTTTCTTTCTTGGTATGAATTTTGGAACAAATGGTTCTGAGTCTTTGTAGGATCCCTCTAGTCCTACTGTACAGATTAAATCTACAAGGCCAAGAGATTGTAGATTGGCCTTGTAGATTTCTCTCTTCTCTGAGAAGATAGTGATGTGTTTTCATTCCTACAGGCAGGAATAAGCTGGAGCTGAGAGGGTGGCTTTCTCACCAAACCAGAATTGTAACTCTGAAGTTTACTAGCTGTGTGCCCTTAGGTAAGTCTCTGACCTGCTCCTCATTATTTCAGTTTTCTCATCTTTAATACAGGAATAATAATGATATTAATATGAATATTGTTACTATTATAAACAACACATCATTGGTTACACAATGAATCTATGCTTTCAATTAGAATGGTTCTGGACAAACTGTAAGCAGCATTTAATGTGCGTATCTTATATAGTGAGGCCCTATTAAAAGTGTGAGTGAAACCCAGCCTTCAGTGTGCTCACTACGCCATGGAGGGCACATTTTCCTAATTGGCATCAAGACACTGGCTAGGCCGGCAGCATACCTGCTTGTGGAGGTCATGAATTTGCCCTTATCTGCTCTCGCCCCTTTGCTCTCTCTGCATTGTGATTGTTGAGAAATATTTGAGAAAGATATTGAAAACTAAAACTGAAAAACTTCATGATAGTGGTTATAAAGCATTCCCAATCGTCCCATTTGTGTTTTTAATGCCCCTAGCTTTATTGTACAATAACATGTGGCCAAGAGACATGCAGTGGAGCAGCCATTCCTGACTGTGCTGGGCAGAGTCCCTGGTCCTGCTCCTGTTCACCTCCACTCACAAGGGTAGCACTTCACCGCCCACGCTCAGGGCACCTGTCACCATGTGGTCACACTTGGTTTCTTTAGTCCTTCTCAGAAAAGCACAAAACACGTGGACAATGTGAGCTCAGCTTATCTAGCAATTTCTTCATTGATTTGCAGTAACTAAAAATCGCCAGTGCTTCACATGACCTCATACAAATTTCCACAACAGCGATTTCTACTGTTAGCCTCAAAACCAGAATAGCAACTGAACAATACTGGGTTTATACTGGCAGGTCAAAATGGCAGTTTTCATTACTGTTGTATTAAGAATGAAGTAGTAAATATATGATTTTTACTCGTAGGAGCAGCAGAAGACATTGAAGGGAGTTGTGATTTGAAACCAGAAGGCTGAGCTTGGCTTTTGGCTCTGGATTCACCCTTAGACACATCTACTGAATTCTGCTCTTACAGCTAGAATGGGCCTTGGCATCATCACACAGACGTTGAAGGGGTGAGTTTAAGTGACTCATCAAACATAACCGAGTTATTAGCAGAGTAGGGACTCCCACTCTTGGCTCCTGGAACAGGACTCTAGGGGAACCACATGCATTGTGGTCATGATGTGGGGTGAATGACTTTTCCAGATCAATTGTAACATACATTCTATTAAACACATTAAATATAAAGTTCATGTATAAAGTTTCTGTGGTAATTCAGTCCTCATGTTTCTGGGCCATGTGGAGTTAACTCATCTAAATGTTATTCTTTTGAGAACTATTGATGTTCAAAATTTCCTGCAAGCTTGGTTCTTTACTTAAGTTTTTTCTATTACTTTGGGGGGGGGGTGGCAGTGGTGCAGAAATAAGAAGTTTTTTTTCAACTAAGAAAGTACATATTTGAATGCTAGAGAATTAAATTTTTTCCCAGATAATACTTATCAAATCTGGGTTAGTTCTAATTCTTTATTTAAAAATAAAGGGGAGAGAAAGGGTTGTTCCCAACGCCAACCCTCATACTTGTAAGCTGAAATAAACACAGAATATCTTGAGTCACTTGAGTGAGTGTTCTCATTTTGCTGTAATGTTATGAGGATTTTGGAATTGGACAGGTGGAAATTAGCATTATTATTATTTTTGCTGTGAATCAAGGTAGAGACCCACCAAATTTGCTCCTTTTGTTTTATGAGAAGTCCTTCAGTGTGGTATTACACTTGATTACTAAATTATTGCAACTAACAGAGGGGTGCTGCTGGTGGGTGGCTGAGGGGGGATGAAGCACCTGGGCCACCCTCTGTGGCCTATACCTAGGCGGTCCTTGGCTAAAAGGAACAGAGATAGAGACATTCTAAAGATGGATGCAGAGCATGTGGATTACAGTATATGCCTTGTTTTGAGGAAGAAGATGTGATTAACGGGCATTTGGTGTCTATAAAATGGTTCTTCTAGTGCTGGCCAATAGCCTGACCAAGTAGCTCGATTGGTTAGAGCATAGTCCTGTATACCATAAGGTTGTGAGTTTGAAACCTGGTCAGGGCACATATAGGAAGCAACCAATCCATGTTTCTTTTTCTTTCTCTCTCTCTCCCTCCCTCTTCTTCTCTCTCTCTAAAAAATCAGTAAGCATATCCTTAAGTGAACATTAAGAGAAAAACTGCTCTTCTAAAAACTTAAACTAGTTCATTAGAGAAACAAGACTTTGAATCTCCATGTACTTTAGTAAGACAGGTTGTCTCCAGAAATGAATTTCAGCAATCTCCATGTTCTCAACTCACAGTTGCTCAGATGCTTTCTCAGATGCCATTCTCCATGCCATTATGGAAGAACCAATAGTGAGAATCCAGTTTCTCTACATCTTTGCCACTCAAAGCATGCCAAGCTGTCTAGCAGCAGTGGCGTCACCTGGGAGCTTCTTAGAAATTCAGAGAAATCGGCCCACTCAGATCTATGGAACCAGAATCCATTTAGGTAAGATTCCTGTGATTTATACATACATTAAAGTTTGAGAAATACTGCCCTAGAGCAGAGGTGGGCAGACTTTTTCTGCACAGGACCAGATTGTATATATCTCAGGGTTTGCATATGCTTAGTCTCTGTTGCAAATCCCCAACCCTGCCACTGTAATACAAAAGCTGCCATAGGCCCTCTGTAAACACATGGGCAAGGCTGTGCTCCAATAAATATTGTTTACAACACCAGGTGGAGGCTGGATTTGGCATGTGGGGCTGAGAGTCACAGCCATGTGTTGTTACTGTTACAAGCAGAAAACCAAGCTCATCCCTTATGTCCTTCTCTGCCCCTTATGTACTCCTCTGCCTTTGATCATTCACTTCTCTTCCTAAATGTCTCTTCTTTTTCCCTTGACCCCAACCCCTTCATTGCCTGGGGAATCCCTCATGTTTAACAGCTCATTTTACTCCCACCTGTGCTCTAGGCTTCCTCTTCTGTGCTTCCTCTTAATTAATCAAATCTTCTGTTTGAAAAGCTCTTTACATGAACATCTAATGCAGTGCTTGTACTTAACGTTGATACTCTTTTGCTCTTGCACTAACTTCCAAGCTACCTAAAGACTCTGTAGGCACTTACTTGTTTACATGTGTTTCTTGAGAGAAGGTACTGTGTTTCATTTCTGTTTGCATATCTGCAGCCCAGCACCGTGACATGGTGTATGCTGAATAACTATTTTTTCATCTCTGATATAAACTGGACTTACTTTACGAAGTGTATTTAGAATAAAAGAGGAAAATGTATTTAGAATAAAAGAGGAAAATAAAAGAGCTGCAGAAACATGGGAGTGCCAGGTACTGAAATTACAAAGATTTGGTCCGTGTTCACCTTGAGGGGGATAAGCTTGGATCCAGGGTCTGAAGAACCGCGCAGTGAAGAATGAGAATGATGAAGGGTTTCTGGGGCATCTTGATGACACAGGAAAAGAAGCTGAGCTATAAGCCACAGTATGGAAACAAGCCAGGCTCCCAATGCATTAATGTTCAATAGGGGTTTCTCCTTTTTAGGGATGAAATACATACATCCTGTATTGCCCTACTTTCGTCCTTGTACCCAAATACTGGCAGAACTGATAATTAAGGCTTTGCTTTATGTACATGAAATCAGAGAGAGAAGTGAAAAGCTGGGGTATGTGTATGTGTGGGTATGTATATGCATGTGTGTGTACCACCCTTTTCTTAATCTTTTTACTATGGAGATTTTGAAACATCCAGTAAAGGTGGAGTTCATAGTACCAAAGAATTCCTACATAGCCTTGGCTGATGTGGCTCAGTTGGTTGGAGTGCTGTCCCATGAGCAGGAAGGTCGAGTGTTTGATTCCCAGTCAGGGCACTTGTGTAGGTCATGGGTTTGATTCCCTGGTTGGGGCACATACAGGAGGCAACCGGTCAATGTTTCTCTCTCGTATCGATGTTTCTTTCTCTCTCTCTCCCCCCTGAAAATCAATAAGGATATCCTTGGGTGAGGATTAAAAAATTCCCATGTATCCACCATCTATTTTTAACAATATTTTTCAAGCTTCTTTGTCCATCCCTCTACCAAAAACAAAAAAACAAAACCCTTAGGATATTTAAAAACAAGCTATCTTGTCAAATATCACTAATAAATACTATACTATGCACATTTAACAGGTAAGAAGTCTTCCTTTAATGTACCATAATACCCTATGTATTATGAGGATGGGGTAATGAAGCGTTCATGTACTCAGAAGGGGAGACTAAATGTGCTCCAGCACGCAAAGGAAGAGACACAGAAGGAGAAGAGTGCACGTGGGTGGATGTGCCTGCTGTGGATGCAATTCCCTTCAGATGCAATTCCCGAGGAATCAGGCTCCAGTGTTTTTTTTTAATCCTCACTCAGGAATATGTTTATGAATTTGAGAGAGAGACATTTCTCTGAAATGAGCACGACAATGAGTCTCTTTGAATTGACACAGCAATGTGTTGCTACACCTACATGCACTGCCACAGTCCTTGACATTTTATTGCATAAAATGTTCATGTTTTCTCTAAGTCAGTTAGGGATTGTGTTGATGTATCAAAAGCTTTGGAGTTTTATTTTATCATGGCCTTATTCAGCTACAGGGATCACTCAGCCAGCTAATTTGCTTCCCCTCTTTCATTCTGGACAACAAAATATACTGTTACTAGCACTTTGCCAGGTGCTGTAGGACCATATAAATTGTCAGATGATAAGATAAGGTCATATAAGGTCATTTCTTATTCACCTTATAACCTTAGCCCTGCACCCAAGGTGACTGTAATCACCTTTACAATCTTGGGGTGGGGAGGCAAGATATACCCAAATAAATAAACTCTAAAACTAATATGGGCTAAATACTCCAAGAGTGAGTAGATGGAGAGAGAAATTCTGACTCAAAGGAATTCATGCAGGTGGTAAAATGTCAAGAATCAAGAGTATGGAGGACACTGAGTACATATGAACAAAGGCACTGTGGTCAGTCGGACAGAGGATGGGTTTGCTACACAGTGAGAAGTCCAATTTATTTGGAATGTGGAATAGAGCTAAATTTCAGGTAGAGTTTCAGGGGGTAGGAGATAGAGCTGGGCCATCGGGTAGAATTGCAGTAAGATCATAATCGTGATACAAAAATGGGAGGTGGGGCCAAACAAGGAGGTGGGGACTCAAGGGATTGCAGATGGGCTGGCCCTTCAGGGAGAGGTAAAAAGAACTGAGACAGGGCAGGACTATTAGGTAAGGATCTAGGGAATATGAGATAGGACTGAATTATTAGGTTCAGGGTTTAGGGATGGGATACAGGGCTGATCTTGTAGGTAGAGATAGATGATGGAAGAACCTGAATGCCATATTGAATTTGTTCCTCATTCACCATGTCCTGGGGAAGCTCTGTCAGTTTAAGACTGGGAATCTATCAAGACTTTATGAGTCTCTGTCATGGCTCAAGGTCACTATACCTGAAACACAATCATAGTCCTGAGATGGATGCTGATTGGAAGAAAGATGTGGATGGAAGTGGGAAGGGGCTCAGATGAAGAGGAGAGTGTGCTGGACCCTTGCTATTGATTATAAAGTGAATTTAAGAGGACAAGTAACCCAAGACCTGGGACTTAATAGTGAGCAAGCTTTAGGCAGCTCTATAGGAGTTTATCTATAGATAAAAATGAATTTCCTGGATTTTGGTGAAGGAACTCCTAGAAGATATTAATTTTTCATTGTTCTAAATGAATAGAATGCCTGCCTGGTGTCTGGGTCTTACATGTCTTACATGGCTCTTAGGTGCATAAACTGTTTCTGATTCTCCACAATCCTCTGGGGAAAGGCCAGGGCATAGGCCTTTTGCTCTTTCAGGGTGGTAAGAAAGAATGTGACAGCTTTCCTCTTTTCCCCCCTCTCACCCTTTCCCTGCCCTCTTTCTTTCTCTTTCACTTTGTGTTTCTATTTAGTATATCTGTTATCTACCCCCAGTGCTATTTTGGTGAAAACTAATGAGAAGGTCTTGATCCACATGTCTTGATAGATTGCAGATCTTCTCCCACCCCTCCTTGCTTCACGCGTCTTGTCCCCTACTTTCTATTGAGTTTGCCACCTCTAAAGTGCCTTTTCATGCAAAATATACCTTTAGAGTATGGGTTCAGATAGCATTATGAAACATAATAAAGAAAAAAGATGGTTATTACTCCTTAAAGTACTGTAGAGGTGGGTTCTCTATATGCACTGGTTAGTACACAGATTTCTTATTCCCAGCAAATACATCATGTGTGATGCGAACATTAGTGAATGTGGATGTGTGGCAATGTTCGTCTGCAAACACAGAGGCCTTGGGATACAGACTGCCCTATAATGTCACCCACACATCAGTTGTGGACCAGCTCCTCCCTCACCCTTCCTTTTTTCATCTAATATTCTGGTTAAATCAAGCAAAAACAGAAGGAGGAGTAAAAACTCAAATCTGTACATCTATCCTTCCCCACCTTGCAATCCAGGTATCTATGACTCTAGAATGCTTAGTATTGATATTGTCAGTGAGTTCATATTTTGTGAAGAGCTTCTATGTGCCAGGCGTTGGTGCTATGATAATGGGCTGGGCCTCTCAAGTCAGGTTGCTGGAGTTCAAATTCTAACTCTTTCATTTACTAATAACTTGTTCCCCATTGAATTTATTAACCTCTGGGGTCAATCAGTTGCTCTCTCTGTACCTCAATCTCCAGGTAGGTATTGTTATTTCCAGACCACAGTGAGCCTAATAAAGTTTGGTTTTCCTCTAGACCCTTGAAGCAGCAGGAACACACAGAAAGACCCCAGCAGATATGAAAGGTGGAGCCTGCATTACAGTCAGAGAGGTGCACAGGGCTCAGATGACCTCAGAACACAAGAAACTGGGAAGGTTCCAATATAAATTACCAGGCCAGTGGTCAACAGGGAGCCCTTGCCCAGGAATATTGCAAGGCTTCACTATTGGGAGCCTGATTTTTTTCACCAGTGTCTAAAGCGGTTGACTAGTCTTGCAAACTACACTGTCTGTTATTAACTCTGTGCATCCAGACAAGCCATGAAATCCAGGTTTGGTGCCTTCTTTGCATTTGCATCCTGTGTACTTTGCCCAGAAGGTCTGTCCCTATAAAGTTCATCTGTCATCCTCAGAAGAGAGCACATTTAGGTCCAGTTCTCCCTCTGTCTCTCTCTTTATCTCTCTATATACAGTCATGCATTATTTTACAACAGGGATACATTATGAGAAATGTGTTATTAGGCAATTTCATTATTGTGGGACCATCACAGAGTACACTTACACAAATACAGATGGTACAGCCTATTACACACTTAAGCTATGTGGTATAGCCTATTGCTACTAGGCTACACCTCCATACAGCATGTTACTGTACTGAATACTGTAAGCAATTGTAACACAATGATAGGTATTTGTGTATCTAAACAGAGAAAAGGTACAGGAAAACAAAGGTAAAAGTAATACACCTGCAGACAGTACTTGTCATAAACGGAGCTAGAAGCTTGCAGGACTGGAATTTGCTCGGGGTGAGTCAGTGAAGACCCGGGACACCACTGTGCACCACTGCAGACTTTATAAAAACACTGCACAGTTAGGCTATACTAAATTTATAAAACAGCATGAGATGACATCAAACACAAGAGAAACTGAAGCAATCAAGAGACGTGGTAAACACGAGGTGTATGAGGCTGCTGCCTGCATAACATGACACACTGTTATAGCAAACTTTTTTACAGGTTGAAAGAGTTTATTCTCTTGATAAAAAGTATAGTATAGCAAACACATAAACTGGTAACATGCTTGTTTACTTTCAGTACCAAGTAGTATGTACTGCACATATATGTGCTATACTTTATGCAACTAGACGTGCAGTAGGTGTGCTTACACCTGCATTGCCACAGACATGTGACAAACACTTTGCACTGTGACATGGTGCTGGCCATGACATCACTAGGTGATGGGCATTTTTCAGTTCCATTATATAATCTTATTGGACCAGCATTGTATGTGTGATCCGTCTTTGACCAGAACATAATTATGTTGAACATGATTGTATCTTGATTTTCTCTCTGTTTCTGTTTATGTCTCTGTCTCAATACCTCTCTGTCTCTCTGTATTTCTTTCTGTACATTTATATCTTTCTCTTTTCCAGTCTTTTCTCTTTGTAGTACATGTCTCTCTCTTCTTTCTCTCTTTATCTCCATATCTAAGTCTCCAAAGTCTTTCTTTTTTGTCTCTTTTTCTCCACTACCAGATCCTAACCATTAGCTAAGTTCAAGACTTAGTAAATAAAACAGGCAATTGACGGAAGAGGGCAGGAAGAGAAATGAAAACGTTTTGCAAAGTGGAGCTGTATCCCAGTAACCCTTCCTCTGAAAGCTTTACTTTAGCGCAACAACAGTGCCACTAGTTTGGCAGCTGTGTGCTGGGCACTTAAGGGCCCCAGCATACAATTCTGCAGAAACACCTCTCACCTATTGTCATATTGCTTTTCTGTCACCAAAGCACAGCTTCTCCTCAGCAAGGTAGTTTGCATAAATGTTTTTTAATAATTATTTTATTTTTGCTCCATTACGGTTGTCTGCATTTTCACCCAACTACTCCCACCCCACCCCAGCCAAACCCACCTCCCACCCTTGCTTCCATCCTCCCACTGCCCAGGTTTTGTCCATGTGTCCCCCAGAGTAGTTCCTGAAAATGCTTCCCTTCATTATCCCCTCCCACCTCCCCTCTGGTTACTGTCAAATTGTTCTTAATTTCTATGTCTCTGGTTATATTTTGCTTGGTTTTTTCTTCTGTCGATTATGTTCCAGTTAAAGTTAGGCACCCCCCAGAGGCTCCTTGACCTTTGTGAACATGAAAGGAACACTTGGTCCCATTATTAAGGAACATGCCTCCTCAATTACCCCAACCCGACCTGCAAAAGCGTGGCATGTGTGTGGGAGGAAAGAGGATGGAGCAGGCTGAGCCTTTTCAGCACCAGTTCTTTCTCACAATGGCAGTGCTGGGCTGCGGGGGGAAAATTCTTGAAACTTTTATTCTTTTTTGGGGAGAGAGGGACTGACAAGAGGATTTCAGAGCTGCATGGAACAGATGTGGGTGGAGGGGTGGGGAGAGAGGAAGAGGCTAAAATAGCACATAAGTGAACTTTAAAATGCACCCAAAATATTTCTCTAACTTCTTTTCTTTACCTGGAAAAACTCAGGTCCTCCAATGCATGAACTCTGCTTGCTTGATATGCCATTTGTTCTGAATGAGAGGAACTGAAAGGCTTTAAGTCTGCATTCACAACCACTACCATCAGCTTGAATTACTTAGGTACAGGAATGTGTAAACTCTTTGGTCCGACTCATCACAAGGCCTCTTCCCCAAAACTGTTGCTTAGGTTGGGATTTGCTGGGTCACATGCCTATTCACAGATGGTATAAAACAAAATTGAAAGAGTTGCATATCTCTCCTTGAGTCTCTTTTAGTCAGAGAGTAACTTGGATCCCCCTTCAGCCAGTCTTATTGGAGAGTGCCTTTTCTAGGGTGAGATTAAAGGAAGAAAGACCAAAAAGTAAAGGATGGAACTAAGGGCCCAGATTTCAAGTACTTCCACTGAACTCCGTTATTGGGTCATTTGCATTGCTGGGAATAGAATCATAAGGTTTTATTTTTTTTACCCTACCCTGCCTAGAATCATAAGGTTTTATAGATGGAGGAAAATAGTCCTCCTCAAACTTCCTATGCTNAAAGAGTTGCATATCTCTCCTTGAGTCTCTTTTAGTCAGAGAGTAACTTGGATCCCCCTTCAGCCAGTCTTATTGGAGAGTGCCTTTTCTAGGGTGAGATTAAAGGAAGAAAGACCAAAAAGTAAAGGATGGAACTAAGGGCCCAGATTTCAAGTACTTCCACTGAACTCCGTTATTGGGTCATTTGCATTGCTGGGGAATAGAATCATAAGGTTTTATTTTTTTACCCTACCCTGCCTAGAATCATAAGGTTTTATAGATGGAGGAAAACAGTCCTCCTCAAACTTTCTATGCTAAAAAGTGATCCCCTAAATCCAACAAGGCCAAGGATATTTGTGGGGAAAATGTAACAAGCTGTCTAAAAGAGGGACTGTTAGAAAATCAAGAAGTTAAAACCATTAGTTTTATAGCTTTGCGAACTATGATATCTGACTCGTACTGCTAGGCAAAGAATGAGGACGCTTTCACAATGGCTCTTTATGACAGGCTAGGCTACCGGGCAACTAGCACACTGCCTGTAGAAATGGGGTAAAAGTGCTCATTAGAAAGAGTGAAAAGACCGGGGAATTGAATTTGAAAAGAGCTTGAAGACAAGGGATTGTGTATACATTTGTGGATCCATTAAGCACTTGCATGGTATTTCACTAATAGCCTCACACTGCAATGTAGGCAGATTCGGCAGGCACGAACTTGCTGGTATTTGTCAAATCAATTTGTCAGTATGGAAGGATGATTTTTGCTTCCACGATACCATTATTGTCAAAGGATTTCACCAGTCTGAAGCAGCAAGGTTAGTATAAATAACACAATCAGTAGTCATTATCCTCCCTTCTCCCCAAAGTTCACTGGCAAGCACTCCTTCTGCTAGAGTGACCAATTCATCCTGGTTTGCCCAGGACAGCACCTGATAGAATTGAGATGAGCTGTTCACCTATTCTCCCCCACCCTCTACTTCTTGCCCTTGCCCATCTCTCACTAGCATCAATACACCAAATTTAGTTGTGCAGATAGAGGTGAATGAAGAATATTCAATCAAGAACACAAGTTAGAAAATCATGAACAAAGAATGCAGTTGATTATAAAATGCTGGGCTATATAAATCAAATCCGACATCCTTTCCAGGGGTGTCTGAACTTTTGGCATCTTGGGACCACACCAGAAGAAGAAGAGTTGTCTTGGGCCACCCATTAAATACACAAACACTAACGGAAACAAACAGAAAATCTCATGACATTTTAAGTAAATGCACGATTATGTGTTGGGCTGCATCCACAGCCATCCTGGGTATGGATGAAACCTAGAGTGGAAACTAAGTCCTGTGTGCTGGTCCGAGATCTCCATGTTAGCTCATGAGTTTTCATATGCTCTTTTATCAAAAAGAACAAATTAGCTGATGGAATTATTACTTAGAATTTAAGTCTCAGTGTTGACGTGTAATTTCTTAATTACACGGAGTTAGAAAGAAAGTTACCAGCAGTATTGTTATCACCTGGGAACACGGGGGAATTTCTCCGGTCCCACCCAAGACCAACTGAACCATAGAGTCTGGGGATGGGACTCAACATCTGTGTCTGCACAACCCCTTCAGGCAACTCTCATGCATACAGCAAACATTTGAGAAACACTGAATTAACATCCCCACACCATATCTTACTTTCTTGGGCGTAAGAAAGAAACACCCAAGAAAGGGCATTATGACTGACATCCAGTGGATTAGTAACACACACCCAAAGAATTTGGGCGTTGAGTCTAGCTTTTATATTGTTTTATGTCAAGGACAGGCAATCAAGAATCTTGGATATCACAAACAATAGTAAATATTTTAAATGGTACAAGAATCATTATGCCTTAGCCTCATGCATGGCATTCAAACAATGCCATCTTCTCTGCTCCTCACTTAACCTTGCCTGTAATTGCTCACAAGTTGACCTCATAACTCCTGAGTTGCTACAGTACCAGCCTTTGCTGTGAGCCGTGCTCATCACTTAGTTGTTCCTTCAATTCTGCAGAGTCAACTGGACTTTTCATTTATTTTAGCATCACAGTGAAGATATTTTAATTTCAAAGCTCAAAAACATAACAACTACATTTTATGAAGGAGAGAAGCAAATTAACTATTATCCTATGTTATAAAAAGATGAAATAATGATTACCAAGCCCAATTCTCTGAACATCACTTAAAAGACACATTTTTTCCTAAGAACACCCTACCAGGCTGTCTTTCTCTGGTCAGATCCAGCCTGAGGCTCTTGGCCTTTGAATGGAAAAAACTCATTCCAGACAATTTATAATTTCAAGTCATTGCCTTTCTTATTTGGAGTTAATAAAACAATGGTTATTTTAATATGGCAGCATTATGGCATCCATGTCTGTATCCCTCCAAAGTTCATATGATGAAGCCCTAACCCCCAAGGCAATGGTATTTGAGGTGGGGGGCCTGTGGGAATTAATCAGAGGATATGAGGTCATGAGGGTGGAACTCATGATGGACTAGTGCCGTATAAGGAGAGGAAGACCAGAGATCTCTCTTCCTCTACCATGTGAAGACAGAGCGAGAAGGTGGCTATCTTTGAGCCAAGAGGAGAATTCTTACCAGGAACCAAATCTGCTGGCACCTATTTTGAACTTCCAGCCTCCAGAACTGTGATAACTAAATGTCTGCTGTTCAAGTCACTCTGTCTGTGGTATTTTATTATAGCAGACTGAGATGACTAATATAAACAGTATAGATTCCAACTTCATAGCTTCTCTACACTATTGGTTACCAAATGATGCTGACAATGATAAGACTTAAAGTTTATAAATCTTCATGGATTATTGCACATCTTCATTTAATGGTAAGAAACTGGGGTTCTGGGAGATAAAATGACTTACTCCAGAACACAGCTGGGAAGGAGTGGTGCTAGGGTAGAACCCATGTCTTCTGAAGTACAGATCATTGTTCTACCCACTGTTGAAACAGTTGTTTTAATTGCACAGGGGTCTTCCTGGTCAGCTCTGGACTTATATATAGAATCCAGTACAAGCTCATTTATATCCTAGCACGCTCTAATTAATTGGTAATAAAAAGTGCACAGACATATTCTTAGCTCCTAGAAGCCCCTCAGTTGTTCTGACACATCAGACATACCTTCTAAATTTCCTTTCTTCCTTGTCCCAGGCCCTGCTGCCTGCAAAAATAACAGTGCTTTGTGACTCTTCAATGTGTGATAATACAACAGAAATGATGGCCTAGACGTTGGACTTCAATTGATGAAGTCAAATGATGGCCTAGATGTGTGGACTTCTCAACAGGTGAGTGATAATGAGTCACTAATGACTCTCCTTATATCAAGGGCTTGAAAGGAGTGAGATGTGACTCTGGAACATCCGAGTTGTTCTATATATGTATATATATTTACATATATATATAGTATATAGATGTAAATATATACTATACATTAGTATAGATCATATGCTAGTATATATTAGTATGTATAAAGAACTGTGTATAAGGCCCTGGCTGGTGTAGCTCAGTGGATTGAGCACGGGCCTGCGGACCCAACAAGTGTGGTTCGATACCCACTCAGGGCACATGCCTGGGTTGTGGGCTGGGTCCCCAGTAGGGGGCGTGCAAGAGGCAACCATACATTGATGTTTCTCTCCCTCTCTCCTTTCCTTCCCCTCTAAAGATAAATAAATAAAATCTTAAAAATATACATTCATATATGTTTACAAATATGTGTTTATATGTACATATTATGTATTTTATACTTATTTCAAATGTTCATTAAAGCTGATTTAATCAAAATTAACTACAGTGGTGTAGGGTCAATTTTGGGCTTTGGTCAAAGTGTGCATTTGGATTTATAGCTTGCTAGAGAAGATGAGGTTAGAATCTCCCAATTATCATTTGTACACTGGACAGTGTGGTTAACTGTGGGTTTAAAGAAATGGTAAAGAAAAGAATTATGAAGGAAAACGTGTGTAAATTGCATTTTCATAACTGACTTAAGCACAACAAAGAGGACAATGGTGCCCCTTTGCTGACAGCACAGAGGCCCTGTTCTCTTTTAATATGTTTATCCTTCTAACAGCAGCAACCTGTTAGTCTAGAGCAGGGGTGTCACACTCATTTTTACCAGGGGCTGCGTCAGCCTCAAGGTTGCCTTCAAAGGGCCGAATGTAATTCTAGGACTGTCTAAATGTAACTACTCCTTAACAGTTAAGCGAGAGCTTGGCATTGCTGCCAGGTAGAAACAAGGTGTTGGGCCAGATAAAACCAGGTGGAGGGCGGATTCGGCCTGAGGGCCTTGTGTTTGCCACCTGTGGTCTAGAGGGTCAGCAATGGGCAATCACTGGGTAAAGCTTCTCTGTTTCTTCTTTTCAACTCAGTATAAATTTCATCACAACTCTTTCAACTTGAGGTTCGTGCATCTGCTGTCCTGGTCTAAGGAAGACTGTGAGTTGAGATTATTACTATCATTTGCATGAACAGGTTAACAGGACCCATGTGTAGTCTAAATGAGATTCGGACTGGCAGATAACAACACACACTGCCCTTCGTCTTCTGAACAGGAGTGTTGGGAAACCACTATAAAGCCTCTTCGTGAGGCTCTTCTCTCAGAGAAGAAATCAGAGCCACAACATTTGCCTAACAGGCAACTTTCTAAAGCTTGAGAGGTTCAATGTGAGACAGAGTGTATCCACTGACTTTATTTTTCAATGCCTACACAACCAAAAATATTTATGTTTTGGAAATTCATTTACAATTTACTGAGGAAAGAGTCTTCATTCACCAGTCATAACAGCAGTGTGTGTGATGTTTTGGGAAGAAGGCATGGCCCCCACGCTGGTGTTCTGCCTGTGGACCACATGTCCAGGGTAATGACATTGTGAGAGTGGTCTGAAACTAAACTTACTTCACAACGCTGCTTTTCTTGCCCAACAAACTAGTACAGTTTATGTGCTACAAGAGCAATTAATCTTGCAATTGTCAAGCAATCCTGATATAACATTGGAAGAATAGTGCAATTAAGATACCATTTTAAACCCATGGTTAACAATTTTTATAGAAAACACAGTGGTGCCTTAATGATGCCGATGCCTCCTAGCTCTAAAAGCCCTGTGACTAATAATACCAGCAAATTTTAAAAGGTTCTCTCTGAAGTTTCTTGTGCATTTGGAATTAACGTCTGTTGTAAAACGTGTCAGAGTCCACGTTAGCTAATGGTGGTGAACACATTGTTTCTAAACAAGGCTACAAAGAAAGAGTTGATGAGGTGTCCTTCATAACCAAGAGATGAGCTCAGCTGGCAGTTATGGGACAAGCAGACTGCTGCGGTTGTGGGCTGATTCATAGCCCTGATCTCCAAGACTGCACACTGCACGAGTGCTTCCCGAAGTGGGTTTGCTGCTAACAGCTTTTAAAAAACAAAACCCCCCAAACAAACAACCCCCCAAATCCTAGATTGTTATCTTCTCTCATTGTGTCTGGACTTCAGCCTGCATAAAACTCACCCCAGTATCAGATTTAAATATCACTTGGTAGAACATCACTGTACGATACTGAATTTATGGAATATACTTGAAATATATAAGCCATGACAAAGACTAACATGTATAGAACAGGAAGGAGAAGCTCTAAAATACTATACATACAGTATACTGGCTGTAAATACCATTCACTGACATAGAGTGGGTTTGAGTCAGCTTTTTCATAGTTAAATTCCAAGTGCTATGTATTTCCATGGGTAAAAAGTATGTGCAGTGAGTAAAAAAAGAATATCCAGTAACTTGAGACAGTAGTGCCTAAAACCAGCAATTATTTTCATTAGCTTTTCCTTGTTCTTTACCATACACATCCTACTAATTCATTCTTATAAAGTGTTTACAGTTAATAAAGTTCTTGCAGATATATTTTTAGCATTTTTATTTTTATTATTATCTACATTAATAATGACTAGTGTATATTTAGTGTCTAACACCATGGGTTTGGGAATAAGCCAGCTATAAAACTCGGCTGTGAGGCTTATTAGTTGCGTGATCTTGAATAAGTCATTTAAATTTTCTAAGAGTTCGTTTCCTCCCTTATAAAATTAGCATAATGATATCTAAATCTTTATGCTAAGGAAGGACTACATAAAAGAATACATATAAAGCACTTAGCAGAATACCTGGTTTAAACACTCAATGAATGGGAGATATTTTGATAGCTAGACTTTGATCTCCAAATATAGCTATATACTTATGAAGTATATAAGGAAAATTTTGTCCTTATCATTATTGCCATGTTTAAAATGAGAAATTAGGCTTCAGGTATGATTGTCCAATCCCCTAGAGTGTTATATGTTTACTTGTAAATTGTAAAATATTACAACCTCAACCAAGTCTGAAACCGGGAAGGTCTGCAGGAGGAGCTCCATGCCCAGTCAATTGCAAAGCCCTATGGGAAGGACTCTGGCTTTAACAGCTGTCCTAACCATCTCTTCCCTTCTATGAAACAACTTCTTTTTCTTTGGGCTGATGGACTTGCAAGGGGCTTGCCACGGCTGCATGTGCCAGATTGTAATTCTCTCTTTTTCCTGAATAAACCCTTTTGTTTGAGGACTATCTAGCTCACTTGTTTCAGGCCAACAAAATTAAGAGATTGGTTTTATGATTTACATTTTAGCCATCTCAGAGTATGAGCAGCTTGTGTTAGTGTCCCCAAGCCTGATGGGCACTGGGCCCCTGACCAAAGAGAATTTCTAAGCCTATAATGATAAGGGTGACATGTGGGCTGTCACTTCATGAGGTCCCTTTAAAAGGCCTTCCCAGTCTTTCCCTAAATATACTGTGTGCCTTCTATGCCAATTTTTGTTTCCTCTATTATTTTAACTGTCACATTGCAGGGTGATTTTATATCTATTTCTCCATTATACAGTAAATTTATTGAGAACAGGCTATATCCTTTAGTCTTTGCCTCTCAAATGCTTGGAAGAAGCATTCAACACATGTACGCTGAATGCCTGAAATGACCCAACCAAGGTTACAGTGAGAAAATGGTGAATTCAGATCTGTAATAAATTCAGATAATAAATCAGTAATAAATTCAGATTTATTACTTAAATCGAGATCTTCTGACTACAAATCCCTTATTTGTTTTCACAGACTTTGGCTGAAGCAGGGCAAATAAATCTTAGATCCTAAGAGTAGGAGAATCATAACTAGTCCTGAGAGGTATTAATCCTGGCAAAGAGCTGGAAGGTACAGTGTAAGGCTTTGGTGATCTATAAAAAAAAGATCACCAAAGGCCTGAGAAGGATTCTGAGATTTGTTACTACCACGGGGTCCTCGTCTCTGACCCGCTGCTCAGGAGAGCAAGTTCTCTGTCTCAGGTCATTGTTAAGATGAGAATGCTCAGGGTGTTCCTGGCTCATTTTCAAGTAGCCAGTGTTTTGTTGAGAGAATGTCCAAGGGAATAGTGCTGCCCCTTCCCAGGACTTCTAAAAACTGGTTGAAGCAAATAGCCAAAGCAGGAGAAATTTAGGGCCTTGATAGGCCACAGTCCTGGAGATCCTTCCAATAAAAAGGCAGCAAGAAGGGGGGTTCTCTGTAATCAGAGGACTCTTAAATAGTTGATTGATCATGAAGGAACATTTACATTTGGAAATGCAGTTATTTTTTAGATAACTCAGAAAAGAATGCACTTTTGGAAGTAAACTTATATAGACAGTGACTAAATGAATTAAGAAATTATACAATTATATTCCCCTTGGGACCCAAGAAGACAGGGCAGTAGTTGAACACAGATTAGCTGAGTTTTTTCCACTGGCAGTCTCTCTTAAAATTACTATCATTAAAAATAGATATTACCTTTAGTAACATTCTTATCCCAGCTTAGCACCTTTTGATTGTGTCTATTAATTCCAAGGTTTAATGGGCTCTGGGCTGTAAGGCTGTGGAATTAAGACAAACCAGGAATTTACCATAAACTACTCTGCCAGGAAGTAACGAAAGTGACAAATTCTTAACTTGCAGTCCCATTCGCATGTCGGATTGTTCTCATATTATTTTCAGACTCTTAGCCAAAGTCTTAAAAATTAGGTATTCAGGAAGTCCCTGGATCAAAGTCATCCATCACACAGGGACATTTCCATAGGTACATAAGAAAGCATTCTAACAGGATTTGACAGAAATGAAGAAAAGCCTAACAAGGTACAAATATCTTTTGAGACAAGCAGGTCAACTAAAAATACAACCTATTACCCTGGCCTATTACCCTACATCTGAAGAAATGAAATAAAAAGAACATACACATTTCCATGACAAAACTTTACATGGATTTTGGAGGACTTTTGCCCTTGGCAGCTCTTTTCAGAATTCGCTGCTTCTGATGTTTATTGTTCTATTTTTAATGACTTGATTAAAGTAGTATATTATTATTTTCTCCAAAAACACTTCAACTATCTCAGAACAAAATTAAATTTCCTAAGGCACTGGACTTCTTAAAAGGCATGACTCTAAGTTTTTCCCCATCATATCTTATATGACCCCATGACCCAGCAATAAGGAGTTGTCAATATAATTCCACGCACATGTGCTATATGCTTTTGTTCCTGGTGCTGGCACAGTCAGGAATGTTTGTACTCTGAACATCCACCCACTGACACCATACTCATTCTGTGTAGTCTTAAATACCTTCTCCTCCCTAAAGCCTTCTCCATCTCAGTCACTCAGATTAAATTGTCCTTTCTCTTCTCTGTCTGAGCACATTATTGAAATCTCTACTTAGCATTTAAAAAATTATTCTGAGCCACTGGTGACATGCCAACAGTGGTTAACTAATAGACCAATATTTTTTGCCTGCTTAGATGTTGTGCTGAGGATTCTGAAACTATGTCCACCGGTGGGAGAAAAAATGGAGTGATCAAGTAAATGTGTCTGCAAGGGACACTGGAGCAGGGCAGAGGTGGCACACCTACTATGGGCTGATGGTTTCTGCAATAGAGTAAACTTCTTGGTGCTGGGGTTATTATTTAACTTCTTATTCTACAATGCCTTGTTTCTTTACATTTAGTAGGTGCTTACGATATGTCCTTTGAATACAAGAATTACAACGAGAAGTGCTGAAGACTTAGGTCAGAACTAAGGATGGATTATTGATGACTCAGCTTGTGATGTGGTAGAAGAGGATTCTGACAGAGGCCACAGTTTCCTTTCTGCCCAGAGATTTTGGGAGACAGGTTACAACTTCTTCCTGTATGAGGTTCTGTCTAGTGTTTTGAAATACTAGGTGATGTGTTTAGTCATCTCTTGGGTACTCTTCCTATCCAACAGTCACTGATTTGTAGAGACTGTTGTTTTTTTTAGCAGGGGTCAGTAAGGAGTTTGTATTCCAAAAGCAAGTTCTGTAA
The DNA here is from genome assembly GCF_014824575.4 of Sturnira hondurensis. Classification (NCBI taxonomy): domain Eukaryota; kingdom Metazoa; phylum Chordata; class Mammalia; order Chiroptera; family Phyllostomidae; genus Sturnira; species Sturnira hondurensis. The sequence continues at coordinate 2,075,645 of NW_028096448.1, read as the reverse complement.
GATCTGCATATCCTATCTTTCGTAAGTCAGAGACCTCTGATTGAGCTTGTGACTTTTATTTGTAAGATTTTTGTTTTTGTTTTTATTAGTAATGTTTGTTTTTATAAGGTTACGACCTTATAAAAGGAAGGGAGGGAGAAAGATATGCGTTATCTCTGCTTTGGGCCATTGCTTGGCCATAGTCAAGTCATGGACACTTTAAATTAGCCTCTCAAGAATTTCTCTTTAGGACCTTAATACTCCTTACCATACATGAGAACATACTAATACATTTGTTTTTAAGTAGTAAGACCAAAGACCATACACATGGCAAGAGAGGAAAACATTTAGTGTAGCAGTCCATAATTGTGTAAGGGTTTTCTTTTTAAAAAATATTTCAGAGATTAAAGCTCAAAATGCTTGAGAATAAGTATGTGACATCTGCCAGAGTATTGAGGTGGTTTGGAAAATCAAAGTAGAGATGTGTGAAATGTGTGTTATTACTCAGACACTGGACTCTGTTTCAACTCAGCTTCACCACTGCTGTACATTATGAGTTATTGGGCACTTGTGTAATTATGGATAAAATGCTACTTTTTATTGCACCAGACTATTATGACTTACGTCTGCCTTCTTCAGGCAACTTGCAGGGCTAGCTCAGGGTATTCTCCATCCCCTTGCAATGACGTCTTCCGATATCATCACAACCCACTGCTAGTCTCCAGTACTGCATTCCCTTGTATTACCTTATTAATGTGCTAGATTGTTATTTAGATCATCTATGTACTATCTCCCACGCATCCCTTGCAGTAGGCTATTTAAAGTCCAAAGCTGTATCTTATGCTCTTTGCATCTTCCTCTCAGCCTTAACTTCCCTGATACATGGTAAGTATTCAGTCTATTGTTGATCAGTCCATTCAGGGGTTATGTTTGGTTTCCATGACTTTATTACCTATGTATGAGGTGGAATGATCATATCCAGTTTGTAGAATCTGGGTGGGGTAGAATTTTTTTAGATGTGTGAATATGTGAAATTTCATACAATTTGGAATAATAATATATATTATATGAATGTATTAAAACAGGGCATTGGAATACTGTTGTGGGTTTAATTATGTCCACCAAAGAAGATATGTCAAAGTCCTAAATTCTAGTACTTTGGAATGTGACTTTATTTGGAACTAGAATCTTGCAGATTAAAAAAATTTAATATGAGGTCATTGGAGCAGGCTCAAATCCAATGTGCCTAGTGTCTTTATAAGAAGGGGAAATTGAGACACAGATGTAAGCAGAGGGAAGTCCACCATGTGACTGGAGTTTCTACAATCCAGGCACACTAAAGACTGCTGGCAAACACCAGAAGGTGAAAGAGGCAAGGAAGGACGCTCCCCTAGGGCTGTCGGAGAGCATGACCCTGCTAACACCTTGACTTCAGACTTCTAGCCTCCAGAACTGAGAAAATACACTGTATGATTTTAAGCCATTCAGTTTTTCGTACTTTGTTATAGCTTCTTATAGCAACTAACATGAATATCGAATGAGGCACAAGGGCCCTGGAAGAACCCATTGAGACAGAAAGTGATTTTTATTTTTTGATAAGTGGAGAACAAACAAGAAGTAGAGTTCCCTTCTCCAGGCAAAGTCATATAAAAAGAATGGTAAATCCATTTCATCTTGTGGGCAGAGTTGGTTTACAAGTGGAAGGCTGCTGGGAGAACAGGTTAAGAGGGGTTTTGCATCTCTATCTGACTTGGTGGGAAGGAGTATAGGCACCATTAGCAGCAACTGCAGTGAACGCAGGGGAAAGAGGTGCATATGAGGTCCAGGCAGCAGTGGCTACAGCTGACCCTTGAACAATGAGGGGTTGGGGCAACGACTTCATACACAGTCAAAAACCCACATACAACTTTTGACTCCCCCAAAACTTAATTAGTAAGAGCTTGCTGTTGGCTGGAGTACTTACTGATAACATAGTCAATTAACATATATTTGGTATGATATATGTATTGTATACTGTATTCTTACAATAAAGTAAGCTAGGGGAAAGAAAATGTTATTACACAGATTATAAGAAAGATAAAATACATTTGTAGTACTGTGTGCATTTATTGAAAAAATCTGCATACAAGTGCACCTGAGGAGTGCAAACCCATGTTATTCACGGGTCAACTATATGGTTATTCGCCCTGGCTGGTGTAGCTCAGTGGATTGAGCGCGGGCCTGCGAACCACATGATCGCGGTTTGGTTCCCGGTTGGGGCACATGGGCAGGGGCCAGTTCCCAGCGGGGGATGCATGAGAGGCAACCATACATTGATGTTTCCCTTCCTTTAAAAAAAAACTATATGGTTATTCTAGTAGCTTCTTGGAAGTTATGAAGGAGGAAAAAGACCCAGTATGGGTAGGTTTGGGAATAAGAATAGGGAGTAGAGATAAAGAGGTAAACTTTGACTGAGGCAAAAGGAAAAAAGAAATTCTTGACTGTTCCAAATTTCAGTCACATCCCATGACCTGCTGGGAAATGAAACATAGAGGACAAGTAACACTTGGGATCTCAAAGCCAGTCCAGGAAAAAGAAGCAGCCACTGACTTTTACAGACTGAACTCACCCAGGAAAAATCAGTGACTGTGAGCAGTCTTCTCACTTCATTTTGAATAAATGTCTTCATTTTCTGGAAATTTAAACCTCTTAACTAACTTTGTATCCAGGAATTGTGTGTTTTTGCTCTGTATTTTAAGTATTCTTAGAAGTCTTAGGGACAGAGAAAGAAAGACTTTCACCGTTATTGCCTAACCTGGGGGATGGAAAACCATTAAATGTTGCACAGAACATAATGCATCTGAATGTAAGTGTTGGTGTCATAGCTGGCAAAACTTGAACAATCACAGGCCTCTCTAGCTCAAGCACAGCAATGGAATCACAGTAACAGCAAAATCTCAAAATTCATGAGATCTTGCTCTTCCTGCTTATGTGAGCCTCGAGCCTTGCTAAACTCCACCTGCTATTTCTAGGAGTCGCAGACTACCTCTCCTATCTGCTCACAGTCCAGTCTGCCAGCTGCAATGTGTGTGCTGTTTATTACATTCTTTCAGTCAGATCTAACCTGTAACCCCATGGCTTCATTGGGTTTTGCCTGCAGCCCCTCTTCCCTGGAGGTTGCAGATTACTCCTCACCCTCTTCATCCTCCCTCCCCATAATCTCAGGGCGCCTAGTCTTCCCAGGATGTACGTGTTCTTTCAGGGCAGTGCCTGTAGGTCTGGCAGACGGCATCGCCTATGTGGGACCTCACCACACCTGACTGTAAGTGCTTCATATAGAAGCTCTGTTGTTAAGTCTTCCAGAAATACTAATAATGGGCAAGGCCTTCCTAATTGGCTCACTCTGTCATGCACTCCCTCCCAGGGAGCTTCTGTTACTGCTCATCAGCTGGAGAAACAGCCACTTTTAACTCAGCAGTCTCCTCACTGCCACACCAGGGACTTCCCGCCACACCTGGGACTGGCTGCTGGGGAGAACATCACCTTCGCAGGGAGTCACACTGTGGGGAATGAATTAGGCACCATCTGCAAAGTAATTTGAGTTGTAGCAAAGAAGAATATTGCCTGTTTTTGTAATCCTAGCTAGAACAATCACTGCTAATTAGAGGCAGTCAGAGTAAATGGGCTTTGAGAAAAGCCAAAGAAAAAGTCTCCATTTCCTTGCCATTTTAGTGGTTCTAGTGAATGTCTTTTGATTTTTCAGCTGTTAATCCAGACCCTTATATCCCTTTAAAAAAAAAAGACATTTGCTGCCTTTAAATTGAGGTGAATTTCCCTCTCAGGGGAGTTCATTTAGTGTTTTATGACAGCAGAAAGCCACTTGAAAATAAGTTTAAAAGCAGAAATCCAGCTATTTCCTCATTTCTGCTCAAATTCACATGTTTTGTTTTCAGAGTGATCAGTTACATTGAAATGTTTATCAGGATGTGGAATAGAAAGCTATTAAATATCATTTAAAGTGAGATAATCTTGAGACATTTTGCAAACCAATGTCTTAAGAAGTCTTTTATCAGACTCTACTACCGCCAACCCTTTCTAAATGAACTGCTATTAAATTTCCAAATGAACATTTCTACCAGTTGCATCAGCTTTTTAATAGAAATGAATTGGTGCCTTGATTCAGTCCAGTGGAGCCTAAAGAAGCTTGGGAAAGAGACAGGAAGAGAATGAAAAAATGAGATAACTGCCCTCACTTATATTTATGTAAAACCTCCCATATTTAATATATATATGCACATACATGTATGTATATTTGTAAGAGTATAAAGAGAGGAAATTGACACATCTTCTCTTCCTTTGGTGGGTGACCGTTTCTGACGGTAAACGGTAAAGGTGCTAACACGCAGGCCTGATATCCAGGTTGCTTGGTCAGCTCTACACTGCTCATAACCAGCATGTGCTATTGTCCAAATTATAGTAGACATGGATTGATGAAAATCCAGGTTCACTGTCATAAGGGTGAAATTTAATTATTATGGACTATCTGTTATACTTATCTCCCTTATGTGTCTAATGTTTAATTCCAGCATCATCTAATGACCACTTGTTGTTCCCAGGAAATGTTCTCCTAACTACATCAGCAGGTGGAAATATCCAAAGTTCAAACAAAAGGTGGCATATAAGAAATAGTGAATACTTTAAAAATCTGAGTTAAATGGTGTCATTGAGGAATAGATTATTTTAAAGAGGTAAATTTTGAAGACTGTGGTTTGTTCCTATAAACCCACACGTTAATTTTTTACAAATCAATTTGGGATGGAAATACCTTCAAATATAGTAGCTATTTCCTTGCCTTTGAACATATAATATACTGAATATGAAGGAGTGCATTTTAAATGGTTTACTACCATGATACTGTGCCACTGACATATTTTGAGATGTGTTTTATAAATTTTCTCTTGTGCTAGATAGCTCAGATTATTCTTCTCAACTGAGGTTTTATGCTTGTTTTCATAGTTTGATTGTTTCTTTCCTTTTGGGCTAGTGGATCCTAGTCTTGTCAATATCGCTATTAATCCTGACTTCACTACCAGTAACAAATGCATTAGAGTTCACATGAGGCAACACATTCTCACCCAGTGCTAAAGAGTGATACGATGAAGGTGATGAGCTTTGTGCCATCTAATCCGGCTAATGAAAGACCTTTTGGGTTGTTTTCTTCTTGTTTTTTGACATCTATTTTGTCATAGATGAGGTTGCTTAATGTTTGATTTACAAAAAATTGAGGGGCTGTTATTTAAATAATAGGCTATCTATGTCTGCACACACACACAGCTGATGTCAAAAATGATATCACTGAATGCGGTTGTGCCAGGTGTTGCAGAATTACCTATAACTGTGGAGACTATACAGCTACATAAAATGCTCATGGTAGAAAATTATTTTTAGAAAAAGCAGGGTGCTCAGTGATATATAAAATATAATTGGAATGATCGCAAATTCTCTAAGGCTATGGAAAAAAGACCAAAAGATAAATAAAAAGAGGCTTTCATTATTGGGTTATGGTGATAACATTATAAATTTCTACACTTCCAAAATTTCTGCTGGGTTAATTTCTCCTCTTTTAAATTAATTAAAGAAGGAGACAGTAAAATTAAAGGGGTTCTGATACCTTAGTAGCCTATGTAAGGAAACCCAAACCCAAGTCTGTAAATACCTCAAAGTTAACAAATCAGGACCTAAGGACAACCAATTACAGCCAACTAGCCTTTTCCAAATAAGGCAACCTGTTAAGGTACAGCCAATCAAATAAATTCCTTGCTTTGCTTCTGCCTTTTCTCTATAAAACTCCTTCCCCTAGCTTCTGTTTATGGGGTGCTCCTAACCACTTCCATGTTGGTATTGTCTCTTCTGAATAGATTTTTGTTCAAATAAACTCTAAACAATTTTAAGATGCCTCAGTTTATTTTTTAACAACTTCATTTCAAAAGTAACAAGAAAATGTATAACTAAAAAGCCCATAAAGCATCCTAAGTCCTTATGGCACTGTACACATAAGAAATCTGAGTTTGATTAGTAAGCAACATCAGGGGATTCCTTGAAGCTCAGAACCTTACACTCAAGGTCTACTCAAAGCTTCCTTCGAAAAAGAGCATCGCCCACAGGGTCACTTCCCTAGCAGCAGGGGTCCTAAATGCGTGAAAGCAAACAGGGCTTCTCAGAGCAGTGTCCTTAGAACTGTCACTATTTGGATGGAAATTTGCAACAGAATCTCAAGAGAAGTATCTGAAATGTGGCATCAGATTAAACCTTTCCATTTCTATAACATTTAAGATTACATTTATTATTTTAGGTCTCTGTTTTAGCTGTGAACACCTTTCATTCGTTCGCTCAGCAGATATTCATTGAGGTCTCACTGTGTGCCAGGCAGCACGCCAGGCACAATGAACAGTAGGAGAACATCAATATGGGGCCAGAAATCACCCTTCCAAATGCAAGTCTTTGTTCCACAGTGTTTAGGCCTCAGTTTTATTTTGTTTGTTGTTCGTTTTGTTTGTTGTGTGCTCCTTTCCACAGTCCTCACTTTTTCTATCTACAAACAAATTGCGTTTGACTAGTGAAGAGAGACACATACTTTCAGCAGGTGCACGAGGTCTGCTTAGTTTCTCAGATGAAAATTTAAGGACGATTCAAGAGCTCCTTTAAATAAAGAAGTCAAGCTTACTCTTACAGAATCTAAAAACTACTGCCTTCTGGTAAGACAAATGGCCTTTTACAAGGAATAAGATAATGGGCATTGCAGGGACACATATGAACAATTTTGCAGTAGAGCCCACAGAAAGAATTTAATAGAGCCCAGAGATCTGGTACTCAGATGTGGGGTGTATGCTAAATAGAAGCATTAACCTCGGTCATTATCTTACTTTCAGGAGCATGTTTTGTAAACCATACACAAAAGCCATATATATGATAATAACCTGAGCACATTAGACTGTCTCCTTACTGGAGAGAAACAGTGATCCCCTGCTGTGCCATGGATGATGATTCTGCCATTTGATGCTGCAGGCAGCAGAAGGAATGCTCAGTACGAGTTTTTGTTTTTTTTTTCAGGGAATCGTTGCACTCCCCTCCTCCCAACACAGAAGAATAAGCCAGCAGCACCAGGCAGCTGAGACTAAATGCAAAGGAGAGAGTGAGGACGATTTACAAAAGATATGGTAACATATGTGATGGGTAACATCTATGCATCATGGGAAATTGTGAAGAAGAGATAAAAGTAACTTAGGGCATTTCTTCACTTTCCCTCATATAATTCATGCAAAGATTTGTAAGCACACAAAGCACATAATCATACTGTAAATAAAAATATCGGCTCTAACACCCAGAAAGAGCTGTACATAAATATTCACACAAACACACACACCATGCATACACATTTATAGATATATTTAACTTTTTTTCCCTTTAAAATCTTGTAGAGAATTGAAACAAAGTGATCCTTCTGCAAGCAGTTCATTCGTGGTTGCCTGCAGTATCTCATCTTGATTGTAGTTACTTGTTTCCACCAATAGAGGGGGAAGAACATGGGGAGAGTTTTATCTTCTAGGTCTATAGATGCTTTAGCCGAGGTCTGATTTTACCCACTTTCCTTGATTTCTCCTGTAGTACCCTCTGCTGCTGTTTTTTTTCTCTCACATTTATTTCTTTCCTCAAGTATTTCTCAAATCACCGCAGGCTCTACAAGGTGGACATACCTTATAGTAATTCTCCTCACACTATAGCACAGTGTATGGACTATATTAATAAATGCTATCATTATTGAACCTGCTTATCAATATATAAACTTCTAAGAGCAAGATCTGGTCCGCATGTTTCACCTCAGTGTCCCTAGTGCTTAGAACAATGCCTAACGCACCATAAAGTGCACCAAAACCTGTGCCCTTACCTGTTTAATTGCTAATCCTTATGCTGGATAATTGATTCTTAGAGCTGGACTTTTAATCTCATTTCACATACAGGAATCAAGGATTCAGAGAGATTACCTACTTTGCACAAGGTCACACAGCTAGTGAGAACAGAACTGAAAATCAGACACATTCCTATTTGACTTTCAAACACATTTGGTTCCTACCACTATATATGTATTCAAAGAGAGAAGAGGCTTTTATGACCATAGAAAATATTTCATACAAACACAAGTATTAAATTGGCATGCCTCAATGAAAGGCAAAGGGAAGTTTATTGGTTGCTTAGCAGGTCTCCTACCCATTAGGGGCCGTTGCTTCTATTTTTTTCCTTCACTTCATGTCAGGTTTTGAGTAACCATTTATTGACTATCTGAAAAGCTTGGTTGCACATATAGGACTGAAATTCTTGATCTTATTCTCATTGGCATTGGGAAGAAGTTGTCCATTTATGATGCACAGCTTGACACATCCCTTATAAGGAATCACGGTTTCCAAGTAATAGGTTTGCTCCTCAGCTTTGAAAGAAATACATATTTCTAGGTTACGCCACTCTCCCCAGTATAACTGCCATCTCCCACTCTCCTTGCCCAGCTTTCCACACTTGCCACCACCTGCCCAACCTTTTCCCAGAGTCTATGGCCCCCCATTTGTGTTTCCTTTTGTCTTCTAGGCTTCTGTAAAATTGTCGTTGAACTGGAAACAATGAAAAGAAGATGTGTCAAAAGACAAGGTATTAGGTTCTTGCTGTCCAAACTCCCAGAGCTAAAGTCCTTACTTAGTATAGCTAGAGAAAGACTTTTAATGTCTTACAAGTTTGACTCAAATTGATTGCTGCTCTTAGCGAGTCCCAGGAAAGTTGTGAATTGCTCCTTGCGGTAGGGGATGCTAACAAGGGCAAGGTGCTTCTATCACCAAGACAGTACTTCCCAGTCTTTCCACATTCCAATGAACTGTGTTGGGAAAATGGTTTTTTAGATAGCACATAAAAGAGAAATAAGACAAATGGTGACCCAGAAGATAAATTATATATATATATAATATATTAATTTAATTACTTAAATAATAAATAAGTATGATACATTAATGTTATGTTTTGATTTGGAAAAAGTACCTTTACTATTTAAATGCATTAATTAAAATGTGTTTTACTATTTAAAAAATGTCAAAGAACTCAAGTTACATTCCTTCCTTTTAACAGATCATCAATAATGTATGACATTGAGCCTCCAGTCAAGCTTACACGGTCCCCTACTTCCAACTTTGTTCTTACAGAAAAATATGACATACTTCTTATCATCTATTTTTCCTCAATAACATGGGTGAAAGTTGAACATTGTCTACGTAGCGCATAATACTGAGATAAGTGACACTAATAGGTCATGAAATTATGCTTTAAATAGTTGTTAATTATGCCTGATAATGCAAGTTAATAATCTGTTTTTAGAAAATTTTCATTTAGATTTTTAAGGGTAAAACAATGAACAAGCAGCATTTTTCCTGGTCAAATATATTTTCTCACTGTTATTTATGTATTTTTGTTTATTTCATTGGTATCTCTTATTAAATGGTAGAAAGAATTATATAGTTATCATTGAAAAAACTCCTTATCTCTATAGACATAAAAATACTCATGTTTGCTTATATGATGCCAGAAACCTGAAGTAGATTGTCAAGATCATAACAAGAGGTTCTAACAAATACTTTTTATTTTCAAAACAGAGGTGTAGGCAGCCTTTAGGCAACTCAAATGAGGTGAGTAATTAAGTGATAATATCAATAGGAAATAACATCATCAAAGGCTAATGATTCCCATAGGAGATACACCAGATTAAACAGGATAATTATCAAAATGGATTTTAGTATAAAATTGCACTCCTTGGCCAGCTCTATTTAATTATTTAAAGAAAGTACTTATTTTTAAAGCTATTATTTCCAGTCTCCCTATATGAGAGTTGGATGGTTACAGCAAACATTGAAGTATGAAATTATTCTGTTTGACTAACATTTCTTCCTCAGCGTGATAGAAATTTAATTTTACTCTAGTCATCAGCATCTCAAAATTGTTGTTTTCCTAGTGATATAATGAAAAAGAAAATCTTGATATCTGATACTCACTTCATACACATCATGATCTTCTCCTCACAACTAAAAGTGTGTAGAGCTGGGGAACTGTGAAGTACCACGCATCTTAACCTCAATGACTAAAGACTCCCAGACTCAGAAAGCTCAGGGAAGTGGCCCCTCACATCACGTTCATCTAACTGTTATAGGAGTGGATCTTTATCTTTAGTAAATGACGTGACTGAAGCAAAGGACGAAATGAAGGGAGCAACATGTTGGTCTAATGCAAAAAGCACTGCCTTGGGGTCTGAGCCCATTCTACAACATAAATATCTGACTTTGATTGTGCCACTTAACTTCTCCAAATCTCAGTTTTCCTATTTTATACCTCAAAGAGTAGTGGTGAGTATCAAATGACGTAACTAAATTCAAAGAGCCTAACACAGTGCCTACTAGGCAATAGAGGGTAAAACAACCAAGTTAGTTCTTATCAATTTCTCACTGTAACTCATTCTAATGTAGCCAGTGTACCTCTCCTACAGTGTCCCTATCTGTCACCTGTTTAAGGTCTTGTCTGAGCATGGCTGAGAGAGGGACCAAGTCAGCTCAGCTGCTGAGTCTGTAGTATGATTTCCTTACCAGCTCAATGCAACAAACATTTATTAAAGGCTTCCTTTATGCATAGCACTCTTTTTAAATCATTAATAACACTCCTGGACCTTAGAAAAAGGCAAAGAGAAATGGTTGCTCACTACTTGTGAAGATGCATAAATTTGGGGGGTGGAGGGTATAGATCTATGTACTTCCTTATTTAAAAAAGATAGTGATAGGTATGTTGATATAGAAAATATAGGTGGCTCTGGCTGGTGTAGCTCAGTGGATCGAGCACAGGCCTGTGAAGCAAAGGGTCACCAGTTTGATTCCCAGTCAGGGCACCTGCCTGGGTTTCAGGCCAGGTTCCCACTGGGAGACCCATGAGAGGCAACCACACATTGATGTTTCTCTCCCACTCTTTCTCCTTCCTGTCCCCTCTCTCAAAAAATAAATAAATAAAATATAAAATATATATAGGTGGATACAGAAAATCTATACCTAAATTACTAATAATACATAAGATTCCATTGAGTGCTACATTATCAGGTAGTGTCAGAAAGATCTTCTGTGATGCATGGGTGTTTCTCTTCGTGGATGAGGAAGCAGGTGTAAACAGTAGTGTGGAGGTCTCCTTGCATGTTCAAGTATCGAGATTTGCTTCTATAAGGCAATTCCCGAGTAGAGGCTCCACTGGCCCCCTTCTCATGGATGTTCGGGGCGTTTCTCTGTTATATTTATGGTGTGAGCATGATGGAGCAAGTCAATGAAATGAATGGCCAGTGTTTAAAGAAAACAGGTTAGAAATTCCAGGATATTGACTTAATGAAAATCAGCTGTTCTACATAATTAGCTAAATTTCTATTGAGATCTATACCATGCATTCTTGAAGGGTTAACATTAAAAAGTAACAGAATGTGTTTGAAAACAATTTTTAGCTAATAAGATATAACTGGATCTTCTTGAAGTCTCCTATAGGCCACCCACATAAAAACTCTGCTCCTGATTTCTCATCAATATATAAGTCCTCTGCATCAGGCTGGGATTAATCTCTGGTGACAATGCTGTAAGGATCCTTTGTTTTTATTTTATAGCTGTATGACACCTACATTCTTGCTTTCTTGCCACAGACCATTAATTTCTCCTTCTGCTCAGCTTACCCTCACCTCACCACATCTGTCCAAGGTTAAGCACCTGGAATGTTACCAGCTAGTCTTACTCCTTTCAGTTTAACTTAATGAGATGAGTGTCCTGTGATATGGATGGACTCATTGGCCATTGAAATGTGGACATTTGGATGTTTCAGCTACTGGTGTTCTGCTTCTATTAGCTGCATCAGACTTTGGGATCAAGTTGAGAGGCTGAGGCCTGAGGGAACAAAGGTAATCTTTGTACCCATACTACAGGCCAATGGGACCAGGTGGAAGGGGGCCAGCCCACAGGATCCATGGAGAACTAATACGGGGCAGTCTGCCTCAGAAGTACCCTGGATATTCTGCTCATTGACACAGGACAACCCCGACTATTACTGAATCCCACTGAGGATTCAGTGTGGGTGGAGGGGGTTGTGGATGTCCTTTCCCACTGCCCACCGCCTGGCTCCGAGAGAAGGGGTAACAGCTTGCTGGAGCCCGTGTATACATTCATAGCAGCTAGAGTTGGGTGATTGTCACAACAAGGGCTGCCACCTTTCCCTGGCGACCGGTACAACTCATCCATTTTCAACAAGATAAGCCTATATAACATTTCGAGGAGAACACTTAGGCCCACCTTTCGTCTTTTTGTTTGTATTTTAAAGTTCCTGGTCTTTCACAGTAAGTTCTAAGGCTCTAAAAGTAAACCCTTCTCTGTTTAGAATTCAGGCCCTGATATTTGCTAGCCATGTGGCCTTAATCTCTCTGAGGCACCATTTAGGTATTTGTGGGATAGAAATAATAACAGTTCTTTTACCACAGGGTATATTAGATGGCATATATGAAGCATTTTAGAATAACTGGCACATAGTAAATACACGATAAATGTCAGTGATCACCATCATTGTCATCACCAGTAGCTGTAAAAGCCTTAGAATCATGAAAACTCCTCCCCTGGAAGATCCAGGTTCTCAGAGACTCCAGAGGCCTGAGAAGCAGGTAGGCACACCAACCATGAGCAAACTACTCGGCATGAGTAACACCTGAAGCGACGCCGTTCTGCCTGATGTTGGGCTGGTGGCTATTTTTAACTACATTGAGGAGAACAAAAATCCACAACCATTTGTAGGCTATTTAGCGAAATTACTCTGTAGTGCCTGTGTTTCATGAGTGCTTTTGTACTTGTTAATTTAGATTCACAATCAATTTCTGAAAATACTCCAAAGAGACATCCAAAGCATAAATGAATAGTAGAAAACAAAAAAGCCTTTTATTTTTATAAAATTTTACTTAACTATTCATTTTCCTGACCATAATTTAACTTGTTTTAAAAAACACTGGTTTTCATATTTTCCACTGTGATTTGTCTTTTGCTATTTTATTTTTATGAAATTCAAAAGAACTACCTTTAACTATCTACACAAAGCAGACTTTGATAAGCAGCGGAAGTCATGATTTCCTGCCTAGAAATAAAAAATATTTTACAAAAGAGGAAGGGGTGGTAAGATAGGGAAGGGGGAATTAGGTATCAGACACTGTGGGGGGTAGAATCTAAGGCAGAACCGTGATCTGTTCCTTCTTGTTTTACCCCTTTGCATGATCCCTTCCTCTAAGTACGTGCAGGGGCTATGACTTGTTTTTACTCAACAGAGTGATGGGATGTCACGTCTCTAATTATGTAACGGAGACTCTCCCTGTACTGGCTTGATAAACAGGTCGCCTTTTTGGGGTGGCTCACAGGCAAAGAACTGAGGGTTGCCCCTAAGAACTGAAGGTCCTCCAGCCAACAGCCAATAAAAATCCAGGCCCATCAATCCCACAACTGCTAGGAACTGAGTTTTGCCAGTAAGCTCAGAAGCCTGGAAGCGGGTCCTTCCCTAGTTCAGCCTTCAGATGAGACTGTGGCCCTGGCCATCACCTTGGTTGCAGCTTTGTGAGAACCTGAGGCAGAAGACCCAGCTAAGTTGTGCCCAGACCCCTGTGAGATAATATGTGTGTATGTGTTTTTAGCTGCTAAGTTTGAGGTAATATTGTTATGCAGCTTAATAAAAACTATACAGATATCTATTATCCCCAGTGATGGGATTATTCTTTTCACATATACAGGGTCTAGCACAAATAAAGCCTTTTATTACAAAATCTTCTGTTACAAAATCATGAGCACATAATTATGTAATATAACAATATCACACTCAAGCACACCATGTGACATTTTAGGTGAAATGTTCAAAGTGCTGTTCATCTCATGTGAGACATTCATGTACCCTAACAACCACACTCAAGCCGGTGTTACTTCTGCCGGACCCTGCATAGCTGTATAAAGCTTCCAATAATTCTGTAAAGAAGGCTTTGTTACATTTTTATAGAGAGAAAGCTGATACTTGGGGATAATAAGTAACTGGCCTGGGCCATTCAGCTACCTTGAGGTAGATCTGTAATTCACACAGAGAGAGATTTGTGTGGTTTCTTGGTCTTATCTCTTGTCTGGGTCAAATTTTGCTAATTTGAATAAATGGTGTCTCTTGCTTACCTTTTATTTTTCATGAATGGAATGAAAGAAGATGTTAAACATCTGCTCCATTTATTCATCACATTAGAACTAATAAGACTGATGAGTCTTATTAGATAAACTCCTTGCTCTCTGGAGAAACTTGTAAATGCCGTCAATATTATAAATAAATTTAAATACTTTAAATTATAAGTAATTTACTGAGGAGGTACTTGCTTTCTTTGAACAATTCTTACTTCTTTGTAACTAAAAGACAGTGATTTAAAAAGTACATAATTTAGACTCTAGCAATATTATACAGAAAGGGTTTCGACTATCATTTCTAGAAATGGATGACAAAGCTAAATGAATCCTTGTCTAGGACACATAGCAATTTATCATTCTTCATTGCATTTATCCTGGAAAATTTGCAAAGATTATAGCTTGATTAGCACTTGAAGATGCCTCTTCACTTTTCAGGTTTCTAAATATTGCCGGAGACTTTCTACTCTTATATTATGCGTAAAATCCTTCATGCCGAACTAATGCTACTGGCCTCCAAAAAAGGGAGAGAAAAAAAGTGGATTAAATCCTAGCAACTAAAACTCAAGAGAAATCAAGATTTTGACTTTCCTTTTTTAAATTCTCTAAACTGTGCCACCAGAAGAATTCAGATAAATTGCTTGGCCATAGAAAAAAGAACTATCTTGTTCCAATATGTATCCTGAAATTGAAACTGAACGAAGAAGCTGAATTGGCAGGTGAGAGAAAGAGAAAGACAGGATTTAAAATTCAGAGCCAGGCTTTAACGTAGAATTTTAAACTGCTGTTGATACATTTTTTGGTGCCTTTAGGAGTTCAGTGCTGATGATCGCTTCCTGATAAATTTCAGAAGGTGATTCAAGCTGAAACAAAGGCCCTGGCCCTTCATTCATAAGCATCACAGCCATTATTGTTGTGGGTTTTCTAGTGGTCAGTAAAAGGACATTGTGTTTCATAGGGTTTTATAAAGAAACAGTGTAAACACATTAATGATTTAAAATTTTTGTCTCTACAGAAATCTAAAAATTTCTTCTGTGTAGGAATTTAAATAACCAAGGATAAAATTAGTATATGTGATATTTCACTTCCAACTATTGTCAACTCTTTTCTTTCCTTTGTGTCCCATAAAACTGTGTCTTAATCTAGATATTTCCACTGAAGTGTTACTTAACCTAGGCCATGTTACATCATATCTCTGAGCCAGTTTCCTTGTCAGGAGAATAAATATTACGACATCTGTCCTATCTACCTTTTAGGGTGTTGTCAGGATAATGTGAAACTAGAAAAAGTAAAGTACCATGTAAAACCTAATACATTATTAATATTCAATATGTTCTCCATCATATACTTTCTTCTTTAAAATATCTTCCAGAATAGGTACATAAAAATGTACATAACATTAGCCATGGCTGATGTAGCTCAGTGGATTGAGTGTGGGCTTCAAACCAAAGGGTCACCAGTTTGATTCCCAGTCAGGGCACATGACTGGGTTGTGGGCCAGGTTCCCAGTGGGGGCCACGTGAGAGGCAACCACACATTGGTGTTTCTCCCCCTCTCTTTCTCCCTCCCTTCCCCTCTCCCTAAAAAGAAATAAATAAAATCTTTAAAAAAATGCATAACTTTAGTTGGTGGATAGAGAATTATTTTAATGGTATAGATTTTTAAAACATCTAAATTTTGAATGACAAGTATGTATGGTCTATTCAAAAAAATTAGATACAATTAAAACCAATAAGCAAATGTTTAAGAAGAATGTTTACTGTCTTGGGCCTCCTTTGCCCTTGGGTCTCTTTTCCTCCTAAGGCAAACCCTATTAGGCTTGGCCCACTTCCCTCCCACACAAAGGACAGACAAGGGAGCAGTCCAAACCTCCTCTGTGCTACACTGGTCTGTCCCCAGAGCCTCACAC
Source organism: Sturnira hondurensis (assembly GCF_014824575.4). Taxonomy (NCBI): domain Eukaryota; kingdom Metazoa; phylum Chordata; class Mammalia; order Chiroptera; family Phyllostomidae; genus Sturnira; species Sturnira hondurensis. Next base: position 2,059,496 of record NW_028096448.1, on the reverse strand, counting down.
TCTCACATGCACACTCCCAGAAATGTCTCATTTCCCTCTGCCCAGATCCCTTTGATAGGCTGGAAAGGAAGAAACGTCTTCAGAGTTTGGCCTCTCCCCACAAGCCCCACCTGACCTCTCACTCCATTAAGGAGCACACTCTTAGGGCTATTCTGGCTCTTCAAACACATTCCAATCGAGTTCTACTCTGTCCACAGATTCCCGACCTCCATTTTGCAGGCCCATGCCCACCTCTCCCTACAGCCCCATAACCTCTTTGCATTCCATCCAGGTCAAAATTTCACATTGTCCTCAAAGCTCTTCATCCATACTCAACACTCCTTTTTTTCTGAATTCCCTTCATGGTTGACAAGTTGTCAGGAAAAAGCAAATCATTTCACTTTTGTGGGGGTCAAGCACACATTTTTGGGAAGGGGCTGCAAAGGTGCAGATGCTTCTTGTGCTATTAGTACATTGTTCTGTTCTAGGAGGTTCCAAGTTGTCTTAGCAACTTGTCAAAAACAGGTAGAAAATCTTCATGGTGTTCTGACTCATTCCAAAGGCAGTATGAAGAGAACCATTTATTTGGATGTATACATTCAGATTTGTTTTTATAATCTCATTCCCTTACGACTCGGATGTCTTTATAATTTGGCCTTGTCTGATGTACCCCACCTGACTTCATGTTCCTAATGCAAGGGTAAATGATCTTAGCCTTATGTTTTGCCTGAATTAATAATATTTTTGTTTTCATCCACTGCTACAGTTATCTGGACTTATTGTGCACCAACCATATATACGTCTGTGTGAATTTTCTGTCTGCAACAGATACATTTTACATTAGGTTTATTCCTGGGTGGTTAATTTGCAAGTGGCTGTACGTAATTTAAAGGTGCAAGTTGCAAGAAGATAACTCATACCCTTCACTTTAACTTCTTCTAGGTTGACACTACTATTTCTCTCCATTAATTTAAACCTATTTAACTGCCCAATCTGCAGAAATTTCAAATTCCAGAGTCAAACTTCACTAGCTCAGCCCTCTCCAAAAAAGAATTATCTTTGGAGCAACATTTGGGACATTTGTACTAATATCAATGGACCTATTGTGCCAATCAGGTTTCAGAATTGACTAAATTATTCCAGTAAAAGAGAACATGTTTTTACTTTCTTCTAAAGTTTTCTTAAACTAATGATTTAGTGCTGCCATGTGCTTGGCACTGGTCTAGTGATATATCGATGGAAAAAATAAGCAGAATCTCCTCAAAACTTTTTGGTTGGGTGAGAATGAAAGCAGTGACCAAGTAAACACAAAATATTATGATTTCAGACAATGGTCAGTTTTGTAGTGCAGCTAAAACAGGATTAAATGGATAGTGACCAAAGCATCCTGTCAGGTGGGGATTCAGGAAAAGCTGTCCAAGGAAGGCAGCATCCAAACTGTGATCTGAATTACAAGAAGGACCCAGAAGTGTGATGATCAGGGAAGACTATTACAGACAGAGTGAGCCATTATAGCAAAAGTCCTAGCAGTGGAATTGATGGGTCAAAAGGCAGTTCCGTTTTTAGTTTTTTGAGGAAATTCCATACTGTTTTCCACAGTGGCTGCACCAGTCTGCATTCCCACCAACAGTGCACTAGGGTTCTCTTCCACTTTGGGAACTATATCCTAAAAGCCCTGAAACACCAATCCAAAAGAACCTATGTACCCCAATGTTCATAGGAGCGCAATTTACAATAGCCAAGTACTGGAAGCAACCTAAGTGCCCATCAGTAAATGAATTGATCAAAAACTATGGTACATTTACACAATGGAATACTACGCAGCAGAGGGAAAGATGGAGCTCCTACCCTTTGCAACTGCATGGATGGAACTGGAGAGCATTATGCTAAATGAAATAAGTCAGGTGGTGAAAGATAAAGACCATATAATCTCACCTTTAATAGGAACCTAATCAACAAAACAAACAAGTAAGCAAAATATAACCAGAGACATTGAAATAAAGAACAAATTGATAGTAACCAGAGAGGAGGTGGCGGGGGATAATGGGAGGAAAGGGGAAGGGTTTTCAGGAACTACTATAAAGGACACAGGAACAAAACCAAGGGGGAGTGGAAGCAGGGGAGGAAGGCAGGGATAGTTGGGATGGGGGGTAAGTGGTGGGGAGTCAATGCAGACAAGTGTAATTGAACAGAAATAAAATAATTTTAAAAACTTAAAACAATAAAAGAGCGAAAGTCTTAAGATTATGTGTGAGAGAAGCAAACACAAAAGCTATAGCAACTGAACGTGGTGAATAAGGTCATAAGTAGGATGAGACAGAGGCAGAAGGCCAGCAAGCTAAGCCACTGAGATTTTATTCCAAGTAAGTAAGAGACCATTAGAGGATTTATACATAAAAGTGCTCACACTAACTGCCAGAGAGAGAATAGATTATGCATGGAGTTTGTGTGTGTACACACACATAAGAGTGAAAGCAGAAGACAAGTAAATTATTCACACTAGAGAGATGGTGTTTTCAAATACAGTAATAGTTGTGAAGATGGAGAGAAGTAGATTCAGATTATGTTATTTAAGTAACAGAGGTTCCTAGAACAGTGATTACCTAGGATATCAGAAAAATACCTTCTATGTGCTCAGCTTTAACATAGAAAATAATGCAAAAATTTTGCATGTGGGTAGTTATTTTACATCATAGTATTGCTGAGGTAGAAGGGACCTCAGAGGTCACTTAATGGATGAGAAGACAGTGAATCTTATTGGTAAATAACTTCCTCAAGGACACACAATTAACTGGCTCCAGAACCAAGGATACATCTCCTCATATCCTGCCTTCCCCCACGGTATTCAGGCTCATTGTTAATTTGTATCACACTGTAGTTGACCAAAGCTGCACTTTACTGAAAGAAAAGCTCATAAAGATTACTTAGACATAGGCACCTCAGATTTTGTAAGACTTTGATTGACTGTGATAAAAAAGTAGTCATGTGTCCTGGCTCAGAGAAAGTATTTTAGAGTTTAGCATGGACAGAGATTGGACTATCTTTCTATATCCCCATGTCTATTACTAGCACTTCTTTTTGTCTGATAACATAAGGGGAACAAAAATGGTTTTTTTCTCTTCCCAGTATTAATTTATAGATCTAAAACGAAATTATTTGATGAGGCAGAGAACTTTGAAACAAGTGATAGGGTAAAAGAAATCTCAAGCATTACACTAAATCTAATAAAAGCATCTCAATTTTGCTTGCTTTGAGAGTTCATAAACATTTAGATGAGATGTTATTGACTTCTTACAGCTTGGATTTGCATCCCACTTATCAAGGCCAGATTGATAGAGTACAGAAGTGCTTCCTGTTGACAAGAAAACTGTCTAATTATTTGAGGCATGCTACAGCCGTAAGTTGTTTTCTAGTCTCACTGTTTATACATCCATAACTAGACTGTGATCCACCTTTTTATTTTCATGCCCCAAATGTGATCAATGTGTTTACCTACCAAGGAGACCTTTAGGCTAAAACTGAATGTGTATGAACATACAACTCAATTATAGGATTTGTATAGTGTGGATTATATTTCAGAATCCTAGGGACTATAACATGCTATTTCCAAGTATTCTTTCCATAACAATATATCCTGACATTTCAAAGTGCTTTTTCAGGTACTGTGGGATGAGGACCCCTGATTTTTACCATCATTTTGACGGAAATGACCTTAATGACCTCATTAAACTTTCCAAGGTACATTATTTTTTTCCTTTGCGAAATCAGAAGGGTATCTAGATCAGAAGGCCTAAGATCTCTTTCTTCCCTCAAATTAAAAGACAGCAGCTATTTTAAAAAATCATTAAAAATTATATGTACTGCAAATGACCAATACCACACTCATGAGATACAAGTTTTCCAACCCTTACACTTAACCATGTCTTTTTGCTCCTCTAAATAGCTAAGAAGATCTGCACATATGGAACCATCCCTGCAACCCACGGATAAGTTTCACTTGGCCATGGCGTACGATTCCTGTAATATGCTGTTGAATTTGGTTTGGTAGTAGATGAGAATTTCTGCATCTATATTCATCAGGGATATTGGCCTGTAGTTTTCTTTTCTTTTAATGTCCTTATCTGACTTTGTTATCAGGGTAATGCTGGCCTCATAAAATAAGTTTGAGAATGCTCCCTCCTCCTCAGTTTCTTGGAAGAGTTTGAGAAGTATTGGCACTTCTTTAAATGTTTGACGGAATTCATAAGTGAAACCATCTGGTCTTGGGTTTTTCTTTGTTGGGAGGTTTATGATTATTCATCTAACATCTTTACTATTATTGGCCTATTCAGATTTTCTATTTCTCCCTGATCCAGTCTTGGTATGTTGCATGTTTCTGGGAATTTACCCATTTCTTCTAGGTTGTCTAATTTACTAAGTGGATTTAATGTAATTTCTGCTTGAGCATTAAACTGATGTTTTAAACTATATCGTTGTTGCCACTCTTATGTCTACCAAGAAGTGTGACAGAATACAGAAGAATTGCAGACTGGCTGAAGCCCCCTAAGAGGCAGGACACACTTCAAAGCGGCCTCATCTAGAACGTTCAATGTGAATTTAAATAAGGGAGCACACCTCTTATTTATGCTTTATGTTTTTGTATCCAAGTAGGGCCTACATGTCAGTTACACAGTTATGAAATGATGTACAAAATTTCTTCTTGTTTAAGGATACCATCCTTTGTTCTTAGGTTTGAGGTGCTAGATGAGGGGTTCTTTTCCTGATTATTTCCCTTGTTTTGGTACTATGATACTCCCTGTTTCCTGACAAAACTAATGTCTATAAACTACAATGATTATGTCTATCAGTGTGTATGTAGTTTTAAAAAATGCACCATAAATTTAATTCATCGATTTGTTCATTTATCTAGTTAGTCAATGGATATTTGTTGAATACCTACTATGTGCAGGGCAATAGATTTGTTTGTCAAAGAATATAAACATTTCAACTGTATTTTTTAGGGAAACTGAAATATCACAGTTCTTTTATAACTCTGTATGCTTAGATTTACTTGATTCAATTCTTTAAATGCTGTTTATTGATGTTTAAGAAGAAGCAAGTCTTCAGTTAGTGTTTGCTGCCAGTAGGTGATAATAAACGGGTGGCCTAAACTCTATACACTTCAATTTCTCTCCCAACCAATTCATCATTTTATTCACATGTTCAATATAGAAATTATTAATGTGAACTTTAAATATGTTGATTCTGTAAAGAAAATTTCAAGAAACACCTATCTTACTATCAATGCCCTTTTTACAGATTTTTTTCCTAAGACCCTTGAATCCTATTTTGAACATAATCTACAAAGAGAATAGAGTAAGATTCTGGGAAATCAGGTCTGCTGGATATCAAACCTAACTAGAGTTTTTAACTTATTCCCAGTTTTTATATATAAGTCAGTTGTAAATTAAATAAATGGTGATCTTAGATAAAGTAAAGACACCTTTAATTTTCTTTTACAGACTTTTCTTAATCTTATCTATTGCACCCATAAAACTAGAGTCCAACTCAAGATCTCATCTGAGCCATTTAAGAGAGTCTCAAAACCTTAAACTCATTTCACTCCATGCCCCAAGCTATTTACTCAGGGCTGCAGATTAATTTTTCTAAAGTACAGTACCAATCTAATCACTCATCCATTCAAAAACTTCCAAGTGAATTCCCATCACCTCCTACTTAAGCACAAAACTCCTTAGTCTTAAACTAAGGCTACAAAGTAGTCCTAAACTCTTCTATTAAGCTGCCTAAGAGTCCTTCAAGTCTATAGTAAGCTGAGATATAACTTCATGTAAATAGTTCTTTCCTGACTATATAGAGCTTCTTCTCTGTGTCCTAAACCTGTATTTTTTACCCTTTTTCTTTTTGAGAAACCCCACTCAATCTCCTTAAAATCATTCATTGTCAATCCCTAATGACTCCCCTTGGCCTAGGTCTGTAATGTATGTCTTGCCTCTACAGCAACTCGCTTTTTAAAAGGGGATTATGCCCTAAAGACCCTGAAACACTAATTCAAAGGAACCTATGCACCCAAATGTTCATATCAGCACAATTTATAACAGCCAAGTGCTGGAAGCAACCTAAGTGCCCATCAATAAATGAGTGGATATGGTACATTTACACGATGGAATGAATACTATGCAACAGAAAGAAAGAAGGAGCTCCTACACTTTGCGACAGCATTGGTGGATCTGGAGAGCATTATGCTAAGTGATATAAGCTAGACAGTGAAAGACAAACTCCATGTGAGCTCACCTATAAGTGAAGCCTAATCAATAGAACAGACAAGCAAAATATAACCAGAAACATTGAAATTAAGAACAAACCCTCTAACCAGAGGGGAGGTAGGAGGGGATCAGAGGGGAAAAGGGGGAAGGGTTTTCAGGAACACGTATAAAGGACACATGGACAAAACCAAAGGGGAGTAGGATCAAGGGTGAGAAGTAGGGATGGTTGGGGAGGGAGAGGAGTGGTGGGGGAAATGGAGACAACTGTACTTGAACAACAATAAAAAATGTGAAAAGATAAAAGGGCCTGCATCTTTTATAACAGAGCATTATCTTTCTCCTGCCCTCACAAATGAAATGTCTTTTGTCGCTCTTTGCTCATTACAAAAACAATATGTTGGCATTATAAAAAAATTAGGACACAAAGTTAAAGAAACAGTGGGAAATAGAAATCATTCATAATTCTATCCATCTAGGAATAACTATAATTAAATCTCATGTATTTCTCCCTTCTTTTATAAGATTATTACAGTTTAAAAAGTCCTCAAATATGAATGTAAAGTAGATACCAATTATTACAAACAAAAATTAATAGAAACTCCACTACAGAACACCCTGATTATTTACTTCATGTAGTTATTTTCTTATAAAAAGAACATCGTCACATAATTTCCTTTACACAATCTAAATTTACTTCAATCTCTTGGTTCTCATGTATAATGTTTTTGTAGTGAATACATGTAAATATGCTATAGAAAATGCACAGTCCCAATAGTATTTAAGTAAATGCAAAAATCAGTGGCAGTTTCTAATTAACAGGAGAATAAAGAAACAATATTTTGCTAGAAGCTGAGAATTTCATGATGTTCTATAAATAAACCTACTTGGCTCATTGGCAACATATGCAGCACAGTGACAGAATGACAATGCTATAGACTACCCACTCATCCACCTGTGATTGGTTCAGTTTGGGTAGGTAATCAAAGCCCACAGATACTTCTTTGTATAGATAATTCTAGCTCTGATTAACCTGACAATCACATTCCAAAATTAAGTTTTCTGCTAGAAAAGAGAGATATTAAACAACTGATGAAAACCAATGTGACTAATGAGTATCAAAAAGGCCCAACTACCAAGTCATAATAGCTCCTAAATATTCTATTGCACACCACCTTGCTCACCTAAAATAAGAAATAAAGCTGTTTTCATTTTTATATTGTTACATGATGTAGTCGGAAGTTACATTAGAATCCACTTCAGCTTTTTTTTACATCATCAGTATGCTCCCCGAAGGCCAGTCTTTGCAGGAAGGGTGAACAATTCTAAGATGGTTTTTGTGTTCATAAAAATATTAAATTTTGGCAGCTCCAGGAATTTTTTTCAGTCACAAAGGTCAGATTCTGTTCATCTTGGTAAATTGAGTCTGCATCCGTGTAGAGATTATGACTCTTTTTACATGAATAAAAACACATAAAGTTCTGGCTGTTAACATGGATGTTGTGGTCATTCCCAGTGAAGTCCCAGAGTAAGGTTTTCTATATGCAGACTTTTGTTTATGTGTGTATATGTTAAAGTAACTAGAGTCAAGTACGTAAGTTAGAAGAAATGGCATCTTTGGGTTAGAGGCCCTGTGTGCAGGCTCTAGGAGGTCTATAAAATCTCTGAAATGATACATAAAAGTTAATATTATTCACCTTTGTGCTTTGTTCTGGGGGAGGGGTCTACAGCCTTCATCATTTTCTTATACGTTTGTGACCCCCAAATGTCTAGGAACCCTTGCCCTACATTAAATACAGTTGAGCAAATCTGCTTTCATATTTATGCAGGGGAGTCATAGCCACTTTCTGGCTAGTCCTTGTATCTACAGTGAACAAGTAAAAGACAGGAAAAGTCCTTTCAATAAAACTTGAGGATTTTTTGCCAATAACATATTTCAAGATGGGTTGCTTTCTTAAATAATGGATAGCTTAATGACAATAAGCATTATAACCATACACAATTCAGAATGATGACAAGTGATGAAATATCAGTGTCGCAAAGAACTGCCTTTATTTAGCTGCTTATGAGGATGTAATTAGCAGCCCCTTTTTAAGGCTGCAAAAGTACCTAGTCCAGTGGAATTTGGTGTTGCTTCTGTCAGGGGAAAGACATTCATCGCTCGGGCAGTCATTCTCACAGGGAGTGCCAGAAGAAACCCCCACTTTGCTTTTGCTTCAAAATTGATTCTCTTTAAAATTTCTTTTCTGTTGATTTATGGACATTGAGACTTGTGCAAACCTGGATGTTCCTTAGCACAGTGTGTTTTAAGATATCTTGCAAGTGATTTTTAGTATTAATATTAAACTAATAAAGTTTATAAATTATGTACTTCAGAAATCAATTACAGAAGACTCAAGGACACCCTGTAACTGTGTCATAGTTATCTGAATTCTCATGTACTTTCTTTTTGAGTGGCAGAGAGAATGAATAACAAGCAGCAAACTGGCTACAGCGGTGTCCCCACGGAGGATGGTATCTCACAGGTACAAGTCATCTGTCCTATAAGTAGAGGTGGGGAAAATATTGGGACTTGTTATTAAGTCTGATCAGGTTTCTTTTTTTCTAGACATTTATGTGAACTCACCCAAAGAAAAGTTTGGAGTCACTGTGATACATATGTTTAGCCTCTTTGGATCTACATCATCTTCAACTTTATTTTTAATTTTTTCTTGTTCTTTTTGAGGGGAGAGGTGGGGTGGCACAACAATAAATTGAGGTTATCTTGTTATACATCTTTGTAAGCTGCTCAGTTCCTTTTCAGAAAAAATATTAAATACATAAATGAAAAATATATAATAAATGTATCCACTATCGGCCTTCTTGTTTTTAAGTCAATCAGTGAAATGTTTGGATTTTTGGAGTTAGCCATGGGGAAAAATTACTTTCACTCTCACATTCTACAGCACTATAATCTAAGTGAATGTATAGAACCATAACAAAAAACACTTCCAATCTACTAAAACTATTAATTAAAATTCAAAGAGTCCTGGCTGGTGTGGCTTAGTGGATTGAGTGCTGGCCTGTGAACCAAAGGGTTGCTGGTTCGATTCCCTGTCAGGGTACATGCCTGGGTTACAGGCCAGGTCCCCAGTGGGGGTCATGTGAAAGTCAGCAACACATTGATATTTCTCTTCTTCTCTTTCTCCTTCCCTTCCCTGCTCTCTAAAAATAAATAAAATCTTTTAAAAAATAAAATTCAGAGAATACTTTAAACTAGAAAAAATTCTCATTAGTAATATAAACCCAACATTATGAAAGTCTCCTCTTAAAAGTTTTTTCTTTGTTATTTTTAATGCTTTCCTCATTATTAACAAAGAAGTTATCAAAAGAAGTGGGAAGTTTAGAAAATGTTAATTTCATAATGAGAAGATTAAACAAGTAATGCCCTAGCAGATGAGAATGTTATAACTAAACATACACATGAACCTATAATGAAGGATGGAGCAAAAATGGAGACAAAAGTAAACTCCAGGAAAAAAAATCAGGAGGTAGAAACCATGAGCAAGGAAAAAGTAGCCATGGGGAAGCAAAACGACCGGGAGTCTCCCAGGAGAGGATCCGGGGCTGAAATGCCAAGTTCACCAGAAGGTTGTACTGTTGCAATTCAGCTTTCTGCCTGGTTGGAGCTAATAGTCCCCTATATCCCATAACAAAGGAAAGCAGTTTTTTTTGTGCCATGGCTAACTGATCAAGAGCGATTTTGTTTATTTTCTCAATAGGTGAGTTTTCCCAGAGAGGGAAAGAGGAACTTTCATAGTTGCTCAGGGGTGTGGTGTTGGCTACAGGTGACAGAGGATTGGGGATCTTTTATTTCTGGTTGCCATTTGTCTCTAGAGTGCCCCTCCATTTAAAATCCCATCTTTTTTCTTAAATAAATTGTTTAACTTGGACATTCATCTTTAAAATAGAGGCTAAATCATTCTTTTATCATTAATAGGCATGTGAGTCTGAGTCTGAGTCTGAGAAGTTTCCTTTAAAAAGGGTTATGATGTAAGATGAAATAGATTTCCATCATTGTTTTAAAAGCAGCAGCATAATAACACAAAGAAGAATGAGACAGAAGGAAATTGTGGGAAAGGAGGAAGGCAGCAAATAGGTATTTGAAGTTCATTGCTTCTTTCAGATGCAAATTTTATAATCAAAATGTAAGAGCAAGAATTGTGGATTTTATCAGAGTACATGATTTTTCAAAGTACAGGTAGACTGTATTAATAAGAACTGATGCTTTTCAATCATCTTATTCTATTTAATTTGTAACATGTTGATATGTTTCTAAATGAAATGGAGAAACAATACTAAATAACTAGCTATTATTTAATTCAGAAGTAAGAGTGGAGAAATAATTAGCAATAACTAATAGTTCCATTCATTCTTCTGAGCACTTTATAGATATTAATTTCCTTTGTACTCATTTTACATATGTAAACACAGATGGCAGAAGTTACTTGCCCAAGGTCAGAGGGGTGGTGAGTAACAATGGAGCTGAGATTCAAGTCAGGGTACTCTGATTCCAGAACTGATGCTCTCTTAACCATTCCACTGTGTATTAGATTGAAACACATACTTGTCAGATCATGTATATTAATGTTAATATTCTGCAACTCCAATACCCAAGTATATAAATAGGTACCTTTATTACATGGTTGAGAAGGAACTATTGAGTGTACAATGAAAACAGAGCTAGGACACAAGAGAGCATTATCTATTTCCTTCCCACCTCCATGCCTACCTTTACTGCCCCTTCCGAACTTTCTGAATTCCATCCTTCAGTATTCATTGGAGCAAAAAAAATAGTAACTTCTGCTCTAATTACCTTCCACAGGTTACTTTTTGTTTCTTGTAAAGAAAATCATGAAAAAGGCAATTCAGGACTGCAACGAATCAATATGTAGTCACACTCCAAGGAAAAAGCAAATGACTCCTAATAGCTAAGGAGTTTTAGCTTATATTTGTCTACAGGATAAAGAAAAAAAATGGATGCGACTAATGAACTTAAGGAGCTTCTAAAATGGTGGAAAAGTACTTTTGCCCCATTTTAATAACAGAGGAAACAACAGACAGACTCTACACAGAGACTGAACCAGAAGCTCTAACTGAGAAAGGGATTTTGTAGAAATCAATTTGTGTAATGCAATACAGCTCCATGTTCTGAACATGAAAGTGGGTCAGCTGGCGTAGACTTTCACATTCCATGCAGATCAATACAAAAAGCTGCAGGAGAGATCTGTCCAGAACCAGAGGTGGGCTTGCTGTGCATATAATAACCAACAAAGTCCAGTTAACACTAACTGGTTTTTTACCTCATCCAGAAAATTTCATGCATCTTATTGATATTGGAATGATTGAAACATGTCTCATATTTTATTGTTTTTCAACTCACCATTCACTTAATAAATGGATGCTTTCAAATTAACTTCTTGGAGGCACTGCATTAATTTTAATAAAGTTCATTTAAAACATCAAATTAAGTTCTACTTGTGTGCCATTCACTCTTCTGAACACTTTCAGCATTTGAACCTACTAAGTCTCCTCTCAAAATCTTATGACAAAGTGACATTATTCTTCCCATTTTGCAGAATTAGAAATGCAAGCATAGAGGACTGTAGTGACTTGCCCAAGGTTATACAGACGAGAGCAGGTGACAGAGACTCCACGACTGAGTGATGTCTGCAGATGGTCAGGTATTGTGACTTTGCCTTGATATACAACCCTTCCGATGGGACACTAGGACACCCATTGCCACAGTGCTGTTTAGTAATCCACTAACAAAACACTGTGAAGTTTATTTGTTGTCACTACTAAGCCACCCATGTTCCTGACTCAAGTGTTACTGTTAGCAGAGGGCTTGTAAATCCTCTCAATGGCTTCAGTACTCATCTCCTTTCTCAAAGATAATAAAGCAGTACAAGCAAGCCTTTTAGGGCTTGAGACCTTGAAACTGTCTTAATTCCATAATTAATATGCCCAGTTTGAGTTATTATTCACATACTGAGTATGAGGTGCAGTCAAGGCTGTGGATCAGGACTGTTGCAGACTAGAAAACTATCCTGGGAAAAAAAGGTTAATCTATGTACTAGTTTTCTTTCCTGGCTTAAACTTCCACCTCTTCTTATTGCCATTGCCTCTAACTCTGTCACACACTCACTAGATGTCTCTTCTCCAGGGTTTGGGATGACAGGGTAGGATGAGAGACATAAGGAGCAGGGAATGTCTTAGTTGCTTAGAACTGCTGTGAGCTGGCATTGGTTTCCCGCAGCCATGGCAGAGTTCTGAAGTCCACTCTCTCAGGGAGAGTTTTGTGGATGGTTAAAAGGCCTTTATCACCTGGTTGTCCCCCAGAATTCACTTGGTATCTCTCCCTTGTGGCTCCCAGACCAAGGTGTCTGGCTGGCCCTTTGTGACTACACCTTAGGTTTTTGATTCTCAGAAGTTCATTGTCACACAGTTTTTCCCTATTGAGGTGTTAGTGCCCCTTTGGGTGGCCCTTTTTGGCAGAGTCCACTGAGGAAAGTTTGTGTCCAGGTTATATCTGGTCCCCTGGAAACACACATCTCGGACCTGTACTTAATAGGAGTACAGTGACTTCCAGAACTACAGGGATCTGTCTGCTGCCATGGCCGAGTGCTCATCCTTTATTCACATTTCTCAGGCCCCAGACCAGCAGCAGCCCACTGTGTTGCCCTAGCACCACAGGACACATAACAAACTCTGGTGATTTTCTGTAAGCTTCTCTTATCTGGCTTCAGGCCAGAGGGGATGCACATCATACATGTTTTCTTCAATTAAAATTAATTTCCCCAACTGTTTTTCTCAAGAAATTTTCTGATTACTGAACACTATTAACAAAGACACAGTAAAATGTCTTTTGTTGAATTCATTTACTCACAGTTCTGGGTTCAAATATGGGTCAACTTGGGTAAATTTTGGCAAGTTATTTAACCTTCTTTCTTTATTTGCAAAATGTGCCAGTAATACCTAGAGATGATTTAAATATGGACAAACACATGTATAAATCATTTAACACAATATACTGGCACATAGAAAGCAGTTAATAAGTTATATAGGTTTTATCATAAAAATTTAATTTTTTTCATAAAATATTCCTTGAGTCATCTCGATTTATGTAGAGTCATTTAAAGATTGGAGCCTAAGACTTTTAGGGGTAAAAATTGCCCAGCGGTTCCTGGCCTGTGGTTTAGGATCTGAGCCACATCCGCTGACACTCAACTTCTCCTGCACTTGTCTTCCTTCATTCGAGTATTTATCAATAAGATACCAGCCACATTGATTCACCACATTGCTAGACCTCAGAAAGACTGTCTAGTTTACACAAATGCTCACAAATTAAAAGTCTTTCCTGAAATTCCAATAAGATAATTATTCAGAAATTATTTTAAAAGGTTAAAGGGACAAACAAAATAAGGCATTGTGATCCTCTCTGAAGAGAAGATAACACAGGTTTCTTTTTTGTATATATTTTTCCTTTTTGGCTTGGTTTTTGGTGATGATAATGGTACTTTTTTTTAACAGAGAGTTTATACAGCTAGTTTTCACATTTTAGCATTTCAGTTTCTATTATTAACTAAAAAAAGTACATTGGAATATATTTTTAAGTTTGAAAAAATAAAGAATTGAAATTTCAAATAAAACGTTCAGCTCTTTGATTTAAAGTGAACTTCCACTTTGGCAAAACGAATTTGCCAAGGTGGAAGCTGTGCCTTTGTAAATCTCTGTGACAAGTAACCCTTCCATAAGGGTGGGAAAATGACAAGAAAGTAAAGGAAATGCAGAGGAGGGAATAGAGGAGAGGAAAAAGTACGGGGAAAGCTGGAGGGAGATTGTATAAAACATCTCTGCTCTGAAACAAGTTTCCATTGTCCTTAGAAACTATAAAAGCACTTGTGTGCTGTTGATGTTATGAGATCGGACACTCAGTCAGGTTTGCCAAAAGGTTAGGGAGATGATAGGTAATTTACTCTCATAGGTAATGCTGGCCCCACCCCTATGCCATCCCCTCAGATATGTAAGTCATCCATGTTTTTCTTCCCTTCCTGTGTCTGAATCAAGTACTGCTAATGTGTAAAGTGGTTACCAAGGAATGAATTGTTACAAATTTAGGCAGCAACAGGAAGCAAGAAATCCATAATCTGGAGAGTCTCCTAATAACAAATGCTGACACCTTGATAATGCCAAGAATAAACTAGAATGAGGGTGATTACTGAGTTGAAATTGAGGATACCTGCCCTACAGAAGTGGCGTTCTGCTCCTCACCTGATACTAAATTTATTATTTATCTTAATCTGAAAATGGTGAAATAGACCTTATGGTTTGGTGAGTCCTTTACTGCTTTGAATGATTATAGACATGGCCTTTCTGAGGTGAACAATGATCATGATCACACCACTTTCCTCTCTATGTTTATTATTTACAAATCACTCTTCCACATATAATTTCATTGATCATCACAACAATAACAATAATACCTGCTGGGATAGGCAAAAATTTATATTTCCATTATATAAAAGAAGCAGTTAAGATACAGTGAAGTTGTTTACATTGCCCAAATAAACACGGCTAAAAAGTGGTGAATTGAAAATCGATCAGTGACTGGATCAAAAGCTATGGTGCATTTACACAATGGAATTCCATGCAGCAGAAAGGAAGAAGGAACTACTACCCTTTGCAACATCATGGATGGAACTGGAAAGCATTATGGTGAGCGAAATAAGCCAGGCGGTGAAAGACAAATACCATATGATATCACCGTTAACAGGAATCTAAACAACAAAACAAACAAGCAAGCAAAATATGACCAATGACACTCAAATACGGAACAGGCTGACAGGGCCCAGAGGGGAGAGGGGAGAGAATCATAGGGGAAAAAGGAATGGACTCACATGAACAAGTATAAAGGACACATGGACAATAACTAAGGGTTGGGGGTGGAAAGGGGAGGGAGGCAGGGGGGAGGCGGGGCTGGGAATATAAGTCAGAAAAGTGTACTTGAACAAGAATTAAATTAAAATATATAAATAAAGAAAGAAAGAAAAAAGAAAATTACAACCCAAGTTTTTCCCAGGCTCTTATATTATTACATAAGTATGACACTATCATCTAATCAAATACTCTGTCCTGTGTAGTTGAAACACAAATGAGAGACCCAGAGACTGGCTGTGCAAACTGCTCTGACACTCATCAGCACAGCTACTGTAGAACATGAGAGCAAATCCCATGGCTCCACAGAATATTTTGTTTGCAGAAAGTATTGCTGCCAGTAGTAAAGCTGTAACTGCAGGTAATTTTGCATCAACATGATGCTCACATATGTCTCTTTTCTCATAACCGCACTTAGATATTGAATGATAGGCCATATAAGACCTATGAAAATCCAAATAATCCAATAAAAGAAAAACAGCCTAATATGGAAATAGAGCTATAGACAAGACAAACTGATCAATCTGAAAATGCCAAGATTTTTTTAATGGAATACTTGATGCTCAGTTTCAAGCTACAGTGAATCAGTGCTATGGTGAGAAGCTGTGAAAGGTATTGCTGCAGAGTTATTTGTTGGGTTCAAATGTTTCCCAAACTCCATTTTCTCTATCTAATGTCTCCTGCAGAGATGTCTCTGATATCTCCTATGCCTGCCTTCTCTTGATGAATGTGGAAATAAATAACAGTCTACTTTTCAACATGTTTTCCAAAGAGTAAACAGGAGTCTGAATTGTATGGAGAGTTTGCGTTAATTTTTATTTTGGCTACAATCACGTTGAAAAATTTATACCCGTGGGGGGACCCGCAAAACCTGAAATTTATTTATAAAAATTGTGTATTTATTCTCACATGTTTAAACTTCAGTCATACTCAAAGTTCTCTCCATTTCATGCAATTGATGCATCTATGGAGACATTTTCTCCACTGTCTGAACTCATCGATTTTGATGCCTTTTTGTGCTTTTGCACTAAATAAATGCTTTAGGTTAGATTTTGGGGTGACTTGTTACATAGCAAATGCTAACTGATATACTCACATCCCTAAAAAAATAATTTAAAAGTAAACATTTGCTGTAAATATCCACACTGCCCTCAAGCAATTTATAGATTCAATGTAATACTATCAAAATTCCAATGGCATGTTTTACAGAAATAGGAAAAAAACAAAAATCCTAAAATTTTAAGGAAATACAAAAGATCCCAAATAGCTAATGCAAGCTTGAGAGGCAAGGTACAAAGCTGGAGGCATCACACTTCCTGATATGAAACTATATTACAAAGCTATATTAATCAAAACAGCATGGTACAGATATTAAAAACAGGCACATCGAGCAATGAAACAGAATAGAGAGGCCAGAAATAAACTGAGGTATATATAGTCAATTAATTTATGACAAAGGAGCCAAGTATATACAATGAGGGGGTGGCAGTCTCTTCAATAAATGGTGTTGGGAAAACTGGTCAGCAACATACAAAAGGATGAAACTGGATCCTATCTTATACCATACAAAAATCAACTCAAAATGGATTAAATACTTGTATGATAATCTGAAACCATCAATCTTACAGAAAAAAACTTGGGGCTAAGATCTTTGATATGAGTCTTGGCAAAAATTTCTTTCTTTTTTTGATTTTAAACAAAAATATAGGCAAAAAAGCAAAAATGAACAATTTGAACTACATCAAACTAAAAGGCTATGCACAGAAAAGGAAATCATCAACAAAATGAAAAGGCAACCTACTGACTGAGAGAAAATATTTGCAAATTGTATATCTGATAAGGGGTTAATACCCAAAACATGTAAACATAACTCATACAACTCAACTACAAAATATCCAATTGAAAAATGAACAGAGGAACTGAATAGGTATTTTCTAAAGAAGACAGCCTATGATAAACTTGGTTTTATTGTTATTTTTTCTTTTTTTAATTTTTCTTTTATTTAAAAAAATTTTAAATTTATTTAATTATTTTTCAAATACAGTTTTCAATTACTCCCATCTCATCCCACCCCCTTGCTCCCCCCTCCCTCCCATTTCCACCCCTCTTAGTTGTTGTCCATGTATCCTTTATATTTGTTCCTCTAAATCCCTCCCCTATTTCCCCTGATATTCCCTCCCCTCTCCCCTCTGATCGCTGTCCCCCTGTTCTCTATTTTAATGTCTTTGGTTATATTTTGCTTGCTTGTTTATTTTGTTGTTTAGCTTCCTGTTAAAGGTGAGATCATATGGTATTTGTCCTTCAACACCTGGCTTATTTCACTCAGCATAATGCTTTCCAGTTCCATCCATGTGGTTGCAATAGGTAGGAGCTCCTTCTTTCTCTCTGCTGCATAGAATTCCATTGTGTATATGTAACATAGTTTTTTGATACATTCATTTACTGATGGGCACCTAGGTTGCTTCCAACTCTTGGCTATTGTAAAAAGATTTTATTCATTTATCTTTAGAGGGGAAGAGAAGGAGAGAGGGAGAGAAATATCAATGCATGGTTGCCTCTTGTGTGTCCCCCACTGGGACCTGGCCTGCAACCCAAGCATGTGCCCTGACTCGGAATTGAACTGCAATCCTTTGGTTCACAGGCCCATGCTCAATCTACTGAGCTACAACAGCCAGGGCTTATTATGTTGTTTTGCTTAAAATTACAGAATGTATTGATGAAGTTAATGGAGGACTTACTGTAGATGAAAAATGCTCAACACAATGAATTATCAGAAAAATGCAAACCAGAATCACAATAAGATGTCACCCCATACCTATTAGAGTAACCATCATTCCAAAGACTGGAGATAGATGTTGGTGAGGCAACAGACAAAAGGAGACCCTTGTGTACTGTTGATGGAAATATAAATTCAAACAGCTGCCATGGAAAATAGAATGGATATTCCTAAATTTTTTTAGATAGAACTACCATTTGATCCAGCAATTCCATTTTCTGAATATGTTTTATTTCCAAAGGAGATGAAAACAGGATATTGAAGAAATATCTGTACTCTCATGTTCATTGCATCATTCACAATAGCCAAGATAAGAAAAAGACCTAAGTGTCCATCAACAATTGAGTAGATGAAGAATAGGTGATATCCATATACCATAGATTATTATTCAGCTATGAGAAAGAAGGAAATCCTGCCATTTGTGACAACAAGATAAAACCTTGAAGTCTTTATGCTGAGTGAAATATACCAGACAGAGAAAGACAAATACTGTATGGTATCACTTATATGTGAAATCAAAAAAATTTAAAAAATCATCAAACTCACAGAAACAGGGTAGAAAAGTGGGGGTAGGGTTGTAGGGTCTGGGGTGAGCGGTGGGAACTCTAGGGAGAGGTTGGTAAAATGGTACAGAGTTTCAGCTATAAAAAGAGTAAGGCCTGAGGACCTAATGTGAAACATTGTGATTATAGTTGATAATACCATATTATGTAATCAGAATTTGGTAAGAGAGGAAACTTAAATGTTCTCAACAACAACAACAACAAAAGGTGTGGTGATCAAGTAGATAATACTAGATGGTGGGACTCTTTTCACAGTGAAATCACTATAATGTGCATGAAATACCTAACAATTTTATATGTCAATT
The DNA here is from genome assembly GCF_014824575.4 of Sturnira hondurensis. Taxonomy (NCBI): domain Eukaryota; kingdom Metazoa; phylum Chordata; class Mammalia; order Chiroptera; family Phyllostomidae; genus Sturnira; species Sturnira hondurensis. Next base: position 2,040,637 of record NW_028096448.1, on the reverse strand, counting down.
ATACTCAATAAAATTGAAAAATAAATTAAACCCTTCCTTATTTTAATCAGTGGTGTTCTTATACAATATAGAGAGTCCACCTAATAGAATATGGTTTCATTTCAGTACTTATCTTTCTTTCCTAAGAAATACTACCAAAGTCTCCCAACTTGTTGTTAGAAAAATTCCAGCTTTGAAATCCCTTTTCTTCAGGATGGCATGATATGACAATAACAAAAGCTATAATTTATTAGGTACTTATTGTATCTCGGCTACTATATTCAGTGCTTTAGATGCAATGTCTCATTCAGTCATAGCATTAGACCAGGAAGATTTTATTCTTTCCATTTTCTAACTCAAGAAACTGAGGCTCAGAAAGAAACTTATCCAAGATCCCAGAGTATGTGACAGAGCCAGGTCTCAATTCCAAATCTTTCTGACTTTTAACCACTTAATTCATGGCCTACCAGGTCATTTATTATTGCTATGAGCAAGTTTAATACCATTCCCCCATATTTAACAGGTATGAAATACCTGGGAAAGATACAGAGAGCAGGAAAAAGTTTGCAGAAAAGAAAGACTGAAAATATGATGGTAAACATCACCTGTTTTATAATTTTGCCTTCTATCGTTGTTCCCATGCCAAGAGTCCCCTTTGTAAAAGAGTCTCCCATCACTACTTAAAAAAAAAGGCACTAAGGGTTTTTGAAAAGGCATCATCTTTAGACCATGACATAAGTGTGCCCAAGGATATACAGATAGCAGAAAGGTGTCAGACCTGATTTTGCGGGACAAAAACACACTGACAGGTGTCTCCAATCATGATGGAATACAATGCAAGACCAGTCTCAGAGTAATTACTTTTCCCCTGAGGAGTGAACCTAATTGGGGTTTTGCTCCCCATGACATGAAATCCAAGATACACACCCACAGAGTTTAAGTACATTTAGTCTGAAAGTCTAAAGGGAATGACTCAATTTACCTTAGAGAGAACTTATGACAAGAGAGGGATAAAGTGCTTAAGAGGTGACATCCATTTTCTTTGACACTAAAAAAGAATGAGACTGATGAAACATCTCTCATAAGAGGGTAAGCGGCTCATACCTCTTCCAAGTACATCAGGTATGGTAAGGAGATAAGTTGACAGCTTCTTCATGTTAATGCCAGTGTTCATGCATCTCCACATTAAGATCATTTACTCGGTTCTGACTGTGAATTGACATGGAGTCATTTAGATAGCATTGGTGGGAAGTTCTAGGATATACTAATATTTATGTACAACTGTTGTTCACATATACAACAAAATCTACCTCAGAGGGGAAGAGATGTGCTCAGTTAGCTTTCTTTTGTCCTATCCGTATTGGAGGGATTCTTCCCCTTGGCAACTGAGCACAGGCTATGACGACCTCCCCTGATCCTGTGGGGCAGGCACATGCAAGGAGACGAGAACTAACTTTGCTCCACAGAAACCTTTAATTTTTGTGGAAAGACTACATGCTATTTTCCGTTTAGTTAGGCTAGGTCAGAAAAGGTACGAATGAGACAAAAAGACAATAAAGAGAATAAAACACTAACTGAAGGGACAGTTAAATGAGTCCATCTTTCACTACTTTCCCCCCATATCTGTACTTGGATGCTCCCTGTTTTAGATGGTAGCTGGGGTTTCTGGAAATTGACTTACTTTGGGAGAAGGTGGAGTTAAGCAGCTATTTCTGCAACATGTCCTCCTTCCTTGCATGCAACTGCCAACCTACACTCAATAAAAGGGAGAAGATGATAATATTCTTCCCTTTCATTTTAAAGCACAAAGAAGAAAGAGTAACTTTATTGGCACCCACTGAATACTTCAGAACAGACTAATTCCTTGTATTTGTTGCTTAGCAGCAGTGATCTGGCTTCAGAGGGAATGATCAAAAGAGGTAAGTTTGGTGGAGGGAGATGGACAGTAGAGAAAATTCCAAGGTGTGAGGCTCTCAATAGAGATGGAGATCTTGGGTTGCTTGGGGTGGGAGGCAACCCAGGGCCTAGGGATAGAGGGAAAAACATTCCAGGCACCACCAGAAGCCACTCTATCTTCCCAGCTTTGCACTGCTCCTAGAGATGTGTTGGAGAGAAAAAGCAGTCTCTACAAGTTGTAAAAAATTTCTGAAACTGAAAACAAAGCATGGATAATGGTTCTACATTGAATTGTAATTCAAAGTAAAGCAATTAGAACAGAGTCCTTGTGCATAATTTTTAATTGTTTGCATGGGAGACTGTATTAGTACAATGACAGTTGGCACCATGATGGATAAACACAAAGTACTGAAGCTCAAAATTAATCTTTTCATTTTGCCACAGAGGAATTTGCAACTGTGCTCAAGGCATGTGAAGTGTGCTGTCTTTTGAGGCAAACTTAATGGAGGATATCTCACAAGGGACCAAGAATTTGCGCTCCAGGCTGCATAAAATAGTCCCACCAACTCAGAATCACTAAAGGAGGGGGATTAAGGTCTGTAGAAGTGAAACAATGGAAACACATTTGTCTCAAGGGATATCTGTCAAGTGTTTGACAACTTCTATACAATACACCTTTTTTTCACCATGTGTGGAAGAACAGTGGGTGGGTGATGGCTTCCTCTGGGAGGCAATATATGAAATAACAGAGTTCAGGAACATCTTCCAGTGCACTGTGTTCAGAGCCTCATTTTATAGGCGGGGAAACTGAGGTGGAAGGGACTTACCCAAGTTCACACAAAACTAACTAGTCAAAGCTTGATTAGGAACAAGAAGAGCAGACCAACTAGCTCTCAATTCAGGGCCCTTTCTGGAGAGTTGAATGTAAAATTTCACTTTTGCAAGATAAATTCTGGAGATCTACTGTACAGAGTAGTAGAGAATACTATATTGTATACATAAAACTTGCTAGAAAGATAACATATGTTAAGTATCCTTACCACAAAATATTAATAATAAAAACAATAATAATAACATTGGCCACAGGAAACTGGGAGGTGATAGATGCCTTTATAGCCTTTGTGGTGGTGATGGTTTCGCAGCTGAATACTTAACTCCAAACTCATATTATTGTACACATTAAATATGTGTCTATGCACGTCAATCATACTTCAACTAAGTGATTTAAAAAGGAAAGAAACATTTTGGAACATCTACTCTGTGCCAGCCAGAAAGTACTTTTCATAAGTATCTTTGTTTGAGGATCGAAGCTTCCTTAGCTGCCCTCACCTCCTGTTGTGTTGCCTGGTTCTCAACAGGCCACAGACGAGTACTGTGAGCAGCCCGGTGGTTGGGGCCCCTTGGTGTAAAGTGACCTTTCAAGGCTATGGCCACAGAAAGCGCTCCTAGTGCCCGCGGATGGGCCAGTTGGCCTTCAAGGACTTTGGGATGGTAGTAGCCCCCTCACACGCCCACATACTGCAGATGCACCTCCTCACATTGCAGAGGAAGTTGGGATCCCTAGATTGTTAGACTACTGTTGGCTGATGCCTAGGAGTCAGAGAAAGCTGTGAAGCAGCAGTTCCTAAACCATGACAATTTGATGAAAGCTCTGCATCCTCATCCTGGAAAACATGCACTTGTGTAACGTTTTCCAGGTACTTCCAAGGTGTTCATAGGTACCCTGAATCTGGTTCGTGAACCCCAAGTTGAGGTTTCTCTTCATCTATTACCCCTGCACAATGAGACAGCACACATCTATACAAATTAAAATGAGCTCCATTGAAGTACAATTTGTAAATATTTAAACACTTATTTAAGAAATAATTAGGGCCTTCTATTTTCATCTCTGTCTGCATCATTAATATCCAAACTCCACACCAAGTTTATATTCCTTTTTACATTTTAATTGTTTTTACTATCCCCTAGTTGACAAAGCTTCACAACCAATTAGAGGAATAAATAGGCCTAATGAATTAATTATTAAAACCACCTCTCATGTTACTGCCTCAGTGATGCTCATGCACATTCAAAGTACCCCCTGCCCAATCACACACACCTTCAATAGCTTCAACAGAAGAGGCCTCCTTCTATGATGATCTCCAGATAATGAAGAAAAATTGTTTTTGGCCTCAATTGGATGAAAGTTCAATTACACACCACTGAAGTGCAATGAAAATTTCTGTAATGTTTTCAGTATATTTTTTGAGACCTAACATATGTGATTTCAAATAAGGGAAACCACAGCAAGGGGCTGTTTGGTCTTCTCTGAAATGTTGGCTGCAGCAGCAATGTGTCGGCAGGTAACGGAGAGACAAACGAGGATGTGAAGTAAGGGGCTCACTGTAACCAGACAGATAGCTCGTGTAGTGGAGGATCACTGCACTTGGGTTCAAGAGTGTGGATCTCAGGGTTGGGTGGTTTGCTTGCTGTATAAACTTGGGCAAGACCTATCGCTTGTTTGGACCTTAGTTTTCAAATATACAAAATTGGGATAATAATACCTATGACTTATGGCTGCTAGTAGGATTCCATGATATTACATATGTAAAGTACCTATGTTCATACTTTAGGCATGCGAAGGAATGAAGCACCCTGTGCATGCATGCAAGGCTGTACACGCTACTTTGTGGATGAGCCTCGAGAAGAGTATGCTAAATAGAAGAAGCCAGACAGAAAAAGTCAGATATTGTATGATCCCATTTAAGTGAAATATCCAGAATAGATAAATTCATAGAGAAAGAAAGCAGATTAGTGGTTGTCGGGGCTGGGGAAATAAGCCTGTTTAAGGGGTCCAGGGTTTTCTTTGGGATGACAACAATGTTTGGGAACTAGAGGTGGTGGTTGCACACCACTCTGTACCAAATGCCATTGAATTGTGTACTCCAAAGTGATTACTTTTATCTTATGTGCATAAATAAAAATTATAAAACTTTTCTTAATAAAAAATTAGTGTTTGTCCATTTTTTCCCCTACACACCCTGTGGATCAGCCTTCTCTTTCAGAGAAAAATGAAAGGCCGTGGATCTGTAAGGTTCTGACATTCTCTGACTTATGTCCCTTTGTAGGAGACCATTCTGCGTGGAGTGGGCCCAGTCCCCACTGACAAACATTCACTGCAAAATAACTTCCTAAAATCCATGCTAAACCTTCCTAGGACCAGTGCAACCAGTTCAACCACTTTTCCCTTTACATTTGCAAATATCCCTCTTCTGTGATGTGATTATGGGCAATGGCTCCTTTGTTTTCTGTAAAAAGTAACCACCTAAGGCAACCTGTGCACAGTAAATGAGGACCATCGTGTAATGAGTTGAGAAACCCAATCAAGGCCTGTCATGGAGGAGGCCAAGGGCTTTTGCTCCCCACGAGAGAAAAGCCATGCTGCCCTTTTCCTCCACAGGACTGGGTAGTCCATGTGAATGTCTCACTTCATCCATAATGACTCAGACACTTTGGGCCAGTGTCCGCATCATTCCTTATTTAAATCCTACTGAGGTAAGTCCTGTGCTGGTTGCCATGGAGACACACACACACACACACACACACACACACACAAATAAAGGATAGTGCCTGCTTTCAGAAAGCATACTGCTAAGTAGGCAGTAAGAGAAAGACATGTGAATTATTAAACTAAGGGTACCTGATGAAGACAGACCTAGACCAGAGCTACAATAAAAGAAAGAAAAGGGGTACAGTATGGGGTGTAGTTAGACCAGAATAACCTGAAACTGGAGACAATTTGGTCAAGATAGTGATGAGAAGTAAGAAAGAAATTATGCAATGTCCTGCTAATTAAAGAATGGCAAACAAAATAAAATTCATCAAGCATATTAATCTTTAAGTGTACAACTCAGTGATTTCTTCCTTTGCATTATTGATACAGGGTGCAGCCAAGAGGGGGGCTCCAAAAAGGGATTTGGAATGGTGTCCAGAACTCAAAGTATAAAGGAATTATTGGAGAAACATATAAGATGTCCTCACCCCTTCTCACCCCACAGGTGTAAGTTGGGGGAAGGGACACATAAGGCAGGAACATGCAGGGCTGTTCTGTACAGCCACAGCTTTACAGCTAATCCATGGCCTGGTCATTTAACATATCTATGACCTTTGGTGGGTCACTGGGATATGTTAAATGGCTGTGGCCAGGCTTGGAGCCAGGGGGATGGAAGTCACTCCCCCCAAGATGTAACTGGGGGCAGGTCTTCCGAGTCACAGTGCCTGCGTGGGAACTTGGAGAAGATTGGCTCCAGGACATGGGGCCATACCTGCCCAGACTCACAATGGCAGCCCGGTAAGCTTGCAATAATATAGAAATACTGGCAGGTGTAACTGATTGTGGGAGGAGTCAGAAATAGGGGTACAGAGGAAGACTGGCCCAGGGAATTAAACCCAGACACGGCAGTCATTGAGGAGAGAGCCATGCAGTTTTAGCAGAGTGAGGACCCCCCTCTTGGCTAGGTAAAGGAGAACCACGTGGCTTTGCCAGAGTGGGGACCCTGTAGCTAGGCGAAGAAGAAAGCCACGTGCTTTTGGTGGAGTGGGGACCCCTGCAACTTTGGTTGAAGAGGCCCACGTGGCTTTGGGGTGCTCCTTTTGGCCGAGTGGCCTGGGAAGCAGAAGAGACTGCCTGGAAAAATGGGTACAAAGAACTCTTGCCAGTGGACCATGAGAAGGTGCCACATGACTTTGGATTAATTGGAGATCCTGCTTGGATGGCGACACAGCTGACAGTGCCAGTGTCCTGGAAAAACTAACACGTGCTCTTCTCCTGAGTTACGGTACCCTGAATTAGAATGGGGGAGAAGGGAGTGCTGTGTGTGTAGGTGGATATCCTAAAGGACTTTGATATTTTAATGAAGACATTAGGTTACTATGTTAAGTCTGTATAGCATTAAATCAACATTTCCTTTCCTTTTCACAAATCTCTGGCATTGAGAGATGTCTTTCCAATTGGCAACTGATGATCGGGCCCAGTAGGTGGTCCAGATGGTATTAGTATACCATCCTCTGGAGTCCAGGCCCAGGTGTATCTGTTCTATAACATTATACCCTGTAGCCATCACCCATGTTAAGATATAGAACATTTCCTTTAAGAAAATACATACACTCTAAATGAGTCAAGTTATTAAAAACCACCAGTTATTCTCAGTAATGAAACCGTATTCTCTAGTGTAGCCTTATATAACCAGAAATGCATTTTATGTAATGGTTTTAAACAAGCCCAGGGCTAGATTTTGTCTTGAATTTATTTTGAAGAGTTATTGGACTAGGAAAATTATAATCTACTACATTTTCCAACATTTTTAAAACTATTACAATTCTTTCTTCCTATAATTTCTGAAACTTTCTGTATAAGGTATGATTTGCAGTAAAATAAGCAATGACTCATTGTCCTGTCATGCTAAATCCCATGTCACCTTATGGCTCACAGAATAATCTAGGACATCAATCTTGTACTGAACCTGCTATGGAAGGAGTCCTCAGAGCACTGGTCAAATCCATAGTCATTTCTGAGGTGTTTCTTAGACAAAGACGCATGAGGCTGCAGATGCTGAGCCAGCCATTTATACTTGGTGCTGCAGTCTTAATAACCCTGCTGCTTTGTGGCATGCTCTGTCTGCTACTAACAGGTGACTGGATGGCCAAACATGCTTTTTCTTGAAGAGTTTGAGTGAGACACAGAGGGAAAGACAACCTATATATAATACAGTAGTCCAGGAGCAAAGAAGCACAGTGAAAGAAGGAAGCAAGAAGGCACATGGCAGGGAAATAAGGTAACAAGAAAGAAGGTGGTGATTGGTAGAGAAGGAAGAAGAGGATTTTAGTGAGAGAAGTGGAGTCAACAACACCCAGGTATGAGCAGGGCACATGAGGGCTGTTATGACTGGGTTACTATGAAGGAGACGTTGGGACAGAAATATTGCCACTTCCCAACAGAGGTAACAGCTTTTTAGCTCTGTGGCTGCTGAGATCTCTCAGGGATCTTTACCTGAAACCCACCCACTAAGAGAATCCAAGTGCATCTCCATATCTTGAAACTTGAAGAAGCTTCGTCCAAATTATCTCTTATAGAAAATTCAGTGAAACTGTTTTCATAAATGCCTAGGGATCTGGAGAGGGTATTGGGTCTTCAGGAAGAGAAATATGAATTATTTTAGGGGGAAAGTAATGCATAAAATAGACTAAATTGCCATTAAATAGGGAGCAATTTAAGGAAAAAGGACTGGTGGACATGGACAACAGTGTGGTGATTGCTGGGGGTAAGGGGGTATAGGCGACTACATGGTAATGGAAAATAATGCAATAAAGATTAAGTAAAAATGAAATTGACTGATGGTGAGAGAAAAACAAGTTTAAAAAATACATACCTCATAAAGAGAGAAATGATCTGAGGGACTATTTCATTTTAACCCATAGAGATATCATTTGACTAGTTCTGTTTCATACCCACCCAACTAAATGTATTAAAGAATTAAGAGACATCTTGAGAAGCAAATATGTCTGGCCAGGGAAAGGAGGTAGGCTGTTGGGATACAGGTTTTAAGGAAATTTAGTTCATTTATTTCATATTTTAGTCTTCTAATATTAGGGTCCTAGACCACTTCCTTCTAAGGGTGAGACCTTGGACTTGAATGCCAATAAGATAAAAGTTATTTTAAAATATATTTATTTATTTATTTTTATTTAAGTATAGTTGGTATATAAATCTTATATTGTCTATATTAGTCTCAAGTATACAGTACAGTGATTCTACATTTTCATGCCTTACACTGTGATTGCCGTACTAATTCTAGTAACCATCTGTCACCGTGTAAACTTATCACGATATCATTGACTACATTCACCTTCCCCTTTTCACCCATTCTCTCATCTTCTTCCTTCTGGTTACTCTATCTTTGGTCTTTGTTTCTATGAATCTATTTTTTATTTTGTTTTGGTTGTTTGGTTGTTTGGATTCCAAACATAAGTAAAACCATACAGTATTTATCTTTTTCTGCCTGCCTTACTTTGCATAATACTCTCTAGATCCATCTGTGATGTCACAAGTGGCAAAATTTTTGAAGAAATATTCATTATTCTAGCCATTAGTCAGGAGGCTAGTCAAATCATAAGATTTGCTATCCACAAAAGGCAATGTTTGACGTACTTTAATACACACACACACACACACACACACACATATATATATATATATATTTGACTGGAGGGAACATTCTCATCCTTAGGCTTTTCAATCTGTATCTGACCTCGTAAGAACAATTGTACTATGAAGATTATTTAAAGCATTCTTTTTTGGTGGTGGTGTTGTTCAACAAACACATCTGCCCTCACATATACCATTTTATCAGTCTACATTACTTCCTTGGGAGTAAAAAGGATTTCTTAAATGGAGAAATTAAAACATCATTATATGTAAAATACAATGTAAGAAGAAACTTAAATTTTAATCGCTGGGAACTGAGTTTTGTGTTTGCTTTGTTTTGTTTAGGTGGAGTAGAGCTGGCAAATAAGTTTCACCTGTCGGCCAACTTGGGTTTATGGGTGGTGGCTGCCAAGAACATTGTGCTGAGGAAAACTGAGGTTTCATCAAGTTTGCTCAGGGCAAAATGAAGAAGTCAGTGAGTGGGTCTGCCTGGGTAGAGCATCTGCTATTCCTGCCCTAGAGGGGGTTGCTTTCTTCAATGCCACAGTGAAAGAATCTTTGTAAATATCAATGATAGCTTTTATCTTTCTCATCGCTAAAGTTACCATGTTTACTGCAGAAAGTTAGAAAATGTAGATAGCTACATATAAGACAGTAGAAATCATTACCATTCTGTCACCTAGAGAAGCAGCAAGACTGATATTTTCTTTTCCCCGCATCTAGATATTCCTTTCTAATAAGGAGGCTGTGTTCTTGACAATGGGGGGATTGACTGTGGGAGTGGGGGAGTAGGGCTGAACAGTGAGGAAAAAGGTGGAAGAACTGTAACTGAACAACAGTAAATTAAATAAACAAATAAAATAACTAAATAAAAAGGAGGCTGTGCTCATGCATTTTTGCAATTTGGTGTTTTAATCTTGATCATATCTCATGAAAGTATTCCAATGTCATGTAAAGTTTTCTTATAGTGCCTTGTTCAAGTTTTATTAGTTTAATCACTATTCTTGTATATTATGATGGTTTCTGACTTTCGCTTCTTTAATAAGCCCAATACCATGAAATTTTTGTAGCTATACATTTTGGCACCTAAAAATTATTAATCAAGATAAATTTTCATAAGTGGAATTACTGGAACAAAGTAATATGGATTACTTTTGATGTGATTTATGAGTTGCCCTCCTGAAATATTCTAAAAATTTATTTTCCATCAACTTCTCAAAAGTTGAAAGTATATTTTAAAATGGGCCCAAGATTTGAGATTTAAGATTTAAGAACCTGATAAAGGATTCTGTTGTATAAATAAAATAAATTTAAATGAAAAAAAAGAATTCTGTTATATAGATTAGCAATTAGCTTTCCAAAAACCAGTTTCCTCAGATGTGAATAGATGTAGTACAAGACACTGAGACAAACGGAAGCAACAAGCTACGCCTGTGATCACTAGTAAGGGTTTTATCACATCTTCAGAGTCACATTAATGTCATTTATAGAACTACGTGAGTGACAAAATACTTTTTTAAAAGCATTTTATTAGTTATAATGGAAGAGTTACCTGCTTGTCACAAACATCTTAATTCATTAGATGGCCCAGGACTTGATACTAAACTCTACTCTGGGGTATATGAGAGAAAATGAGAAAACATTCCCACAAATAAGGAAGGCAGAGCTCTACACTGTGATCCCTGTTTCCCATATGCCCATTGTATAAATTAAAACCAGGCTGATTATAATTGTGAAAACAGTTCTGGAAAATTCAATCACTGATGATTATACTGTAGACTGCTTTAAATAACCATGGCTGAGGTGTGAGTATCTAACACATTTACCCACCACATCAAATTCAACCTACTTCCCTGGGCAACCAAACTATGCGGGACACAGCAAATGCAAAGACTGTGAATGCATGGTTTCACCCATTAAAGCTACCACAACGCTATCGGGAGAATATCCAGATAAAGGTTTGGGGAGCAGGGTAGCAAGTGCCAGCTAGAATAGATACAGTACATGACACTGAGACAAATGGAAGCAACAAGCTATGCCTGTGGTCATTAGTGAAGGTTTTATAAAGGAGGAATATGAGTTCACTAGGAAACGGGGTTGGCATGAAATTTCTGATTGGAGTTTCTGCCCTGTCTTTATCCCTGTTCTAATCAAAACAGCCTGTTGGGAAACTAAAATATCTGAAATCAGTACTGATTAGCAGCATCTGTCTTTCCACTATCCATCCCATCTTTTTTAATTCTTCATATTTATTTGGCTTGACATAATAATTAAAATGGAGAAGCAGAGTCTCCAATGCACACTAGCATCTCCCGTTGGAAATTCTCCAGACAAACACTATCTAACTCTTTAATGATGTTAGCTTGTCAGGGAAGAAAAGAAAATAGCATCAATAAATATTTTTTTTCTTTTTTCAGCTGCTATCACACACACACAAAATTGCTTTTAGAAAAATATGGTTAAGGGTGATAACAGGAAAAAAAAGGGAAGGGTTGTCAAGGAACATGCATAAAGGGCACATAGACAAGACAATGAGTCGGGGGAGGATTGAATGTGGGGGTGGGAGTGGGTAGGGCAGAGACCAGTGATTGCGGGGGGAATGGGGACAACGGTAATTAAACAACATTAATAAAAAATAATAAAAACAGAAATATATGGTTAAATAATCCAACTACTATTCATTCACTCATCCATTCATGAGCTATGCATTGAGTATTCACTCTGTCTTGTACTGTATGAGATTTAAATAATACAAAGCCCATCTTTAAAAGATAATTAAGCTTGGAAAGTCTATGAAAGCACACATGTGTTGCATTATCATCTTTTAGAATAAGACTATTTATGTTTTGGGACACAGAGATTTGTCTGTTGAAATACTGTAGCATTAGAAGAAAAACTAAGAATCTTTGTGATTTAAACCACAACAGCTGCTCTGAAATAGAAAGTAATCATAAAAATAGTTAAGTGTGGAATGACAATTGCTTAACTTATCATGTGATGGCTAGATTAAAACCCCCAGATTTGTAGTTGCAGTTATTATGCAAACAGATTTATAATTCTCAAAATATATGTCCTATTGGCTAAGAACAGCCATTTTGCCCAAGGATTTTGATAAATAATAAGTATTTTAATCATCCTAAAGATTGAATTTATAGCTGTTACTAATGAAAATGTATAATACATATCTGATTTATTTAAAAATTCATTGTTTGACTAAACAATACACTCTTAGAGATAATTTCTAGTATTAAATCATGGTATGAATAGCAGACAGCATGTTTTTAAAAAGACTTTTAAAAATCCAATTAACATCATTTAAAATTTTCTGTTAGGCACATTTCTGTTATATAACAGACCAAACTTCTCTATTCCATTATGTAATCATCCAAAATATGTGAGATGATATCTTCCATGGGTTCTCGGTATATTGCAATCCTACCACAAGTGGTACCAAATTTTCATCAAAGTGTAAGCCTTATTTTTGTTATTACTGAATATCCTGAAATAACATTCAGATGGAGTGTGGAGTTGAGAGGATCTATAACAAAGTATAACTGACTTCAAGCTGCATCAAAAAAAATCCACTCACGGAGTACTGAGACTAGCCTCTGGATCTGTAAGAATGCAGTGGGAGCCACACCCCTCCCTTCTTACTCACTGTCCACAGGACACAGAGGGAAATAGCTCATGAATGACAGTTGGAGAACTGAGGATGCTTGCATGGACACTCAGATGCTGGTTACTGGAAAAGGGCTTACTGCAGTTAGTGCGGACTTGAGTTACACTGAGTCTTTTAATCCCTTTAAATGCGTGGCCAAAATGTCTAAAGCAAGGAATAAAACTTTCTAATTTGTGAGTGATGTAATTCATCAGAATCTGGAATCTTATCAGCAGAAATGAAATCGCAATTAAAATTTGGCAGAATGGCTTTAATCTCCTAATAAAACAGAACTGTAAGCATAAACATGTTGAGTGTCATTACAGTTCATCTTTTAAGGGGATTACAGTAGGGTTTAGTCGAAGTCTGGGTGAGTTTCATCAGTGCAGCCTGCAGACCTTGGACAAGTGTTCAAACTTCCCCTCGCTTGGCCCTCTTTGTTTGCCAGATGGGAATGTTGTGTGTCCCTTCTGGGGGCCCTAAGAATGCAAGTGCCATTTGGAGTGCTAGATATAGAGTAGACACTCTCTAATTTTCCTAATTTAGAAATCATTACCTTGAATCCTTTCTGGTCGGTCATTAGAAGAGTGATTTAACCACTAGTTTAATTACCCACCCAACTGCAAATCAAAAATTAAAGCAAGGTTTTCAGCATTTTACGGCTACATTCAAAATTGTTGACTAGGTTACCATCACCACTGTGACACACTGGAACCTACTCTCTTCTCCCTTCCTTTTCTTTACTCTCCCCCTCCCTGCTCCCTACCTTAGAAAATTGGGCCTGTGAATATTATTGTATATGGAACATGCATGTATAGCTATAGTGGCTCAGTCTTAAAACCAAGTACTACTTTAAATGAGTCAATAAGTATTGACAGTACAAAATGGAATAATTAGAGTTCAAATCACAGATGTGGGTAAGACCATTGGATGCATTTAAATGAATTGGTTTTAATACTTAAATTCCATTCCCATCTGGGAAAACTTTTTTCTTTGCCTCTAGACAAACTGCAACAGTAGCCATGAGCTGTCTATGAAATAAGGCACATTCAGAAAACACAGCTTTTTGTCTCTATGATACCACTGTATGCTAGATTTTTTTCCCCAGAGATCAGTCAAAATGTTCTGAAGTCAGTACCACAGTGTCAAACAGACCTCTCATAATTGAATAAGCATGCAAGAATAAAGAGTGGATTTACTTTATTAGAAGATTAAAGTCACTCTGCCAAATTTTAATTGCTATTTCATTTCTCCTGATGAGATTCCAGATTCTGATGAATTACATCACTCACAAATTAGAAAGTTTTATTCATTGCTTTCAATTCAATTTTGAAAGACAGAAAACAAATGACAAGGCATGAAGATAAAGCAAAGTAGAATGCCCCCCCACCCAGACACACACACGATTTCCCTCTCCTTGAGCTTAAATCTATGACGGGAGATCTAACATGGGCATATAGCTGAGAAACAAGGCAGGACTCTGCAAATGATGTGATTTGCACAAGAGGTAGTTGTGGGGGAAGAGTAAAGAATCAAAGTTCACCCTATAGAAAAGTCATGTTTAAGAATTTTTCAAAAGACAGAGAAAATATTAGCAGGGAAAACAGGAAAAGGAATTCCTGTTCAAAAACATTAGTATGCATCAGAATCACCTTATTAAAACACATTGCTAGGCCTTGACTTCAGAGTTTCTGATTTGGGAGCATGAGGTTGCCCAGAGAATCTGGGTTTTTAACAAGTTCTCAGGTGCTGTTGATGCTGAGGTTTAGGGACAACACTTGGAAGCGAACAGTATAAGTAGAAACACAATGATGAAACAGGTGGAATATATTCAGGAAATTGCGAGTTGTCTGGTTTGCTGCAGTATGGGAGTTAGTGGATATAGGTAGTTTAAAGTCAGAGAGTAGAAGGCATTGAAGAAACTGAAGGACAACTTAAGGTTTCTGAGCATGAGAAAGGCTTGGCCATTTGGCCACTTTGAGAAAGTCATTCACTTTTTTAAAAGATTTCATTTCTTTATTTTTAGAGAGGGGGGAAGGGAGGGAGAAAGCAAAGATCAATGCATGAGAGAAACTTCAATCAGTTGCCTCTTGCGCATGCCCCAACAGAGGACCAAACCCACGACCCTAGGTATGTGCCCTGACTGGAAGTGAAGTGTGTGACTTTTCCTTTGTGGGGCGATGCTCATCCACCTGAACCATGCTGGTCAGGGAAAGAGATAGGCTTTAGCAACAGCTCGCAGGACACGTTAGAAGGGAGAAAATCAGGGAGGCACTTACTCCCTAAAAGAGGAAACAGCACATGGTTGGTGAAAGTGCAAAGAAAGGGAAGGAATATCAGAACCATCACAAAAGTGCGTCCTGCTTGATTTGCAACTGATACAACGTGTGGCTTGAGAGCAAAGGGGAAAGTGAGATTTTCTTCTAGATTTAAAATCTGGGTGATGGCAAAGATGATGGTGCCCTCATGAGACTAGGAACGTATTTAAGTGAGAGAACGGTGGACTTAGTTATACAGTTGCTGAAAATTGAGACACACCTAGGTTATAAAATGTAGATTGGGAAATCAACAGCTGTATATTTTAAAGGCAGATACTAAAGCCTTGAGTCTGGAAAGAATTTCTTTTCTTTTTTTTTTAAATTTAAAGATTTTATTTATTTATCTTTAGAGAGGAAGCATAGGAGGTAGGAGAGAAGGAGAGAAGGAGAGAAATATCAATGTATGGTTGCCTCTCGTGAGTCCCTTGCTGGGAACTGGCCCGAAACCCAGACACGTGCCCTGACTGGGAATGAACCGCGATCGTGTGGTTCGAGGGCCCACGCTCAATCCACTGAGCTACACCAGCCAGGGCTGGAAAGAATTTCTAATATAGAAGATACATAGAGAGAATTGGGCCAAATAGACAATGTTGAAATAAACATATTTAGTAGGGAGGGATAGGAGAGTGGGAAATTGAGATTTGGGAAGCAGGAGAAAGAGAAGAATAGGTCATTATGAAGCCAACGGGTGGAAGTTTCTTAATGGAACTCTTTCAACAGTGGCAAATGCTACTAAAGATTTAAGGAAGCAAATAAGAGGCATTCAAGTCGACAATTAGTAAGTCTTTAGTGTCTTTCAGAGAGGGTCATTCTAGGAACATTGTGGGAAGAAGCTGGGGACTGACATGTGAACAGGTAGAGGTTGCTGAGGGTTGATGAGGACTGTTTGAGATGGAGAGGATGTGAGCCACAACTTAAAGTGATGCAAATATTTCACACTTATAGAAAAGTGAAATATTTGAGACACTGTGACCTCCAGTAAACCAAATTGCTTAAGAAGAGGTTTATTTTAAAAAGAGCTCGAAGAGTTTGACACCTAAAAAAGTAAAGTAAATTCCATACAATGTGTTAATTGATGAATTCCAAGTGTGATATTTTTAGGAGCACATGAGTCATTTCCTTAGTAATAAAAATTTCTGATTTAACTAACAAGACAGCTTGATAGATTTTTGCCCCAAACTTTACCAAAAAATGTTAAAAAGCCAAATCCCTAACAACCCACATGTAACCAAAAATAAAAATTCTTTTGCAATATACATTTTGAGGGAAAGAGGAGTCAGATTCTGAATAGCATATGAAGTAGTGATTGCTGTTACTGTATAATTTTTAGTGATAACCATGTAATTTAGGTAAAATTTCTGAA
Organism: Sturnira hondurensis; assembly: GCF_014824575.4. Lineage (NCBI taxonomy): Eukaryota > Metazoa > Chordata > Mammalia > Chiroptera > Phyllostomidae > Sturnira > Sturnira hondurensis. Next base: position 2,024,240 of record NW_028096448.1, on the reverse strand, counting down.
TACATTTCTATAGACTAATTATTGTCCATTTTTAGAAAAATTTATTTTCAAACATGTAGGATAATAGTATATTCAATTGATATCTGCTGTAAATTTGATTAAATAATTTTAATTACTATAAGGAATTATTTTATACAGCAAAATATCATTTTGTAGTGGGGCCAATTATCTTCTTTCAATTAAATCTTATTTCAGTGAATTTTTTCTTTTCAGGTAGTTAAACCTATGCATAATGCTTTGTCATTTCTTGGGTTACAATCCCCTCCAGGGGTGTCCAACCTTTGGTGTCTGGGCCACGCTGGAAGAAGAGTTGTCTTGGGCTACACATTAAATACACAAACACTAATGAAAACTGATGAGTAAAAAAACAGGTTTTAAGTAAATAACTGGTGAGTGAGATACACCATATAGTCCAGGGTTGGGCACATTCACAGCCATCCTGAGCTGCAGGTGGCCTATGGGCCACGGGTTGTACACTCTTGTCTTAGCCATTCCAAGCAAGACAGAGCTTACGGGAAGAACTTGAAAAAAACTCATGGGACAAAAGGATTAAAAAAATATTTATTTAAACATGTCAGCACTTAAAGAGCTTCCTAGAGGTCAGTGGATACAATGAAGAGCTGTTTTCTTTGACCTAAACTTGAAGATCATCAGATAATTCAGTTAGCATATAGTTCAATGGTTATTTACTTGGTTTCAAACTAAAAAAGAAAAGAAAAAGTAAAATAGGCACAAGGCAGTTCCAGGCAATGTTTTATGGATGATGTCAATCATTTCTTTATGACATAGTGAGATAAAAATATATGCAGCCATGCCAAGGTCAAACTAATAACATAAAACAGCTCTAATCCAATATTTGCTCTTCATATTGACCAATTCTAGAATAAGGAACATTTTTCAGCCCTTCATGGGTGAGCAATTGATAATTTGCTATTATTTGGGATTTTGCTCCATTCCCTGGAGATTTTCTTTCTGAAGAGATTAGAGCAGTGTTTCTCAGATGGAGTGAAGTGGGAAAGGAAGGAGGAGGAGGGGTTGCAATTCTGCCCCCTAAAGGGCATTTGGCAACATCTGGAGGTATTTTTGCTTGTCACAGTCGGGGGAGGGGCACTACTGGCATCTAGTGTGTAGAAGAAAGTGATGTTGCTAAACATCCCACAGTACATGGGACAGTGCCTGCTCCTTCCAATGAATAATTATCCAGCCCAAATGGCAACAGTACCAAAGTTGAGACTTTCTGAATTAGCATGTCTGCAGTAGAGTACAATTTAGAGGGATTTAGAAAAAAACATGGTTGTACTCTAGGTAGTTTTGGCATTTTTTAGTATGAATCGACAGGACTACTGTTCTTTTTCCTATTTACTAAAACACATTTTACACTTGAGTGCTCAGTGGAGCTGCCTGAGGGTGGCATGGCTAGCATGTTTTCATGATCTTCACTTCATCTGGTTCCTTTAGGAAGAAGGCCTAACCTGCGGGAGGAGGTTTCCCAGTCCACTCTTCTTTCTTGTCTTCCTCCTTCCCCTTTCTCGATCAGAGTTAGTGGTGCAGGTGTACAGGTGGAAGAGGAGAAATGGAAAAGCCAGATCATAGCTATAAATCTTCCTAGGTCCCCTCCCAGTGCTTAGGTCCTAAATTAGCTTCCATGATTGGCTCAAAGGCTCCAGTTCTGTGAATTACTGAGTGCAGCAGTATTGACACATACACTTTTAAATAAGCAAACACACACAGAGAAGTGATAAAATAATGGGGCCAAACAGAAGCGCACTTCAGCGGAGCACAGATAAGACAGTGAAACTTGTCAGCAGATTACCATTTTATACACAAATTTGAAATTGTGGCCTGATCCTTTAACATGTATATTCAGTGTCATAATACAATGGAATGTGTCTCCTCTGCCCTAAAGAGCTACATATATAAGCTACCTTCACATAAGGTTTTTATTTTGCCACTCTTGTCATCCAAAAGCCGGAATAAACTGAATTTATTTTCTCTTAGTGAAAGAAGACAAACCCTCAAATTTAATAAAAAAAGACAAACACTTAAAATTTTTTTCCTTTCAGTATAAAATGATAGGATGTTGGATGTCAACATTGAGTTTAGAGGTAATCAATACCTGATGTGTTTGAGTTTAAAACATATTTAATCAATTCTGCTATGAACATTTTATTTAAAAATTGAACAGTTAAGAAAGAATTATGTACCTTTTAATTAATGAAATAAGAAAACATGTGTCATGGTTTCATTGGTTTCTTTCTTTCTTTCTTTCTTTCTTTCTTTCTTTCTTTCTTTCTCTTTCTTTCTCTCTTTCTTTTTGATGGCAGATAAAATAACAGTGTATCCTGCAAGTGATGGCATTTGGATTCAGTGAAATAACGTACATTCTTTCCAAATGTCTTTGAGTCACTTAGATCAGGCAGGTTATCTCTAAATTTGTTCCTCTTTTGGTGCTTATATAAACAACTTTTTTTCCAAAAATTTGCTTCGTTATCAGCTTCTATTTTCATTTGCTGGCACGTAAAAATGTTTGATTTTATATGTAGTCTTTTGTACCCAACTTTTTTTTTTATATTATTATAAGTTGTGAATGAGACCTACAAACTAATAAGGANATTTGGATTCAGTGAAATAACGTACATTCTTTCCAAATGTCTTTGAGTCACTTAGATCAGGCAGGTTATCTCTAAATTTGTTCCTCTTTTGATGCTTATATAAACAACTTTTTTTCCAAAAATTTGCTTCGTTATCAGCTTCTATTTTCATTTGCTGGCACGTAAAAATGTTTGATTTTATATGTAGTTTTTTGTACCCAACTTTTTTTTTATATTATTATAAGTTGTGAATGAGACCTACAAACTAATAAGGACTAAAAATATTTATTTTTATCAATAAATATGTTAAACTTGAAATAGAAGAGCATAGGTAGAAGTTAGTATCTATTATTTCTGATATTAATTGGCTATATAACTTTTAATCCAATTATATAAAATAATATATAGCTCATTTCCCTATGATAAAGGGATATATAAATTCAAAAGGTTGTGTGAAGTTAGATTATCACACCAGAACCTAGGAATTATATTTCCTTTCTTCCTTTTAATATATTTTATTAATTATGCTATTACAGTTGTCTCATTTCCCCCCTTTATTCCCCTCCACCTTGCACACTGTCTCCCACCCAAATATCCTGCCCTTTACTTCAAGTCAGTGAGTTGACACATAAGTTCTTTGGCTTCTACATTTCCTATACTATTCTTAACCTCCCCCTCTCTATTTCCTACCTACCATTTATGCTACTTATTCCCTGTATCATTTCCCCCCTCTCTCTCCCCCTCTCTCCCCTGATGATAACCCTCCATGTGATCTCCATTTCTGTGATTCTGTTCCTGTTGTAGTTATTTGCTTAGTTTGTTTTTGTTTGTTTGTTGATAGTTGTGAGTTTGTTGTCATTTTACTGTTCATAGTTTTGACATTCTTCTTTCTCTTACACAAGTCCCTTTAATATTTCATATAATAAGAGCTGAGTGATGATGAACTCTTTTCCTTGACCTTATCTGGGAAGCATTTTATCTGCCCTTCTGTTTAAAATGATAGCTTGGTTAGATAGAGTAATCTCTGATGTAGGTTCTTGACTTACATGACTTTGAATACTTCTTTCCAGTCCCTTCTTGCCTGCAAGGTTTCTTTTGAGAAATCAGCTGAGAGTCTAATGAGAGCTCCTTTGTAGGGAGCTACTTCTTTTTTTCTTGCTGCTTTTAAGATTCTCTTGTTATCTTTCATCTTGGGTAATGTAATTATGATGTGCCTTGGTGTGTGCATCCTTGGGTCCGAATTCTTTGGGACTTTCTGGGCTTTTTGCACTGCCTAGAAGTCTATTTTCTTTGCCAGGCTGGGAAAGTTGTTCTTCATTATTTTTTTCAAATAGGTTTTCAATTTATTGCTCTTCCCCTTCTCCTTCAGGCACCTCTATGATTCCAATGTTCAAATGTTTAAAGTGGTCCTGGAGGTTCCTACACCTCTCTCCTTTTTTAAAAAAATTCTTGTTTTTTCACTCTGTTATGGTTGAATGTTTACTTCTTCCTTCTGTTAGAAACCATTGATTTGAGTCTGGTTTTGTCCCTGTCACTGTTAGTTCCCTGTTTATTTTCCTTTATTTCACTTTTCATAACCTTTGTTTTTCCCTCTATTTTGTGACCATACTCAAACAATTCTGTGAGCATCCTGATTACCAGTGTTTTGAACTCTGCATCTGAGAGGTTGGCTGTTTCTTTGTCACTTAGTTGTATTTTTTCTGAAGTTTTGATCTGTTCTGTAATTTGGGCCATTTTTTTTTGTCTTGGCACTTATAGTAATGGGCTGAAATTATATTTTCTTTATGCAATTTCATAAATTTGATAAATGAGGCTGCCAATATGTTATGAGTAATCCTGAACTGAACACCAAAGGCTAGATCTGACAACAATTTATTAAGTCATTTCCCAGTCTAAATTCTTAATTTATATAAATAAAAGAATTGGAAAAGGATCTCATATTTTCAGACTCTAAGATATTAGGAAAGAACTTAGGCAGAGTTTCTACCTTGCTAATAAAGCTTTATTAAATAGTTCTCATTTGCAGAAGGTTTTTCTTGTTCTTTATCTTGTTTCTCCAGCTTAATTTAGCCTCATTAATTCCAACAAAATCTCCAGATGATCTCTAACATGACTTACAGCTTTAAAATTCTAAGATTCTGCTAAATGCTTCCTTCCTAAACTTCTACAGATTTCTTAGCTTCTTCTTTGCAATTCATTCCTCCCCCTCTGCCATTCAGCCAAGCAGTGAGGGTATTCTTTTCTTTTTTATTTTTATTCTTACACGTGAACCCCTATAATATTTTTGTGACTCATTTCTGAACTCATTCTCCATTGCCTACATTCTCTGTGAGAATGAGATGCCCAGGCCATACGTGGTAGGGCAGGTGAAGTCTGCCAGCATCTGGTATAAGGGGCATGCCGTGCCAGCACTGCTGACCAGACGATCAATCCCACGGTCCTGTTGATCACCTTACTAATTTGACATATGTGATTGAGATTTATTGCCAAGCAAGATTGTGTTTTCCCATGAATCACTTGTACTGCTCTTTTCAGTCCTTTGTAAATTTCCCCTCTAGACAATTATGAAAATGTATTAACATGCTTGAAATCTTTCTCCAACTAATATAACAATACAAATTATTAAATTAAGGCACGTTGTTACACTTTTAGTGTCAGCATTTTCAACACAAAAATCAAAGGCCCTGAGACTTCTTACCAAGATAGAGATGTAGGTAGATATACTTTGCTTCCTTGCACAATCAAAAGAAGGACAATAACAAATTTAAAAACAAAAAAAAATAACCAGAACTGCCAGAAAATAAAACTATGTGGAAGTCCGAGACAAGGAGTTAAAGAAGAAACATTCATCCAGACTGGTAGGAGGGGCTGGGACTGGCAGCTGGGGCAGATGGCAAAGCAGCAGCAGGAGGACCGGGTGAGAGAGTTAGTGGCTGGCACACCAGGTGGTCCCAAATTTGTGTGTGGGTAACCAGGAAAAATAACTGGGGAGTGAGATACACCATGCAGTCCAGGGTTCCGGCACAGGGAAACAAAGCCTCAGAACTTCTGGTGGTAAAAACCTGTGGGTGTGGTGACAGTGGGAGACACTCCTAGCCTCACAGGAAATGTTGTTAGAGAGACCCACAGGGTCCTAGAATGTACACAAGCCCACCCACCCAGGAATCAGTGCCAGAAGGGCCCAATTTACTTTTGGGTAGTGAGAGAAGTGACTGAAAGCTAGCCAAGAGCCAAGCAACTGGCATTGTTCCCTCTGTGAAACCCCGTACATACAGTGCCACAACACAGCTACGTGGGTTGCCCCACCCTAGTGAATGCCTAAGGCTCCACCCCTTATAATGTAACAGCTCTGCCAGATTAAAAAAAAAAAAAACATAGGCCAAATGAAAGAACAGATCAAAGCTCCAGAAATAGAACTAAGCGATGAAGAGATAGCCAATCTATCAAATACAGACTTCAAAACACTGGTAATCAGGATGCTCATAGAAATGGTTGAGTATGGTCCCAAAATGGAGGAAAAAGTGAAGGCTCTACAAAGTGAAATGAAGAGAATTGTACAGGGAACCAACAGTGAAGGGAAGGAAACTGGGACTTGAATCAATAATTTGAAGAAGAAGAAATGAGTAAGCACTCAACCAGAACAGGATGAAGAAACAAGAATTGAAAAAAAAAAAAAGGAGAGAGGCTTAGGAGTCTCCAGGACCACTTTAAGCATTTCAACATCAGAATTATAGGGATGCCAGAGGAGAAAGGAAAGAGAAAGACATTGAAAACTTATTTGAAAAAAATAATGAAGAAGAACTTTCCCAATCTGGCAAAGGAAACGGACTTCCAGGCAATGCACAAAGCTCAGAGAGTCCCAAAGAAGTCAGACCCAAGGAAGCACACACCAAGGCACATCACAATTACATTATTTAAGATTAAAGATAAAGAAGGAATCTTAAAAGCAGCAGAATTCCTTTACAGGAGTTCCCATAAGACTCTCAATTGATTTCTCAAAAGAAACTTTGCAGGCAAGAAGGGGCTGGAAGGAAGTATTCCAAGTCATGAAAGGCAAGGACCTACATCCAAGGTTGCTCTATCCAGCAAAGCTATCATCTAGAATAGAAGGGCATATAAAGTGATTCCCAGATAAGGTCAAGTTAAAAGAGTTCATCATAACCAAGCCCTTATTATAGAAAATGTTAAAGGGAGTTATCTAAGAAAAAGAAGAAGATAAAAAACTATGAACAGTAAAATGACAACAGACTCACAACTATCAACAACTGAATCTAGAAACAAAACCAAAAACAAACTCGGCAAACAATTAGAACAGAAACAGAATCATGGAAATGGTGATTGCATAGAAGGATATCAGCATGGAGTGGGGAAGGGAAGGGATGGGGCAAAGGTACAGGGAATAAGAAGCATAAATGGCAAGTAGAAAATAGACAGCGGAAGGCGGAAGGGGGAGGTTAAGAATAGTATAGGAAATGGAGAATCCAAAGACCTTATATATATGACCCATGGACATGAACCAAGGAGGGTGGGGATTGTGGGTGAGAAAGGGGTTGCAGGACAGAGGGGACTAAAGGGGGGGGGATGGGAAACCTGTAATAGCATAATCAGTAAACAGATTTTTTAAATAATCAAAGGCCCTAATGAAGCCCAGTGCATAATTGCTGCATATTACCTTTCCAATAAATTTACATTATTTACTAGTCAAAAGACATAATTAGAATACATAAAGGCAATGCACTGAATGGGAGAATATTTTCACCAACAAAACATTTGATAAGGGGTTAATATCCAAAATTTATAAGGAACTTATAAAACTCAACACTAAAAAAAAAACAATAACCCCAAACAATCCAATTAAAAAATGGGCAAAGGACCTGAATAGATATCGTTCCAAAGAAGACATACAGATGGCCAACACACATATGAAAAGATGCTCAATGTCACTAATAATCAGAGAAATGCAAATTAAAACCACCATGAAATATCACCTCATACCTGTCAGAATGGCTATCATCAATAAATCAACAAAGACTATTGACAAGGATGCAGAGAAAAGGGAATTCTTGTGCATCTCATTGGTGGAGATGTAGGGAGATGGAGTGGTCTGGGTGGAGGTGGAAGAAGGTATAAGGAGGATAAATGGTAATAGAAAAAACACAGTAAAAAATTCAAAAACAGGACTTCCAGCCAAGATGCAGGCGTAGGTAGATACACTGTGCCTCCTCACACAACCAAAAGAAGGATAACAATTTAAAAATAAAAAATAACCAGAACTGACAGAAAATCGAACTGTATGGAAGTCGGATAACCATGAAGTTAAAGAAGAAACATCCATCCAGACCAGTAGGGGGTGGAGACGGGCAACCAGGTGGCAAGGACTTATAGCAAAGTGGCAGTGGAGGACCTGGGTGGGCAAAGTGGTGACTGGCGGACACAGTGAAAGGGTGAATTGTGGAGCGGGGTAGGCAAGGCTGCAGCTGGCAGACCCACTAGGTGGCGGCTGGTGGAGCAGACAGTCCCACATTCATGTGCTGATAAACTGGGAGGAATACCTGGGGGGCAAGACAGACCTCGCAACCCGGGGTCCCAGAGCAGGTAAATAAAGCCTCAAACCACCGATTGAAAACACTGTGGGGGTTGAGGCAGCAGTGGGAGAAACTCCCAGCCTCACCGGAGAGTTCATTGGAGAGACCCATAGGGTCCTAGAACATACACAAGCCAACCCACACATGAATCAGCACCAGAAGGGCCCAGTTTGCTTGTGGGTAGTGGGGGAAGTGACTGGAATCTGGCAGGGAGCAGAGCAAGCGCCATTGTTCCTGCTTGACCCTTCCCCACATACAGTGTCACAAAGCAGCCACATGGGTTGCCCTGCCCTGCTGAATACCTAAGGCTCCACCCCTTATATGTAGCAGGTATGCCAAGACAAAAAAAAAATTACCCAAATGAAAGAACATATGAAAGCTCCAGAAAAAATACAACTAAGCAACAAAGGGATAGCCAACCTATCAGATGTGCAGTTCCAAACACTGGTAATCAGGATGCTCACAGGACTGGTTGAATTTGGTGGCAAATTAGATGAAAAAATGAAGGCAATGCTAAGTGAAATAAAGGAAAATGTACAGGGAACCAATAATGATAGGAAGGAAACTGGGACTTTAATCAATGGTGTGGACCAGAAGGAAGAAAAACATTCAACCAGAAAAGAATGAATAAACAAGAATTCAAAAAAAAAAATGAGGAGAGGCTTGGGAACCTTCAGGACAACTTTAAATGTTCCAACGTTTGAATCACAGGTGTGCCAGAAGGAGAAGAGGAAGAGCAGGAAATCGAAAACTTATTTGAACAAATAATGGACAACTTACCTAATCTGGAAAAGGAAATAAACTTCCAGAAAGTCCAAGAAGCTTAGAGAGTTCCAAAGAAGTTGGACCCAAGGAGGAACACACCAAGGCACATCATCATTAAGTTACCCAAGATTAAATATAAAGAGAGAATCCTAAAGGCAGCAAGAGAAAAGGAGACGGTTATCTACAAAGGAATTCCCATAAAACTGTCAGCTGATTTCTCAAAAGAAACCTTGCAGGCAAGAAAGGGCTGGAAAGAAGTATTTGAAGTCAAGAAAGGAAAAGACCTACATCCAAGATGACTTTGTCCAGAAAAGCTATTATTTTAGAACGGAAGGGCAGGTAAAGTGCTTCCCAGATAAGGTCAAGAAAAAGAGTTCATCATTACTCAGCCCTTATTATATAAAATATTAAAGGGACTTATGTAAGAAAAGGAAGAATGTCAAAACTATGAACAGTAAAATGACAACAAATTTACAACTATCAACAACCAAACCTAAAACAAACAAACAAACAAAAACAAACTAAGCAAACAGCTACAATAGGAACAGAATCACAGAAATGGAGATCACATGGAGGGTTATCATCAGGGGATTGGAAGGAGGCCAGAGGGGGGAAAGGTACAGGGAATAAGTAGCATAAATGATAGGTAGAAAATAGACAGGGGAAGGTTAAGAATATATAGGAAATGCAGAAGCCAAAGAACTTATATATATGACCTATGAACATGAACTAAGGGGGGGAATGTGGATGGGAGGGGGTGTGCAGGGCAGAGGAGAATAAAGGGGGGGGGAATGGAACAACTGTAATAGCATAATCAATAAAATATATTTAACAATAAAAAAACAGAACTGCCTTATGTCCTAGTAATTCCACTTGTGGAAATATATCCAAAGAAACCTGAAATACTGATTCAGAAGAACATAAGCACCCCTATGTTCATTGCAGTGTTATTTACAATAACCAAGATTTGGAAACAGCCTAAGTGTGCATGAGTAGATGAATGGATAAAAAAGCAGTGGTGCATTTATACAATGGAATACTACATCACTATAAAAAAGATGGAAATCTTACCTTTTTTTTGACAGCATGGATCAACCTGGAGAGTATTATGCAAAGTGAAATAAGCCAATCAAAGAAAGACAAATACCATATGCTTTCACTTACATGTGAAATCTAGTGAACAAAATAAACTAATAAACAAAATAGAATCAGACTTATAGAAAACAATCTGAAAGCTATTAGAGGGGAGAGGGTTTGGGGGCATCTAGGCAAAAAGGTAAAGGGATTAAACAAATAAAAATATCATAGATACAGACAACAGAATGATAATTACCAGAGGGAAAGGGGAGTGGAGGGAGGTAGAAGGTAAAAAGGGGATAAATGGTGACGGAAAGAGACTTGACTTAGGATGGTGCACACATGGTACAGTATACAGATGCTATACTATAGAACTGTACACCTGAAACCTATATAATTTTATTAACCAATGTCACCCCAATAAATCCACTAAATTTTTTAAAAATTAAGACTCACATGAACAAGTATAAAGGACACATAGACAATAACAAGGTGGGGGGCAGAAATGGGAGGGAGGTGGGGAGCACTGGGGGGGGGCAGGGTTGGGAATATAAGACAGAAAACTGTACTTGAACAAGAATTAAATAAAAATAAAAATTTAAAAAAATTATTGGCACAATTCTCTACTTAAAAACTGAGAACTAGAAGGGTCCCTGGAAATGAACTATGTAAACTGACTTTTAAACGTCTTTAATTCGATATGTTCTAAATAGAACAACTCTTTCTCTTTGTTATGACTTCCCTAATGAACTACACATATTAATATTAGGAATCACTGTGCTAACTTTAAAAGAAAAAAACAACAGCATGTGATGAGACATAAAATCAATTTGTTCAACTTGAGGCTAGGAAAAATGTGCTGTAGGCACGAAATACCAAAAAGATCAAGTCAGTCTCCCTGACGTTTTCCCTAGTTTCTATTTTCTTCTTGTGTTGTAGCTTTTGGGTGAGATGCTCATATTTTGAGTTTTTTTCTTGTAGATATGGAATAACAGTTCCTTGAATAAAAAATAAACTGCAGAGATTTATATCCCCTTAATGCAATCTAAGCAAGAAAAGAATAAACATCAAGCCTGGAGATGGTAAAGTTAAGCAGTTGTAAGGGTTTTTTTGCCACTGCTTCTAGCTTGCACAATTGCTCGTTGTTCCTTCTTAATGGAGCAATACAAAGAACTTGGTGTTGGAAGTCAGACACCTGGGTTCTAGTGCTGTGTCTGTTGTTCATTTATTTCGGTGTCGATGTGTCCACCAATAAAATAGGCACAATAAACATGTTTTAAAACTGACACACAGTGTTAATGGAAGGATTAAAGTAAGTAATGTATGTGAAAACTTTTTTGTTAACTGCAAAATAGTATAACACACTATAGCATTAGAGTGTAACGAGGTCTGAGTATTCTTACTGTTTTTACCAGCATCATCTTCAGCTACCTTTCTTCTATGTCTTTTAGTAAAAATGGCCACTTGGACAAAAGTTTGCCTATGAAGAATTTTATCAAAATCCCCTTTCCTTTATTGTTTTCAAGGTCATATTGAACTCAGGTTACCTGATAAGGAAAAAATGACTGACACCCGATAATCAGGAAGTCGATTATCAACTTTATAGGAAGTCGATCAGTACTGCTTTGCTAGAACCATCAAGATTACTGACACATCAGACATTTGTAGCATAGCAGTTTCTAGTAATGAATCTGAGTTAGGAGAAGTAGGTGCCTTTTTCTTGGATCTCTTGTCCACGTACCAAAGAAATGTAGTTTTTCATTTCCCATGGAAACTTTTCTAATGTTGATAAGTTTTAGAGCACTGATATAAAATGCTTTCTGATCATAGCAGGAAGACATCATGGTTATACTCATTCAGAAAAGAAATTATGAAAAATATTTTGAAGACCTAATAACTGTTTCTAGCTTTGAAAGTTAGATTAGGCAGTATTACACATTTGTCAGATAGAAAGACGTGAAGTTGAATTCTCTCCAAGTAAGTGTCAATTCTTGTGTGGACTCAGCTGGACACATAGCCTCACCTTTCATCACATTCCAGCATTGAAATCAATGCTGTTCTTTTATAAATCTTTTATGTAGGTGATTTAAGGAAAACTGAAGTGAGTCATATTGTACCAAGCATGCTCCCAAGAAAGGTCAAATTAAAAAATGAATATTCCTCTTCCCAAAAGTGACTATGGTAGAACATGGCATTTAAAAGATATTACTCAGCCTTTTCACAAATTGACATAGTCTTAAATCAGTGAAATGCTTCAAATTGCTACCTGGGGACCTTTATGAAAGAAAGATAAGAAAGCAATTTGAAGTGGTAAGAATCTGAATATCTTTCTGAGTGGAATTGGTGGAGTATTTTGCGGAATGAGCTACCAATTAGAATAAAAGAACAGAGAGACCAACAACTGCCACTGTATAGATTCTGGAATGGGCCAAAAACTGTTGACACTTTGAAACCATGTGAATTTCTCCAGAAAACCTGCCATGGTGCACATGCTGATTACATATCAAAAATCACAAGATAGTAGAAAGGCATGCTCCAAAAATTAGTCCAGCATCAAAAACAGCTCCCTTTTTGATACACTGACCTTTAGGTGACCATCCAAAGTATACAGGACAAGTCACCCCTCCCTTAATTAGAAAAGAAGATGTGTACTGTTTATGAAAAACCTTGAGAGGTAAGCTGTTGGTGCATTCACCTAAGCACTGGCTTTAAATTGATCATTTGTTTCTAGAAGTCACTTGTGTTATAACACCTTATTTACTTGAGTTAAGTCAGGAGTGACACTGGGGCTGTGCCTGAGCCTAGAATGTCCTTTGTTGAATCATGACAGTCTTCTGCAATATCAAATCACTTCTTACCTCTTTCCCTATATTTTCTTTACCTTCTCAGGCAGTGGTACTTTCTACTCCTCAACTTTCTCTACACTATTATTTCACTGGCATCTATTATATATGGTAGCCCTCTCCCTACTTTGCTGGATTTATTTGAAAAAACACCCAGTAAAACTTCTCAGGTCTCTTCAGGGAAACCTTCCTTCCCTTCTCCTTCTTCCTCCCTTCCCCTCTCTTCCCTTTCTCCTTCTCTCACTCATTCAATGAATATTTATTGACTGTAACTCTGCTCAGGCAGGCACAGAGATTAAATATAGCAACTAACCCAAATCCCTTTCTTTATGGCACTTAATATAATTGTGCCTGTGCCTGTATTTGGGTGAGAGAGGCATGGACAGCCCAAAAATTACCATGAAAACAAACAAATGATATTATGTGATACAGTGTGTCATAAAGATGAAATAAAGACTGAGGGTAGGAGGACAAGGTCACTTTAAATATGGTCATCTGATTGAACAACAATAAAATAATTTAAAAATATGGTCATCTGGTCAAAATAATTTTTTATTATATTATTTTATTGATTTTAGAGAGAGAGAGAGGAAAGGGGAAAACAAGGAGAGAAAGAGAGAGAGAAACATTGATTTGTTTGTTCCACTTATTTTTGCATTTATTAGTTTCTTCTTGTACATGCCCTGACTGGAGATTAAACCCACAACTTTGGCGAATTGGTGTACACATTAGGAAGATGATCTAACAAGCTGAGCTGGCTGGCCAGGGCCTAGAATAACCTTTTGATGAAGTGACCTGTGATCATTGAAGGAGGGAGTGTTCTAGGTGGAGAGAACAGGTGGTACAAAGGCCCAGGTAAGAATGAGCTTGATGTGTTGACAAAGAGAAAGGCCAGTGTAGCTGCAGTGTGTTGAGGGAGGAAGAGAGGGGTCTAAGAAGAGGCTGGTGCAATAGTGATCTGAGGAGGACCAGGTTCTCCCTGGCCATGGGGGTAAAGTGCTTTCCACTGCACGTCCACTGCATTTGATATATCCTCCACCAAGGCAATTAAATTGTTTTCTTGCATTATTATTGCTACTCCCATTTCCTACTCTCTATAAGCTTCAAAATATTATGAAGAAGATGGTCAAAGAATTTATTGAAAGGAGTAACAAGTGAATTACCTTTCTCTTTCATGTTTCATGGTTAGAGCCACTGTAGTGATCTACATGCAAAGGGCCAGTGGATGACAAATTCACTGATTACCAGACTGAAAATTCAATGAAGGTACTTGTTCTTGAATCACTACACAATAGCAGTCCATGAATGTATTTATTTTTGGTTGTTGACCTCTGTTATACGCCCTTTACCCATGTGCTACCAGAAGTGCCTGGCTGCCCTTTAACTGTTTTCAAGCTGGATGCTATAGAATTTTCAATGAGTTTTTATTTAATCAATCTGTCTTACAGTATCTATTGTGCAAAGCCTAGACTAGTCATCTCTATTACTCCTGGAAAGCCTTAGGTATTGCAAGATCATTTCTGTTCTCTCCAATTGGAGTTCTTCAGTCATTACTCACCCTTCTTTCTTCCCTCTCCTCCCCCTTTTCCCTCCTCCTCCTCCTTCTCCTTCTTCTTTTCTCTTTCTCTCTCTCTTTCTGTGTCTCCCTCTCTCACACACACACCCACAGCTAGGCTTTTTCTGTACTTTCCTGAGTTTGATATATCAGGCCTAGGGTCTGACTCTTCCACTGAAATACCTTGTGCTCATAAGTGATTAAGTGTTTTTGTCTCAATTTTCTTTTCTGCAAAATGGCAGTGTTGATAACTGCTTGGGTGTTGGTATGCAGAACACATGAGAATTTTTCAGAAGTATCTGAAAAACCAGCATCTGGAACACATGGGCAAACACAGATGGTAGTTGCCTTTTTCTCACGCCTGCTCAAACTTTGCCCATGTCTAGCCTTGGAGCACCTCTACTGTTCACTTGCCATGAAGCCCAGTGAAAGTTCTTTTCTAGGATGCTACTCCTCCTACTTCTCTTCTATCTTTAGGTATTTGTGGCACTAATTAACCCTAAATTTGTGGCCTAAACTTTGGGCACTAATTCTGAGAAGGTTCGTTGGAAATCTGACCTAAAAAATCAAAGATGAGATAAAAAAATGAATACCATGTGTCTGCAAATCAAGGCTTCCCAGTGATTTATTGTGCAGAAGCATCATAAAGATGTATCTTCTTCTATTAAAAAATTATGCTGTTCTTCAATCAACAGGCTGACACTGCTGTCAGTTCAGAGTCTGTGCTGGGCACTAGGTCTCATGAGAAACCAACATATCAGATAGTCCTAGCCCTTAAACAGTCGTCCATGTGACATGACCTGGGAAAAGAAAAAAACTTTTGCACAAAGTGTTTTGATCCAAATTGGGTTTTATTTATTTTTAATTGAATTTATTGGGATAACACTGTTTAACAAAATTATGCAGATTTCAGGTGCACAACTTTACAAGACATCATCTGTACACCATATTGTTTGTTCAGCAACCCAAAGCAAGTCTCTGTCCATCACCATTTGTTCCCCGATATCCTCCTCCACCTCCCTCCCTGCTCTGCACCCCAGAAATCACCACACTGTTGTCTGGGTCCATGAGTTTTTATCACTTTTTTTTCTTTTTTGCTCAATCCCTCTACCCCTCACCTAACCCTCCCAACATCTGTCTAAATTGGGTTCTATACATAATGGTTATAAACTAAAAAGCATACAAATGCTTACTGAAGTCAGGGAATACTCAAAATATTGTGAATGAAAGTGCATACATTTACAAATGACAGAAATCAAATATCCCCATCCCATTAATCTCCTAAATGATGTTCTTTTTCCTATTTTCCCAAGTTTTTTCAACTTAATTGAGGGAAAACCAAAACAGCTTTGTTGGCCTTGCCAAAGTTTATGTAAGTTATACAGTTTAAATCTTTGGATTCCCAAGGAATACAGGTATAAATATTGCAATTCTTCTAATTTAAAATATTAATTCTTTATTTAGTTAAATTCACTGAATGGCCAAGAGTCATTGGGGAATCTTTAATACATTTTAGAACAATAATTTATGTTTCTTCAAAAACTTGAAGATTCATTTTTCTAAAATATAAATTCTGGTTAAGGGAAAACAGTTTTCTATCAAGAATTTTCCTGAAAAAAAAAATTATACTCTTGAAAGAAAAAGAGAGAGAGAGAGAGAGATTGGCAGAAAGTCAATGCAGTGGGCTGATTTACATTGTCCTTTGTAAAGAAGAAAAACGAAAAAGTATATAAAATAAAATAAACTTCAAAAACAATGAGTTACTCTCCATATATGAACTGACCTCTCCCAAATTGTTTAATCAACACGGACACAATGAAAATGTGCTAATTTTATTGCCATCCTCCTTCCCTTTGCTCCCCCATCACCTGGTTACATGTTACCTAAGCCAAATATTAGGATCAATAAATTATATATCCAGCCTTTGCATGGATAGTTTTGTCACAGTCCTGTGGTTTTCACATTATTCACAAATCAAAATGGTTTTCCCAGGATCATTAACTCACAGGCAGTTTGTGGTCAAAATATTTTTATTCTTTTAACATGAATAAATGAGTTTTCTAAAAAAGTAGAAAAAATCAAATGCAGGAAAATGGATGTCATACAAATTCTTAATTGACACAACTAGTAATCAGAGAAGGGTGACTTCCAAAGTGATAAGTAGTTAATTCTAGACCATAAAGTACACGTTATTTATTTATATTTTTATTATTAACTAGGGTTTCCCCTTTCTCTCTAGATAAAATAACCCCTTACATTCCTTATTAGTTTTTATCCTTGATACTCAAAAGGTGCTCTATGGACCAGTGGCATCAACACCATCCAAGAGCTTGTTAGAGATGCAGAACCTCAGGCTGCACCCAGATCTAGAAAATCAGAATCACCGTCTTACCAAGATCCTCAGATTATCCATGAGCACACTGAAGTTTAAGAAATGGTAGTCTATCTAGATAATTTGTGACAGCTTCCTAAGTGATGGGCCGTCTTTCACGCCCCCCTCCCACCCCCACAGAGTGATCTTTGTAAATTACAGATCTGGTTATATAATTCTCCTACTTAAAAATGTCAAGTCCATTTTCACAATTCAGCCTACAAGACCTTCCATCACTGGTCTCTGGCTTCCTCTTTAATCTTCCCCCTCTTTAATCCTCAAGTTTCTTCACACCCACATGTCTATATCTATCTTGTCCACTATCGTAACCACTAGCCACATGTGACTATTGAGCACTCTAAATGGGGCTCATGTGAATTGAAGTATGCTGCATGAAACACACATCAGATTTTAAAAGCTGTATTTGGTGCCAGTTGGGAGGGCCATTTTGTAAAGTACATGATTGTCTAACCACTACGCTATATACCTGAATCTAATACAAAATAATATTGAATGTAAACTGTAATTTTTTAAATTTTAAAAAAGCAATAAAAATTTTTAAAAGCTTAGAATGGGAGAAAAGGATATAACATATTTCACTAATTTTTATATTAATACACTGACATGATACTATTTTAGATATATACCTAAGCACAATATAATATCAAATGAATTTCCACTGTTCCTTCTACTTTAAAAATGTGGCTACTAGGAGATTTAAAGTTTTGTCTATTTCTGTTGAACAGTGCTGTCCTATACCCAACATATCCAGGCTTATGATCCGCTTGGGCAGTTCCTGGGTTTGGAATTTTCCTCCTTACCCGGTCAGCCCGGTAAATGTCACTCCTCATTCAAATGCCTCCTCTGTTTTCTCTCACACTTCCTTCCTTAAGGATAGAGCAAGGATGCCCTAAGCACTTCAAAAGTAATTCACTATTATCACATTTTGTCATTGCCATCTGTTTAGTTTGATCTCTTACTGCAGTGATCAATCTAAGTGTTAAATAAATGGGAGGGAATCTCACATTTAGGGTTTGCTGTATGTGAAGTGGGTTAGGCATTCTACAAAGTGTCATGTTCCAAGTAGGCCAAGTGGGGAGAGGCTCAGGGAGGTTAACTTAATTTTCTAAGGCTACAGAGCTGTTACATAGCTGAGCCAGATCCAAACCCAAGGCTCTCTGACTTCAAACTCTGCCCTTTCCATCTTATTTATCTTTATATCTCCAGGACTTAGCATGGTACTTGGCATTTTGTTGGTGCACAATGAATTCTTTGGATTAAATTTATTTCTGATTCACAGGAATTCACACTTTATACTCTCACTCAAATGAGTAACTCACATAGGGTAGTTTTAGAGGAAGCTTTTGGGAGGGTGATAGAGGTTACTTGGGAAATTTGATAAGTCTTTAACTAAGAAAACAAAAATGTGAGTATATCTTAGAAAAGCTAATTTACGTTATAACATTTTCCCCTTGCCTTTAAAAAATAGAATGTTATGGTTGAAATACCACTAGGTTGGTAATCACAAATCCCAGATTCTGATGTGACTTCTATCACTACATTAACTTTTAAAGCCACTCCATTTTTCTGCTTTTGATTTCTTAAGAAAACTAGAATCCAGGCATGAAAAGTCTTCTACCCCAAATTTTCATAAAAACTGTTTTTTCTCTGTAATGTTGCATTTTCTTTTAAATCTTGAAACATAAAAAACAACATTATATTAAAATTTTCTTTATGTTCACTTAGTATACAAAAAGAATGGAGAAAAGATAAGGGATCTGAAATCCTGCAATATCCTATTCTGTTAAGTCTTGTCCCTTGCCAAATATCTTTCTTTAAAAAATGCCAATCATACATGCCAAACATAACAAATCTGCTTTGCAGTTATAAGATTTTATAACCCAATAAAAGTAGAATCAGTTCTGGTGGGGATGGTTGCCAACTTGCCAACTCCCGAATAAGGAAACACTTGAAGTATGTTCAACTTTGATTTTAAAAAGCACTCATGAAATACTGACTTGATAATCTCATGTTTGAGTACTTGACAATGAAATCCCTAAGGTGAATGATCCCTAATAATTGTCCTTTGCTTTTTAATATGGGGAAAAAGTTGATAATGACCTTGGGGAGGGAAGTACAACTTGGAAGATAAAATTAAAATGACAAATCTCATGAACTTGACTGGAAGCAAAAAAATCTAAAATCTAAGCAATGTCTTTGACTAAGAGGGAACTTGCCAAAAATAGCAAACATGTGGGTGTAGTCAAGTTAAAGCTTCAAAATGTCTTTGATTGCTCCTTGAAAAAAACTTATATTAAAGGTACAAATATAGTGGGAATATCAAGCTAAAAAATGTACAGTTCTATTTAATATCCCCAAATCTTGCATTATATTTTAATGGAGTCTAAAAAGCATCAATGTCCAAAAGAATCTTAGTTCAAGTTAAAATTTTAAGATTATCATCAAGTGTTGGAAGAACATGATTGTAACAGACTAATTTCTCAAACACAAAATATTAAAAATTTTATAACCATAGATAGATAGTTTGCAGATATACATGCATGAATGTGATGTCTGCAGCTTTTGACTTTTTGAATATTTGAGTTTATATTTAAGTTTTCTCAGTAATAAAAATTATTCCATATATTTAATTTTTTTCAGGATGTCAGAACTCTTCATTCTCATTTCTAAGCATAACCTATGATGCAAATATGCAAATATGTAAGTATATACATATGTAAATATACAAATTTATGCATATGCCTAAGACTACTTTTATATATGTACATATAGATACCTTTGGGTCTCTATTCAAATGCTACATTATCAGAGAGACCTACCTTAACTATCCTTCATTAAACTATCACCCATCTCTACTTTGTTACTTTCAATCCCTTTTCCCTGGCTTTATTTTTCTTCATGACTCTTATTACCACCTGCATACCATAAAACATGTAATTTATGTCCACATTTCCTACTATGGTGTAACTCCCAGAGAAAGGCTTTTTTTGTTTGTTTTAGTCATTGCTATACCAGAAGCCAGACAAGCTGGACAGAGATTTGTTTAGGCAACATGCATTGAAATAATGAACATTTAACAGTTGCTTATTTTGTGTGGGGCACTGTGCTAGTTGTTCTATGCACAGCAACTCGTGTACTCATTCAATCTTCTGAATAAAGGTTATGACTCTGGTGCATTATTATTCCCCTTTTAGAAGTGAGCCTTAGAGAGGCAAAGAAACTCAAGCTGACAGCTTGATGCCCTACTTGTCAGTGCACTGCTGTCTCCCTTCTCTGTCTGTTTCCTAAGGGAACTGGGCATGCACCTTATTTTGCCAATGGTCTGTTCTCTGGACTTCAGTCTGAGAACACCGTGTTCATGCTTCCCTGTAAAGCTTTGGTCAGGTTACTTCATTTGTGGAGAAGGGAGATCAGCAACATGTTCCTGTGATCTCATTCATTTCTGGATATTTGGACTGATCTAATTCCTTAGTACATCTCTCCATTCCAGGGACAGAACAAGAGTAAATGCATCAAACTGCCATGATAGGAGCTCCAGTTAAGCATCACTTTAGCAACTGGAGGTAGGAGAGCTGAAGAATGAGACCACTGAGATCCTCTCCAATAAAATATCTCCATGACTTTTAAAAACATTCATCTACTTCTTTCTCTCCACAGAAGAAAAAAAAAAACAGCCACTCACTTTTCTGTGTCCCTTCAGGTTAGGTATTGTCTTACACCTAATTCTTATAAGACAAGACTATTCGTACCTCCATGCACCTTGATCTGTGCAGCCCAATGCATGACATATAGTTTGTACTCAGTGTTGCTTGAATGAGTACTAAATAGGCTGCCAAATGTGTCTGCCTGCTCATTATTCATCTCCTTTTTAAAAAATAAAAGTACATTAATTTTAAAGTGAGGAATTGGTCTTTCCCAATTTGATCCAATTTTGATAGAACGTTTTTCCCACCCTCCCCTGGCAAAGGGTCAGGCAAGTGACCAAGCTAAGCCAATCAGAAGCTTTCATTCTGGAATATCAACCTAGATCCAAATGGAGCCCATTATTTAGCCTGATGGTAGGGACCTGGAGAGAATGGTTACAGTTTTTCTCAAAGCCTAGTTCATCACTTTCTTTAGATTCTTTGACCCATGTCATGCACTTCCAATAATATCCTCTTTTCCACAAGCTAGCTATGGTCAGTATCTGTTCATTCATTCAGCAAATATTCACTGAGCACATGCTATGTAGTCTCTACCATTGAACAAAACAGACAAGAATCACTGCCCTTATGGATCTTGCATTTTATCAGGGAGAGAGATGATGAACAATATAAAAGTAAGAGTGCTAGGAGTGGGCAAGTAGTTTGCAATTAAAAAGGGAGTGGTTAGAGGAGGCCTCACTGGGATGAGTGACACCTATGCAAGAACTTGAAGGAAATGAGGAAGAGAACCATATGATATCTGAGGGAGAGTAATGCAAGCACAGGGAACAGACAGCAAAAAGGCTGTGAGGCAGGAGCTCATCAGTGCGTCTGAGAAAAGAAGGGAGGCTGTTGTGGCTGCATCAGAGAGGGAGCAGGACAGTTCTAGAAAATGCAAGCAGAGGAGATAGAATCCTAGGTCATGAAAGGCCTTGAAGGTCATTGTAAGGATTTTGGCTTTTACTCTACAAGAAAGTGGGAAGAAATAGAAGGTTTTGAGTAGAGGGGTGACATGACCTTTTATTTTAAAAGATCACTCTGGCTTCTGTTTCTAGAGTAGATTTCCAGTGGGAAAAAGAAATGTGGACTTATTTGGATGAAGATTGGAAAAGCTATTGGAATAAATTAGAAGAGATACAAGGGGGCATGAGCCTGGTGGTAGCAGTGGAAATGGCAAGATGTAGTCAGATACTAGAAATATTTTCAAAGAAGAGCCAGTAGCATTTCAAGATGTAGGTGATGAGAGAAAGAAAAACTCAAGAATGATTGCAAAGTTTCTAAAACTAAAACCAGAAAGATGGAGTAGCCATCAACTGGGATAGAAAGTCTGAAGATGGAGAAGGTTTTAATGGGAATATATGAAGAGTTCTTCTTTGACTTCCAGGGAAACCAGGAGAAGGGGCTGTTTTGAAAGCCAGGCACATGAGGCAAGTATGCCAATAAAAGAAGGGGCCTGGGGGGTGGTTCCTATGGTGCCAGATGGTGCTGACGGGTCTCAAAAGACAAAAGATAAGAATTTATATTGAATAAGACGGAAGGTGTTAGTGGTCTCAGCAAAAGCACTATCAGTGAAGTATGTAGGCAAAAATGTGAACCCCAGTGATTTAAGAGGAAATGGGAAGTGAAGAATTAGGGACAGTAAATATTAACAAAGGAGAATAAACAAAAGGTGATGTGTATTATGCAAAAAACCTCAACAGATAGACAAGTAATACAGCTGTTGGGTTCTCAAATAACTTCTTCCTTTTTTCTCCAAATACTCTTACTTCTCTAGTTCCCATCTTTCTTTCAATATCCAATTCCTGTTATCCCTCCTGTCCCTGAAGGTGTGTGCTTTAACATTTATTTTCTATGCCCTTATTCAACATTCAATCAAATTCTGCATCTAATTTTTATTCTACTCTTCTATATTTTATCTTTTCCCCAAATTATTAGTTCCTAGAAGCAGAAACAATGCTGCCTTCTAGGAACTAATAATTTAGATTATTTCAGTTCTTATAAATGAATACAAGATTATTATAAACACAATGGGCATCCAAAATGGCCTTGGCCACTGTTCTCTGTCAGATTATTTTACATTCCCAGATAAGTTAACTAGTCCTCACTTTGTTAATATTTTGATAGGTAAGAATAACAACAAATATGAAATTAACATTGGCATCTTATTCCATTTTAAAATCAGAACAGTGTATCAACATGAAATAAAATTTCATAGAAAATTAGAGCCCAAAATACTATATATACTGATGAAATCCTCTCATTTATTATATTGCCTTCCTTTCCACCACCCCCATAGGCTCTTCATTGAAAATATGTGATTTTGGCCCTGGCCAAGTAGCTCAGTTAGTTGGAGCATTGTCCAGTGTGCAAAAAGGACATTGGTTCATTTTCTGGTCATGACACACACATAGGCTGTGGGTTAGTTCCCAGTTGGGGCACATATGGGAGGCAATTGATCAATGTTTCTCTCTCACATCAGTGTTTCTCTTTCTGTTTCTCTCTCTCTTCTCTCTCTCTCTCTCTTTCTCAAATGAATATACATACCCTGGGTGAGGATAAAAAAATTAATATATAATTTTGAATATCATTGCTAATTTGTTAAAAATCTCAAAAAATAACTCTGACAAAACAGTATTTCTCTCTTGCCCATAGTCTCTAGATTTTTGTTTCTGCAAACGAGAGAAGGGGTTTCATTTTTGCAAAGTCCACATGTTGTGAGACAGTACAACTTGAAAATAAGACTAGTTGCACCTGAAGTAGTGATATATGGGGGGAGGGAAGCTGTGTCTTTAGCAGCACTCCGTTTCGCTCATGTAGTTTGCCTGAGTTTGCTGTTAATAGACCCAACGCCCTTTTGGATGCCAGGCTTAGGCCAGGGTACAGGCGGCAGCTGAGGTCTTCAAGATTCACTCTGTTACTCATTCTGAGATGTTAGCTCCAGTGGAGAAAGGTCGCTCTGGGAATAGCAGAACAATTGATAAAGGCCGTGGGACCCCACAGATCAGCACGCCAGTCTGGTTCCTGCCAGGATCCTTCCTGGGGGAGCACTCTGATTTAGCATTTGATCACGGCCTGACATGGGACTGATTCTGAGCAGCACCTGCCAGCCTGTTAGGGAAGCCTACTGGAAATTAGGACCAAACTCAGCCTTTTCTCATTGCCTTCATAACCTTTGTGCAAAAGACAAGTTGGTATAAACTCCCACATAGATCTTTGACTGTTCCTTTTATTGGTATTCTGGAAAACCATTTGCTCAGGATATATTAGAACTTTATCAGTCTTGGTCTTAAATACGTAAGATTTGCCCACAAAAGGCCTTTCTCTCTTTCATATTCAAGTCATGGATGAATATTGGTGTCTTTTTCAAAGGAATTATTTTTTTCTATAGACAAAATTTAATTATTATAGTTTTTAAGTCAAAATTCAAAATTCTCACGCTTTTTGAGCACGAGATGCAAACCAAAGTGTCCTTGGTTCAATTCCCAGTCAAGGTATATGCCTGGGCTGCAGGCCAACTGCCCACTTGGGGGCACAGGAGAAGCAACCACACACTGATGTTTTTCTCCTTCCCTTCCTCTCTCTCTAAATAAAAATAAAATCTTTAAAAAAGTTTAAAAAAATTCTCATGCGCCCTGGCTGGTGTACTCAGTGGATTGAGCGTGGGCCTGTGAACCACACAATTGCGGTTCGATTCCCAGTCAGAGCACATGCCTGGGTTGCAGGCCACTTCCCGGTTCCTGGTTCCCAGCAGCAGACGCATGAGAGGCAACTATACATTGATCTTTCTCTCCCTCTCTCCTTCCCTTCCCCTCTAAAGATAAATAAATAAAATCTTTTAAAAAATTCCCATTTGATGTTTAAAAAAATTCTCATGCTTTATACTTGATTTTAATTGCATAACTACTGAATTCTAACCTACAATAATAACATAACACATTCAAATTAAAAGGACTATATTATTAGTGTAAGAAACTGGCCAGTTGTTCTGGCCTAGCACCAAAGGTGAGTATCAACACTCGATTCAGTCTCATCCTTCTCCTGTCATAGTTGTCCTCACCAGCAGTATGAGAGAGTTATCTCTCAGCTTTATGCTATGCTAGTGTTCTGCAAGAACTGTCTGTTCAAACTAGCTCTTTTTCAGTCAGTTGGAAACTAATTTTCAATTGCTCACTAACTGAAATATTTTCCTTGGCAGTGCTACAATCATTCTTAACAGCTTATTTCCTAAGTTCTCTGAATTTATACAAAACTTGTAATTTTCCTCCAGGTAAGGATGATGGGGCATAATGTCCATCCCACCCTGTTTCCCAGAAGACACTACCACACATGATTTAACTTGGGACTTATAAAACATGCAATTTTATAGATGGGATATTTTTTAACATGACTATAATTTCAAATATACGGCTTTTCTGTCATGGGGGCTTAGCTAAGTGCTTCTAAAATAGGAGAGGAAACAAAAAAATTACTGCTTTCATCAGGATTGATGATGGTAGGCATTGAAGGACTTTACTCTCATACTCCAGAAAGAGCTGTCACTTTGAACTCGATTCAGAACAGTAACTTCTAGATTTCTAGCTTCCTTGACACTTAAAATTCCAAATAGGTATGACTACTAATGAGTGACAATTTCCAGAAACATGGCATTCAATTTCCCCCCCCTATTCTCTCTTACTTGAATACTGATTTCTGAACCTTAGGCACAATCATATAGCAAACATTATACTCTGGACTTAACCAATCTCTACATTTGATGCATTGAAATTAGTTAACCAAACATCAAAATAACAAAACTGGTTAACTAAAAATTATTTGTTTTACTCAAAGAGTCACCCCTCAGGAAGCTATGAATTTATAATTTCGGCATTGCTCAAACACACATATGGGCACACACACAGCAAAGAAAAAATTAAAAGCTGCTGGTTTTGGTTTATCATCAGTTTATGAGTAACCTAAGAAAACCAGGCACATTCCTTTATAATTGAACTTTGCATTATAGTTAACACACTCAAGACTATGTAGCCAGACTACCATAACAAAGTTCCCATTTACTTGAGAAGAACATGCAGTCTTTCTTATTACCATGTTGATATTTTTTGAGTGCCCAAAGGCAGAGTGAAACGTTACATTAAGAGGAACAATTTTATTTTCCCTTTGACTAGTGGTTTAAAATGTCAAAACTATACGCTGTTATCAGTAAAGTACAGCCCTTGACCTTTGAAGGGTTCTTGTCAAGAAAGAATTCCCTTCAGGAATATGAAGTAAACATGACCAATAGCGTAGGTCTAATTAGTGAAGTGTACATCATTACCTTGTAGTCAAACTAATATTCTATACATATTTGTTGAATGAATGAACAAATAAAAGAAGTAATGATAAATGAGTAGTACATAATATAAATGACAGTAATATAGTTAATTTATAAAGTAACATAAATAAATGAATAATACCACACCGGCAAAGGAAAATCAGTGTATTCTAACAAATTTATGTAGAGTCTTGATTTCGCACTGGCATTGCAAAAATACCGTTTCAACACAAGGAAAGAAACCGGAATCTTCCTTCTGTTTTTCTGCCGCTTTCAGGAACAAGCCTGGCAGTCTTCAGTGATTAGTCAACCCTGTGCTACTCTTGTACATTGCTGTGAGACGGCCAGGCACAAGGTGTAACTGCCATCTGAGGTTTCCTTCCGGAGCAAAACAAGAAAAAACACTGTCTACCCTTATGTGTATATCAAACTAATGCACGCTTACATTTATTACGCTATGTAACAGCTCTGCCATGGAACAGCAATGGAGACAAGGGCAGGTGCACACAGTAGCCTCTTCCATATGATGACAATTATCACTGATAAGGTTCAGTGTTTGTCTATGGGTCAGCTCTGATGAATGCATCTTTTTTTTCCATGTTATGTCCTGTATTTCTTCTTAGATTATAAAATCCTAGGAGGATTTTATTTTATTCTTATTCTTTTTATTATACATATATGTAATACACACATACATATATGTGCTTGTTTATCATCACTTGTATGCATGTCTATACACATTTGAATGCATGTGTATATATCATCATGAGTGTATGTGCATTCGAGCATATACATCTTCCATAGATATTATCAAGCAGCCATAGAACTAATTGACCTCTTTTGTTAATCTTCCTCCAAATTGTTGGAGCAATTACCTTACATAACTGTTATTTATTATTTTACCCCTTTATTTATTTAACATATTATAGCAGAAAAATGTGGATTTGAATTCAGATAACCTGAATATGAATCCTATATTTGGCTTTAAGTTTGTCACATAACTCCCTGACTTCTAATTTTTTCATTGTGAAAATGAGATAATAATTTATAATATTTTGTATAATGGTTATAAATACATGTGAAGCATCCAACATGTAATAAATGTTAATTGTTGGGGTAACTATGATTTGTATGATTGCTTTTCTCCAAAATTTGATCAAAAGCTCCTAAAAGCTGCCCTGGCTGGTATGGCTCAGTGGATTGAGTGCTGGTCTGAAAACCAAAAGGGTTGCTGGTTCAATTCCCAGTCAGGGCACATGTCTGGGTTGCAGGCCAGGTGGCCAGTCATGGATGTGTAAGAGGCAATTGATAGATGTATTTCGCACATCCTTTCCCTTCTCTCTAAAAATAAATAAACAAATAAAATTCTAAAAAGCTCCTGCAGGATAAAAAATACTACTTTGAAATCCACAATGGATTTGCTAATCAAAACAGCAAATGCATAATGGCACTCTATAAATACATGTTTTTTACACTGAAAAATCCATGTGGTTTGGACTGTAACATAATAAAGCTATCACACTGTCATAAGAACATAGGTGAAGTCCATTCATTCTCTCTGTGCTTTTATTACCTAACCATTGCCCCTCAGCTGGCGTGGTGCTCCATATGTTGCAATTACAAAGAGAACAAATAAATATGCCTTTCAATAAGCACATTAAAAATTAATGTTATTAAGTATAATTCTTTTTTTAAGATTTTATTTATTTATCTTTAGAGTGGAAGGGAAGGAGAGAGAGAGAGAAATATCAATGCATGATTGCCTCTCGTGGGTCCCCCGCTAGGAACTGGCCTGCAATCTAGGCATGTGCCCTGACTGGGAATCAAACCGCAATCCCTTGGTTTGCAGGCCCGTGCTCAATCCACTGAGCTACACCAGCCAGGGTGTGTAATTCTTATATATTGAACCAACACTAATCTGAGGTGGATCTGGTTTTTGTAAATGTGAGGCATTGGGCACCCACATGGGTTCTGATCAGTGTATTCCTAGTTACCTTCCAGGATGCACAACGCAAAAGAACTTGAGCATTTGGTGTAACCCTCCCAGGCAATGGATGCAGGGAGATGACAAGACACCAAGAAGACTTGAAACCAGGGTTCCTGATATTGATCGAGTAATACACAAGCAAAACAATAGGCTATAGACAGTCTTTCCTTTTCAATCCATTTTTCAATCCACAGCTCTGATGTTCTCATCACATATGAAAACTGAAAGTGTTTCACTTGTCTTGCCTAAAACATGGCTAAATTAAATACAGGTACAATGGTTTATAAACAACATTTACAACTGAGCACTGTAAATATTTGACTCCAAAAACTTCAACACAGGTTGAACATAAATATTTATTATTTTCCCCCTCTCTATTTGCCAATTGAGTTTCAAGGTGGCTATATATTTTATAAAAGAATGGGCCCTATGATAATGACTGTGTCTACTGAGTAATTTTTCCTGTGATAACTACAGAGCCCATCATTTCCTATCATTAGGGTGCCACGAGAATTATTATTTTCTGTTTCTCTGTTACTCTGCCTGTCTAATTAATAATAGTCCTCTTTATAAATTCTATTGCTGGCCACTATCCAGCCTTAACAACATTCTCTAAAGCTAAACACATTCCTTTTTAGTTCTTTTAAATTGTTATTACTATTTTTTCTATTTTCCCATGTGGCACCACAGTCTAAGCTCACAAAAAGTAAAATACTAAATTTAAAGATTTAGGTGGAAAAATGGATGGTTTTCAGTGTTTTTAAGGAAAAACCTTAGCCATATCTCATTATTAAAAATCTATATGCAAACATTAGAAACAAACTCAGAAACCAAATTAGAAACACAAGCTGATTATATTTTGTCCTTGTAGAGAGTCTTCCTCTCACCTGACGTGATACTGGAAGGTCAGTCATAGTACTTGCCACCTCTGATGTGCTCCCTGAGCACCCCAGCCTTGTCCATGTGCCCTGCTGGAGAAAGCGGCCCTAGGTGAGGGTTCCTGTTCTGTGCCACGATTTAAACCTCCAGATCATGAACTGGTCCAAGAAAGGGCATCTGACTCCCAGCCCTTGGGTTGACCAGAAACCTATGAGATGACTTGGTATGAAAGCTCAGCCCCACCAGAGTCAATATTCACTTGTTGGAACAAATACATTCTTTTACTTGAAACTTTGAAATAGTCACTTAATAATGAGATAAAAATAACAATTTACCACCCCACCTTCCTCCAGGAAGTAGAGATGGCCAGAAATGGAGCACCAGGAAGAAGATACACAATCATTCTTGCTGCTAAAGTGGCAATGAGATGGGAAAGAGCTGCGTGGGTCCTGGAGGGCCCACCACGAAGGCGTGCGGTTGGTGACTGACATCGGACAGCCATGAGAGGTCTGGCCCGCCATGGGTGTGCTTTTCTTTAAAATAATCTCCCACGAATTGAGATGACCAAACTGAGCTTTTCTCTTCCTAATAAATCAAATGCCTAGCTAAGAAGAGGCACTCTTGATGAAAATGTTAAAAAGAACATTTTCATAAGGATTTTAGAATCCTTATGGGCCCACTTGGAAAAGAGCTTACCAAACACTTAAAAAGAACAGTTTTTTACTAGAGTGAGCATTGATTTGAAAATAGTTTTATCACAAGAGGCTCCTGTACAGGTGGAATTCATAACAATCATAAAGTTTATCATCAACAGCAGGTGCACAAAGGGTCTGGAGTCCCCATCCTAAAGCTATCACAGAACCGGAGACGCACAGGGAGGCCAGAATCATCCCAGATGCAGAAAGTGAGAGGCAAGACGGGGAAGATGCAGTACCACTAGCCACCAGGTTTGTGTACAGAACACAGTAGGAACTCCAAAATAGTTAAAGAATTCATCAATTTCCCCTCTTTAAGTCCCCTGTCTCCCCTAGGAGAGTGACAATGAACACAAGGCCTCCACATTTTTAGTTGTAGTGAAGAATTTTAGTTTTTGAGTGACTTCCAGCAATTTGAGAACAGTGTCAGTGCCAAATTGTGGTAAAGGTCCTCTGGCAGCCTCCCATAATAAGGGTGAAGGAAATAGAGCAGAAATATGTTTCTCCCCATCCTTTCCCCAGTTCATCTGTCCTCCAAAACAACCAATAGCACAGGGGATGACAGAAATGAAGCATGGAAGCAGTCTGCGCTCTAGTACTCCAGAAATTATCCATTGAAGATCTGCATAAGTTTTCAGGGTTTCAGGAATCACTTACTACAACTTTTGCTTCCATATGCTTTGATGACCTTGATGACTGTATGCAAACACCAGGAAGACAGCACATAAAAGTCCCTGTCTTGAGCAAGGCCTAGTTCATTGGCCTGCCCAGAAGGGGTCATTATGCATGCAAATAGAGGTACCAGGGATATATATAGTCAAAGTTTTAACTTTTTAGAGCAGCCTCCAGTGCTGTGTTCCTTTTGCAGGTACCTGGCAAAGATTCACCCTGTGATGATAAATGGCCATCATACACTAAGTAAAACTGCCTCTGCAAAATACTGCTGCATCTGACTGAGAGAGAAAAGGGGATTTACTATAGAAACACAATCACATAACAGAAATGATCTATTTATGTAAATCAGACCCTGATGCTCATATATAAAGCTGCTTCTGCATGCACACAAACAAAATGGAATGACTTTCTCTCTCACTCTCTCTCTCTTTCTCTCTCTCTCTCTCTCTCACACACACACACACACACACACACACACACAAACACACCCCACTGGAATGTTTCCATTGCTATCTTTTATATTAAACATATACCTGTTAAAGATTTTAAATAGTTGAAAAACAATAACAATTACACTAAAATATAGTTAAGTTCTTGAAACCCAAAATCCTTTTATTCTTCCTAATTTCTACTTCCAGGTATCTTCTTAGAGTTCCCTGCTACAGGTTCTTTATAAATTTCTCTCATTCCTCCTTCTCCCTGGGCTAGAGTGGGGTGGAAATACAAGTGGACTTTCTCAAGGACCTGCACATTAAGAAATTACCTTCAGATGACATTTAAAAGTTCAGTAACTAATAGCAATAAAACAGTATTGCATAATTCTCCAAGATGTATTCCATTTAAAATGTTTTATATTTAAAAAAATTATTTAAACTAAGCTATGTACCAGTAGTATATAGTGAGAAATATATATATATATATATATTTATCTTAAGTTCAGTGTCTAATTCCTACACCCCCCTCTCTCTTTAATCCTGTATTGCTGCCAAGAAACACTGCCATAGAAGACAGTAAAAGTATTTCTTTCTAGTCCTGATCATAGAGTATATTGGTAGTTCTTATAACCAATTCCAATATGGGAAATGGGGCTCTGTAATGCCAACAAGCAATGTTAGGACAACAGTAAGTGCCCTACAAATTAACTGTGACACTGAAATTAAATAAATGTTAAATCCTAGCTCTAGAAGTCATCTCTCCCTTTCTCTATGCCCATCATATATCTAGCCCTTCGCTGAATAATCAGCAGTTTCCAAGGCAGTTGAAGACCATAGCCTGGACCTGACTAATGTTCAAAAGGTCTGGAGCTTTGTAGGCTAAATACAACATCTTGTCCTGAGTGGAATTTCAGCTCCTGAGCCCTAAGGTAGAATGACCCCCTGGCTACTTACTTTCCCATGACACCGGACAGAGGGATGCTAGACCTCAAGACCTGAAGAAATGACTTATTATTCTCACCTCTGACCAATCAGCTTCCAGCACTACCCTGAACCTCTAACTTACAGTGTTCTGTGATTTTGCCTTATACAATCTGTAACCTACATGCCATCAGAAGCTGGGTCTTTAGAACATTAGCTCCCTGTACTTTAGATTGACTAGTTCTCTAATGTACCATATTTCAGTACTGCAAACTCCTGCTCACACTATTACTATAGGTAGTTAACTAGTTATTAATAAGACAGCAATGGGAATTAGACAGTCAGCTTAATAAACTGGGGAGGGTAAGCCTGCTTGCTTAGCCAGGAAGCTACAGCATTTACAGACTCATTCACACACTCTAGAGAACTGTTGCTGAAGAGATTTAATCCCAGCAGCACAGAAAATCTCCCCAGGAGCACTGTCTGCCCTGTGGAACCAGACTGTAGGGAGGAGCAGGGGAGTATGTTGACCATAGACGCCTTTCTGTCTAACTAGTGGGTGGACCCATCATAAAGCCATGAAAGCTTGGGAAATTGGTTGGTTATTTTGAAAAAGCTCCTGGATATAATCCCAGGGGAACAAAGACATTTTTTTTCTCTCTCTGTCTCTTTCTTGGTGTCCCACACTCACTCTGTTCCTTCTTGCATTCTCTCTCTTGCCTAGGAAGACATGCAACCATGTGGATTTAGCAGCTGTGTGGGCCCAGAACAGACCACCTAGGTCCCAATGGATTAAGTTTTAATATGAAACAGACACTCTGAACACTGGCTTTTATTTGGGCCTTGTTAAAGATGTGGTCAGACTTTTTCCAAGGTAGGATGGAAAGAGATGGGACATTGGAAACCCAGGGGCATATTTCCACCCAAATAAACCTTGCCGTACTACAGTGTCCCTTGTGTGGATCCATGAAATACTTTTCTCACAATCCCATGGAAAACCTGATTTCCACTGGTATCAATATGTTTCTTTTGGGCCAGTTCTTGGAGGAATATGGACCTAAATGTTTGGGTCCCAGTAACAACACAACAATTCAATTCTGACACTATTTACCCAGAGATAGCATCATATTCCACAAGCTAAAGGCCCAGTCCTACAAAATTGCCCCCTTCCTCAATTTTAAGCCAAGCGCAGGTTCATTTGTACTTCTGACCAACTGGCTATAAACCAAAGGTTCCCATGACTGCCCACCCCAGGTTTGATTTATTTACTAGAGTAGCTCATGGAACTCAGATAAATGTTTTATTTATTGAAATACTGATTTATTGCAAAAAGATATGATAAAGAATACAGATGAACACCCAGATGAAAAGTGCATAGGATACCCTGACCAGTATGGCTCAGTCGGTTGGGCATCATCCCACAAAGGGAAAGGTTGCTGATTCTATTCCTGGTCAAGACACGTGCCTCACTTGAGGATTTGGTCCCTGGTTGGGGTGCTTATGAAAGGCAAGCCATCCACCTTTCTCTCTCTCTCTTTCTCCCTCCCTCGAGAGACTGGGATGGGTTCAGGGAGAAAGACAGAGAGAGAGAGAAAGAGAGAGAGAGAGAGAGAGAGAGATTGAGATGCATAGGGGAAGGTATGTAAGAAGGGTTGTGGAGCTCCCATGCTGTTTTTGAACATGTCACTCTCTCCAAATATCCATGAGTTCACCAACCTGGAAGCTGTCTGAACTCCGTCCTTTTGAGTTTTTATGCAGACTTAATTACATAGGCATGATTGATTAAATTGTTGACTATTAAATGATTCTATTTCCAGCCCTTCTGTCTTTCCAAATGGTGGGACCAAAAGTTCCATTTCTTGAATCACAAAGGTAGCTCACCTGGCAGCCAGCCCCCACCCTTTACCTACGGTTTTTTAAGTCACCTCATTAACATAACAAAAACCACCCTCTGGTTGTTGGACAGCAAATTCCAAGGGTTTTAGAAGCTGTGAGCCAGGAACCCATAATGAAGACCAAATGCGAGAATAAATGAAAATAACTTATCATCATATCTGAATGACCAAATAAATATTTCTTGTAAAAGGCAAAAGAATTATACAATCTGAAGAGAAACCAGAGTATTAAATATTTCTTGTAAATCACAATATTGCATATAGTAAAAAAATCATCTTTTTAATAGATAAAAGCTAATCCAGACGTGTTGGGAAGACTAGAAATTAGGGTTTGGCTACTTGGCCAATTATATCAAATGGAAAAAGAAATGAAAAAAAGTGAAATAAAATTAGGGAAATAAGTGGAAATGGAACGTATGGGTAGAAAATGCCTTTTATTTAAGCTGAGGTCACCAGGAATAATTTCCTGAGGGAAACTGCAGGGATGAGCTCCCAGTGCATTTGCTTTAATTAAATAAGTAAATGAAGTAAATATGACATTACAAAAAGGCTTAACTGAGCTAATGAGTCAATTTGAGAGTCAGAATGTCTTTCTTTGGAAAATGAAATGAAGGAGAAGAAACTTGCTTCCTTAACTTTTTAATATACCGGGCAGATCATGTACAGTTGTAGAGGTTGTCACAGCCTAAAATGTCTCACGGGGGCACCTGGGGCTGATGTCCTGTCTGGCCCTGTGGTGGGGCTGCATCTGCTGAGAAGGGTACCTTTTCTGAATTGGCACACAAGAACAAGAAGGGTCTGTTAATGAGCCTGCAAGTTACTATGTAGAAAAATAAAACTATGCATTTAAATGCTTTATATTGCTGAATTTCAAACTTTTGTGTTATTATTACAGACTACCCTTTCACCCAGTTCAGGTTCAGAACTAGTGTTACTACCTTCCAGGGCACTGGTTGCAAACCAGCTGAAGGGTTGGGGGGCGGGGCTGATGCTCGGACATGTTTTTACATTTTCTGCAAATTCTCTACAGGAATGGATTTGATTTTATGACTTTATTCAGATAATAATCTAAAAAATTAATGTAACCTCTTTTGCAATAGCAACAAATCATACTAATGACAACTATAGGAGGAACTTGTTAGTAAATAATTTTTTGCACCAAGTAAATTCAAAGAAAAAGTGAAGTCTTTACTCTGTTCTACCAGAAGACTATCACTCAAACTTGAAACATACAGGCACTGCTGAAATCACAAGCCCTGTTGCCATAGTAGTTGATACCACACTCATGTTTTGAGTGGTAATTTAAGAAAAACAACATGGTTTTGCCACATTAAATTAGTTTTGTTAATTTAATTGTAATTGATTTTGTAGCCTGTATTTTACTGCTAATTTGTTTCAATTTTGTGGTTGTTCAAGGGCTCTGAGAAGCTTATAAGAAGCTGTAAGAAGTTTATAAGCAATTTTGCTTATGTACAAGTTTAACATGTTTATTATGTTGCATATGAACATAACAAAAATAATTTAAGTCACTTTCAGGGGTCCAGTAAGATTTTTTTCTCTTAAAAGGATTCATACATCACTGAATCTTGGGAAACTCTCTTTTTCCTTCCATATAACACCCATGCCTTTTGAACTCCTGAAGGACCATGGAATTATTAAAAGAAACCATCCCATCTGTGTGTATATACCAGTTATTAACTATAATCTGAGTAAATCTCTGATATGTTCATGCTATTATTCTTCACACATATGCAAATACTATTGTATTGAATAAAGAACAAACGTTTGAGTATGACTCCATTCTTCATTTCTATCACCCAATAAATATTAAATACAAATGCTATGTGCACATCTTAATAGGGATGTTAAAAATTTCTAACCTTAAAAATGAGTGTTTTTACTAAAAATTAAATGGCAATTATTACTCTGGAAACCTACTGGCTATTTTGGTACAAAGTGTGTGTCATAACTTACTTTCTTTGGTTTAAAGATGATGTTTTGTAACAGCCTATGTGTAATGAAAAGGACCCTACTTAGTTTTCTTCCTTTTCTAAGAAATCTAAGAATCTTCAGTTTTAGTCTATATAGTCTAATATATTTTTTTTCTCAAGCTGTGAGTGTACAAGGAGAAAGTAAACACCAATTTGGTTACATAACTGGTACTTGAGGTTTCTTACAGCACAAAGCATTAATGAAAATAAAATCACAATTTAAGATAATACATCCTATTTGGTTAAATAACTATTTAATACGTGCGTGGGGTTTTACTCAGAATATGTGAAACTCCAAATATAGGGCCATAGAATGGATTATAATGTGCATAAGGCGTTTCTGATTTTCCCTGGAACCTGAGTTCATATCTGCCCAGTGAGAACCCCCACGCTTCCAAAGCTGAGTGGAAATCTTTTCAGGATGGGTGTGCAGATGGCCAAGGCCACTACATGTGTCAGCTAGTGGACGCGATTGAGCACCTGGTTTACCAGAAGGTGCTGAAGTATTGATTCAGTCTTTATAGAGTAAGCTTTATCAGCAGAAGTAGAAAGATTGTTTTCTTATTTTGGACTAACTTAAACTTGTAAATGTTAATGAGGAGTGTGTTAAGACAACAAAAGAAATTCTCACTTTTTTCTTCAATCTGTAAGTAAACAGGAAAAAGAAAATAAAGACAGTTTGGCTACATTACCAATATTTCTTCTCCTGACATGGATACATATAAAGAATAAATAAACATTTATAGCCAAAAGGTGTAGAAAAACCCATTTTGTTTATTTGGTTAAAATCTTGTATATGCATTTTAAATAGAAATGATCTTTCGTTTTTGTTCAAATATCACTTGAATGTTCAGACTGTGGTGACCTTTAAGATCCTAAGACCCATTAGAACAGGGAATATGACTATTATGTTCATCAGCATCACCTTTCCACCTTCCAGCATAATGCCCGGCATTATGCCCAGCATAAATGAAGTGTCTCAGCATTAGCTTCTGCCATCATAGTACAGATTTACAAGGTAAGTGATGCTGTTCAGTCGCATTACGTCACATGATTAATAAGTTAAATGAATGCAAGTAGATTTACATCCTCATACTGAAGTCACAATATTACCAGTTAGCTACGTGGGTGCAGATTGCCAGATCCAATTTTCTATACTTTTCTTAAAATTAGGATACTTATTTTAACTTTAAAAAAAGATAAGGTGTCATTTCCTTGGGTGTTTTTTCAGGGGCAGAACATTGATTTATCATAAGGTTACAAATATTAGAAAATTTATTATTTGGGTAGTTGAATAAGATGTGATATAGCATGCAAGTCCCTAAGTGATTAATGTGTAGGAAAGAGTAAGAGAGACAAGGTTGGTCATGGAAAAAGAAAACAGTGAGGTCCCTGGAAACTTCCCTTGCTCATCCATTTAATGGGCTGGCTCATGAGGCCCAGAGGCTTTTGCTGGTACCCTCATCTCTTCAGCACTTGTTAACTGTGAAGTGTCCTTGAAAAGAATAAAGTCATGGGTCCTTCAGCTGTAGGCACACTCTAAGTGACTCAAGAAGTTCTTAAACATTTCTTCCCTTACTTTATTTGGAAATGGCTTCTCATTTGGGGGAACTAAACTAGATTTGATGTTAAAGGCAGTACCTCTTTCTGAAAGCTTCTGACAGACCTAGGCAGGCCTAGGAGGAATGGAAAAACACCAGGCTAGATAATCACACTGTGGGAAGCTGCCTGCAGCTTTCCTACCCAGGAAAAACAGATAAAGATTAAGGTCTTGGGTCTGCCTATCCAGCATGACAGGATGCAGCTTTAACTTGAGCCCACACTCAGCAATCCGCTCTAGCCAATTAAACTCTGATACCCTTTGCTTAAAAATCCCGACCTAAGAATGATGGAACGAGTTCCAACCTCCCTTGTTTGGCTTCAATTACCCTCTTTTAAAAACTTTTTATTTTATTTAAATTGTTGTTCAAGTACAGTTTTGTGTCCTTTGCTCTCATCCCAGTCCACCCCTCCAGCCCTCCCCTCCTCTTTTCTATTTCCACCCCCGCACCACCCCCCCTCGCCACGCCACTCAGTTTTTGTCCATGTGTAATTTATACTGGTTCCTGCAAACCCTTCCACTTTTCCCTTGAAATTCCCTCCCTTCTTCCCTCAGGTCACTGTCAGCCTGTTCTCTATTTCAGTGTCTTTGGTTATATTTTGCTTGTTTGTGTGTTCCACTTTCCCTCTTCTTCCCCGCTAATAAACCTTGCTCTCCTTTGCTTGCTGAATCTGTCCAGTTTCTTGAGCGACTCCAACCTAACAGCCTCTACTGAAATGTATCAGGTGTAATAGGTCTGTATCTATGGGTGTGATCTTGCATTTAAGGTCCCAGATACCTAAAGGCTGGAAGAAGTCATTGATTTGAACAAATTCAAATCTCTGTGAAGTGTCAGGGAGATACAGACATGCCTCTGGGTCTCAGGGAGCTTACCTTGCATTTGAGAGGAGCCGAGAGAAATT
Organism: Sturnira hondurensis; assembly: GCF_014824575.4. Classification (NCBI taxonomy): domain Eukaryota; kingdom Metazoa; phylum Chordata; class Mammalia; order Chiroptera; family Phyllostomidae; genus Sturnira; species Sturnira hondurensis. The sequence continues at coordinate 1,986,462 of NW_028096448.1, read as the reverse complement.
TGTGTAATGTAGGGTATTATGCAAACATTGATCATGAATAATATGCACAAAGATAGCTAATAATGCCAAACATATATGCAAGTATAAAATGCAGAGTATTTCCAGTAATAAATATGGACCTGTGTCATCTGGAAGAAACAGTATTGCCACGTACTTCAAATTTTATTAGCTCTCTCACCTTCCAGCTGAGCACCTTTCCTTTCACCCACCACTGCTTTCTGTGGTCCTTTGCTTCTGTCCGTACTCTTTAATTTTCCAGAGTAAAAGTATTAAGCAAATTTCTGAGAGAAAAATGGTTTTGCTATTTAGAATGCATTTGGGGGGCAGTAAATGTGACTATGTAATCAATGAACTAATCAACACAAAATGACTTCTACACAAGTGACTTCTAGCCTAGAATGGTAAGAAGGAAAAGTGAACTCACAGAACAAAAACAGATTTCTGACTCTTGGAATGTGACAAAATTGGATGTTTTAAAGTTTAATATTTTAAAGCATTATATAAGAAGCAGATATTCTGGCAAAGTGAAATGTCCATGTGGTTTTAAAGATTTTTTTAAAAAATGCCAAGTTGAAGCCTCAAGCAAATATTCAGAGCTTGGATATTATAAGATTTGTGAAATTTGAAGTTTTATATTAAAATTCAGACATGACATTAACAGCATTCTGGTTTTATTGCACATGGTTTTGGGGCTAGTTTGAGATACGTGTTTTTAAAATACTTGATTTAAAACAAGGTCATAAAAATAGTAATGTTTCCTGTCCCTCTAGAAAGGTGAGAAATTGTGTAAGTCTGAAAAATACACTAGTGAGTTGTGTGAGGCTGGATGGTACAAGTTACAGTCACTGGAAGTTAACAGGGGACAATAGAACCATTTGTTACAGCACTTTTCAACTACCGAGCTGCTGCAGAGCATTCTTTTCCCGTGCGCACACAAAGCCCAGCTCCCAGGTATGAAACCTCAGTTGTTGCACACCCTTGAGAAGACTTGGCATGAAACAGAATTTAGCTGCTGAGATAAAGTCTTTTTATTTGGCTATTTAAACATCTCTTAGTCTCTATTTAACTTTACAGGTACCACTGCACACTGTTGACTACTTTCAAACTTATACTAAAGAGTATAAGTTTTCATTCTGTCTTCAATCAGTTCACCAGATTGCTGTATTTTTTTCACTATTTTAAAGGACATATTTTTCTTATTTAAAGGTCTCTTTCTTATCATGTCCATATGGTAATTTTATAGAAATGTGTTGAAATCCTACCAGATTTGGTATAAGTTCAAGTTAAAAATGGGAATTGAAGACAGAGTTCATTTGCTATGATCTGTAATCAGTTCTAATACTTTTTTGGCTTTAAACAGCCCATTCTAATGCAAAGAAAAACTAAGCGTGGACTATTGTGTTCTGGACGGCAAACTTTACCCAGTATACAGCAACATACACCTTTCAATTTAAGACCCATGATACAATGGTATCTTTGATTGACAGGTTGTTACCCCAAAAGCGTTGATTTAAAGCTTTAGCTTAATTAGCAAATATATTTGCCTGATATTTGAGAACAATGAGACCCATCCCCAAGTACCACTTACGCTTGCACCCTCAAAAAGTCAAACATACTACAGGGAATATATAAGCCAAGCACTATGATGTAGAAAATGTTTTTTAACAGATGAATGTAGCAGAAAGGCCACTGAGCTGAGAAAAGTAGGCACAAAATATCTTGTCACACTTTAAAATAAGTCTAGATATGCCCTGGCTGGTGTGGCTCAGTGGATTGAGTACCAGCCTTCAAACCAACGTGTCACTGGTTCGATTCCCAGTCAGGGCACACACCTGGGTTTGGGCCAGGTCCCCAGTAGGGGGCACTCAAGAGGCAACCATTCATTGGTGTTTCTCTCCCTTTCTTTCTCCCTCCCTTCCCCTCTGACTAAAAACAAATAAAGATATATATTTTAAAAACCATAGAAAATCTTTCTACTTAAAGAAAATAAGTCTAGATAAAAGAAAACCTCCAGAGGAAGAGGATAATTGTCTATTGAATCAATATTTTCCATAGATTTGTCACTGTTAGTTGACTTCACAAAATCTACTACCTGTTTATGAAGCAAATATATATGCATATTTGCAAACTTGTTAAGAAATGATATTTTAAATTGGTGCACATATAAATTAACATTTGAATAATCCTGTGACAAAATTCCCTATGTGGGTGTTCATGTCCTGAATTAGCATCTGGACTATGCCCAGTGCGATAGGGAATATGATCACTTCTCTGGGGAGTTTGAAACTTAACTAGGGATATCAGATTAGACAGACCTGTGTGCATAACTGAAAAACAAAACAAAACAAAACAAAATCTCTTTTGATGCATTCCCAACTCTGGCTAGCTGGAGTACTTGTTCTCACCTTTTTTTCTGAGCCAGTGAGTACCCTTGAATGAGGAATCAATACTTCATGCCCCCGTTTTCTCACCTTTATTCACCTTTCTACTCACTGTCACTGAGCTTTGGCAAAAGCACTAAAAACAAGGACCGTAGTTTCGTTCTCCGTGGGTCTCTCCACTGCATGGGAACCTCCTGGCCATTTTGTTTCCCTAGAAAATCCCTCCTCCCCTACCTTGCTCTCATTTCTCCTCTGTCCTTCTGTTCCTCAGCAGCTAGTGCCAGCTCTCTCTGCACTCCTCTAAAATGGATGCTCCTAGGGGGTCATTCCCAATTCTCTTCTGCCTCTTGCCATGGTTTCCCCAGTATAGGGCTTTTTAACATTCACTCAAGATATGAATAAGGATGCTGAAGAAGGTTCACTAACCTTATTGTGGTAATCATTTTGCAATATATACATGTATCAAATCATCATATTGTACACCTAAAACTAATACAATATTGAGGGCAGCTGTACTTTGGCACATGCAATCACTGATGATACACTGAACAAGAATGTTTGATCTAGATCTTATATGTCTCCCTAGTTCCTGGCCCATGAATTCACTTCTTTGTGGATCTTCCCCTAGGATGTCTCTCAGGTACCCCCAAACTGACTTATAAGCTCATTAACTTGTCTCACAAGTATTTTCCCCATTCTCTGTTCCCTGGATTGGTAAGTAGAACTTAGTTAGCCAAGAAAGAAACACAGAGGTCCTCCATCTCTCTCCTTACCTGTCATAGTGAATTGGTTACTAGGTTCTGGCTAGTCCATCTTTTAAAGTACCTTAATGCTAAGTCATTTTTTATTACTGTTATTACTCCCCCAGCTCAGGCCTCTGTCACATCTTGCCAAACACTCAAAATAAAGTAAAGTGCATCCCTTGTTGCCTCCAGTATTGGCCTTCTCTAATCCATCTTCCTCACTGTTGCTGCGTATCGAATGAGGCTCTGCATAACCTATTTTCTGTGCCATCTCCTCTCTGCCTTTCTCTGCTCACACTGTGTGCTCCAATCCCACTGCTGCTCCTGCTCTTTGTGGTGTGTCCATGCAATGTGCCTTCATGCCTTCACGCACACTCCTTTCTGTCTTCCTGGAGTACACCACTCACTGTTTAAGCCTGACTGACTTGAGCACCACCTTCCCCATGAGCCCCGACTGGATCCTGGGGTGCTACTGGGTGGGGTTCTATTTTCTGTTGGCTGTTAGAGCATTGGTGCTTCCTCACAGTCACCTTTCATAGCTATCTTCTCTCTGGTCAGAACGCCTTCATGGCAGCCATGTCCATAGCAAGTCCACTGACTGCAGATCATACACAATCATATGTATAAAATCTCGGTAAACCAGAGTAATGTAAATGCTAAATGCATTTTTTAAATTATTTTATTTCAATTGTTGTTTAAGCACAGTTTTCTATCTTTTACTCCCTTCCCACCCCACCCTCCAGCCCTCCCCACCTCCCTCCCATTTCTACCCCAGTTTTTATCCATGTGTCCTTTATACTTGTTTCTGTAAACCATTCCCCTTTCCCCCTGAAATTTCCTCCCCTCCTCGCTAAATGAATTTTTAGCAGTGTTTCCTCTGGTTGGAATGCCCATCAGTTTCTGAAACCCTTCCCCTATGTGTCTCAACTGATGATTTCTTTGTGGGAAAAATCCTTCTAACCCTCAGAGGACCAGCCCAAGTGTCCTCCTCAGTCCAGATTCCCCACCTCTCCCAGGCGGGGCTGGTCTCTTCATTGCATCCAGTGGTCCTCTCGTTGTCTGTGCCTTGATGACAAGTACTGCTACTTCGAACTGGAGCCATCTGTTTACTATCCTTCCACCCAAGCAGACTCAGGCTCCTGAGAACTAGGCTCACCTGCCTTTGTGTTGCTAGTGCCTAGCACAAGGTCTGTGTGTAAGGGATGCTGAACAGAGGCATGAGGTGAACTAGCTCTATTGATACCTAGAACTCTGGTTCCACTCTCACCTCTATGGGATCATTGAGAAACCAGGTTTAAGAGGACCAACAGTGGGAGGACACACCTGGGCGATTTGCAAATGAAAGGACAAGAGGACCAGAATCTTCCATCACTCATACCATGCTTCCCATGTCCTGTGACATTTCCAACTGCATGATCATCTCAAGCAGTTAGAATTATAAGTGACTCAACATTAGTATGTCACATCTTTTACCTGTCTATTGAGCTATACACTTAACCCCAGAAATTCTGTTACCTAAAAGTGCCTTGAATCTCGAATCTGCTTAGTTACAGCCTGACCAATGGCTTGGGGCAGGTTGCTTCAGCCAACATTCCTTCTAGGGGGTTAAGAGGTTTTCTTCGGAGCCTCTAAGCAGATTTTGTGCAGAAGAAGGAGCAAAGGGAAAACATCAACTCACAGAGGGATCTCACTGCTGAGCCAGCTGGCTCTGCTCTTGGAGAGCTGTCTTGGAGTCTGTCTGCTGCTCTTCTCCCAGCAGGTGCTGAGCGTCTAAAGCTTATTAGTGTCCTGGGCTGACTGGGCCAGCAGTTCCTACTAATAATACCAGTGAACATTTGCTGAGTGCTTATGTATCAGGAATTCTTTAAGAACTTCACACATATGAGAATTCCCTTATCTAATCCTCACAACTGTAAAAGAAATGATGTTATTATCTCTGATTTATTAAAAAGAAAGAAAGGCACAGCTCGGCAAGTAATTCACATTCCTACACTTAGGAAAGGCTAGAGATGGGAGGCAAACCCAGGGTCTGGACACCACAGTCCATGGTCTAACCCACAGACCCCAACCCAAGCCAAGAACAGAACTTGGCCCTTTATCCAAAAGAGAATGAAGGTGAAAAAAATATTCTGGCCCTCCACACTAGTTCACACTACCAAGACCATAAAGAGGTAAAGACCCAATCTTTTCTTCAGAAATTTTGTCCAATGGGGGTTTGATGGTGGTAATTGTTCTTCCCAGGCAGGATCTGTTCTCTGAAAAGGGGTTCAAAGCATTCTAAATAATTGTCCCTACAGAAAGAGATGATGTTGTACTTAATCCCATCGAAGTTGTCAAAATTAGGAAATTCCAGTTCTCAGCTGATATAACTCTTGTCCCAATGCACCAAGTCTCCTTTTTCTACATTAAAGAAAATGTCAAGCTCATTATGCAATAATATATAGGCTACTCACATTAACACTTTCTGCTATTCATGTATTCAGCTAGGATATGTTAAAGTAATTCAAATATGATATATTAATGCCTTTTAGGTTTGTCTTGTTGTTTTTCTCAGAATTCTCCATCCTTAGGCCATTTTCTTAATTAATGACCTCGCATTCTGAATCCCTTTAATACATTTTCTTGTCTATGTCAGAATGCCTGGAAATGAACTAGAGTTTTAAAACATACCAAGAGAGCAAATATTCTCATTCATCACTTTATACCACCCTTATGAATAAATGCGAAATCCTAATTTGGTTTCTTAGTGCATACACATGTACTCCTTTATGATTGTCAGTAGAATCACATTTTAAAAAGAAAGAAAAGAATGTAAGGGAGGTTGTTCAGATTCTCTGCAGCAAGTCAGGTGCTCCTCTACGAAGCCCATTTTATCTACAGCTTCATTTACTATAAGTTAAAAAACTATTCAGACAACAATAATAACAAAAAATCTATTCTCCACTACTTGTAAAATATGTGTGACCTACAGATACTGAAATATAATTTTACAAGTCTCTTTTTGGAAGGCACACATGTGATTAAATTTTAAAAAATAATTTTGATGTAGTTAAGCAATTCTGCTAAGGACAGATAAGCTGGGAGAGTCCCAAATAGCTGTTTTTTTCTTGCTTCAAGATGCACCTTTACAGCTCTGGCTGGTGTGGCCAAGTTGGTTGGCATCATCCTACAAGGATCATTGGTTCAATTCCCAGTTGGGGCATATGCCTGGTTGCAGGTTCAGTCCCCCCAACTTGGGCCCAGGGAATCAACTGATGTTTCTCTCTCACAAAGATGTTTCCCTCCCTTTCATTCTCCCACCCTTCACTTCTCTCTAGAATTAATAAAAGAAAAAAGTTTTAATGCACTTTTACAATCGGCAAGAGTGGTATGGGGATATTACAACTGATTCACTATTTATTTGATTGAAACTGTATTCCAGACAGAGTTACTATATTATAGTAGCATTAGATGGGAAAGGTGGATATGCTGGATAGCATGTTGGAATGCTGACCAGCTTAATCTTAGTACTGAGTGAGCTGGAAAAACAAATCCAATTTCACCTTCATGAGTATCCAAAATACAATGTAAAGTGATAAAATGTTTTCTATGATAAAGTATTAAATGATATCATACATATTTATATCTACTCTAAAGATGCAAGCATATTTTCAATAGACATGCTCATATTCTTTGTTAGCCATATTGATTTTTCCATATTCAAATAACAGTAAAGCAATAATAATTTTGCCTGTAAGCATATTCCTAGATCCTTTAAAGTAGATAACATCTACTTTATGAATGTTAAGTTGTCAAATTAAATTGGTTGATACCTTTTTTCAAAATATTTTAAACATCTAATAAAACATGTCTGCCTCAACTCTGTGAAACCAGCTTTCTCAAAAAACTTCTAATTTATATTAGTGATTGCTGGTTTCCACGGTGTCAATACTTCACTCATGGCCAATTTTAAGTGATGACCTGAATGTGGAGTTGGGAAGAGATGTGCCCAGTCAGCTCTCACAAACCCAGGTCTAGCACACCTTGGGAACTAAGCTACTTCTAAATGTCTAGATTCTGGGGAATTTCTTTTTCACTTCTTTTTTCTTTTCTTGGGAACCACTGGGGTAACTGAATTTTAAGGCAGTCCCAGTATAACTCCAGAATTTAAGAAAAAATTCCATTGAGCCCAAGGTCACACTCTAAGAACTTGGAGATAAAAGATGGCCTCCAACATGGAGCATGTTATTTCTATTTCAGTAAGGTTTATTTTTATAAAATTTAGGTGTAATTTTCAGAAATATATAAAGTGGGAGGCTCCCATGATCTTGTCACAATGATGTCAGTTCCGATAGTTCAGCTCAAAAAGAAAAGACAGCTTGAAGGGGGTTGGTTTGTCACTCATTCTAAAGCTTCTGCCTATGGAAATTGTTAGAAGAAAGTAAGAACCAGGTATGTGAAAAGTGTCTATAGACATTTTTTACTAAGAAATGAAGAGGACGAACTCTCATTCATTGCTGGTAGAAATGCAAAATAGTATATTCACTCTCTCGACAGTTTGGTGTTTTCTTACAAAACTAAACATACTCCTACCATATGATCCAGCAATTATACTCCTTTGCATATACTCAAAAGGATTGAAAAATAAACTAACAAAGAAAATGGGACAGACTCATAGATGGAGAGCAGGATAACAGCTAGTGGAGGTTGGGGGTGTGGAGTGAGGGATTGAGCAGCAAAGAAGAAGGACTCATGACATGGACAAGAAGGGGGATACAAGAGAACTAAATGGTAATGGAAAAAATACAACAAAGATAAAAAGAAAGTCTATGTCTCCATAAAAACATATACAGAGATGTATATATCCACTTTATTCATAATTGCCAAAACTTGGAAATAACCAAGGTGTCCTTCATTAGGTTAATGGAAAAATATACTGTGATATATAGAAACAATGCAATGCTACTTAGCACCTGAAAGAAATGGGCTATCAAGCCAAGAGAAGACAAAAATGAAACTTGAAGTACATAAGTGAAAGAAGCCAATCTTTTCTCACTACATACAGGCTACATACTGTATGATTCCAATTATATGACATTCTGGAAAAGGTAAAACTATAAGGACAGTAAAAAAGATCAGTAGCTGTTGGGGCTTGGAGGAAGGGGCAGATGAATAAGCAGATCTCATAGGATTTTTAAGGCAGTGAAAATACTCTGTATAATACTATAGTGATGGATACATGTCATACATTTGACCAAATCCATAGAAAGTACAATATTGAAAGTGAATCCCAAGGTCACATATGGAATTTGGGGATAATAATATTTCAGTGTAGGCTCATCACCTATAATAAGTGAACCACTCTGGTGGTGGGTGTTGATGTTGGGGGAGGCTATGTATGTGTGGGGGAAGAAGACTTATGGGGAATCTCTGTGCCTTCCTTTCAGTTCTGCTGTTAACCTAAAACTGATCTTAAAAAATAAGGTTCTTTTATCAACATGTTGGATGCTTTGAACTTATATAATTTATGTTAATATCTCAATGAAATATTTTAAAGTGAAAAAATGAAAGTTCTTTAAAAAATATGAATAAGAAATCGAACGAGTTTTGTACAAAGATGGACTGATAGCAAAGGGCCACAGCCCCAACTGATAACATTTCTTCCCTTGACAAATACTTTTTGAGTACTTCTTATGGACCATGCCTTATACTAGGCACTGAGGAATCAGGTATGAATTAAGCCAACATGATCTCTTCCCTTAGAAAGCTTGGTGTCCAGTAGATGTGGATGTTCCAGCTGATGGATTTAGTTATTGTTGAAACTGTTATATACATGTTGAGCACATCAGCAGGAGGCCTTTGATGAATGTTTGTTATAAGTCTTGGCTGAAGAAAAGACTTTATTTGAACCTTAACATCCACTGATCTGCTTGGTCCTTTTCTAGGCCTTTTTATTGTAACACACATGGTTTTTTTTCAACTGTGTGTGGGATAACAAATTTAATATCAATATCATTTGGTCTTGGTATAAGGTTAAAAGAAATTATATCTTTTACAATTGGATTATTTCCCCATCAATATATTTTTATTAATTATTAATTAACAATGTGGGGTATTAATTGTAATTCTCACTTTCCTCTCTGACACTTGCCACCAAAGATCTTACTTATCAAAGCAGTATAATGATTGAATTTAAATTAAATGGCCAACTAATACTTTTAAGTGAATTGTGTACAATTTTGTGCAAATATGTTAGTAAGATATTGAAAATATATTTATATTTGTGTCCTGTTTATAGTTTCTCTTTGGACAAATCACCTATAATAAATTAAACCAGAAACAGACCAATAAAAGATAACTAACATTATGTCTGAGTGATTGTACCAGCCTTTCTGTGTTGGCTAAATTTAGTTATTGTTTTCTTTCCATTTCAATATTTCCACTTCAGTGTTTTTAATAAGTAGAACAAAGGAGGAGATAGAACACAGATCCCAGTAGCTATAACTCTGCTGAATTGTTCCTACAATTAGGTTTATGAAAGGATGCTGTAGGTGATATATTTCTTTATGAGGTAACTTTAGAGCAGAAATTGTTCATATGTATCATATTATATGAGCTGTAACAAAGAGGCCAATAAAGTGAGTTTAAGGCTGAGTTGAGCTTACTTTGTGTTGAACTAATATAATATTTATAGATGATTCTAGTCATCTTAGACTCAACACACACTTCCGGTTTTGTGGTTGCCATTCTATGATCCAAGTGGTGACATAATTTGACTCAGATTTTGGTGGACAGTAAAAATAACAGCAAACCAGGGATATCTCCAGATATGTGAATCTCTGGATTCAAATCTCCAGAAATATGAATATTCTTAAGATACCTGAAAGTATATGACCTTAACAATACATGCAAAGATATGAATAAACTTAGAGAAACAAAGAATTTTCAAGGCAACTAAACAACAAACCAAGGTAGCATCATTTAGAGTGATACTAGCATCGTGAACCGTGATCATGCTGTCCAGTTGCTTCATAAAATGAGGAGGATCTTTGTGGTGAGAATTGAATGGTATGTGAAGTATAAGTATCACCTTTGGGTAAAATGTCACAATCACACTAATGATTTATTTCTGAATATTTAAAGTGAACTTCTTACATGAGAAGGTAAAGAAAAACTACCTCAGGCATTTTACAATAGGAAAAATGATTTAGTCATTGTGAAATTCTATAAAATTGTAACATGGTATCAAACATTTAATTTGCTTCATGTTTGTTAACCAAATATCTTTTTATGTCAAAATGCAGTAAAATGCACTCATGAATATTGTGGTATCAAAAATTGTGTATAATGAGGAATCTGTGATTAACCCAAATTTGGCATTGTCTGCATTACTCATCACAGCTCCAGACCCAGATATTGACTGAAAAAATTTGGATTTATGTGAATAAAATTCATAGCTCAGGAGCCTCCAAACAATAAAAGTTGATAACAAAAATAAAGCTAATCACTAATAATTTTGTTTCTGACTGTTCTGTTAGTTGAACAAACTGAATATGAAAAAAAGAGTTTCTAGAAATAAGAAGTTTTTTACACATAAGGCATCTCGGAGTACTATGCTGCAACTGCTGACAGAAGACACCTTTCCCATCGAAATAGCTGCTTCTTAGCTGATACCAGCCAGAGTCATGAGCAGCTATAGCCAGGACGTTGCTGGAAGGCAGCATGGTGTGAAGTCTGGAGTGAATGCAGGGCAGCTGGCTCCACAGCTGTGCAAGCTGTGTAATTCTATGGTTTTAATGGTGGTAATAAACAGCCCTAGACTTCTGCACATGCACAAGAAACATCCAAACCACCCATTCTCTCAGAAATGAAGGTGTTGCCTGAAATCTCTGGTTGTATTTTCTTAAAGTCAAAACAAATAAGTACAGCATTCAGTTGGGGAAAGAGGGGGAGAATAAAGAAAAGGGAAGGCATTGTCAAAAAAGAAAGGTGCATCTGGTTAATTGGCTGAGTGTCTGTCTCAGGGCAAGTTGGATGGGTGCCCCACAAGGTGTTGACCAACAATTCTAGGCTGCAGTACAGTACCTTCTTGAAGACTGTTATCAAGTGGAAAGTTGAAGTGAGGTGAGGCTGGGACTGCACTAAGAAGTTAAACATTTCTGCAATTCTCAAATGTTCATAAAAACTCAAGCTCTTTGTCCCTTTTGGATGAATAATAACACCCTAAGGTGAGCACATTTCATACGATGATGAGAGTTGATAGTGGAAGCATGAACATAGCCTAAATTTATAAATTGGTAGATGCTGTATTAAGTTTTTCTGAACTAATAGCCTGTGTTTAATGTTTGGCCATGAGAAAGGCATCATTTTAGGTAAAATTAGTCTATCTTTCACATTTTCCTTCTTTGTACCTTGTATGTGCTAGAGCTAGGCATATAAAGCTGCCCCATTCACCCAGATCACATCTGTTTCCTGGCTGTTGGCAAAGCATTTTCACATTTGGTCCTCAAAGTAACTTTGAAATTATGCAGTGTTATTGGCATGCTACAAGTTTCTAAGAATCAGAGAGATGATTCAGCTCATAAGTAGTAGATTTAGACTTTATGTACTCTCCTGACCTATACAGATGGCTTCTCAAACTAAAAAGTTGTGCTTTCTCTCTTCCCCCTTCCCTATTAGTCTCACTCTCTGTTTCTCCCTATATCTCTTTCTATTCTTCTTTTTATTTCCTCTGTTCACAACACCTCCTCTAAGTTCAGATGATTATTGGAAAGTCCAGTAGGTTATTCTTTATGTGGACATTTGCACAGGATATTTCAAGGTTTATTATCCATTCAAGTTGAGGCAGAGGATAAACTATTCTTAATGTAGATTTTCTTAGCTCCCTTCTCAGAGTCTGAGGGTGACTTCCTTTCTCATTTTGGGCTGGTCATACTTACTCTGTATCATAAGCAAGAAGAATTGAATGGGGGTGAAATTTAACTAAGAAAATACATTCCTTATGTAATAGTTTCTGAATTTGTAGCTCCCTTGGTCTTCCAAGATGTGGTGACTAGAAGGGCATTTTTGGTAGTATCTTGGAAGACAGAACAAAGGTAAAGCAGAACATAGAAACACAATGGAGCTCATTCTCCATTTTGTGTAATGAATATTTATTCTGTGCTCAGCATTATTCTAAGTTTTTTTTGTGTTTAATAAGTTACTTCTTCAAAAGAAATCTTCCAGATGCCTTCACCATTACAAGGGCCATTTTACAGGTGAGAAAACTGAGGGAGGGAGAGATTTAATGTCTTGCCCAAGGTCACAGAGCTAAGATGCAGAAAAAAAAATTAGGGATTCAAACCCATTTCACCTGGCTCAAGAGTATATCCTCATAGTTATTTCACTACTCCAGAAAAGAGAATTCTTTCCCACTGCTCCTCTTCCTACTCTTTATTGGGCTGTACTATAACTTGTGTGGGTTCTAGGCACTTTTTCTTTCCTAGGCTACTTTTACCACAAAAAGTTATTAAAAACTATATTTTATAACTGTGTTAGTATAAAACCAAATATACACCAGGCTGAATTACAATTATTTTTTTTTGACTTTAAAGAAATTATAAGATTTCATGGGTATCTATATGTATCATGCACCTGGGCTCTGTGCCTACTGTACCCAAAAGCTAACTTAGCCCTGACCATGAAATTTTTCTTTTTCACCTTGAGTCATGCCCAGGTAAGAGAATGAATTTCTCTTAGGGGAATAGTAGAAGTACTAAAGTGGGATTTTCTTGTAAATACTTTTTCTGAATTCAAAATTAGCCCTTAGCAACTACCAATTAGGTAGTGTTTTTTACATTATGGATTGTAAAAAATACATGGGTTGTAAAATCATTTAGATGGGTCATAATTAGTATTTTATGACTAAAATATGTTAGAATGGAATAGAGTGGAAAGGGATGAGGCAGGATATCATAGAAAGCATCAGGTTAACTTTGCACCTTATAAAGGTATTTTGAGAAATACAGTTGGCCCTTGAACAACACAGGTGTGAACTGTACATGGCCACTTATAAGCAGAGTTTTAAAAATAAACAGGTACAGTACTCTAAATGTACTTTTTCTTTCTTATGATTTTCTTTCATCTTATGATTCTTTAATTTTTCTCTATCTTACTTTATTGTGAGAATACATTATATAATACATATAACACACAGAATGTGTTAATCAACTGTTTCTGTTATCTGTAAGACTATATTAGTAGTTAAGTTTTGGGAGAGTCAAAGATAATACACAAATTTTGACCACACAGGGGGTAGGCACCCATAATCCCATGTTGTTTGGTGGTCAGCTTCATTTTATTCCAATTATAAATATGTATGTGTATTATGTGAGGGGATATAAAGTGTACTTCTTACATACTATGAATCCTAACCAAATACTTTCTTTAAAATACTGAGCTAGAATGCATTCCTAGTGCCATCTCTTTTTTCCCCCCTAAGCCATATGCAGCTGAAAATCTGATCTCATAACAAAGCTGATACTATAAGCTTGCTTTATTGTAATAAATACTGTACATTAGCCCTGGCTGGTGTAGCTCACTGGATTGACCGTAGGCCTGAGAACCAAAGAATTGTGGTTCAATTCCCAGTCAGGGCACATGCCTGGGTTGCAGGCCAGTTCCCAGCAGAGGACGCATGAAAGGCAACCATACATTGATATTTTTCTCCCTCTCTCCTTTCCTTCCCCTCTATAGATAAATAAATAAAATCTCTTAAAAATATACATTAAAAATACAGATTTTATAAGTTTTTCTTATTCCTCTTACTAGCTATATTACCTCTGCTAAATTGTTTAATCTCTTTGTGATTTAGTTTTTATATGAATAAAGATAGTAATAATAGTAACAATCTCATAGGGTTATTATGAAAAAATAATGAGCAAATTCGTCTAAAGCCCTTGGCACAGTAGATGTTAATAAATGCTCTGTATCTGTTTATCTGTTGACAACTCAACCATTTATTTCTCGACAAGACCTCATTTTTAACCTTAGACTTGTATAACTGCTTATTATTTGGTACCTCCAATTGGATGTCTAATAGACATCTCACACTTGACATGTCCATATCTGAACTTTTGACCATCCCCCTATGCATGCCCCGAAAGAGCCTTTCTGTGTTGCTCTGGTTGCTCTGGCCAAACCTGTAAGGCAGTTACTCCCTGCTCCTCTTCTCTCACAACCCACCTTCAATCCATCATGAAAGCCTATTCATACAATTATTTGTTTGCTTCCCACTGCTTCTGTGATACCATGCTGCCTAGTCACCACCAGTTCTCTGGGTTACTGTAATAGCTTCGAAGTCAGTTTCTCTACTTCCTTGTCGCCCCGCTAGAGTCTACTCTTAACATAGCACCCCCAGTGATCCTTTTAAAATCTCTTCCAGATTGCATTACTCTCATACTAAAGTCTCTGCCTTGTTCCACATTCTTTTTATGATCTGGTCCCCATTCACTCATGAATTTCCTCCCCTGCTTACTCCTCTCTAGCCACATCAGGCTCTTTGAGAAGTCTTGAACATGCTGGAAACAGTCCCAATTTAGGGACTTTATGCTTATTTGCCCTCAGCTTTCTCCCACTCTGTCTTGTAGACATATTGGCAATGCTTACTCCCTCACCTATTCTGGAGAACTTTGTTCAAATTCCCTCTTCTCAATGTTGCCTATTCTGAAATCCACTCCTTTCTTTGCTTCCATATGCCTTATACCCCTAGCTTGTTTTCTTTATTTTTGCTTTCATACTTCAAATACTATACAATGTACTTAAATATTGTATTATTTTATTGCCTATAACCTACTCATAGAAGATAAAATTTATGAGGGTAAGAAATTGTTTTGACCACTAATGTATCCTAAGTGTCTAAATATACATTTAAACTTTTCTTATTTGTTGAGTGAATAAACATTATTATATTATTTCTTCTCACCTTTCTCCCCCCAAATCCCTAAAACAGGGTTCAGATGGAATAAGGTATAAATTCAAACATAACAAAACTCTTCTTATACTTTTGATTAAGCCATGATTGGATATTAAACCAACTTTGTTGTTAGATTGATAGAAATCCAGAAATAATGGGCTCTCCATGTCTATAAATGGCACATTATCACATTGATAAATTTCAGTGTAGTTTCAAACCAAATTATGTATTAAACTTTTATGTCTACCATTACAGCCCAAATATCTACTGTTCAAAGATTCTTCTGCTAAATTGTTAGTTTAGAGTATACATATGTGGAAGGTGAATAGAAAACCTACAAGCATTACATAACACTTGCCTTCATAAATGTTGACTACTCACAAAAGAGTTGATTACTATTGTCCTTCAAAATCATGTGAATCCACTATCATTGATTAAGGCCATAAAGTTGATTTTGTCTTTCATTTAAGTGTCCTTCATTATATTAAAAATATGTAAATTAAAGCAATTAAAATATTGACATGGCACCCCTTCCCCCCTCTAAAATCATGTTCATTTTGTCACCTACCACAGTGGGTGGGGTGAGTGTGATTAAACAAAATATAAAACTTCTAGAGTTCCTCTTATATCATGCAGTGAGAAAAATGTTATATCTATTAATAGTTCTTTCAGGCATTTATATCTATTAATAGTTCTTTCAGGCCTTTTGTATAACATAACATGCTGGTTACAGTGTATGTTACCCTTTTTACCTTATTAAGTCAAAGAACATATATGCATAACCCATAGACACAGACAACAGTGTGGTGATGGCCAGAGAGAAGGAGGTGCAGGGCTGAATAGAGGTGGTCAAAGGGGGAGAAAATGGGGACATCAATAATAGTGTAAACAATAAAAATAAAGTTAAAAAAAGAGAAAGAGAGAGATTTTAAATTCCAAATCCTTCTTAGAGCCGAGAAAATCAAACCCTGGAAGGTTAAATGACTTGTCCACTGTCTTAGTGGAAAGGATGTGTTAAAACAAAGTTCTGATTCTTGCCTCATATTTCCTATCTAAAAAACACCACTGGGGTTTTCCATGAAATTAAGTAATATGGAAGATGGAGGTATAGGTGGAAACACTGTGCCTCCTTGCACAATAAAGTTTAAAGACAACAAAGATTTATTAACAAAAACGCAACCAAAACAGACAGAAAATTTAACTGTATGGAAGTCTGACAACAAGGAACCATTCAGCCAGACAGGTAAACGGGCAGAGTCAGTGGCTGGTGGAGCGGGATCACGCAGAAAAAAGTGGCCAGACAGACCCAGGTGTGCAGGAAGAATTTAAAAGATCCCAGGCGTGGGGTGGCAACAGGCAGACCAAGTGAGGCGCCAGGCGGCTAGGTAACCGCAGTCTCACATTCACACTCAGATGAACCAGGCAAAGGAGCGCGCAGTGAGAAAGACAGTGCAAACTAGGGCCCCAGTGCCTGGAAATAAAGCCTAAAAGCACCAATTGGAAAAACTTTAGGGGGTTGAGGTGCCGGGAGAGACTCGCAGGCTCACAGAGAGTTCATTGGAGAGACCCACAGGGTCCTGGAGGATCACACACCTGGGAACCAGAACCAGAAGGGCCCAATTTGCTTGCGGGAAGCAGTGGAGGGGACCAAGGTCTGAGAGAGAGCAGAGCAAATGCCATTGCCCCTCTCTGACCCTGCACCCACATACAGCATCACAACCTGGCTGGGTTGCCCCACCCTGGTGAATACCTAAGGCTCCATCCCTCACACTTAACAGTCACAAACAGGCCAAAACATGGCTCAAGAAGAACAGCTCAAAGCCCCATAGTCAATACTTCTAAGTGACCAACCTATAAGATGCATAGTTCAAAATACTGGTGTTCAGAATCCTCACAGAAATGGTTAATTTTAGTCACAAATTAGAGGAACAAATGAAGGCTAAATTAAGTGAAATGGAGGGAAATGCACAGGGAACCAATAATGATGGGAAGGGAACTGGGACCAAAATCAAGGGAGTGGACCAGAAGGAAGAAAGAAACAACCAAACAAACAGAAAAGAATGAAGAAACAAGAATTCAAAAAAATGAGGAGAGGCTTAGGAACCTCCAGGAGACCTTTAAACATTCCAACACCCAAATTATAGGGGTATCAGAAGGGGAAGAGGAAGAGCAACAAGTGGAAAACTTATTTGAACAGAAAATAAAGGAGAACTTCCTCAATCTGGCAAAAGTAATAGACTTTCAGGAAATCCAGGAAGCTCAGAGAGTCCCAAAGAAGTTGGACCCAAGGAGGAACACACCAAAGAACATCATAATTACATTACCCAAGATTAAAATGAAGGAGAGAATGCCAGAAGCAGCAAGAGATAAGGGGACAGTCACCTACAAAGGAGTTTCCATCAGGCTGTCAGCTGATTTCTCAAAAGACACCTTACAGACAAGAAGGGGCTGGAAAGAAGTATTCAAAGTCATGAAAGGCAAAAACCTACATCCAAGATTGCTCTATCCAGCAAAGCTTTCATTTACAATGGATGGGCAGATAAAGCACTTCTCATATAGGGTCAAGTTCAAGGAGTTCATCATCACCAAGCCCTTATTATATGAAATGTTAAAGGGACATATCTAAGAAAAAGAAGATAAAAATATGAACAGTGAGAGGACAGCAAACTCACAGTTATTAACAATCACACCTAAAACAAAGCAAACTAAGAGGACAGCTAGATCAGGAGGGGAACCATAAAAATGTAGATCACATGAAGGGTTAGCAACAGGGGAGTAGGAGAGGAGGAGAAGGATGGAGAAGGTACAGAGGATAAGTAGCATAGACGGTAGGTAGAAAATAGACAGGGGGAAGGGCAAGAATAGTATGGGCAATAAAATCTAAAGAACTTGTGACACATGGACATAAACTAAAGGGGGTGAATGGTGGAGGAGGAGGTGTGAAGGGTAGAGGGGAATAAAGGGGGGGAATAGGACAACTGTAATGGCATAATCAATAAAATATATTTTTTAAAATTAAATAATATGGACACATACAGACAGAACAAACAAGTAATTATCCTTTAATCTTAACAAAATAGTAAATACAGTACTTAGATGGTAAGAAACTAATAATTGCCAGGCAAAATATTCTAAGTAAATTTAACCACTCAATACAGAATTTGTGTTTGTCTCATAAATGCATAAATTGTTGTTGAAAAAATGACATGGTTTAGATGTTATACATTAATGATTATATATTTGTAGCAAAGAGATTCCCATTTTCTCACAGAGTTAATTACTTACGTCCTTCTGGTTTGTTTATATTATTTATGTTATCTGGAGTAGTCTTCACGGGAACCACCTGAACACATGACAAACTGAGATTATCAGGTTAGCTAACTTTAACAATGGTACAAATGGAGGGCAGACCCTCAGAAAGCCCCATAGTAGAAACTCCTGGTCATCTACATGGTCAGCTCCTTGGATTATTATGGCTACTTAATGTAAGAGCAATACTTAAAAGAAGACTTTGGGCCCATGAAATAAAAGCCAGATCCATGTGATCCACTTTCAATTTGAAAACAGTACCAACAACAAATATTGTGAGGGATATTGGTATTTTTCAGTAAAAGAATAAACAAGAAGACTTACCAAGACCTTTAAGCTGGTGAAACAATCTTTTTTAAAAGATTTTATTTATTTATCTTTAGAGGGAAAGAGAAGGAGAGAGGGAGAGAAATATCAATGTACAGTTGCTTCTTGTGCGTCCCCTGCTGGGAACTGGCCTGCATGCAACACAGGCATGTGCGCTGACTGGGAATCGAACCATGATCTTTTGGTTCAGAGGCCCTTGCTCAATCCACTGAGTGAGCTACAGCAGCCAGGGCTGGTGAAACAATCTTAGTTCACCATGACAACATTCACAATTTTTCCCAGGAACACTTCTCATCGCTAAATAATGATAGCACATTATGGGTTATCACTTCTCAATATCATGGGCCTCCATAATTTAGCTAAGGAATTAAAGTCTTTCTCCTCAAGAGAGGTAAGAAAGAGATTTCTGGAGATTCAGTTTATAACTTAATCTGGCTGACCCATCCATTCTTAAAGGTAGCCAGAGCAAGCCAATTTTCACTGCCATTATTCTGTGGGCCTAAAAGAGTGGAATAGACCAATGGAAGAAATACCTATACTTGAGTGACATTAGGAACTAAAACAAATTTCAGCCTTCCAAGGAAGATAAGTATGCCAAGGTTGAGCATACAAAGCCATTCTGAAGTGTCAATAAAGGTTAAGCTTACCGATTATTAGAAGAGTACTTATTCTTCTCAAACATAGCCAGTATTATTTGTGCTTTAAATAATCCTAAATTATCAGGATGATTAGTCTTCCTTCTTTGGAAATCGCTTTAAGAAGTTTTAGATATGTTTAAATCCTCAGTTTACTATAACCTTTCTTCCATTTTAGTGTGTAATTTCAGAGAACTTTTCAGTTTCAGCACATTCTGTGTATTGAATACTCTTCTGCATACTATCAATCCAATGAAAAGTAGGATATACTGGCCCATAGGAAAATATCTGCCAGATGAGCTGCAACTCTTCATTGCATTCCCTTTAATGTAGTGAAAAAATGACCTCATAAAGCAGAGGAAGCTTTATATTTCCCATAGGAAACAAAATGTCAGTGATGTTCATTACTAAGTGAGAACACAATTAGAAATATTTGCTACTAATAGTGTGACCATCCTCTCCTCTCACACAATGTCCTGTTAACGCATTTGGAATTCTCAAAACTCTTCCAGTGTTTTAAATGAAGTCTGACGTGTCTAGATAACTCTCAGCAAATACATTGGATTGATTTTCTCCAGCATATACTGTTATACTATCTTCAGCAAACAACCACCTATCAATATTTGCATAATATACTAAATGTCAAGTAGAAGTTAGAAATGTAAAAAGGAGGCTCTTTCAGAAAAATAAGTTATGATTCAGAAAAGTGCTTTTCTCTGTCTCAATTTAGGCTTAACCTTAAAATTAACATCATAAATTTATGAAAGACCCGCATTTTAATGCTATTCTTTGACTGACTTGGGACTGTAGGTGAATGAATATATCCTTCACTCAAGGTATGGAGTTATTTCTAACATGACAGTCCCAAGTATGATCAGGGACAGGGTAAAGTTAAGAAATCCTCAAGTATTTAATCAGGATTCAAAATGCCTGGCTCACTTTACTTGGTAACTGTAAAAAATAGCTTAGGGGAGTTGGTACCCCAAAGGATTTCATGATATGCAAGCAAAATGAGTAGATGTATATTTATTTCCTTGAAGCATTATTAAACCTATAAAACATCGAACATGGCCCTGTATATAATGAATGGAAGTGAGAAAGCAAAGACTAAATGTAAATAGTTTAAACCAATAAAAGAATTCTGGAAATACTAAACAATAAGTGATGGGGGTAGAAAAGGAGTGGGAAGAAAAGGCAGATGAAAGCTTCTTTGCTTAATTGATTTTAAATTGCTGTTCAGAGACAAATTCTCTCTATGCCCAAATTATGTAGTTTAACCAGAGTGTGCAGGCTCCTCTGTTGAGCAACACTGATAAGGACACTAATAGTTTAATTACAACTTGCTGCTCAAGGAGATAAACAAGGCTGTTTGCTTTTTAAACTGGGGGTTACAATTACTTTTAGACTCCAGGGACAGGAACATCTGTAAGTAGATCTTACTATGTCAGGAAAGACACCAGAAACCAGCTGGAAAATAAAGCTCCAGGAGTGAGCAGCCAGCGCAAAATTAGAGCAAAACCGCCTGATTTGAACAGTGGAGCAGTAGGCGTGAGGCGTAGTAAACGGGACAAACATTAAGTGGGCGGGGATAGAAAAGTTTTCGGTGGCCAGATCTTCCGCGGTTCCCGGGGAATTCCATCACGGAGACGGAGCATCCCTCCCTCCACCGTCAAGCTTAGAGTCTCATCTCTTCCACAAAGCCCTCTTCAGCACCACCAAGGAAGGACAGCTCCCCTAAAGGAAGGACAGCTCCAGTAGGCACTGCCCTGCCTCCTTTAATATCCTACCATCCTCCCCACGACATTTCTTTTTTCATTGGTGTCTTCCCGGACACCAATTTTAGCAGTATTCTTGGGGACAGATGGAGGGGACTGGGAGCTTGTTTGGCTTTTTTTTTTTTCAGGTGTAAGGGAGACACACCTTTTCAGAAAAGTCTGTTCTTTTGACTGGCCTCCAGAGCAATTTAACCAGAATAAAAGAGTGCAAGTCGTCTGGTGACAAGAGGTTTCAATGTAAGTCAGTAGTAGTTAAAACTTGAAACTCTTTTTTAGTGCTTTATTTTTTGTTGCAAAAGTACAAGTAGGGGGTAAACAGCCTTTACTAACTGCCCCTTTCCCCCTGTGCTAGCAGAAGCAAGTAAGCGTATACACCAGAGTTTGATAGCAAAGGGATCAACAGAGTAAGTCCCAATATAATTGGCTGCACACACAATCTTACCCCTCAGTCCTTTTCAAGACCCCTCAGTCCTTTTCAAGACCCCTCACAACATGACTCTGAATCTGGAACATACACATAGAGGATTAACAGTTCCAAAGTGAGACCGTAGGCTACTACAGCACACCGCAGAAAGTGCCAAAGCTTCCCCCCAATGAAGTCCTCTTCTCCCCAGCCCCCAATCCAGAGACAAACATTTCAGGAGTGACAAGGAAGCATATGATTAGAAAACCAAAATCACAAGATGGAAAATTACACTTTAAGAAACTTTGGCACATCCACTTGCCATCCTTCCAGTCATAAAGATATGGTTGTTTAGCAAGCACATCTTGTTTCTCTATGATATGCAGAGGGTTTTTTCCTCTGGTCTAAATTTCTTGATATTGTGTAAAGTACTCATAATTTGAAGGTTCCCTTTGCTGCAGTGTGTGCAAACACACACACACATACTTCAAGTCAGTTCATTTTCAAGGGTTTAGTTTCCTAGAGAAAAAAAGTACTACCTGCTTTTAAAACTTACTTTGAAAGATGGTCTTCAGGAAAATGCCCTCACTCTTTTTGCATTGGAGTAACTAGAACACTAAGGGATCCTAAACAGCAAAAGATGCAAGCTAGGGTGGGAGGCTTAGGAGTCATTCAGAAAAGGCAGCACTCTGAAGCTAGTGGTGAATAACTTCTTCCCAGTGATAGTGACCATCTACTAGTTATTGGGGGTGTGGTCTGTCTGTGAATCTGGAGCAGAAGCAGCAGTAGGAACAGCAGACAGTGGGTGCTTGCTTCTCAGGTAATCCTGAGAGGTCTCAGCTGAGGTAGTTTGACTCTCTGAATCTGTTTGTCCTTCCTTCCTTCCTTCCTTCCTTCCTTCCTTCCTTCCTTCCTTCCTTCCTTCCTTCCTTCCTTCCTTCCTTCCCTCCTTCCTTCTCCTCTTGTCTTCTTCCCTCCCACTCTCCCTCCTTCCCTCCTTTACCTCAATTACGCTTTTCACTCAATTTCATCTTAGTCACTTTGAGCACGAGTTCCCCATCCAATCACCTAACATGTATTCTATACACCATGTTATTATTATGATGATGATCACAATGGTTGCTTGCCAACTGCTTGGTCCAAGAAAAAGGTCCTGTTCCCAGCTGTCAACCCCACCCCCTTCTCCCCACTCCAACACTACAGCAGTGGTGTCAACCTGGCAAAATCACCAGAGTCTCAATGTCACCAACAAGTTCCACCCACCCTGTAGTAGCTTCACTAGCAAGCCTCACCAGCGGAACGCACAGCCAGCGCACCCAGCTCTTGGTTATTCCTACGGTCATTGTTATCAGTGACTACACTCTCTTCCCTTCAAGAAGGAGAAAGCCCGCACGTGACACTTGGGCGAATGTAGGGTTGCAGGCACTACCTTCTCTCACCTCCGCAGCGCGCGTGCACACACACGCGCGCGCACATACATACACACACACCCTCTTCACACCAGCAACACAAAGAGAACGAGTGAGCGAGCGCCAGCGCTGGGCTGGGCAGAAAGAGGGCGGGAGTGGGGGCACCGCCAGGAGAGAGAGACCAAGGAGGGGCAGGGGGCTGAGCCAGCCGGCCGGGAGGAAAGGTAGAGAAGGAAGCGTGGTGGGGAGAGAGCGAGGAGCTCTCGGAGAGGGTCGTCCTTACCTGCTCCGAGGTTAAAGGAAATCCTGGCCTCTGCGAGGTACGGGGTGTCGCTCTTGGAGCGGACTCTTCTTATGGGCCGCCGGTCTATATCATCCTCCGAAGATGCCGCCATTAATGTGGGAGGCAGAAGCAGGGTCGCCCGGCGAGCTGAGAGGGAGAAGGAGATGGAGAGAGAGAGGGAGAGAGGCGGAAAGGGGGAGGAGGGGAAGGAAGAGGCTCGCACACATGGAAAGGGGGAGGGGAGAGGGGGAGGGGAGAGGAAGGGAAAGGGATGGGGACCGAGGGAAAAAAGAGGGGGGGAAAGGAAGAAAAAGGAAGAGAGAAAGAAAGAGAGCAAAGAAGAGAAAAGGATGAAGGGAGAGAAAGAAAATCCGTTAAGGATTTGTGGACTGGAGCAGAGATTAGGCAGGCTGTCCTTGACTGGCGCCCAGGGCTCCCCCTAACTCCTCGCCCTGCCACAGGGCAAAGGGTCAGTGCTCGGACTAACACCCTGCCTCCTGCCCGCAGCCCCAGTTTCCAGCTCTTGGCACAGATAAGGTACTGCGAAAGAGAAGACTCCAAAGCAAAGATGCTCAGTCAGCACTGTGCCCTCTCCCGCCAAATGCACTTACTCTGCTCTTCAAGTGTACACTAGGGTTTCCTTAACCCCCCGGATTCTCTAGTCCAGCCAGATGTACCTGCCTCAGCTTTCCTTGCATGGAATTATTACTCCTGGGGTGTGAGCCTAGTCCCAGGGGGCCATGGCACCCAGGATACCCCTCTGCTCCCTGTTTCCCAACCCAGAGCTCAAATAGAGATGGAGCCAGATCAGATTTCTCAGAAGCTTTCCCTACCCGCCCCCTTGAACCCTAGAAGTGGAAGGCAGAGGAAAAGTATATACAAGGTTTAAGAGCAACTTGGCAGTAAAGTTTCTAGAGTTGATGTTTTGAATGTAGAATAGACATGTTCACAAAGAATTGAATAGCTCTTTCACAGCTGCTAACTTCTACGATGTTTATATTCACACAAACACCCATTCATTTAACCTTCAACTTTCTCTTTATCTGGTGACTTAGAGCACAGATAATCGTCCTTGGGTTGGACCTGCAGTCTTTATAATCGTGTAACATTGTTTCTGAAGCAGAGGTGAAGATCAAGGGCACTTTACATTTCTTTGAATGTTTGCACTGCTGCTTTCACATGTCACCCAGCAGAAGGACCTAGGAAGTTTTCTGGTTTGATAACTCTACTGAAGCTATTGATGGGTGAAACTCTTTTATGTTTGTCTTTCTGCAGTTTCAGTCACTTTGACTTCTTGTAGCCTGATGTTCTTTCTAATAAGAGTCCACTTCAAGTACACAGACAAATGTTCCCTTGATTCCCTCCTTGATACAAAGGAAACCCCTGTTAAGTCATGCCCTTCAGTTTCAGAGGAAGACGTGCTGCTCTGACTCTGCAAGACTTCCCTCTCCTCTTTAGCTGTCACTTCTGACTCTTGTATCCTTGCATGCTAGCGTCTTCATCTCTCTTCATTGCTCCCTTACTTCACAAGTAGGTAGTAACTCTTCATCTTAGGAAAAATATATCTGCCCTTAGCCTTACTGCTTCCTTAATCTCTTCCATGCAATTTCTTTCTGTCTAACTTTCCTGTGGAACTCTTGACCTCATAGGCTTAATTTTTTTTTTACTCTCAATTCCCTCCTTTCATTGTTGCAACTGGTTTCTATATCCACCTCCTAATCAAAGTTATTCTAAAGGTCATTAATACCCTTCTAAAAGTTAAATCCATTTCTTTCTTGGCTTCTTCAAAGTATGTAGTAATCTATCCTTCTTGAAATTAATCTCCTTTGGCCTTTCTGTACTAGACTAATTCCCTAACCACTTGATTTCTAATTATTAGTCAATTCTCTGTGATAACTTGAAATTGCTTATCCTGGCATTCAAGGCCCTTCACAATCTTATTTCAACCTATTTTTACAAAGTTATTTATTATTTGCCTCTAGTATGCTTGGAGTTGTCCTAACAAGCCAGGCTTATTTATTCAGTTGTACCTTTGCTTGTGTTGCACACCACAAGTTTATTTTTTCCCTACATTTAACCATATATCTTATTGATTATACTATTACAGTTGTCCCATTTCCCCCCTTTATTCCCCTCTGCCCTGCAACCCCCTCCCACCCTCATTCCCCCTCAACCCTTAGTTTGTTTCCATGGGTCATACACATAAGTTCTCTGGCTTATCCATTTCCTATACTATTCTTAACCTTCCCCTGTCTATTTTGTAACTACCATTTGTGCTACTTATTCCCTGTACTTTTTCTCCCATTCTCCCCCCCCCCGCCCCCTCCCCTCCATGTGATCTCCACTTCTGTGATTCTGTTCTT
Organism: Sturnira hondurensis; assembly: GCF_014824575.4. Taxonomy (NCBI): domain Eukaryota; kingdom Metazoa; phylum Chordata; class Mammalia; order Chiroptera; family Phyllostomidae; genus Sturnira; species Sturnira hondurensis. Next base: position 1,960,902 of record NW_028096448.1, on the reverse strand, counting down.
ATTCTAGTTGTTTGCTTTGTTTTGTTTTTTAGGTTTGGTTGTTGATAGTTGTGAGTTTGTTGTCATTTTACTGTTCATAGTTTTGATATTCTTCTTTCTCTTAGATAAGTCCCTTTAACATTTTATATAATAAGGGCTTGATGATGATGAACTCCTTTAACTTAACCATATGTGGAAAGCATTTTAAATGCCTTTCTATTCTAAATGATAACTTTGCTGGATAGAGTCATCTTGGATATAGGTCCTTGCCTTTCATGACTTTGAATACTTCTTTCCCGCCCCTTCTTGCCTGTAAGGTTTCTTTTGAGAAGTCAGCTGAGAGTCTAATGAGAACTCCTGTATAGGTAACTGTCTCTTTTTCTCTTGCTACTTTTAAGATTCTCTCCTTATCTTTCATCTTGGGCAATGTAATTATGATGTGCCTTGCTGTGTGCTTCCTCAGGTACAACTTCTTTGGGATTCTCTGAGCTTCCTGAACTTCCTAGAAGTCTATTTCCTTTGCCAGATTGAGAAAGTTCTTCTTTATTATCTTTTCAAATAAGTTTTAAATTTGTTGCTGTTCCTCTTCTCCTTCTGGTACTCCCATAATTTGGATGTTGTAACGTTTAAAGATGTCCTGGAGGTTCCTAAGCCTCTCCTCATTTTTTGGAATTCTTGTTTCTTCATTTGGTTCTGGTCGAATGCTTATTTCTTTCTTCTGGTCCAAACTGTTGATTGGACATTTTGACTTTCCATCATTGTTGGTTCCCTGTACATTCCCCTTTATTTCACTTTTCATAGCCTTCACTTTTTTTCTCTATTTTGTGACCATATTCAACCATTTCTGTGAGCATCCTGATTACCAGTGCTTTGAACTGGGCATTTGATAGGTTAGCTATCTCTTCATTGTTTAGTTGTATTTTTTTCTGGAGTTTTGATCTGTTATTTTATTTGGGACATTTTTTTATCTTGGTGCCACAAATTTCCTATAAACTTTTCATGTTCTCTCTCAGGAATGTGAGATAACTGGCCCAGTAGTCTATGACATGGACTCAGTAAATGCTCAATTTATTTATTTTTGAATAAAAGAAGGCAGAAAGGCGAGAAAGAAGAGGAAGGAGAAGGCAAAGAAGAGGGAAAAAGAGTGGATAGCTATGAATAGCTGAATTGGGGGCCAAATCCATATCTATCTGATTTTAAAACTTGTGTCCTTAACAAGCATATTGATTTGCTAAGTATCTACATTTGCTTGACTAACCACATTTTAAACTCACTTTTCTATGAGACTTGCCTCATTACTATGTCCTATTTATCTATGCTAAACATAGATTAAAAATGGATGCCTCCTATCCCAGGAGGCACCACAGGGGTATTTGGCTCATCAAATGAGCCATGGCTAATCAGGCTGCAAACCAAAATTATGATTGCAACATTTATGTTCAGACTCTTGAGGAAGTGAAATAGTAAGGAAATAAACTCAAACAATTCTGAATGCTGTATAAACTATCCCCCTTTTTGAATTTATGCAGTGTGATTTGGTTGTTCAAAATGTTTGGGATTCCCTACCCCTTATATTTTTATTCATCATGTGTCTCTAAAATAAGTAAATAAAGTCTTTTGAGGGAATACGGAAATGCCCAGCCTTATCTTTCCATGTGTTTTTTTATTTTTACATATTAATTGAATCTTCATATAGAGAAGCACATCTTTGGAATTTTGTTTCTTATTTGTTCAACATTTTAGAGGATTAGGAACTTAATAGTACTACCACTTTAGGTTTACCTTTCTTCAAAGTAGTTTAAATGCATTTTTATATTACTTCATTATGGACTATTTTATTATGTATATAATTCTAGATAGAGATACTGAGAATTTGTAATCCTTACTTAAGGATATTTCCATTGATTCGTGAGAAAGAGAGAGAGAGAGAGAGAATATGGACAGATCTATGTGAGAAATGGGATTGAACCTGCAACCTAGTTATGTGCCTTAATCATAAATTGAACACACATTTTGGCGCACAAAATAATACTCCAACCAACTGAGCCACCTGGCGAGGATATATTATTTATATATATAAATAATTTTTTAAATAACATAAAATGCTACATGTATCTTCATGTTCTTGAATTATTTCATCATATTTTCTTTTTTAAAAGTTTTATTTTCTTATTTTTAGAGAGAAAAGGGGAGAAAGAGAGGGAGAGAATCATTAATGTGTGGTTGCCTCTCACATACCCCCTACTGGGGACCTGGCCTGCAACTCAGGCATATAGTCTGACTGGGAACTGAACCCATGACCCTTTGACTCGCAGGCTGGCACTCAATCCACTGAGCTATATCAGTCAGGACATTTTATCATATTTTCGTTTTTGATCATGGCCTCCCATTTTTGGGCTCTCCTAATTTACTGTCTCCTTTGTCTCATCTAATGTCTTCTATTCTCTTTTCATGTCGCCACTCTTTTCTCTCCTCTTTCTTATTTCTTTCTAACAATTGCCTTAAAAATTGTTTTTATTGTTGTTTGGTTACAGTTGTCCTGCCTCTTTCCTCATTGCTCACCCACCAATCCCACAGTCAATCTCCCCATTGTCCATGAGTCCTTTATTTGTGTTCCTTTGCTTGTCCCTTCCTTTTTCTTCCCCCTATTATCCCTCTCCCCCCTCCCCTCTGGTCACTGTCAGTTTGTTCTTTATTTCTAAGTCTCTGGTTCTATTTTACTTATTTGTTTGTTTTGTTGATTAGGTTCCACTTATAGGTGAGATTGGATGGTTTTCAATTATCAGTCTCATTTCATTTACTATCTCCCTTTTATCCTATATGAAAGATATATCTTTGTGGACTTGTCCCAATGTTTCCACATTCTTTATTAAGTAAGATTCTTTTCATATACATTAACTTGTATTGTAAAATATTCAGGGAAAAGCCCTGGGGTGGGAATCAGTATTGCCACCACCATCAATTAACATTGGACAAGGCACTCACTTCAACCAGGATAAGTCTCAGTCACCTCAGCTATAAAAATGCAAGAGTCAGATACTTATCTTAAGATCTTAAGACTATACCTAGTTCTAATACTCCATGAATATTTGAAGGTATTCTTGTATCTCTACTCTTTCAGTCAGTATCCATGGGGTATCTTGTCTCTTAATCTAATACATTGTTCCTTTGATTTACAATTAATAATGTTTAGGAAACCACATGATATCTACATACTTCTTTCAAGAAATTTCATGTTATTCAAGTCTATTTTAGGTAATGGTAAATCTATTTTTTTCATGCTATTTCTATCATGAGGCAATACCCTTATGATTATTTCTGTGTGTGCATGTGTAGATGTGGGAATGTGTATAGAAAAATTGAATTCAACTATGATCACAACAACTTCAAAATATGGGGTTTTTTTAGACTGCTTTTTTAAAAATATGATTTTTTACTCATGGGATTTTTTTTCTTTCTAAAGTTAGTCAGCTTCTTAATACTGAATACCTTTACATGCATGTTATAACCAGAGCTGGAGCCAGAGAAAGAAACACAGCACAATAGAGTGCTCAAAAAATCACATATTATACACACACCATTGGCATATAAAATGGAAAGGGAAGGAAGAAGGAAGACTTTAATATTCCATTCTAACCAAGAAAATGTTTTTGACAAATAAAGCTTATTCTTTAAAAATATTACTCAAGTTGTGTTTGTAGCACACTCATATAGCAATATCACTTGGAATACTTGTTAAAGTGTAAATTTTCCAGGCCCCAACATGGACCTATTAAATTTTGAGGGGATGACACCTGAGTACCTAAATTTTCAAAAAGCTCCTAACTATGTCCATTCTCAACACTTGTGTTCAGTGTTATATTGGAGATCTTGGTCAGGTCAATAAGCAAAAGAAATTAAAAGGGCATAATGTTTGAAAAACAAGAATAAAATTGTGATTAGTCATACATATTATGACTGTGTACATACAGAATCCATAAGAATCCAGGCTATTTAGCCCTGGATGGTGTAGCTTGGTGGATTGAACACAGTCCTGCAAACCAAAGGATTGTGGTTCGATTCCCAGTCAGGGCACATGCCTGGGTTGCAGGCCAGTTCCTAGTAGGGGACCCACAAGAGGCAACCATGCATTAATATTTCTCTCCCTCCCTCCTTCCCTTCCCCTCTAAAGACAAATAAATAAAATCTTAAAAAAGAGAATCCAGGCTATTTAAAATGTATGAGTTTTACAACATCATTGGATATAATAGCAATGTAAAATATCACTTTTGTTTCTATATACTAGCAAAATTTTTAAAATGTAATTTCAAAAGGGTCATTTACAACAGCATCAAAACCATCAAATACTTATGAATAAATCTAACAAAATATGATCAATACTTCTACATGAAAAACTATAAAACATTCCCCCCCAAAATAAGACATAAACAAAAGGGGCGTGGGGTGCATATATGCTCGTGTTCATGAATTGAAAGACATGGTATTGTAAAGTAATCAGTCTCTTCAAACTGATCATAGTTTTAATGAAATTTCAATAAAAATTCCAGGATTTTTAAAAATTGACAAGCTGATTCAAAAATGTATATGAAAATTCACAGGAACCAGACTAGCCAAGACAATATTGACAAATAAGAAAATAGCTAGAGGATTTATGGGAGAATATATCAAGATTTATAAAAGTATAGAACTCAAAAAGCAGAGTAAGGTAAGTAGAGCAATGGAAGAGAGTAAAGAATGTATTGAAGATACACTCACAGGCAAGCAGTAACTTGATTATGACAAGAGTTCCATTAGATTATCATGGGGAAAAGATGGGCTTTTTGACAAATAATGCTCAATCACTTGAATATCCATATGGTGGAAGAAAATAAACCTTAACTTCTACCTCACCCTATACATAAAATTCAATTCCAAATGACCTAAATGTAAAAGGTAAACAATAAAGTTTCTAGATGGATTTTTTTCATAAAAGACTATTTTATGAATTTGTTTTATGTAGAACATGAAAAATAATAAGCATGAAAGAATAGGCATGTTTATGTCATTAAAGAACTTCCACTCATCATGAAACAATTAAAAATGCAACATAACAAAATATGTGGGATGCAGGCAAAATAGAGCTGATAGAAGAATTTATAGCACTAAATGTTTGTTAGGGAAAAGAAAAAGAAGAAGTAATGATCTAAGTTTCTACCTCAGGAACATAGAAAAAAATAAAAAATAAACACAAAGCAAGGAAAAACATGAAGACAATAGAAAAATAAATAAAACAAAAAAGTCATTCTTCCAAAAAATCAGTAAAAGTGATTAATCTTTAGCAAGATTGTCATAGATAAAAATAGAGAATATATGGATCACCAATATCAGGAATCATACAGGAGTAATCATGGTAGATCCTATATTCATTAAAAAGATAATAAAAAATACTACAAACTTCTTTTTGCTCATATATTCAACAAGCTAGTAAATATAAACTACATATACTCTTTAAAAAGGATTCGATATTAGAAGTGGGAAAGGCAACTGATAGATAAGAGAAAATATTTTCAATTTTATATGTGACAAAGGACTTGTAACCAGAATATATCAAGAACTTCTAAAACACTAATAAAAAGAGAGACAACTCACTTCATGTACAAAAAAAGTACAAAAAACTTGAATATTAACTTCACAAAAGTAGATATCCAAATGTTCAGAAAGCATAAGAAACGATGCTTAGCATCATTACTTAAAGGTAAATTCAAATAAAAACCTTAGTGAGCCCTGGCCGGCTAGCTCAGTTGGTTAGAGCATTATCCTATACACCAGGGTTGCTGGTTTAGTCTCTGGTCAGGCACATACAGAGAACTAACAAGTGCATAAATAATTGGAACAGCAAGCCAATTTTTTTCTCTTTCTCCCCACTTCCTCTCTCTCTAAAATTCAACAACTTAGTAAATATATTTATTAATTTATTAAATTTGATAAATAAAAAATAAAACCACAGTGAGATGTAATTATACCTCACTACTCTGGCTAAAACTTATAAATTGTTCAATGTCAAGCACTGGTGAGGATGGGGAGGAATTGAAGTCTACATACATAGCTGGTAGAAATGAAAACTTATAAAACTCCTTTGGAAAACTTTTTATATAAATGTATGCATAAACGTAGTAACACACATAAACCCTACAACATGGACCAGCATGTCCGTACCAGATTTATTCATGATGACCCCAAACTGAAAACTCAATGACTATCAACAAAAAATGTACAAAAATGAGTGTAATATCTTCATACTGTGTTGAAGTGGGTTGTCTTGCCCTAGTGAATACCAAAGGCTCTGAGACAAATAAGGCCCAAATGAAAGAACAGATCAAAACTTCATAAAAAGAGCTAAGCAACAAGGAGATCGCCAACCTATCAGATGCAGAGTTAAAAACACTAGTAACTAGGATGCTCATAGAAATGATTGAGTACAGTAGCAAAATAAAGGAAAAAGTGAAGGCTGTTCAAAGTGAAGTAAAAAGGAAGAAATTGTTTCTATAACCAACAACATGTATAATTTCTTATAGACACAATGTTGAACATAAGAAACCAGACATCAAAGAATATATATTGTATGGATATGTATATATCCCACTTACATGTTTAAGAAAAAGGAAAGCTAATATACAATGCTAGAAGTTTGATTAGAGAGATATTGTCTAGGTGGGGCACAAAGGATCCATTTGGAATATAGAAAATATTCTGTATCTTGATCTGAGTGGTAGTTATACCTTTTAGAAAGATGATTAGTTTTGTAAAATTTCATGAAGCTATACATTTTATATTTGTTCATGCCACTCTACCACTAAATGTTTATGTTCTTTACCACTAAATAAAAATATATTATGCTTACTTTAATAAAGTTTTGCGGTTATGCAAAATTTTTTATATTTGTTTTTTATATTTTATATTTTATAAAATATAAAATATTTTATATTTGTTCATGCCACTCTACCACTAAATGTTCATGTTCTTTACCACTAAATAAAAAATATATTATGCTTACTTTAATAAAATTTTGCAGTTATTACTTGCACATTTCAAATTAAAATGTTACACAATTTTTGTAAGCAAAGATACAGGGGTGGGAAAAAGGTTTACAATTGTGATTACATGAACACAGTTTATTCTTGTCTTATTATTTATTATTATAGTATTTATTTGTATTACAACTCTAACCTACTTTTGCCCACCCTTGTATCTTTGTGTACAAAAATTATGTCACAGTTTTATTTGTAAATGTGCCCATTCCACTATGCTAAAATTCTGTAAATTTTTTTTCTGTCTCAATTTTATTTTTAGGCTATCATCATATCTATCACTTGTAACCTTGCTTTTTTTGTATATTCTCCTACCATTCTGTGCTGCATTAATAATAACAAATAACTAGATTTGAAATATATACATGAGGAATAAATTTAAAAACTGATGACATTGGGTTCCTTGTTATGCCAGAAACAAGGAAGCATTTTATTTCTCCCAAAAGGGGGCATGTGACAAGAATACAGGAGCTAGCTGGAAGGGGTTTATATTGGCCAAATCTGGGACAATTGGAGCAAAAAAGCTACTAAGTCCCCTAATAAATTATACACGATGAGTAATAGGTGTTTGTGAGGTTCATAGTAAATAATAAATGCACAAAATTGATAAAAATGGATAAATATCTAACTAAGCACATGTAGGAGAGGGGCAGACTCTTGCCTACAGGAGAATGCCTGGCTGGGGCTGATCAGTCAGTACAGGGGCATGCTGGAGTCAAAAAATCATTGCTTTGCATTCAACTTGGTTAAAATCAAGCAAGAATCAATAATGGATCCTAACTCTAGGGGGATATTTTGATGATAAAGATAATTCTATGATGTTAAAATTAAGCTTTGGGATATTCCAGTTTGACCTAAGTCAAACTATGAGGAAAAAAAAAACATGAGGCAACATCAAAAGTAAGAATGGTTTATTAAACCAAGGAAGGAGAAACTATATTCTTAAAAAATGTCAATGTTCTGAAAGACAGATTAAGTCTGTTGAAATTTACAGATAAGAGAAAGAAAAAGATATCTGACCCTAGATGAGACTCTGTACTGAACCCTGATTTTAGATTGAACTGACTGACCTTAGACTGGATCCTGACCTACAGGGGAAAAAAGTACAGTAAATGACCTTCTTGGATTAACTGAAAAAATTGAAATTCAAAGAGCACATTAATGTGTCAATGTTGCCCTGGCTGGTATGGGTCAGTGGACTGAATGCTGGCCTGCAAACCAATGGGTTGCCAGTTCAATTCCTAGTCAGGGCACATGCCTGGGTTCTGGGCCAGGTCCCTAGTAGGAGTGCTCGAGAGGCAACCACACATTGATGTTCCTCTCCCTCTCTTTCTCCCTACCTTCCTTTCTCTAAAAAATTAATGAATAAAATCTTTAAAAAATAAAGCATCAATGTTAAATTTACTGCAGTTGATAACTGTGCTGTGGTTATGGAAAAGACTGTCCTATCCTTATTCTTAAGAAATGCCTAGCAAAATATTTCATATAAAGAGCCAAGTTAAAAAACAAACAACTAACAACATCAAAACCTAAAACAAACACATACACACACACACACAAAGAAAAAATACAATAAAACAAGTAGGAGCTTCTGGCTAAGACAGAGGTGTAGGTGGATATACTTCACTTCTTTGCACAACCAAAATAAGGATAACAATCAGTTTAAAAACAACCAGAACTCCCAGAAAATTGAACTGTATGGGCTTCTGACAACCAAGGAGTAAAAGAAGAAAAATTTGATGCATGACAAGGTGGCGACTGGCCGGGATTCCCCACATTCCAGTGCAGATAATCCAGGAGGAACAACTGGGAGTGAAACAGACCATGCAACCTGGGTTACAGTGCAAGAAACTGAAGCCTCAAAACCTCTCCCTATGAAAACCTGAGGTGGTTGTGGCACTGGCAGTGGGAGAAACTCCCAGTCTCACTGAGAGTCCATTAGAGGGACCAGTGGGATCCCAGAACATACAAAAGCCCACCCACCGGGGAACCAGCATCAGGGCAGCACCTGAAAGTGCACAATCTACTTGTGGAAAGTGGGGATAGTGATTGAAAGTGGAGTCAGAGCCAAGTAAGTGGCATTGTTCCCTCTCTGACTCCTCCCCCACATACAGCACCACAACACAGCAAAGTGGGTTGTCCCATGCTGGTGAATACGTAAGGATCTGAGACAAAGAAATATGGCCAAATGAAAGAATAGATCAAAACTCCAGAAAAACAACTAAGTGACAAGGAGATGACCAACCTATCAGATGCAGGATTAAAAAACTGGTGACCAGGATGCTCATAGAAATGATTGAGTATAGTTGCAAAATAAAGAAAGAAGTGAAGTGAAAGCTGTTCAAAGTAAAATAAAGAAAAATTTACAAGGAAGCAACAGTGAAGGGAAGGAAACCAGGACTCAAATCAATGATTTGGAACAAAAAGAAGAAATAAACATTCAACCAGAACAGAATAAAGAAGCAAGAATTCCAAAACATGAGGAGAGGCTTAGGAACATTCAGGGCAACTTTAAACATCTCAACATTGGAATCATAGGGATGCCAGAAAGAGAAGAGGAAAAGCAACATATTGAAAACATATTTGAAAAATGAATGATATAAAACATCCCCAATCTAGTGAAAGACATTAGCATGCAAGTCCAGGAAGCACAGAGAGTCCCAAAGAAGTTGGATGCAAAGAGAAATACATCAAGACACATCATAATTGAATTACACAAGATGAAAGATAAGGAAAGAATCTTCAAAGCATTAAGAGAAAAGGAGTTACCCACAAAGGAGTTCCCATAAGACTATCAACTGATTTCTCAAAAAAAAAAAAAACCGAGCAGGCAAGAAGGGGCTGGAAAGAAATATTCAAAGTCATGAAAGGCAAGGACCTACATCCAAGATGACTCTATCCAGTAAAGCTATTATTTAGAATGGAAGGGCAGATAAAGCGCTTCTCAGATAGGGTCAAGTTAAAGAAGTTCATCATCACCAAGTCCTTAGTATATGAAATGTTAAAAGGACTTATCTAAGAGAAAGAAGAATAACAGAATTATGAACAGTAAAATGACAACAAACTACAGCTATCAAAGACTGAACCTAAACAAGTAAACAAACAAAAACAAACTAAGCAAACAACTAGAACAGGAATTGAATCAGAAGTGGAGGTCATGTAGAGAGTTATCAGCAGGGAGGGAGAAGGGGAGAATAGGGGGAAAGCTACAAGGAATAAGAAACAAATGGTAGTTACAAAATAGACAGGGGAGATTAAGAATAGTATAAGAAATATAGAAGCCAAAGAACTTATATGTATAACCCATGAACATAAACTAAGTATGGGAATGCTGGAGGGAGTGGGGTACAGAGTCACAGAGATTAAGAATGTTGGCTATGCAGATAAATTAATTATGAATGTCACCATTTTGCATATCTGAGTTAAAAATATAATAACCTTTATACCTCAAAATTAAACCGAGTAAGATGTCATTAATTACAGTGATGTTTTGAAAATCATTCTTGTAGAAAATACAAAATATAAACGATGAGGATGACTATTAACTACAATATCAATCCAATAAAATTGCAGTGGTAACTTGCATATCTAAAATAGGTTTAATGAAAATATACTGCAGAGGTTTTGAACATTTTGTTGCAACTAAATTTAGTGCGTAGCCACTGCAATGTTTTTCTTTTCTATACATATGCCTACTTTGCCAGAGAACCGAGACTCTGAGGAATTGTTATTGGTACATCTTAGTGTTTTCTGCCTAAATTTGTCATTAAAGGATCTGTCCACTGTATACATTTCTGATACTAATTCCTTCTCCTATCTCACTAATTTTATTGGGTCAACAAAAGGGAGGGGATGACTGTCTTGCTTTTACCATTGTTCCCTGGTGTTTCAGCTCCACAGGATCCCTACTGGCTTAATTTAGACCTTTCATGTTGTGCTCCTGCAGGGGTGCACCACTCACATCATAGTCTTTGTGAATAAAATTTGTGGAATTGGAAGGTCCACAATGTGTGCGGTCATACCACAAAGGTGATAGCTTCCTGAAGAGAGGGCCCCATGCTTGGGCATTCAGGCCACCTCTGTTTCCTATAACAATATGTGTCTAAAATTTACTTTGCTCTGATTCTCCCTTCAAGGCTTGAATATCTATCTTTCGTTGAATTGATGCCTGAATAAAGATGAATGTAAGACCATTTAATAGCTACCCCAAAATTAGTATAGTGACTTTTCCCCCAGTTGGACTACATTTTGATTTGTGTAAAATCGTGCCTAATATAAAAACCATTTAAAGGTATGAAATATATTAACAAGAAATGTTCAAATGTAGGAGCCATATTCTCAATTTCTTTAAAAAAATTTCTGCTCCCATAAAAACTTGTGTATGGTTGTAGCCAGCTTCCAGGATGTCCTGCAATAGTCCCTAACTCTTTTTTTAATGCCATTGTGAAGTCTCCTTCCATACTGAATCAGGGTTGGTATCTGTGACGAGCAGAATATGGTACAAATGATTATGTGTCACTCCCAAAGCTAGGTCATAAAATACATTCTGACTTCTGCCTTGCATTCTCTTTTTGTCTCCTGTTCTGGGGGAAGCCATCTGCAATGACATGACAACACCCAAAAAACCTAAGGAGAGGGTCATGTGTCAAGGAACTGAGACTTCCTGCTTAGCACCATGTGTGTGAACCACCTTGGAAATCCCAGTCAAACATTTGGATGACTGCAGTCTTGAACTGCCACTTCAGACTCTGAGCCAGGACCACCCAGACAACACACTCTCTAATTCCTTACCTACACAAACTGCCAGACAATGCTTACTGTTTTAAGCCACTAGTTTGTGGGTAATGTGATATGCAGCACTAGATCAGTAATGCAAATGGGCTCTCAATGGACTCAGAACATCAACCATGAATGCTTAGATGCCATCTATGCCTATCAGAAAATCTAAATACAGTCAAACTTGGACTCACGAATGTCTTGGTTCTTGAACAATTTGCTTCTCAACAAAATTGTTCACAGAAAAAAATATCTTCGTCCTCTAACAAAACTTTGGGTCTCAATTCTCTACTCAAGACCCCTTTAGGCTGATATCTGTATGAGCAATTGTGTCTCTCAGGTGACATACAAAGAAGATTCAGTTTTTGAACAATGGCTTCTCTAACATTTTTCTGGAATGAATTAAGTTTCAGAACTGAGGTTCCACTGTATTAACCAGTTTGATGAATCATTTAGCAAATTTTAAGACAGAAGATCCATGCCTTGCCTGGTGTGGCTGGGCTGATTTTGTGTTGTCCCACAAAGCAAAAAGGTTCTGGTTTCGTCCTTGGTCAGGACACATGCCTGGGTTGTGGGTTTGGTGGCTGGTCAGGGCGCATGTGAGAAGCCGTTGATACATGTTCCTCTGTCCCATGGATATTTCTCTCCCTTTCTTTCTCCCTCCCTTTCCCTTTCTCCAAAAAAAATAAAAATTATTAAAAGACAGATGATCCAAACAAAAATTACACAAACATTATCAAATGACAGTACAATTCTTTTCACAGGAAACCCTTTCTTTTCCTCTTCCTTCTCTCTTTGCATGTCTAAACTCTGCCCATCCTCTATGACTAAAGTTTTTTAGTCCCTTCCACAATCCAGAAAAACTGTGAGAAAGTACTATCTATCTTTCTTTTTTCTTTATCTCTGTCCACCCCAGCATGTTGTAATTTTCACCTTGTATGAATATATAAACATTATAATGTGGATCATTATTATCTGTTCAAAGAGTATGACATGAAAGTTAACAGCACAGGCTTTGAGATTAGTTAGCCTTCCTGAGTTTGTATCCACAATTCATATTTAGTAGATATGTGATTTCATGCAAGTCACCAATCTCCTGTGCATCTATCACATCTCTAAGATGGGCCTTACGCAGAGCGTATGTCTTAGGGTTGCTGTGAGGATCCAAACGTGTAATCCATGTAGTCTTTGCAAAAAAGTCTCAATAGAGATTTATTATTTTAAAACCAATGTTACTGGCCAGGTCCAAGTAAGGCTGTCACTGTGAAATTAAACCTTGGCCTAGTTCCCAAGCTTAATGCTTATTAGATTTTAGGGGAAAAATCTGATTTCCACTCTTTAGTTTTCTTATCTGTAAATTAGATATAAAATCAACTCTCTCACTAGGCCTTTGGAGGATAAAATATTATATAATAAATGTAAAACAGCTAACACAGAGCTTGACAAATGGTAGGCGGGCAACAAATGTTCGTTGCTTCCTTCTTCTCAGCTTCTTAAAGTAGATACTGTGCAGAGTGGCTGGAGGCTGGCTGTTAAAACACACTAGATGCAGGAAGGAAACTGTATTTCAGGCTTTGTATGTTGAACTGGGTTGAACATAAACCCAAACAGCTTTCTATTATTTAAATGCTGAACATGCCTGATTAAGATACACAAGTCAGTTTTCCAATCTTGTTCAATAGTTCAGGTAATGTTAAACCTTATTCATTTGAATTTTGTATTTTCTACATGATTGATTTTCAACATAGTGGGTGTAATTAATGCCATAGTTTAAAATCTAAAGGTTCTAATAATTTTAATTTATGTTTAATGTACAAAAGTGTTGGGGACTTCTCTGCCTGGTTTCAGGAATTATAACTACCCCCCGTGGCTAAGGATGAGTGATTGACCTCTGGAATGCTGAGCCACAGGAAACAAGGCTTGTCTCTGGTAGTGAATGCTGCCTCAGTTTCCTCCCCTTGCCCCCAAAGCATGGTCGGAAGTCAATGATGGGTAAGACTCCTCACAGCGGGGGTAACCTAAGCCAGACTCGATCACTTGGGAGGCCATCATGGAAGGACTGGGGGGCTGCAACAAAGAGGGAACAATGGACCCTTGCCCCCCAGCTATGTGACATAGCCTGAGTCCCCATGTCCTCTGGGAGAAGCGCTTCCTGGCTCTAATCCACTTAAGCCTGAAAACCTGATGGGGAGGGGTGCAGTTCCTTGCCTTGCTAGAGCAGATCAGGGGAAATCTGGCATAAGAAAGAATTCTTAAAAATCCTGTGAAACCTGCTTTGCTAAGAATGTTTTCAATCATATGTTAAGGGTCTGAGCAGGAAATGAGTATGTCTCCCAAAGTTTCTGCAACCTCCTTTCCTGAAAGACACTGACTCAGACCAAGCCCTCAGATTTCTCTGAAATGTTATCTACTGTTTGATCCTTGCTGCCCTGTAGTCCTGTGTATTACAACCCAACAAAAGCCCCTGGAGGAAGGGGCTCCTGTCCTTTTTCCTCTGAGAAACTGGCCACCTCTCCCCACAAACAGATCATATCTTGGTAGTGTTTACTTTCATCCCTGGTGAATGGGGAGCCTTGAGGGCAAAGTTGCCCCCACACAAAAGGGTGATATGAATCTGAACATGTCTTTGTGTGGCACACTGTTGGGCCTTGTTACTTGAAAGATGATCTTAGAGTCAAAGACCATGGGCTTGAATCCCATCTGAGTTTCACGTTCAACAATAGAATACAGAGATATGGGCATGAGAAGAGGCAATAGGTGATGAGGTTGTAGCTCTTGGCCTTCCTCCTTCTACCTATTTAGTTTAGATATGTCATCTCTTTCTAGAAAAACAGGATGCTTTAGGGGAAGGGTGAGTCAGAAAGGCTCTTGTTTGAATTCTGGCTCCACCTTTTCATAGTTGTATGTTTCTACTGAGCTTTGGTTTTTAATACATTGGGGTGGGCAATAAATCATATATCTAACTCACTAGTTTGTGATTTTGAATGAAATAACTGTGTATTATTTCTAGTACATGTTAGGTATTTAATAAACAAATTTCTACTTTTCCTTTCTTTCGTGTCTTGGTTTTATCACCTGTAAAATGAGCCAGTTGAATTAAGTCCTTTCTGATTCTAGTGTTTTATTATTATAGAAATTCTACTGGTCCATGCAACACTAAAAAGATCTGGGTACTTGCTTTTGGTATGTAATAAAGTGTTGTATGTGATTATAATAAGAATAAAAACATATTGTGGTTGTAGATACGAGGAAAACACAAACATTCCTAAATGTGTGTGTCTAAGAGAAAGGTCTGCCCAATATAGATAGATTCAGTAGGTATTTTATTTGCATTCTGTTGTGTCTACAGATGGCATGATGATAGCAATCATATCACAGGTAACTACTCAGAGACTCTGCCTCATAAACAATAATAGACCAGATCCAGGACCGTTAACCCAGCTGACAAAGTCACTGTTTGGGCCAAAATAAAGCATGGTTTACCTCTTTTTCAGCCCAAAGTGTGTTTGATTATTTTCTATATTGGTTAAAATTGACAGCCACCACATTTGAAAATTGTATTAATTTATAAAGTTATGATGGAAAATTAGAGGTAATAAATCTGAGGAGCTTGATTTAGGTTAAAATAATACGTATGTGTGTGAGTATGTGTGTCCATGTGTATAAAAAGAGTATAAGAATATTTAGCAGGTTATAAAGATACCTATTTTTAGATGATGAATATAGTTGAGTTTGGTTGTTTGTGTACATTTTTCAGATCGTCTATAATTGTTATGTGTTATATTGATAGTGGGAGGGAAAAACAAGTTATGAATATCATATATGAAGCTCTCATAAGCACTTAAGCCGATTACTTCCTCCCACCCTGACCCCTCCAATTCAACTTAAAGGACAGAGACCCATCATCTCATTGTGACAGTTTCCCAAAGAGCTAAAGCTAAAAAATTACTTTAAGCAGATGAGCTTAAAGGTGCAAGTAATTACACAAAGCAACTCCATTGCCACATTGTATCTTATAATACTGAGATATTCTATCTTTGAATGTGTGGAAATAAATGAGCCGTGTATGTTCACATATCTTTCCTAGTACTGCCATAGTCGCCAATATAATACAGTACCACAATGTAGTAAGAAGAATCAAGAGGTTCGAGACTATAATTCTGACTTCATTTCTAATAGCTGTGTGGAGCTTGGGAAATTACTTGATTATTGGAAACCTGAATTACTTCTTCTGTAAGATGGGGACAATAATAAGTACTTCACACATTTTCTTTTCCAGGACCTAAATTAGAAAATAAATACCAAGCCCCAGCATATAGATGTGAATCCTCTTCTCATTCACATTTCCTTTTGCAACTTTTATACATGTCCAGACTATTGAGCTAGCATAGGATATGCTGCTAATATAAAAATCAGTTTTGCAGTATGATGTCTGGAGTGTGGCCTTGCTTTCCAGATACAAGGATTAAATTAGGCTACGCCAAGTAGTTTTTCTCTACCTGTCATCTATCAAGTTTAATCACCAAATAGTGCATAATCAACTAAATGGAACAGAAAAATCTTACTGTGTAGGTTCCAAAAAAAAGTAAAGTCTATTTTTAGCCAGCCATAGCTAAATCTCTCTCTCTTCATTTTCCTTTGCCACATTCTGTGACAACCTGTAGTTCTGTAAAGTGACTGATCTGCATTGAGACTTAAAATAAAACAAACTTGAGTCCTTTAGATGATCTCATAAATGTTAACTCAGAATTTTGTTTCTTAGGACAAAACAGGACAGAGTTTGAAACAATGTTGGAAACTGTAAATGTTTAATTCATGCAAATATTTCAAATGGACCATTAATTTTAAGTACTAGGGCTAGGGAGAAAAGCGTGTATTTACAATGAGAATTTGTAATCAATCTCCCTATCTTTTAAGTAACATGAAAGCAATATTAAAGGCCCAGTGGAATCACATATTCAAAAGCAGATAAAAACACATTAGTGAAATTATTTTAGGAATTACCAAGGCAATTAGAATATTTTGGATGGTTTTCCAAGGTCTCATACCAAGCTTTACAAGTATAGAACTAATTTCCTACTGGTAATCTATACTTGGGTGGTGTATAGGGCTTTCAGATTCAGTGTATTCTAAATTGAATTGAACTTTTTCCTTCCTCCATCTTATCTTCCTATTTCCTCTTTCGGTGGATAGTTTCATTATCCATCCAGTGCAGCCAACTGAAACATTTGGGAATTATTCAAAGTACTCCTTTCTCATCTCTGTCTATTCACCATACCACAGAATGTCTGCAAAAAATGTTTCAAAGCTCCCTCTCTCCCAACAAATTCACCCTGTCAATTCCCTTTTCAGGCTGTCTTTACTTCTAGCTGGGGTCACTGCACTAGCTTCCTAATGGTTCTCTTTGCTCCTACTCTGGCTCATTCCAATCTGTTCTCTATATTTGTGGTCTTGATAAAAGCTGATTTGACAACAGATCTCCTCTGTGTTAGGTATTTTAGTGGATTCAGTATCAAATTTGGAATTCCTTAGTTGGATTTACAAAGTCTTGCATGCTATTCTAGTCTCTTTGCTTGTCTTTCCCCATATCTACAGTACACCTCTCATTCTGTAACTATTCAGTTCCTCTAATATACTCCTAATATTTTCATGCCTTATCACATACCATTTCACACTGCCCAGAACATTTTCCCCCCTCCTACCTATGTCTACCTTAAAAGCTGATTCATTGTCATGCCCTCTTGGACACTAATTTGGAAACACACCTACCTTCCTCCCCAACATATGCACAAACACAATGTCTTTGTCTTATTGGGTGCCCTCATCTTTCTTTCAAAACTCCCATTTCACAGCATTTATCTTTTAAAACTGAAATTATTGATGTATTTATCTAACTCCATATTAGACAGTTGACTCCTTAATGCCAGGGGATTTGTTTATTTTGAGTTTGAGTTCGAGTTCCCAGAACATGGTTAGTGCTTAACAAATAGTGAATTTTAAATGAGTATAAGCTTGGATTTTTCTTCCAATTTATTCATTTATCTCTCTGGGTTCTATTTTCTTTGTCTATAAAAGTAAAGATTTAGACTAGTTAATGGGTATCAAATTCCAAACCTCATACTATTTGCTCCAAAGCATCCAGGGGCTGCAAAAATAAAACAAAACAACTCCTTAAAAGATAAGAAAAAGGCTCTGGCTGGTGTAGATCAGTGGATTGAATGCAGGCCTGTGAACCAGATGATCACGGTTCGATTCCCAGTCAGGGCACATGCCTGGGTTGCAGGTCAGTTCCCGGCAGGGGCCAGTTCCCAGCAGGGGATGCACAAGAAGCAACCATACATTGATGTTTCTCTTACTCTCTCCTTCCCTTCCCCTCTAAAGATAAATAAATAAATATTTAAAAAAAAAGATAAGAAAAACTCAGATTGCCAAAAACTCTGACTTCCAAACAATCTGATCAGTACACCTGGGCAAAGGCTGTATATTCTGAGTTTCTGACATGGAATAAATAAGTCAGCATCAGCTTTAAAAATCCTTCAAATACTCTGTTTCCTATAAATAGGAAATTCTTTTTTTTCTATTACAGTTTACATTCAGTATTATTTTGTATTAGTTTCAGGTGTACAGCATGATGGTTAGACAATCATACACTTTACAAAGTGTTTCCCCCTGATATTTCCAATACTCACCTGGCACCATACATAGTTACTACAATACTTTTTACCATCTTCTCTATGCTGTACATTACATCCCTGTGACCACTTTATAACTACCAGTCTGTACTTCATCAACACTTTATCTTTTTTATCCAGTCCCCCAATCGTCGCTCCCCTTACCCCACCTGGCAACCATTATTCTCGGGATCTATGAGTCTGTTTTTGTTTTGTTTGTTCGCTTACTCTTAGTCTGGTGCTCAAGTCCCTTTCCTTGAACCTTTTTTTTTTTTTTGCAGCCTTAGGTATCACCTTAACCTTCTTGTACTTTATGATCCAGTTACATTGAGTTGCTTACAGAGAGACATGTACATCCTACACACGCTAGCTTTACCCACAAGGAATGCCCCACTATTTACTGTAACTCCAGGATGAAGCTTACGCACAAGAACTCTTCTATGAACAATACTCTGAAATCTTTCCTTTCCGATTTTACTGTATTTTTAGGAGCATAAGAGGCACCTAGGTTTTAGAGAAAGAAAATAGGAAAAATAATTTTGAAGAAAAAATGTGGTAAAATATTTAATAACCTGTGACCCCGCTCCACCACCGCCCCTCACCCACAGCAAGCCAGGCAAGCTACATTCGGACTATAAGATGCTCCCTTATTTCCCCCCAAGTTAGGGGTGCATCTTGTAGTCTGAAAAATATGGTAGGTCCTTTTCCTGCTTCTATTTGAACACTTTTTGTTGTATTAGGTTGTCTGGGCTTCCTGAAGACACAGAACAGTTACTCAATGAATGTTTTTCCTTTCCTCATTGTGGCAATTCATTATTCGTTAGGATTTACTGAGACTCTACTAATCTAAATTTATTACTATATGCCACCTTACCCTCACAATAATAATACTGCATTTGTTATCATTTTGCAAATAGACAAACAAAGGCTTAGAAAGGTTCAGTCATTTGCATAGCCAGTCACATGGCTGCTTAATGCCTGGGTTAGAATTATCTTCTAGGTATTTCCAGTGTCACTTTCTTCACGCTACCATGTCTTTCTTAGGGAATCAAGATTTTTTTAGAAAATGAAGAGAAATATGATTTAAAGTGAATTATCCCAAATCTAGTTTATATTTGCTAGGTAAATACTGACATATTGAAATTATTATTAGGAAGCCACCTTCTGATAAAATAGAATTTGTTGTAAATTCAGAAGAAATCAGTACAGTTTAGCTAATGTTTTAAGAGTTTAAAAAAGAAAACTCCCAGCATCAGAATTATAAAAAGGGTTCTTTTGGGATTTGTGAGCATTTGTATTTAAAAAATCAAAGTTTTGTTGCTTTTTCTTGTTCCTGTGTGTTAAGACTATCTCACATTTCCAAAGGGTCTAGACCAGAGATTTTCAACCTTTTTTTATCTCATGGCACACATAAACTAATTACTAAAAATCTGCAGCATACCAGAAAATATATTTTTGGCTGATATGGCAGAAAAAAATAGGTATAATTTTGATTCATTCACACTGGACAGCTATTGTTGTTTTGGCTGCTTTCATTTTTTAAAATTTGACAGTCTCAGGGAAAAAAGGTCAGTGGCCCTGACTAAATAGTCGAGTGTGGCATGTTTTAAAAATTGCTGTGGCACATTGGTTGAAAATTTCTGCTCTTAGAGTTTTGAATTAGGAATAAATTGCAGCAAAGGAGAGATGGGACAGGGGTTGGGGGAGTGTCTGTCAGGGGAGCTGAGGCCTGCCATTTTCCTCTGGGGCTTAACAAAATTAAAATATAATTAACGTAAGAGCTAACATTTATTACATGTATATTGTGTACATAACATTTTGCTAAGTATTTTATATTTATCAGTTTCCAAACTTCAGGGATTCCTGTATCATTTTATGAATTTTGCTGCATCTGTCATCTGCATTATTATTTATTTAATGTCTTTCCTTAGAAGGACTTTTCTCAGCCTATTTTTTCCTTGTTCTAAGCAGTAGCCCATAAGTATCAAATTTAGTTATAGATTTTTATATTTCAATTAATGTTTTTGTTTATATGTTTTCTAAAACACAATGACACAAATATATCATTAATATAAAAGAGTTCATCATGTATTACCTGAAAAATCATAAATTGTACTGTAGTTTGTGAAATACTATTTTGTTTCATTTTATTCTCAAAACAACTCTTTGGGTTAAGAGCCCTTATTATTATAATTTGCATTCCAAAGGGAAAAGTGAAGCAAAGAGAAGTGAAATAACTTGCCTAACGTCACAGTCTAAAAAGGGGAAATCATGATTTGAATTCAGATCTGGTGCTGCTTTGAAGTTCAAGCCTAAAACATTATGACATTCTTTAGCCAGTCACAGAAGAGATTTTCTTCTCACCGCTACTTTTTCATATGCCATAGTCACAACTGTAAAATGTGAATGTGTATGAAAGAGACTGAAAGTATTAAAAATTTAAAATAATTGTATGGGGTTGATTTTGAAAATTTTTTTCCAAACAGTTTAATATTACCCCAATTTACTCTTAGCCTCAATTAATTGAAAAATGATACATAGGCCCTGGCTGGGTGGCTTAGTTGGTTAGAGCATCATCCCATATACCAAAAAGATTGCTGATTTTGTCCCCAATCAGGGCACATACCTAAATTGTGGAATTGTACAGGAAACAACCAATCGATGTTCCTTCGTACATCGATATTTCTCTTTCTCTCTCTCCCTTCCTCTTTCTCTAAAATCCATAAACATGTCTTGAGGTGAGGATTAAAATTTTTAAAGAGAGTTTCATTTTTAATTTTTAGAAGTATCCCCATACAGCTTTCCACAGTGGCTGCACTGGTCTGCATTCCTACCAAACCATACACATGGGTTCCCCTTTCTCTATATCCTTGCCAGCACTCATTTGTTGATTTATTGTGATATCATTTGTGACTGGTATGAGGTAATATTTCATTGTGATTTTTTTCTTGTTCACAAAGAACTTTATTATCTAGTGATGCATACTGAGAACATACAGAAATCTGCATGGTCCACTTCACATGCAGTAGAACAATGTTTACAATAAGTGAGTGTCAACTATTTTTTAAAAATTATTTTATTGTTCTTCAATTACAGTTGTCTGCATCCCCCCCCCATTCCCCCAACCTCAGCCAAACCCACCTCCCTCCCTTGCTTCCACCCTCCCCTTTGGTTTTGTCCATGTGTCCTTTATAGTAGTTCCTGGAAACCCTTTCCCCCACTGTCCCCTCCCCCCTCCCCTCTGGCTATTGTTAGATTTTTCCTAATTCCAATGTCTCTGGTTATATTTTGTTTGCTTTTTTGTTGTTGTTGATTATGTCCCACTTAAAGGTGAGATCATATGGTATTTGTCCCTCACTGCCTGGCTTATTTCACTCAGCATAATGCTATCCAGTTCCATCCATACTGTTGCAAAATGTAAGTGCTCCTTTCTCTTTGCTGTGTAGTATTCCGATGTGTAAATGTACTATAGTTTTTTGATTCACTCATTTGCTGATGGGCACTTAGGCTGCTTCTAGCACTTGGCTATTGTAAATTGTGTTGCTATGAACACTGGGGTGCATAGGTTCTTTTGGATTTGTGTTTCATGGCTCTTAGGATATAATCCCAGTAGTGGAATCCCTGGGTCAAAAGGCAGTTCCATATTTAGTTTTCTGAGGAAATTCTATACTGTTTTCCAGACTGGCTGCACCAGTCTGCAATCCCACTAACAGTGCACTAGGGTTTCTTTTTCTCCACATCCTCTCCAAGACTTGTTTGTTGATTTGTTTATCATGGCCATTCTGACTGGCATAAAGTAGTATCTCATTGTGGTTTTAATTTGCATCTCTCTGATGATAAGTGACATTGAATACCTTCTCATATGTCTATTGGCTGTATGTATATCCTCTCTGGAGAAGTGTCTATTCAGGTCCTTTGCCCATTCTTTAATTGGATTGTTAGTTTTGGGGGCATTGAGTTTTATAAGTTCTTTATATACTAACCCCTTATCATCAGCAAATGATATATCAGGGATGTATCTCTGAAAAGATGTATTGCCAAAAAGACGTATCGGCATCACAGGGGAAAAGGGGAAGGACTCACATGAACAAGTATAAAGGACACATGGACAATAACTAAGGTGGGGGGTGGAGATGGGAGGGAGGTGGGGAGCACTGGCGGGGGCAGGGCTGGCAATACAAGAAAGAAAACTGTACTTGCACAAGAGTTAAATAAAAATTTAAAAAAAAGATGTATCGGCAAATATGTTCTCCTATTCTGTGGGTTGTCTTTTTATTTTGTTGATGGTTTTCTTTGACTCAGCAATCCCACTTCTGGGAATATATCTGAAGAAACCCAAAACACTAATTGGAAATAACATAAGCACCCCTATGTTCACTGCAGCATTATTTACAATAACCAAGATACAGAAGCAGACCAAGAGCCCATCAGTAGATGAGTGAATAAAACAACTATGGGACATTTATGCAATGGAATACTACTTGGCCATAAAAAATATTACCCTTTGCGACACTATGGATAGAACTGGAGGGCATTATGCTAAGTGAAATTAATCCATCAGAGAAAGACAAATACCATATGGTTTCTCTCGTATGTGGAATCTAATGAACAAACTGAATTAACAAGCAAAATAGAGACATACTCATAGATAGAGAGTAGGTTGACAGCTGTGGGGATGGGAATTAAGGGGTAGTGGGATTGAGCCAAAAGTAAAAGGGACTCATGGACATAGACAGCAGTGTGGTGATTGCAGGGAGAGGGGGTGTAGAGGGGATAAATGGTAATGGAAAATATAATAAAAAAGAAAACAAAACAAAAAAGATAGAAAAATAAACATAGACCTGTAACATAATCTCTCTATTCATTCCTAGAATTCCAGAATTGGTATCTAATTGAACACCAATATTCATTCCGTGGTATTGTGTGAGTGTGTGGGTCTGATTGTTTACAGAGATATTCTTTAAAATATTAAAGGTGATATTAGGGCTGATTTGGATGTGCTAGACTACCTATCCTTGCCTCTGCCAACTCAGTCAGTCACAGAGGGTGGTTCCAAACATTTGCTGGGGAGCAGAACAGATTTATCTGGGCAAATGAGAAGAGAGAATTCTTTCCCAAGCACCTGCAAATTGTTTATGGTATTTGGGTCATGGTTGATGTTGGCTGTGTGTGGGCTGCATCTTTAATCCACCCTATCATATGTCTTATGTGAGAGTAGGAGTTATTAATTGATTGGAACTATTTCATTGTATTTTCATATGATTTTCTTCTCCTCTGTCATTCATCCTCTCTGTTTTCTTTTCTTCATTCATGCCCACTTTACTGATGGGCCCTGAATCACAATGTGTGGCAGAGCAGATGTTTGCTGGGAGCAAAGGTGTGAAGAGTATTAGGAGGCCATGTGCAGACAAATTGTCAGTGCTAAGAATGTGACTTTGCGTACTGTTCCAAGGACACACTCAGAAATAGAAGGTTGGATTTCATGGAAATCTGCACATGGATGGAATTGGCAGGCTGGCTATCTTAACAATATTTTTCCTTTTGATCTGCCTTCACACTCTTTTCACACAAAAATGCTCCCTGTATTAAATACTGGTTTGGGGAGCTTGGGTGTGAACAATTAGAGGTCTAAAGTGGAGTGTGTGGGAGGTTGGGAAGGAAGGCTTGGTAGTTAAGCTTGTCATCCGTGTGTGAAGCACAGCGTGCTGCTTCCTGGCTGGAGTTACAGAGAAAAACAGAAAGTAAAAAAATAAAAAAAAGTATTTCTTGAGGGTTATGACTTGAGTACCATAAAAACAAGGCTGTAAACTTTAGAAAAGTGTGATCTGAAGCATTTCTCAGAGACAAGGTTCTGGGAAACAGTATGATTACATGTAAACTGCTTGGTTAGGACATCGCCATGAAGAGACAGAGAAGATGTGGCTGATTTTGCTATGCTGGTCCTAGCCAAATTCTGAGGGGCAATTGGGAAGACATTAGATTGGTGAATAAAAAGGGTTATAATCCAATTGGCAATCCTGCCCCAAACAAGGATCCAGTTGTTTTGGAATCACAGTTCCTACCTTCACCCTTATGGAGCAAATTAGAACTGCAAGTCCAAATATGAGCCACATCTATGACAGTGACATTCAGGTCTCAGGGGACAGATATAGAAGAGGAAAATATCCTGGTGCTACTCAGCAAGACTCCTAGAAACACCATGCCCAGGTGTGTAGTGACTAGTTCTCAAAGTGTACATCTTCAGTGTGGGCCTTAGGTGGGTATCTACAGTCATCTTCTATTGAGGCTGCTCCGAAACAGGAATGTGAATGGTAGCTGCGTGGAGGATTAATCAGCCCCAAATGGTAAGAATGGGCAGTATATATCTAAAGAAGGAAGGGAAAAGGATTTCAACTAAGGTTCAGCTCAGGTCTGGTTCCTGAACGTATGCAGAACAGCTTTTGAATTGATCTCAGGTTCATCATAGCAAACACTGCGTGGTCACCTCTTCCACAGTTCTAATTTTAGGTAGAGTAAAAACAGTCTTCACAGACTATTGTATATTAAAAATCCCTTCTCAAAAAAGTACTATTCATGGACCCCTTGAAACCGATTTTAAAGGCTAATTTTCTTCCATAGTTTACCAATTTCCTCCATCTATATTTTCTTGTTGTTTTGATTTTTAAAATTTCTTCTATTTTATAGGAGATCTTGCAGAGTTGATGACTTTCTACTATTTCCTGCATCTGTATGTATTTGAAAATTATTTTTACCTGTCCCTCCCTTTGGCCTTAAGCAGAGCCTCTATTGTCAACTAAAGATGTTAGTTCATTGAAGGTCTTAGGAAGTCCTTTCCCTGAAACCTAAGTCTCTCTTTGTAATGCAGATCTGAGCATTTTCATCCCTTCAGTTCCACAGAGACATCTGATAAGTCTTACTGCTTCTACTGTGTACCATGGTGACGATAGACACCCAGGAAATGATATCAAGGAGATTGTCAGGATCAAGTTAGGTAACAGACAACTAAATATTAATAATAGTGTTGATAATTAACCAATAATAACAAATAATGTACTAAACACTTTATAGGAATAACTCAATTCTTGAAAACTTCTATATATTCAGAGTTACATTATGTCTATTTGATTAGGACCCTGAGGCTTAGAGAAGTGAAACCATTTATGTGAGCTCATAATAAACAGTGGAAACAGAATAATACAATATCACAATGGCTCTAATGAAGGCTGAACAGAATACTGGGGGAGAAAGGTCTGCAAAGTCAGGCAAGGCTTCACAGAGAAAGTGACATTGGGGCTCGGTCTTGCATTAAGCACAAGAAAATAGCAGGAGCTCACTCTGTGAGGATGACTATTGTGTTGATTTGCAAATAAGTATGTGCTACAAAATGTCTTTGTCTCTTGGGGCCCTGTTAAGGAGTCCCAGAGGTTTAGAGAACCAGTATATTGAACTAAAAGCTAAGATGGAAAAGCCAGCATTTCTGACAGATTTCACAGGATGGGCTAAATTAAAGGCAGAGCTGGGAGGCAGTTGGGGGAGAAATGGTTGATAAGGGGGTTAGATGAATTCCTCTCTATTTCCAAAAACAACTTGAAAGGACTCTTAGCTGCTAACTGTGGCATTTATCAGCTGTCAAAACTGGCATTTCCCTTTGTTGAACAAGACAATGTAGATGATAGGAAAGATGCATTATGATGAAGTCACGATGACTGTGGTACCGGATTCCAATGTCGAGAGTTATTTAAAATGATAAAAGAGGGCAGATAGTGAGCAGGAGTCATAAATTTGATTGCCTGGTGACTTTAGTCAATTTGCTCTCTTTTAATGTATTTTCCTTTTTGAAGGTAATTTAAGTGTCCTAAGATATGAATGGTCTTTGAGAAAAGAAATCTAGCCCAGTGGAAAGGGCAAAGATGCATATGGTCTGAGATTTGGTTCTAGTTTTCTCCTTCTCACTGTAAGCGGTGTGATTTGGGCATGTGGCTGAACCACTCTGAACTTCAGCATCTCTGGATGTGTGAGTTGGTCCTGATTCTGACCTTCATTATTTGTGGGGTTATTGGAGTCAAATATACTTGAATTCAAACGGCTATGCTTCTAAGTGCATAGTCTTTTAATTTAAAGTTGAATGTATTAGGGTGACACTGGTTCGCAAAACCATATAGGTTTCAAGGGTACGACTCACCGAAATATCATCTGCACACGGCATCGTGTGCCCATTGCCCCAAGCAAAGTCTCTTTCCATTGTCATTTAGCCCCACTTGCCCACCTCCAGCTACCCCCAACCCCTTTCCCTCTGGCTCTCACCACAGTGGTCTGTGTCTATGTGTTATGTGTGTGTGTGTGTGTGTGTGTGTAGTCTTTTCTAATCTGCAAAATGACCATTGTAATTCCTCTTTCCTTACATTTCTTTCAGGATTAGTGAAGACAATGAAATGCAAAGTGCAGCACCAGACATAGAGTCTGACCTTTTTTAAAAACCTCCATGTGCACCTTTCCAGTGGTTTGGATTCATTTAAAAGGAAATACCTAAATAGATAAAAATACTCAGGTAAGAAGAGCTGCTTGATGTGCTAAAACTTCCTTTTCCGTAAAATGGGAAGTTAGTGGTTCTTAGCTCTGGTTGCGCATTTGAATCACTGAGGACGATTAAAAACATTTCCAAGTGCGAGGCTCCTCCCCAAAGACTGATTTAATTAGTCTGCTGTGGTACTCTGGCCTTGAGTTTGTGAATGCTCGCAGGTGTTTCTAATGTGTACAGTATCAAATCATTGCTTCTTAAACTTCAACATAAATTACCTGGCAATCTTGTTAAAATGCAGATGATTCTTCCCTAGGTCTTGGGTGGGGCCTGGATTCTGCATTTCTAACAAGCTCCCAGATGAAGGCTCTGATGCTGCTAGCCCAGGACCACACTGTGAATAGCAAGATACTAATGATCCATAACAGTGGTTCCCAACCATCAGTGCTCATCAGAATCACCCTGTTGCTTGTTGAAAATGCAGTGTTGAAACTGGGGTCTGGCCCTCACAAACTCTGTTTCACTTCCTTTAGGGAGGGACCAAGAGAATCACTGATCTGTAATGTCTATTTCAACCTGAAAATCCCATGATGCTGCTGATTTTGTGATTTTATATTATGACTTCCTCCTCGTTCGGTTGTTCAGTAAAATAAGTTACAGTCTGAAGTTGAGTGTGTGAGGTACCATTGTCAGAACCTGAAAGGTGGGTGGTTTCAAGCGGTGTGAGGTCAACCCTCCGCCGACCTTTACGCCATGTGTATCTTTAGCTCCCAGAATCCTCCACTTGAGTTAATGGAGTCCTTCAAAAAACTCCCTCTGTGTGAGCAGAATTTGCTCTTGACAAAACACTCCCAGATTACTCAGGAGAGCATCCTTCACCAAGGGGAGATGAACAAATGACCCTGGGCTTTTTTCTGCTCTCTGCAACACATCACATATCTAAAGCAGAATCCCAGGGAGGACTCATCTTAACCAAGGAAAAGTGAAGGTGGAAGAAAATAACAAGCTATGTTACTCAGCAAAGCAGGCAAGTGACTTTTGAAAATCTCTGGGACTTCCAGAAGAAGTAGCCCCAAATTAGAACAAATAGCTTTTTTTCCCTTCTTTTTTTCTTCTTACCTTCCTGCATTCCTCTTGCTCTTACTAGCTAGAAAAATTTTCATCTTAGAGACAGGCTCTTACCACTTTACAAGAAAAATAGAAAAACTGTATTAAAGTAAAAATATTATAATCCTGGTGTTATTGCTTTGGATAAACATTTTGCATGTTATTAACATAAAAGGGGCTGGCTTGCAAGAAGTTTATGAATTTGTAAATAAGTTGGTATAAGAATGGTAATATGGAAAATGAGAGAAACATGTTTTCTTGTTTTCTCCTTTAAAAGTATTTGTCCCTGTAAGAACATTTGATCAATCTGTAGAAATATCTATATGAACTCTAGGATGGACAACTCAAAAAGGTAAGCATCACATGCCAGTTTAGCTGACCATGTCCTAGGTCACCCACGTTACAGAAGAAGGTACCAGAAAAATATGGCTACTTGACCTTACTAACATCCCTCTGTTTCTGGGTTGGGTTGACCAAACAGAGAGTCATCGTGCATTTGATTCAGCAGCAGCACATGGCCCTACTTGCCTCAGATGCCTTTCTTAAGAGCCAACTCCCATGCTGCTCTCCTTCTGTTGGTCCTCGGGCCTCTGCCCTTTCACTTGGAGCAATTTATCAGACCGCAGGGCTTGTTATCTAGGGAAGATTTTGTGTTCTGAGTGGCAGGAAGCAGCTGTGAAGGAGCTGCAGTGATGCAATGAGAAGCCCCACATTACATTGGCAGTGGAGGCCTGGAAAGGAGACTCTGGTGGTGGGTCTCTGGATAAGGTGTTAGAAGGAAAGGGGCTCGTATCTTCCAAATCAAAGTAAAGACTAGGTAGAGAGGGAGTACCAAGACAACTTCCATTATTTTTCAGTTTTTCTCTGAGTTACATTTTAATGAGACAAGGAAATGATCACCGTGCTCTAACATTTATTTTTAAAAAGTTTACTCCAAATAGGAAGTTAAATTCCTATCACCCCACATTTATTTGCAAGGCAGTGGCTTCTTTTGACATCTCAAACAGAGGAGAGATGGCCGTTTGCCAGGGATGTTTATTTTATTGATTTGCTTATGTATAGCATCTCCTATGTTGCAAAAACTGTTTTAAGCACCTTGAAATCTTACCTCATTAATGCACTTAACAACTTATAAGTTAGGCACTATTATTTGCAGAGAAGGGAACTAAAGATCAAAGAAGTTATTTTGCCCAGATTCTCTGTGTCAGATCCAGGATTTGAACGTAGGAAGTCAGGGTTAAGGGTGTTACCCTGGACCACCATGTTATCTTGCCTCTAATGTGAAGGAGAGTGTTCCTGTTCTGGGGTGGAAAGAGAGAAACTGGACTGGATGAACTGTTTCTTAAATTTTTCCTAGACTGGTGTGCCTGCTGGGTCATCATCATTGGAGCTCTTGCTTAAAACTCAAACTCCTGAGCTTTACACCTGGATTTCTGATTTAAGAAGCCTGGGATTTTTTGGAAATATACCTAGATAATGTTCAAGGAACCTCCAGTCTTACTACAAGTTCAAAATTCTTTGATTGAAACGTAATTCTTATTACCCTAAAATGAATGTCATATCAGAAAGCATCAGTAGCTTATGCTACCACCTCCCATACATTTTCTAGTCATTCCAACTCTGGCGTCTAAACCTGTCACTGATGGTGACAATTCTGACCACTCCACCCCCAGCTCCATCTGCTGACAACCACCAGGCTGCCTTGAGTCCTCGAGACTCCCACACCCTGCATTTTTCCTTCCGTTAAAAACCCAAAGCCTAATCTTGTTAAATGTTTAAACTATTTCTACTGCAAGGCAAAGTGGACAAGTTTATTATCTACAGTTAATTGCTACCTCCTTTCCCTTGTTCTGCCAAGTTATGCAGCTCAAGTGGGTGACTCTACCATGGAGCATTATTCTCCCATTCATTGTGAATGGCCTGGACCCAGCAATGTTTAAACAAGGGACAGGAGATGGGATTGAGCCCTGCCTCAGCCCCCTTTCCCTTTTGTCCTCCATTCACCATCTCTTTCTGATATCTTCTTACTTGCAGACCCAGAAGATGCTGAAGGTTGTGGCCAGCCTCTACCCTTCTCCTACTTCAGTGACATTTGGAAGTCTTTTTAAGTGGTTGAGAGTAGCAATGCTAGTTGCAGACAGCCA
Source organism: Sturnira hondurensis (assembly GCF_014824575.4). Taxonomy (NCBI): domain Eukaryota; kingdom Metazoa; phylum Chordata; class Mammalia; order Chiroptera; family Phyllostomidae; genus Sturnira; species Sturnira hondurensis. The sequence continues at coordinate 1,930,640 of NW_028096448.1, read as the reverse complement.
GACGGTGAGAAAAATTAGCTATCATATCACTTCTGTGAATTTAAGCTCTGCTGATGAGTGCACTGACCCAAACAGATAAACCAGATAAATTCTAATAATTTTTTACTTTAAGAAGATTGGATCACACCCAGAAAAATGGAAACAGAGAAGGAGGAGGCTTGCAAGCCCTCAAAGTTGCCATGAGAAATTGGCTTGATAGTGAGGTAAAACCCATGTAGATGATGCCACTGGAAAAGCCAAGGCAAATATTATAAGTGCTCTGAGTGGAGTACTGTGACCCCTCAAAGTGAAATAAGACAGTATTATCAAAAAAGCATTTCCTCCTCAGCTCTGCCTTGTGACTTCCAAGAATTCAGCTACTTTTCTATTTAGGAATATAGGCATTGCCTTGCTCCTCAGTACATCAGCTGTACCATTTGAGATATGCTCAGCATCAAGTTGCTTTGTCTGAATATTCTAACTATTTTATTGGAAAGAGAAAACGTAAAATATGCTAAAAAAATTCCCCTGCCTCCCAGGAGATTCCACAAAACAATCCAGCTTCTTTCTGTAGTCTAAAGAGGTGAGAAAACATTCTAAATGTACCCTTGAACAGATGAGTGAGCAAACTGGAGCCTAGCTGACCATCCTGAAATATTAAATAAAAATGTACACATCAGCAATGCTTCACAACAGGCACGTTCCTTACTCCTCCCCGAGTGCAAAGTTAATTCCTTGAGGCAGTGGCTGCGTTCATCTAAAATAGATAAGGCATCTGTGGAAGCTCAAAGCTGATCTCAGGAGCCTCTAATCCAGCTGGATTTCAGTCAGATAGGTCAGGGTGCCCTAGGTCTCTTCAAGTGCAGTGCCTGCAAACTCAGCCTTTTCCGGGGGTAAAAGCACACTTCATGCCTTTCAAACTTAACCTTTTCTCTTTCTCCCATTTTATGTATTACCTTGAGCTCCTTGACTGTAGAAGAATCTTTGAGCCGACTCAACATCCAAGAGTCTATGAGCAGACTCGACATCCAGAAAATAATCCATTTTGGGATAATCCATCCTCGATGTTTTGAAAACAGAGTTTTAAGACAAAATAGTCACTTGTATGCCTATGAAAGAGGAAAACAACTCACAGTATTTTAGACTGTCAAAAAGATTTTTAAAGCCCTGAACATGCATATAATATTTTAAATATACAGTGTATACATGTATAATTATATACATATACTGGTTATTTAAATTGTTTCATTGTAATATCACATTATTCGACTGACATATCCATTTCTAAAGCCACCCTTCAACAGAGCTTTCTTACTGTATGAGAAAATGCCATACTTAACTAACGTTCATTTAAAGTAATATATTCTACTCAGGGAAAAAAAAAACCCCAAAACCAGATGATCCAGTCTAAAGAGAGATGGCATACCAGTCTTTCCTTGTTATATACTGACTGAAAAATATACTGTTAAATTCGTATGCTATCTGTTATTTGAAGGCCTGTCTGATAAATGGCATCATTAAGTGTCAGCCTTTCTTAATATTGATCCCCAATTGATCTAGAGAATTCCAATTCCCCTTGGGCAGCAAGAATAGCCTGGGAATCAGAGCCTCCACTTAGAGATGCTTTGCATTTATGACACATGCTGACATGTTTGCTGTAAAATGCCTTGAATTCTTTCCCTTATAGTGATTCCTTCCAGCACATTTTATAAAATGCTACAGGATTATTACCTGCTTGTCCCTGACGTAGGCTGCTTTTAAGAAAGAATTCTATAGAACAGTGACAATTATTTCAGAGTTACAATGATCCCCGCAATATTATCATGCGCTAGTCTGTCAGGAAGCTTATATACTTCACTAAAAACATTCTGCCTGTGGGTTCTTTCGAGCACATGCAGCCTTTCCCTGGCACTTGCACAAATGAACTATATTCTGTTTGTGCAGGATGCTTTTGGAAAAAATCAACAAGACAAAGTCATTAAAATCAAGCTCAGAAAGCTAACCAAGCTATTTCTCTTTCTAACAGTGCACAATTTTAATTTAGGAAACCAAGTCTGGTAAGAGGAAACTTTAATAAATACCCAAAGGTACCCCAACAACAAATCATACTTACTGCAAAAAGAAAACAAGAATCAAGGGCTAACTGCCGGCAATAAAAGCAAGAGCAATTTCAGCCAGAGAGTCTTTGATCTCACTAAACATTCCTGGTGGAAGTAAACAGTTTTGATTTTTTTATTAGAATGGCAATGAATAACGTATTCCATCCACTGGACTTGCTTTTATCAAATAAAATGGCCCAGAGCACGTTACCTTAGCAACGGAAGGTGACGCCAGCCTTAGCCTCTTTGTATCCTCCACTGTGAAAGAAGAAAATGACCAGTTTCCTATGTAAAACTTTGGCAGAAAACCATCCCCATCAAAATCTACATGTCAGTGTCACGTGGATCTTTTCTCCATTCCCCTATCTCCGCCCATCTCTTATGCAGGGAAATGTCATAATCATTAAAATAATGATTTTGGGTTTAATAATTTATTTTTATAGTCCCAAGTCCCAGTTTGACTTGTAATGACAACAGAATTATATGATTAAATAGTTAATATGATAAGAAAGTTGTGTAGAAATGGTTGGGGGCACCAGTTCTTATCCTAATGCTCTCTAGGGTGGTAAGGAAAGGTCATTTTAGCTAGCACACGTTAACTATTCTCTTGTTATAATTATTACAAAGATCAGCCATCGGCATCGAAGCTGAAAATAACTCTCTTGCCTTCTGTGAATCAGTCACTGGAAGAAGCTTAAAAAGCTGTCTGAAATTTCCAAGCTTTCTAAAGAAGCATTATAACATAAATCTTTTGCGAGATTCCTGTATCCACACCCCAACCCCCACCAAAAGAAAGGTAGCCAAAAAAGATATATAAAAGGAAGAGTATTAAAGTTAGCAGGTACTCACCAGCACTTGTTGGCCGCTTTCAACAGGACACTGAGCATAAAAGGAAGCTGTGCACGATGCTGAGCCTGCAAGCCCAAATGAACAGCTTCTAATTTTCCCTTCAATCTCAATTCAAGAGCATGAACAGGGGAAGGTGATGGATTTGCCCATTTTATATTGTGATGAAATGCAACCCCTAAAAAAGATCTGAGTGGAGCTGCTCTTTAGAACACATTAGACTGCTAATTTAAGAAAATTGAAAGGTTTTGTTTTACTGTCTTTTATGTGTTCTCTCTGCTACCCCCTCAATTTAATTTGCATTTAAAATTATGCTTCTGTCTCCTTGGTTCTCCAAGGTGTGGAGTATTTCTAATCACGACCGCTGCTTGGGTCGGGTTTGGTGCAGCGCCACTTTTATTCTGAGCTGCAAAGCAAGGTGGGTAATTATAATCGTGAGCCATGTTCTGGAGTTAAATACAGAGTGAACATTTGATTTCACCTATTTCCCTTTATCCTGGCCTTTCTTCCTCATCTGGCCCCTTACTGCTTGGTCAAATCTTTTGCCCAAATCATACCAATCTGTCTACATGTATTCATCTCTATCTGAATGTAGCAAAATACCCCTAACACCGAACAACAAACAAGCAAAAAACGAAAGCTTTGGTTAGATACTTGAACTTATGCTGGTTGGATATCCTCTCAAACGTCAGTAAGGACTTTTAGTCAGAATACTTGAGATCTGCTCATGAAAGGTATAATGATAGCCAAATATAAGCCCTCAAATGGGTTTTTTACAACCTTGTTGTACCCTTTGTTGACCAAGCAGAATTGGTAACAAGAATGACATGGTGTGGGATTACTTGGGTTGTTAAAATAAAAGAAGCTACATTTGAGAAGCCTTGGAAGGGAGACCACCAGACTCTTTCCTCCCATGTACATATACCTATGCCAACAGATCCTAAGACAAACATAAAAAAATCCTGCTATTTTTCCTTGTGGGTTTTTCTATTTATTCAGAACAAATTAGACACAAAGTTGGTGTTGAAGAGAGTTAAGTCTGATGAACAAAGTAGCTGAAATTACCAATTATAGGCCCTTGCAGAAAAATTCAAAAGTCAACTCTTAACTCAGAATTTATGCATACCTTGGATAAAATGGGAATTTGATTTAAGACCAGCACGATAATGTGAGTCATAATCTTTTTATTGTTAGGGGGGTTTTGCTTTGAATTTGTAAAAAACAAACAAACAAACAAACAAACAAAAACAAGCCATGCAATGCCTGTGGAATGCAATAAAGCAAAGCACAATAAAATGAGGTATGCCTGTGCTCAAAGCTTTGCCCAGATCCAGTGACTTAACTTTTCTAAGGTTACATTTCTATTCAGCCCCCAATGGAGACATGCTGAACACTTGACATTTATAAGAGAAAGCTGTCTTCTGGTTCCTTTAGCTTACAGTACGGTGTGGGCGACAGGTTCTGAACTCTCTATTGTGATTCTACTGAATTGTAATGACTCATATGAGAGAGAGACAGAGAGAGACAGAGAAAGAGAATATGCAATCTACTGACAAACACCAAACACCAATTATTTAGGTCAACACAAATGAATGTGTGATTGAAGGCAATACTAAATTGGAAATTTGAAAAATAGAGTTGATTCCCAGGAATTGGGGGATGGGTATAGAGGTCAGTCAGTTTTGGAGAGTTGACCAAGAAACAGAAATTTGAAATGTCTTATATATAATGTGAAAGGGTCACAATTTAAGAAAACGCAGAAAGAAAAATTTCAACTTAGCAAAAAAGAAATGTATTTGGAAAGGGGATGATTGATTATTCACTTGCAAAAAGAGATTTCATTTTGCTAAATAATTAATGACTGGGTTCTTTAAAATAAATTGACCAGTTTCTGAACTATGTCTTCAAAAAAAATAATTTTACTCTCTGGGGAACATTGTCATAGCTTATATATAGAAATATCTGCATGAGGGATTTTTTTAAGTGGGGAAGCATTATAATGTTCAAAAGCCAATATCAAAATCTGATCAGCTCAATTCTGTTTTAAAACTTTAACCAAAAGCAACACTTATAATGGCGCGTTGTTTGGAGGTATAATAGAACCAGACAGAGAAGAAGGCAAGGTTAGAGCAAATATTCAGACTAACATTTATGTAGCACTGAACAATTCAGCCCACAACATCCTTAAGCCGTCAGTTCTAGAAGTTAACTCAGTGTTAACATCTCAGTGAGCTAGAAATATTTTTTAAAAAGCCAAAGTACAATTTTATCTTTTAATCGATGGTGTTACGATATGAAAGTTTAGAACTGTAAGGCTGAACAATATAAGACTATTAAAAATACAAGACCTAGGGATGTGTTCTGGTACATTTCTGTTCATTTTGGTAGTAAAAGGATATGTCTGTATAGAGAAGGGAAGAAGTATTTGCCTAATTCAAAATGGGAGCATCTATCAAGATGGAGTATGAAGACCAGTAAACATATCAGCTGTGTTCATTTCTTTGAGGTGTACTTATTTATTCTCTTGGACAGCACAAGACCCAAACATTCTGGGAAAGAAGGTCACATAATTTTTAAGTATACAACTTGGGTTTTTTTGCTCTTTTTACATCATTTGATCGACTTTTATCAGAGTCCATCTGTTTTTTTCTGTTTGCTAGGAAATAAGGAAATTTGTGTTATGACAATATTACAATTAACTTTATATGTTTGACTGTCTTAATGGCCTTTTTAAAAAAATTCCAGAGCTCCCTAAAAGACCATGTTTTAGATTTGTGTTGGGATGCATAAAGTTCTGCTCTCTACCTGCATGAAATCTTTGGGAAGTTTTTCTTTGCTCAACAAAACTAATTTGATTTTAAAATATTAGAGGTTCTCTTAAAGTATGAGAACATTTTGCATCCCTTGGTGGGGTAGAGTTGGTGGATAACCCCCAAAATATAAATTCAGGACTGACTCCAAAGAACTGGCAAATAGCTTTATTCAATTTTATAAGAGTTTTAGTAGGAAAAAAATACAGTGGCAAAGCTGCTGTTCCCAGTGGTGGCCAGCAGGGAATAAATCCACCCCCTCCCAGGATGAGGTCTCTTTTTATAGGAAGTTCATAGTAAATATGGTGGGTAGTCTCTAGGTCACCAGAAAACAATGCATTTTTAAGTTAACGGATAACATCAGGCAGTTATCACACTCTGCACCCTCATCAACCTCCTTCCTGGGGGACATTTCCCTTTAGGCAGCATTCGGGTTTTCTGGGTTGTCCGCCAAGGCTGCAGCTGTAGACAGTTAAACAGCTTCAGAGAATTAAACAGACAGTAGAGTTCAACATTTCCCAGACATGTTTGTTGCTGGAGCCATGTTGCATCTAAAGTGAGTTTCCCTACAGGGAGCTAGATTGAAGATGTTTGCTTAAGAACTAGTTTGCTAAATACATATAAAACAATATATTTATCTATTTAAATATATTTGTATATTTATAAAAACAAATACTTGACCTCAGAATTGTGTTTCAATAGCAATAGTATTGCTCTGCTTGGCAAGTCACTCTCTTACCTCCCAATCCATCACTCAAAAAAAAAAATCTCTTCTTTCTTGCTCATTAAAGCATGTCATTAAATGGTGGGAGTGTGGCAAACATTTTATTTGATGCTTTATTCATATTGCAATCTCCCTGGGAGAGAAAATATTTGAAGCCATCATGAGTTGCTTTTACTTTAAAATAAATGAATTTCCATTCATTTCTTGTGAAAGTGTTTGATGGTAGTTTGAAAACTAAAGAAGGCTGGGAGGGTTGGGAAGATGGACTAAGAAAAAACAAGTCTCAGAGAGAAGAGGAGCCTAATTTTATTCCATGTAAATGTGTAGTCATATTTTGAGGGCTTACTTATGTATAAGATGACAGGTACTCCTCTGGCAGAGAAGGGCATTTGATTTATAAATATCTTAATTTGGACAGGGCTTGAAGCTGCCCGAAAAGATCAGAGGCAGACTCCTAAATCTTATTCAAGAACATTATTTCAAAGGAGTTTCCCCTTGGCTCATCCTCAGTTAGCAGGAAGAATCTTCAAAGTACAATCATTTAGCCCACTGTCCTCGAAACTGCATTGGAGAAAACCATAGTAAAGAGAGGTAGCCATTGGCTGGAATGACAGAGGCCACAGTCAAGAGGAGTGAAGCCTTTGGCTCTACTGGCTTACTGTCCACTTCTGAAAATCCTTTCACATTTTGTAGAAGGGCTGGTTCACCGAGTGGAGAACAAGAGCTCAAAAAGTTATTTCACCTTCCTGCCAACTGGAGTCTAGTAAGTTGATCTTGCTTACAACATGGATATTTCTTTGCTTGGCAGAAAGATTACTCATGAATTATATCTGTATCTAACTGATCTGGAAATAGGGAAATGAAGAGATGTTGAGTAGAAAATGAGAGATTTTCAAGCAAGTATTTACTATAACTCTCAAATCCCTACTAGAAAGACATGAAATTGGCCACTTAGTGATAGAAATATGGGTTGACAGTAGTAGCTTTTTTAAAACATGAATTTGAAAATATAAATAATGATATTTGACTTATTCCCTCTGACAAGAAAATCATATTACCATCAGATTTTTATGTGCTTGTTTATACTTTGTTTTCAACTATCCTAGAGGGGGCTGAAAATAATCACAATTTGAACTGAGCATTCCTAGTCTTCCTAAAAATCCAGAACACAGCCTAAAAATATCCAAAGGCATGTTAAAGAAAGAATAATGGTAGTCACTGAGTTTTAATTTCTCACATTATTATTAGTATATAGAAGTTTTATTCTATTTAGCCTCACTGCCATATAATAAACACCAAAGAGTTGTTATCTGATTATCTAGGAGAGAATACAGTGCAGTAAAGTGGTTAAAAAATATTGTCTTGGGAATTACAGTTCTGCTGCTTACTAGCTGAGCAAACTAACCTCCGTTTTTTTTCCCCTGGAGAATAAGAATAAAAATAAGAATCAAATAAGATAATCTATGTAGACAACACAGAACCTGATGTACATGATGTATTTAAGTAGGTATTATATTTAAATATTTTTGAACAGCTTACAAATGCAAGGAGTGGGAAATACACAGCCCATCCATGTGCCCCCAACTGCATCTGTCTTATATATTAGTTGAAATATTACCTCCTGGAAAACAGATAAAAGCAAACAAAACAAAACAAAAAGACAAACAAAAAGAAATATTAACTGCTGGTCCTGTGAAATCCCATTGTACCCTGTTTGCATTTCACTCGTGTTATAGTTGATGATGCATATACGAGGATTAAATGAGTTAATATGTGCAACTCATGTAGAATGGTGCTTGGCCCACGGTAAGTGCCCCCAGAGTGTTACAATAATTACTTCCCCTCCCAGAGAGCTGGTGGACTTCAGTGAGCTCTGCATGTTTTTTTCTGGAGAGCCAGGCAAAGTTGGGGCGCATCGAGGATCCATGCCAGGATGTCCTCACTGAGAGGGCAGCTGTTATTCTTTTCCCCACTCTGCTTTCCAGAGAGATGTTTGCAACAGGAGTTGCAAAGTACAGTAAAATTTTGGCCACCATTTTTCCTTTTTATTTACTTTTCTTTTTTTAATTGTGTTATTGTTGGCCACTGTTTTCCATAAGCTCATCTTCTTTTTCTTCAGCCAAATAAAATGACAATATATTTAGATGCTTGGCCTAGAGTAAGCACTTTATCCACTGGGTAATGAATAGCTCAACAGCAGAGGTTTCTATTCTTCTGTGGTAGGGTCCGCAACTGTTGAATCTAAATGTTCAGTCACTAACAATTTATGAATAATTAGTTAATTGGCTGATAATTGTTTATCATCTACTATGTGCCAGGCACTGCACAATAAACTAGACTGATTTCTTTTCTTTTTTTTTCAATTTTTTTTATTTAATTATTTTTCAAGTACAGTTTTCTGTCTATTACTCTCATCCCATCCCACCCCCATCCTCCCCCCTCCCTAGACTGATTTCTTTTCTGAAGAAAACTACAAGTTAGCTGACATTGATTCTCCTAATGTTTTTTATCATACCACATGTACATTAAAAAGGATCATATCTGTAAATGAGTGAAGGTGCCTAGAGGCAGGCAGCCTCCGGGAAGGGCTCAGCTCTCCAGGGCTGAGACAGCAACATACTGGCATGCCAGTTGGGAAACTTTTTGTAAGGGGCGGGGCTTTTAATTTCTCCACAGTTTTTCCAATGTGTTGAATTTCTCCATAGTTTTTCAAATTAGATGAAAACATACAGTGTCTAGTTGGCAGTGGGGGAAGGGAGGGTGGACACCCAACTTAGTGTGGTGTTTAATGCTGAGAATGCAAGTTGGCACTCGACGTCAGGACTTTGAGTCAGCCGTGAAAAGAATAAGAGAGCTGACTGATACGGGGAACACATACAGAGGGGGTGCCACCACGTTTCAGACAAATAATCTTTAAAACAATTTCAAGAGCTATTGTTTTTTTAAGCCAGTTGTTTGGTTTTTAAATATTATCCCTCAGCCATTTGATGATGATTGCCTTGAGTGAGTTACCAGCTGTTACAGGCTTTTTTGTGTATTTCCCAAATCCCTGATGGGGAGGAAAAGAACACAACTACATTGTGTTTCACTAGCTTGAAGTTGTGGGGCCCAAACTAACTGGGAGAAGTCCGTGTACATTAGCTGTTAGGGTTTCGGGAGGGACATGTTTTTTAGGTTAGTGTATCCTCCCGTGTCAGAGTAAACGTTTGTGCTGCATTTTTAAAAGAGCCCCTGACTTATAAAGATGGTAGTGCTAAACAGCCAGAATTCACCATCACCTACTTTCACATATCTCCAGAAGAGCGAGGATTTACACTCAGAAGTCCTCTGATTCCCATGGCAACCAGCAGAGGTATTCAAATAATGCTACGTGCTGTGTACATTAAACCTCCCCCACTGCCTGCAGCCTCCCTCCCTATGGATCCAACCTGAACCTCACAACACTGTACACCTTGAAAAAGGCTCTTTCCCAGACGCAGCATTGGTTTCCAAAATGCAGAGGACAAGACCCAGGGATGTAGAAGGAGGAAGTCCTCCCAGAGGAACCCTTTACAAACCCAGAGGGAAAAGATACCCCCAACTACAGACACCGTCTGTCTGCTCCCCTGATTTGACAGGTTTGAGAGCTCCTTGTTTTAAAGCCAGACATGAATCTGTGAAGAGATTCCCTTGAGTTACAACCCTTTTTGGGACCAGATACCCTGAAGATAACATATGTGGTGAGACAGAGCCAAAAAGCACCCACTGGGCTGCACAGCGGCTCTGGGAACATTTCTAACACATCCTCAGGAAGCTGGAGTGATTAGTCATGGGTCTGGAGAAAGACCCCCCTTTGCGCTGGCTGTCTCATAGGCACTGGGGGTGGGCTGTCACCATACTGCTTGTTCTCCAAGGAGGAGTTCAGTGATTCTGTTCTCCTGAAGAACGAGTGAGAACCTGAAGCCTGAGAATCAAAGATCCAAAGGCTAAGCAAAGACAGCTTGGATCTTAACTTTTTAAAATTATTTCCAAGGAGAAAGTCATTTTCAGACTGAAGATGGGCTGGGATGGTTTGGATAAAATCCTTCTGAGGTTCCAAGATATTGATGAAATGTGGACTAATAATTCACCGCTGTTCCTTTGGGAAGGTTCAGAGAAACACTCTGCATCAGAATGAACCATGCTACTCCTATTGACTTCTTTCTAGAGCCAACCATGGTCACTTTGTTCCTCGTGATTCCTCAAATAGGACGTATATTTATGGGGTGTTGGGTTAAGACTCTGTCTTCAATCACTGTATTCCTGGTCAGTGTAAGAACTGGGAGCTGAAAACCCAGGTGTTGATCTTACATCTGTTGCTCTGTGATGTTAGGCACGGTGCTTTCCTTTACTTGTAAGATGGAAATGCTAAACTAAGTCTCTAAGTCTAAGGTATCTTATTGCCCAAAAATCTAGAATTACTAGAACTGAAGTCAATAGAATTGGGGTCTGATTAAAGCTCTGACTTTCCCCACTTTTTTTGTAAAGTGAGACCAGAGTATTTAAAAGTGGACCACACTGTGAGACCCATGGTACAGAGTCCTGCGGCTCAGTGTGTCCATGGAGCAGCAGAAGTTCACCTGAGAACCTTAGAATTTGGGCCTGACTCCAGATCTACTGGTTCAGAATCTGCATGTAAGCCCTGGCTGGTGTAGCTCAGTGGATTGAGCGGGGGCCTGCGAACCACACGATTGCGGTTCGATTCCCAGTCAGGGCACATGCCTGGGTTGCAGGCCAGTTCCCAGCAGGGGACTCATGAGAGACAACCATACATTGATATTTCTCTCCTTCCCTTCCCTTCTAAAGATAAATAAATAAAATCTTTTAAAAAAAGAATCTGCATGTAAACAATCTCTTCTAAAAACTCACATGCACATTAAAATTTGAGAACCACTGACACCGAGTACTTGAACAGGCTGTGTTTCTATTGATAAATATCTTGATAGCAAGGTGAACTATATTAAGCACCATAATCTACCTTCCTCTCACCACCTTGACATTATTATTGGTTACTGTTTTCATTTAACAGGTGAGAAAACCAAAGTGTAAAGAGATTAAGTAACTTGTCTGTAGTCACACAATAAATAGCTTATAAAGTGTGAAACCAAAATAGATTTAAGACAGCCTTCCCGTAGGACTGGTCAGCTAAGAGGGGGAAAGAGTGTCCACTAGGCCTTCTTCAGATCGCTCATTTTAAACCTCCCTTGTTTATTAACTGATAGCATATCCTGGCAAAGAAGCCCTTTGTAGGATCCTTCCCACCCCCCAACTTAACACCATTTTTCTTAAAATTCATCATTTGATTCTCATGACACATCGCATGGAAATCAGTGGTGGGATTATTACTTCATTTTAGAGGCGGGATTAGATTCAAAGTCTAGAAAACTGAATTGAGTTTTTTGAGCTCAAGTCACAGAACACACACATAAGCCCAGATGTTTGGGTGTCAGGCCCAGGATTCTATCATTGCCTCCTTATTGTGTTTGCTTCAAATATTCATTGTGCTGCCTACCTGCTGCTCTTTGTGTCCATGCTGACTTCAAAACCAGAAAAATGGATAGTGTGCCTCCTTGGTGATGCTTTTTTTAAAATCAAAATTTGTAATTGTGATATAATATGCATACATAAAATTTACCGTCTTAACCATCTTAAAAGTACATATATATAGTTCAGTGGCATTAAGTACATTCACATTGTTGTGAAACCATTACCACCATCTATCTACAAAAGTCTTTTCTTCTTGCAAAACTGAAATTCTGCACACACTAAGTAATAACTTCCCATGTTCCCCTCGCCCCAGTTCCTGGCAACCACCATTCTATTTTCTGTCTCTGTAAATTTGATTAATCTAGGTAACTCATGTAAGTGGAATCAGAGTGTTTGTCTCCTTGTGACTGGTTTATTTCATTCTCATCATGTCTTCCAGGTTTATTCATGCTATAGTATGTGTCAGAATTTCCTTCCTTTTTAAGGCTAATATTCCATTGTATGTATATACCACATTTGATTATCCATTCATTGGTGGGCTCATGAGTGGTTTCTACATTTTGGCTATTGTAAATAACACTTCTAAGAGCATAGGTGTACAAATATCTCTTCAAGATCTAGCTCTAAGTTCTTTAGGGTTTATATCCAAGAACAAAATGCCAGGTCATATGGTAATTCTATTTTTAATTTTTGATGAATTGCTTTCCAAAGTAAGTGCACTATTTTACAGTATCCTCAACAGTAAAATAATGTTATTTTTTAAATTCAAGAAAAATTTAATATCATAATTGGTTGTGATATCCATTGTTCTGCCTTATTTCTTTCAGTTAATGCTCTGGCAGAATGAAATGCTGACTTCTGGAGACTGAATCCAGCCAACAGTGTTTTCATTGCTCTGAGAGGGGTCGTACCACTTCTTTTTCTTGGTCATAGACAACCCATGAGAGGCTTCAACATGAGACAAGCAGCAAGTGTTGCTGTGATCACTTTTCACAACAGCAACTCATTTTGATTACTGGTCTTAAAAAGTGGTAGATACATTAAATAAAGTATATTTTTGAGATTTTAGACAAAATCTATTGGTTTCAAAATATTATTGAAAGCCAAAATAAATTTTATTTATTTTCAAAAAATAAAAATAGTCCTTCAGAATAGTTATATGGCTATCTTGTGTCATAGAATGAGCTTTTGTTGAAATAGATTGTTAAATGGTATAAAGCATTTTTTCATACCATCACTTTGATAATGCAACTAACACGAACATGGCTGCATCCTATTTAATTTTGATTCTGGGTTTTTTGATTTTTGTTTTTTTAGGTTACTGGCAGGTCAGAAGTTGTCTTCAGAAAGAGGTATCTTCCTCCAGAGCTCATTTAAACGTGGAAGTACATTTCATGTCTTTCAGAGTTCATTTGTTTTTTCCATTTTAGTTACTTGTCTGCTCTTAAGAAATATTGAGAAAATTCTAAAAATAATAAAATGTAACATAATATAACCATACAATGATTGAAAAACTGTCCCTATGAATAAACATTCTCATATTTTTAAAAATCTATAAGATTTTAATTCATTTCTGGGAATACAATGAAGCACAGAGGTCTTATTCGGTCACTATTAGGGCTGAATTTTTTTATGCCAGAAAAACTGGGCAAATCTCCATTGTATCAAGCTAGAAATTGACTGATTGATACTTCCTATCATTTCATAAACATTGTAATACATGAAAGTCAGAGTAAAGGCTGACTTTCCTTTTGAAAAGTCTAATTCTGTTAAAGGGGATATCAGCCCTGGCTGGTGCAGCTCAGTGGATTGAGTGCCAGTCTGAGAATCATAGGGTCACCAGTTCAATTCCCAGTCAGGGCAGATGCCTGGGTTGCAGACCAGGTCTCCAGTAGGGCATGCATGAGAGACAACCACATACTGATGTTTCTCTCCCTTCCCCTCTGTCTAAAAATATACAAATTAACTCTTCATAAAAAGGGGATATCAATATCAAAAAAGGGGATATTCAATGTAATTGAATGAGTAGTCACTCATTAAATATTAAACAATTATTGGGTTAAAATATGAAACTGCTGGTATTGAATTTTTGGCCTACAAAAGCATTAGACACTGGCAAGGTGTTAAACATTAAAAAATTGTTAAAAATAAATTTTTTTCATTTAAAGAATTCACACTCTCCTGAAGTAAACAGACTCAAAATAACTATAAACATGAGTGCTCTATAATAAAACATGTACATAGGAGAACTTTGGACACAGAGGGAATAGAGGGATTAACTTACTTGAAAAGGAATTTTACTGACTGCCATTTACCAGTAGAGATAAAATATTTTGATAGAATGGCTTACATATTCTTTTCTGGGCTCATAAATTCATTTTAATGGTAATAAAAGCAACAATCTTAAACAGAATGAAAGAAGAAAATTGTCTGAGAATGTTTTCAATTTTTTATGCTAAAAAACAAACTGATCTTTTTCTATTCTCTTAAAAAATTAATTTGAAATTCCTTTGGATATCAGCAAGGAGACTATCATGGAATAGTTCGTATGGAACTTATAGGTGATGTTACTCCAGGGGAATCAGCCATGTAGAAAGCACTGTCAGGTCCCAGGTCCAGAACTCTCTTCTAATTACTAGGGATTATCATAATAATCCCCAAATTATATGAGGTCTGTCCATAAAAAGTCTAGCCATAGTTAATATAATGAGAATGGTTTATGCAACACTGATGTAACCGGGCAGTCAAGGAGAGTAGACTGGAATGTGCATGCATGAACAATGATGACTTCACCATACTAGTCAGTGAGGGTGGTAGACACCACTGAATGAGCATGTGTACCGTGTGGTTGTTGCATTCAAAACGACGGAGCAAGTAGAGCAAAGAATGTGCATCAAATCTTGCATTAAGCTTGAACAATCTTCCATGGGAACTATTCAGATGATTCAGAAGGCCTCAGCTATGGGAAACTGGTGATTGGCAGCTTCATCACAACAACATGCCTGCTCATGCATCACATCTTGTACAGAGTTTTTTGTTGAAACATCAAATCACCCATTGACTCAGCCCCACTATAGCCCGGATTTTGTACCCCGTGACTTCTGTCTTTTCCCAAAACTAAAAGCACCTTTAAAAAGTAAAAGATTTAAGAGTGTTGAAGAGATTCAGGAAAAAATAGTAGAACAGCTGATGGTGATTACCACAAAGGCTTTTGCAGAGTGATTTGAACAATGGAAGAAATGCTGGAAGAACTGTGTGAGGTGCCCAAGTGCCTATCTTGAAGGGGACTGAGGCATCATTACCCTATGCACAAAGTTTCTTTTATCTTGTATCTTCTTCAATAAATATCTGTTTTCATATTGTGTGGCTGGATACTTTCTGGACCGACCTCATATTTCTCTTGGGAGATGGCTATAGTCTTTCTTGATTTCCCTATTTTTAGCCAGATACATGATTTTACATTTGTTGCTGTTAATATGTATTCTAATCTTTATGGAGAACTTTTTATTGTTAAAAATTACATAAAGAAAAATAAGCTGAAGAGAATACTTTCTAAACATTTCAAAGTTTTAAACACCCACTCACCTTAAAAAAATTAAAAAGCAACAGCACACCAAACTTGCTGATGTCACTTTTCATTGATGTTGACACATTTTGGTTGTCAATTCTATTTCTGTTCACTTAACCAAAGCCTCCGATTTCTACTTACAGAACTTAGGTTAGAAATTTGCCTTTGTTTAAACTGCAATGACTGGAAAGCCATGTAAAACATAATAAATAAAAATACTGTTGAAACTGCCTCACCTTTTCTGATGGGATCTTGAGTTGCTTTTATGATGATGAACATGACACTGTTTATCTGGGGCTGACTGCAGATTGAAGGATACAGAGACAAGCAACCACATCACTTAATAAAAAACCACCACATATACATTTGAATCCATCCTAGTATATAAGTATTTGTTTTTTCTTCTTGCTGAGTCCACATCTCTTAACTCTGATGCTGTCTAGGGCAACTAAGCAATCAATTTGAGCTTAAACAAATAAATGCTTATTGAACAAAAGAATGAAGTGAACAAACCTGAATTCTTTTAGAGGGTCAAAGAAAGCAACATTAGTGACAACTTAGTGCTACCCGTTCGTTTTGCAGTTTCTTTAGTTGATTCAAAAGAATTTGTGCTTAAATAACAAAAACAAAGAAACAGGTTTCCTTTCTTAGGGCAGAAGCAGTGAGTGGGGCGGCTCTAATTTTGTTAAAGGAAAGTGTTGTAAAACAAATGACTGCGAAGTAGAGTTCAAAGAGCTTTAAAGGAGACATGGGAGAGGGAATCCTATAACTCATCCTGGGTTTTAGTGAGTGTTTAACAGCAGGTGTTGTTTGACAATAGTTAACCATTAGGTCCTCCTTAAGCAGGAAGACAAGGTGAAGAAGAGGGGGCAGCCTGCGAAAGGCACAGAAGCAAGGAAGAGCATAGTTTATTTCAGGAAGAATAAGGAGATAGAGGGGCTTCTCCAGAGGACAGTTTCCGATTTTGGCAGACAAGGATAAAGAGGTAAGCAGGAACTATATTTTCAAGGATAACCTATTTCGGCTTTATTTTCTAGACTCCAGGCAGGGAAAGTTGTTAAGAGGTCAGTGGCAAAGTACAGGCAAAATACAAGGAAGACTTGACTTAAGACAGTGGAATTCAGTTCGAGTCGCTTTGAATTTCAAGTGTCCTAGAGACATTCAATTGTAGATGTCTAAAATGGAATAAAAAAATTGAGACTAAAAGGGGGAGGAGTTAGACCTACAGATATGGACTCTTAATCAACAAATTGGGAAGCTAAAGCAGTACAAACAGGCGTAATCACTTAGGAGATGAAGCGTTCCAAGGGCAGCATTTGTATCATCTGGCAGCTTGCTAGAAACGCAGAATCTCAGGCCCCATCCAAGGCTCCTGAAATAGAATCTGCATTTTTCTTAGATTTGTAGGTGATGTTTTTGCACTGCTTCACATGTTAGACTCCACCAGGATCATCCTTAGAAGATAATTGGGCAGACCTGGGTAAACCCAACTTAAGTACCCCTGACTTATTAAAACAGTACAGAAACCCCTTGTTATACTGTGTGTTGCTTTGTTGAGCTTCACAGGTGTTGTGGTTTGTTTTTTACAAATTAAAGGTAAGACCCTCCACCAGCAAGAAAAAAACAAACTCATTTTATTGCGATACTCACTCTATTATAGTGGACCTGCAATATCTCCGAGGTACGCCTGTAATTTAAACCCTGGCTGCACAATAACTTTCCTAACTTTAAACATGTACTTAAGTGCAGACTTTACTCTTGGAGACTCCAGTTTATTTTGGGGTGAAGCCCAGACACTTCCCAAATGACTCTAATAGATAGCCATGGGAAAGAATCATTGCGTTAAGGAGTCTAAAGGGGAAGCAGAAGCCTAAATTCAGTCAAATAGGATTTTTTAAAATGATGGGAGAATAATGTTAGAGTGTATTAATAATAAAAGCCTCAGTTATTGTTCAGCAGGATGGTGTAAATGTAACTTCTGGAAGGTATCACTGATGACAAAAAAATGGCATATTCTTTAGAAAACCTTTGAGTTCTAATTAAGCTCTTAATTTGCAGGAGTTTCAATTAATTAGAAAACTGAGACAACCTTTTTTTTTTTTAGTTAGCAGAGACAGGATAAAAAGTTGTCTTATTTTAAGTAGGTTGGAAAAGAGGGAGAGACAAGATGTCAGGAGAAGGGAGAGATGTTTTTCTCTTAGTGGTACAAAGCTGTGTGTCTCAATTTGCTAAACCTTGAAACGGTGGCATTTTGTAAGACTGAAAGACTGTGTAGGTGTAAGTAGAATGTCAAGGATGAGTCAAAAATTAATATCTAAATTATAGAGTATGATGAAAATTTTATGCCTCTGCCTTTGAAATCAAGTTGGAGAGAAGGAAGTATTGACTGATTCTAAAGTACTGCTTATATTGGGTTATCTTTCAATCAGATAAATAATGCCCAATTCCAAGAAAGGAGAAAGACTTAAGCCATGTATTTTTAAGTGGTTCTTCGAGTTTCTCAGACATATAGCTTATTCATTGGCAGGTTAGTTTCAGCTGTATAAAATGAGATTTCAAAAAATTGGGGAGTTTTTAACTATATGAAAGGGTGTTATACGCTGATCCTAATAATATTTTTCCAAATGCACAAATCATGTTATAATTAAAGTGTTTTGATCATCTCAAAAGTTACCTACAAGTAGAATGGTTTTTGTGAAATATTTATAGAAAGTGTTTTGGTCTTTATTTAAATATTTATATAAAGTGTTGCTTAAGCTCTCCAAGTCATCCTAGGTACCTATGGATGTTGTGAAAGAACTGTAAGACATGCTCTGTGTCCTTGAGGAGTCCAAACGTTTGTTCAGTTAAAACAGAGTTGTGCATCTAAGGAAAATATTTTATTTTCAAGGTACAATGAAATTGCACTTAAAATTGAGAAAATCTGTAAAGTCATAACGCTCAAGGTTTTAAAAATTAAATAACAGCAATAATATTCCAAATGACAGGTGAATGCAAAATAGCTACAGACAGTTTTTATATTGGTGCAACATTTTAAAGAGATGATCATGACGGCTTATGGACACCGAAAACTGGCCTGAGAAATTGTAACATCCCATAATTCTCTAGCTTAGAATGTAGGCATGATTACCCACTCATTCTAATTCTTGAAATAGGGTGTATAAAAATACTGTTGTTTCTCTTACCTGATCGAGTTAATTTTTCAAAGGTGTAAAAGAAGCCTATTCTGCAATATCTCCCCCTGTCTCCACCCCCCACACATATACCTGCTCTGTAGCCTGGTATTTCACAATGGCTGCTTTTGGAAGTAAATAGGCTTTTGCAGATTAAATGGAGCTGAATGTATGATATAGACTTTTAGTGTGTACTCACTATTCATTCCACCTTCAAGTAAATCTATTTCATTTTATTCTCAGAAAGATCCTTTTGGGTGGTGTTATACAGCTTCAACAGTTTGAAAAAAAGGACACTCACAGAGATGAAGTTACTCACCTAAAATCATACAAAGGGGATTTCAAACCCAGTTTTCAAATGCAAACTCCCTGCAGGACTGGCGTTTACTCCCTGGGTTATAGGCCATCATTGCATGATTGAAAATGTAATAGAGTGAATGTACTTTCAAGGGAACCTGAGTGCAGCTTGGGGTTCTCATTCTAGCAACTCTTTTTCTGATCTTCAGTCTCAAGGTTTAGGAAGAATGTCGCCTTTTATTCAGATTCTGGCTAAGCCATTTACTAGCTCTGTGACCTTGGGTAAGTCAACTAATATGTTTTAGTAGACTTATTTTTTCCTTTTTTAAGTAAACAATAATTTTTTGCCTCACATGGATGTTGTGTGAATTAAATGGGTAGTAGACATGAAATACGTAATACAGGTCCTGGCATGAGGCAAACGCTCGATAAATATTAGCTGTTATTATCTTCATCACTCTCAAATTTTGATCTCTAAACCAACTAGCTCTTCTAAGCTGCACACTCATATATCTTCCTCGTGCTGCTGGCGAGGATGTCCTCTTGGATAGGCACAGTCCCCTCACACTCATCATGCCCCCAAAAGAAATCACCTTTGTGTGAGATAATACAAAGAGTTTGGCACAATGGTGAATTTGCACTGAATAAATGTTAGCTGTTATTATTACATATTCCCAAACTGTTCTTTCTCTTGTATTCTTCTTCTTCTTTTTTTATAAACAGCACATCATCTTCCAGGGAATGTCATCTAGAAAGCTGAGAATCATCCTAAATTCCTGCATTTTACCCATCCAGCAAGATCCAGCCTATCACTAAGTTTAGTCAGTTTTCCACCTTATATGTATCTTTTATACCTTTTGCTCCCATGGCCTCATCTTTTTTTCCCCGTCAGTTATTTGAACAGATTTTTGAAGTCTCTGTAACCCAAGGCAAGGCCACACTCCAAACCATTCCCGTCACTGATGCTTGAATTAATCCTTAAAATTCAAACAGCCTGTCATTCACTTGCCTGAAATCCTTCACTAACATTTATCTGGCCTCCATCCTGTGTCTCTCCTTTCTTGCCATGGTAAACAAAACCACCTCCTTCTCAAGCCTTACCTTTTAGATGTATCAGGTGTCATAACTACATGGTCTTCTTCTGAAATTTCCTGTAGTGCATTCTTATTCCTGAGGTCCATTGTAAATGTTTTCTGAATCTAAAATGGGCTTTCCTCGTATCTGTAAAAAAATATTTTTATACAAAAGGTTGGGAAAGACAATGATTATTTGAAAACACTTTTAAAATTTCAAGTTATTTATTATTTTATTGTATATATTCACTGTATTTATTATTGATGATGATGCTGCTGATGATGACAGCAAGTATTTCATTCTAGGTTGTGAGCTTTCTTCAATAAGAACTATTTAATTCTTTTTTTTATCCTCAGTTTCTAATACTGGGCTCCCACCACTGATGGGAGCACAAAACTAACAGAAAGGATAAACTTTTCTTTCCCGGGGCTCTGCAAGTGCTTCATATAGAGAAGGAAGGAGTAAAGCATCACAGTACATATTTGCTAGATAATTTGCGTTTTAGTCGACTTACAGTAAGACTGTCTATAAAATGTATGGTTGGCTTTTCTGTATGGTCCATTTTTAATGGTCATAGATCCAAATGTAACTTACAGCAGGTCTGACATGTTATTTTGTATCTGTCATGTACAATTTATGCTCGATTCTAGCCTTGGAGTAAACCTCACAATTTCCTCCCTCTTCCAAGCCCATTCCTGGTGGATAAAATGAACTATATATGGGATCCCAATGACTCTTTTGTTTTGACAATTCATTCTTCATTCATTCTTACATATTTATCGGGTACTTGCTATATGGCAGAAACAATTCTAAAATCAATTTTTCTTCTATTATATGTTGCATTACAACATATGATGTTGTAATTTACGATGTGGTATTATAGTTAGAGGTGAATGTGGTTGCCTTTGCTTACCCGATACAGTTCTTGAAACTAGCATTTAATATATGTTAGGTCAATAACTGAATTGATAAACACATAATCCAATGGATAAATTTGTTTATTTAGTGACTATTTAGTTTAAATTCCAGATAAATTTATATTAATAAATTTATCAATATACACATTCCAGATAAGTTTATCTGGAATTTAAACTAAATTGATCATTAATTTAGTTTAATTATCAAACAGAATAAATGGTTTAATTTATTTTCCAGTTCAAATGCTCTTTACTCAGGTTTTCTTTGGGATTATAAGATGCCATAATTGGGTCAGTAGTTTTCAAATGTATATTTAAAGTAGTAGATTTTGATCTTAAATATAGTTGAAAATACAGAACAATACACAGAAAAAGTAAAAATTATCCTTAACCATTTGTTCAAAAGCATGCTTGGATATCAATGGTGAATGTATCACCTACAGATCCACACTTCTGCAGAACACCAGGATGCACCCCTGACACAGAAAGCAATGTGACCTGTGCCCCTAAACTTGTCTGAAGTGGCAGCCCTCACTACCTTCCTACCATTTTAATATCTATGTGCATTTTTCTTAACATAGCATCCTGCTTTCCTGATTTATATTAATACGAATGTGGCAAAAGTAAGTTACAGTTGTGAGCACATAAAAAACACAAAGTTTATATTCTTATATTATTTTTAATTATTATATTATTTTCCATATGAACAATTGTAAACCTACTTTTGCCACATCTGGTATTTTCCATACTGTTAAACTCATTTTACTAATTACCTTTTGTTACTTATCACTGTTTCACACACAAAACTTAAATTCATGTAGCATTTGCAGAGCCTCTGGAGAGATGAGTTTATGCTTTCTGTTAGTTTTGTGCTTCCATCAGGAAATTGACATAGAAAAAAATGTCAAGGTCACATCTTAGTCATTTGTGGCAGAATATTTCTGTGGTGAGAGGGGATGTAAAGATACATAAAATAAACTGTTACAGAATTAACTGCCAACAAAATTCAATATGGTTCATTCTGATTCATTTAATTATTTTAAAAATGAGTACAGTTAAAAGCCATAAACAACTTTGATCTAGTGTTATGAAGAATGATACCTTATCATAAGAAACTAATTAAATAGTAGCAAAATATATGGTAATGATATTCATTACTGTACCACTTATTTTTTCTTTTTTACTATATTTTATTGATTATGCTATTATAGTTGTCCCACTTCCCCCTTCACTCCCCTCTACCCTGCACACCCCCTCCCCCCACATTACCCCCCTTTAGTTCATGTCCGTGTGTCATAAGTTCTTTAGATTCTACATTTCCCATACTATTCTTGCCCTCCCTCCTGTCTATTTTCTACCTACCATCTATGCTACTTATTCTCTGTACCTTCCCCCGCCTTCTCCTCCTCCCACTCCCTGTTGCTAACCCTCCATGTGATCTCCATTTTTATGGTTCTGCTCCTAATCTAGCTGTCCTCTTAGCTTACTTTTGTTTTAGGTGTGGTTGTTAATAACTGGGAGTTTGCTGTCCTTTCACTGTTCATATTTTTTATCTTCTTTTTCTTAGTTAAGTCCCTTTAACATTACTATACTATTTATAACATGAAGCTATGAACCATTTTTCTATTTATATCTTTATTTGGTCCTATAGAACAAAACAAATTCCACATGGGCCTTAAAAATTAATGTATAGCCCTAGCTGGTGCAGCTCAGTAGATTGAGTGCCGGCATGCGAATCAGATGGTTGCTGGTTTGCTTCCCTGTCAGTGCACTTGCCTGGGTTATGGTCCAGGTCCCCAGTAGGGGGTGCATGAGAGGCAACCACACATTAATGTTTCTCTCCCTCTCTCCTTCCTCTCTCTGTAAAAATAAAATAAGTAAAATCTTTTAGCAAATAAAATTTAATGTATAAATGAAAGCATCAAATGAAAATATTTTATGTCAGTATTTAATACATAATTAGGTGGAGAAAACTTTTGTTATATCAAAAGAACAAAAATAATAACAAAGATAAAAATAATAATATTTATCCAAATATTCAAATGGCCATACTTGAATATTTGGATAAATAAAAATATTTTTTATAGTTACGAGACATTATAAATAGAGTGGGACAAAAAAGAATTGATATCCTTACTATACAAGACCAGTTATAACTCAATAGAGAAATGGGCAAAAGTCATGAAACGAACAGGAAAAGTGATTCATAAATACATAGAGATATTTAAAGTTATATCCAGAAGTGAATGTTTAACAAATGGAAAGCTCTATTATATGTATTTGTCTCTTTTCAGTGACTATCTTAATAGTTTTAACAGTGGTATTTAAGCCCATTCGTCTTCAGGCTACATCAAGTAGAAATATATTTGCCCCATCCCTCCACCATGCAAGTTTTCCTATAATTTGTTAACTCCTTTTCTGTGTCTCCATGAGCAGTGTACCTCATAGTGCAGAAATGCCCCTCCCTCTGGGAACCGCCTCAGAACCTGAGGCCCTGCTGTGTGAGGCCACCTCTCCTGTTTAACACAGCACATGTTATTTGTCAAACTTTTCAAGTCATCTCATCAGAGAGTTGGAAATAAGAGGAGCTGTCACTCAAGCAAGCATTCCCAGATTCCTCTGACCTAATATAACTTATATAATCAGAAAAAACTATCAATGTATAAATTGTACTAACTGTAGAGAAAATATCTTCGTAGGAAGAACAGCATATTCAAAAAGGAAAAAACCTGTGCTGTAATTATGGAGTTATTTATAGATTACTACAACACAAATATTTTTATTTTTTTTAAATATATATTTATTTATTTATCTTTAGAGGGGAAGGAGAGAGGAAGAAACATCAATGTATGGTTGCCTTTCGTGCATCCCCTGCTGGGAGTTGGCCTGCAGGGAACCAGCCTGCAACCCAGGCATGTGCCCTGACTGGGAATCGAACTGCGATCCTCTGGTTTGCAGGCCCGCGCTCAATAACACAAATATTTTTAAATTGATTGTTTTTAGCCTGAAAGTAAGAAACTTATTCACAATTACAGATCACATAAGAAACTAGAACCTCCAAGAAGAGTGATATAACCTACTTCCTTGTTTGCCTCACATTCAAAGTCCAAACAATTTCATAGCAATTGAACATCAACAAAAGTGTGAAAATTTTCCTTGGGTGGTAAGGTAAAGTGAGAGCCAACCATTCTGACACAATCATTTTTTAAAGACATTTTAAGTCATAAAACTAAGTTTATTTAAAAAATCTTTTAAAAGAATTGAGACACCTGGAAGAAACTGATGATCTAATTGGTGAGGAATTTATTTCATTTTATCTTGTATTTTACTTCATATGTCCTGTAAAATAGCAGGAAATATTTTAGGTAACTTGTGAATAAATGATTTTATGTTTAGAATTTAAAATATGATGCTGTGAGTTCTTGTCATTCCATTGGGCTTCTCTGCACTCTGATTTCTCAGTGAATGGCTGAAAGGGGACACACACACATACAATTTTTCTCCCACACACTTATTTCTATGAACAGAATCACAGACTTCACAGCAATTCTTTGAACAATAGGGCAATTACTGTCCTCATAAGAGAGAAGGCCACTCTATTTTCCCAATAGAAAGACTCACCAAATTAGCAATTTTGAGAATATTAATCTAGACCCTCACCTCAAAGGACCTGAATGAGCCTTCCTTCTCCTCTTTTAGATTCCAGAGTGAACCTATACTCTTGTGTTTGTAGAAAATTTCTGAGATGAACAGGACCTGGAAACATCCAGTGAGTAAAATTTTCAATTTCAAAATTTTACAAATGGGTTTTTACTTCTTTTGAATGGGTAAACACTTATTAATTTAAAAATGTTTTTCTGATGGCTTTATCTGCTCCCATGTGTAGAGCACATTATATTTAAACTTTGCACCTGAGCAGTCTTACCATTATAAGGGTAATGATATCTCTGGAGGTCAATTATTTATTTATTTTTAAGTCTTTATAGTACCTACTGCAACTGATTGAATCATTGCTGCAACAAGCTGAAGAGAGGTAATGGTGAAAACTCTGAGCCATAAAAAGAAAGAAAATCCACTTTTCAGTGAAAGGGCATTGCCTCTATCCTGGCTAAATTGGTCTCTTTGGGGCATTTTAATAGAGATCTACGAAAGTAATGCTATTCTATACTTGTGGAGATGGGTTTGTATCTTGAATATTCTACTATTTGTTATAGTATTTCATCTTTCCACCAATAGGTTTTATATTTGAGCAATGACTAAGTGAAGGGTTATATGAGCAATTTGCAGGTGAAACACATTTTACACCTTAGTTAAAAAATAGCTTCAAGGCTTTTTCTATGAAAACTGGCTTAAGGAAAAATCATATGCAGGACAAGAACCAGGCATCCTAGCTTAGGTTTTAATGGAGGGTAACTGCCTTATTGTCTTCCTAACTGCTCTCTCTCCAGTAATAATGAGAGTGAGACCCTCCCACATTGTTTCTTGCCTACTTTGCTTTCTCCCAATATGTCTCCCCCCTGTCCACAGGAGTGGGCTTGTGCTGTGTGCTCTTATAGTCAACCTAACACCTTTCTTTGCATATCCAAGTATGCATAATGCCCTCTTCTATGTAATGGTCCATCTGTTCAGGCTCATGCTTTCTCTTTCCTTCATCAAATTTCAGACTTAGAAGAGAGTAATACGAAGATTTATTTTCTTGCTAATAAGATTATAAAAATCAATCATTTCCTCCCTCCACTCAACCAACACAGAAATGGATGTTAGAACCCATCCTTTTCCCTTCCCTGCCTTTTACAGTGTCCTTCCCCCAAACTAAGGCTCCTCCCTCTGCACCTGCTCTAAATCTGATTCCCTGTCATCTCCTCAGGGAACCTCAATCCCTCCATCAGTCATTCCTCCTCTTGCCTCTAAATTCTATTTTGATGTGATTTCAAACTTACAAAAATGTTGCAGGAATAATGAAAGAAAATCCAAGTACACTGTATCCAGATTTATCCATCATTTACATTTGCCCCACTTGCCCTTCTTTCTCACCCTCTCCCTCCTCGAGGAATCATTTCCAATACATGGGGAAGAGAGCATGCGTCTTACCTCCTAAATGCCACAGGGCATGTTTCCTAAGGACAATGACGGTCTCTGATATAACTGTAGTGCAGTGATCAAAATCACAAAGCTCAACGTTGTGTACAATACTATTATTTAATCCATGGTCTGTGTTCAAATTCCATCGTTTTCCTCATAATGAATGTCCTTGACAGTTATTTTCCTGTCCTGGGATTCAATCCCAGATAACTCATTTAGTTGTCATATCTATTTAGTCTCCTTAATCTGGAATCATTCCTCACACATTTAAAAATCTTTTTTGATCTTGGCAATGTTAGAAAATAAACATCAATGAATTATTAGAATGTTATTTAATTTGAATTTGTTTGTTATTTTTTCATAATCAGAATTCAGGTTATTTACTTTGTCAGGAATACAAGTAGTAGATATGATGTTGTGTCGTTTTCAGTCCATCTTAGCAAGAGGCTCATGATGTTGATTTGTCCCAGTATTGGTAATATTCACTTGGTTAAGGTGGCGCTGCTATATTTCTCTACTGTAAAGTTATTATTTTTGGTTTGTAATTAACACATTATTTATGGGGGGATAATTTGAGACTGTCAATATTCCCTATTCTCCATCACTATCTCACTCATGAATTTTAGCATCCTAAAATTAGCTATTTTCTAACTTTATCATTCACTTCCTATTTATTAGTTGACATTTTACTTAAAGAAAGAGGGTTTCTTATTTCTCCTTAATTAATGAATCAAATTACTATGTGCTTATGGATTTTACTTTTTAAAAAATGGGTTATGTAATCTATTATTATTTGTTTTAATGCTCAAATTTTCAAGATTTGGTCCTTAGCAGTCTCTAAACTACATCTTCAATCTCTTTTTCTCTGCTAACTTCTTTCCACCAGTATTTAAACATTCTTATCTCCAATTTCTAGTCATATCCTTATATCTATTCCTATATCTCACTTCTCCTTCAAAGTCATATTACTTGAAAGAGTTATATATATCTGCCTTTCCATTTCTGTCTCTCTCTTCAACCCACTTCAGCATATTTTGCATCTACATCATTCCACCAAAACTGTCTCAAAAAGGCAGAAAATGGCCTTGCTGTCACTAAAGTAAGAGAATTTTAAACTATTTTTGATAACTACTCCTCTACTCTCTCTATCTGTTAACCTCTTCATTGTAAAATAATAAAGTTGCACAAAATCATAGAGGATAAATATATAACCTAGTGAATTATCATAAGTTCTGGCAAACACCATTCAGGAGGCCCAAAACAGAACTATGTCTGCCATCCCAGAGGACTTTCCTTCCACAAGTAACCTCCATTTTAACTCTGATAACAGTCATTTATTAGTATTTCTGCATAGTTTTTCTCTCTCATCTGTGCATCCCTAGACATTATAGTTTAGTGTTGTACACTAGAAAAATACTTGCTATAACTATTCAATTCTCTTTATAACTACTTTTCTCTTAGTTTCTTTCTTCCCCTTACAATTTGACTATAAACGACCCTGGTCATTTTGCTGTAGATTTTCCCACAATCTGAATTTTGGCAATTGTGTATTCCTCTACCCTCTC
This sequence comes from Sturnira hondurensis, assembly GCF_014824575.4. Classification (NCBI taxonomy): domain Eukaryota; kingdom Metazoa; phylum Chordata; class Mammalia; order Chiroptera; family Phyllostomidae; genus Sturnira; species Sturnira hondurensis. The sequence continues at coordinate 1,903,001 of NW_028096448.1, read as the reverse complement.
TCTGTTTCTTACAAATTAGCGTCTGAGCCTGGACACTTGATCAGACTTGGTTTGATTTCTTTGGCAATAGTACAGGTGGTAGTGTGTTCTTTTTTCAGGGGGCACATTATATCTGGTTGTTTATCTTTTTGTGCTGTTTACAGTGATTGATTCTCAATGTCTGCAGTGGTCATTGGAGCTTGCAATGTCTGCAGTCATTGGAGCTTGCAAAGTGATGATATTCTGATCCATCATATCTTTTGAATTTCTAGTTGAAAACCTTGTATGGAGACATTTTCTCTCATCTACTATTTGGAAAGAATGGATAAATTCTTGACTCACAGTCTTTGAACTTTTTCAGATAGTGACTTTGACTTTGTTCTACATTATCTTCTGAAGATAACCAATTATTGTTTAAAAATATTATTATGAACTCGTGGATTTAAACATATTTCATGATTTACAATCTATTGAAAATCTTATTTTTATTGAAGATCAAATTGCCTGGACTTTGGCCAGTGAGAACCTCTTCAAGGTTAGATCTTGAGTCTTTTTGACATGACTCTGGTACTTGTTAATTTTTTTGACATGTGATATGTCAAGGTTTTCTAGGATCATCTTGCACGTTTTCTGCCCCAAACCTGGAGCCAGCATTTCTCCAGCAAGTCCCCCCTTTAAAAAAGGGGAAATAAAACTTTAAGATTACAGTCTGAGTGCTACAACCTCTCTCTTCTCACTGTATATACTGTACTGTAACCTGTATTTCTTTTCCTCTATACCAAGAATCCTGGTGTACAAGGATGCAGAGGATGATCAGCATAGCCCATGATCGCTTGTTTGCTTTATTCAGTATCCAAGTGGTTCTCAACCAAGGGTGATCTTTTTCCCTCAGAGGACATTTATGAATGGGTGGGACATTTTGGATTGTCACAGTTGGAAGGGGTTGGGCATTGATGCTACTGGCATCTAAGAGGTAGAGGTCAGGGATCTTGCACAAGACCAGCCTTCACAGCAAGTAACTCTGGTTTACAATATTAATAGTACCAAGACTGAGAAACCCTACTATCCTATATTACACATACAGTCTCAGAATAAAAGCTAATGCTACTACCATCAACTATAATCATCAGGGCAGAAATTTTTGTTTGCTTATGCCAATCCCCTCATACATACCACGTAATGACAGTACTATATCTACACTGTTAGATTATTTACTATTAGATACTAAACTCTCTCCCTTGTGGAAGTTGTATAAGTTGCTGTATGTTTAATGCTCCTTACCTGTCTTCATGTCAGTATTGGTCTTGTCACTTGATTGTTCAAACTCACTCTCTTATTAGATTTTTTTGGAAGTGTTTGCAGAAGCACTATTTTTTTAGCTCGTTCCTAGAACATCTTATTCTATTCTCTTTGTACTTGATGTTCTATTTTTCTGTATATAAAATCCTTAGTTCCCGGCCACTTTCTTTGAAGATCTCAGGTATTTTATTCAATGTTAATCTGGTACAAAACTTTGTGTTAAAAAAAATCTGATAATTAATTTCATTTCTCTTATAAGTCTTTAAAGTTCAGCAGTTTTTCTAGAAGAAGTCTTACTCTTGGTTGTTCGGGGTCTATATCCAAAACTTGTGCTCTTTTCGTATGTAACACCAAATCTTTTTTTTTAATTTTAGAAGGATTATGTTAAATTTTAGTTTTGAGTATTTGTTCTGTTCCCTTGGTTTGGTATTCTTTTTCTTATTTGGTATTATCTGTTTATTGGTTCATCCCTGTCTTTAACATTTGTCACTTTCTGTTGGGTCCTTTTAAAAATGTCTCTTTTTTAGTTAAAAAATTTCTGCCTTTTTATTTTTTGGTTCTCCTTCGTCATTATCTGTTGCATTTATTCACTCTTTTGTTCCTTCTAGTTTAGTCCTCATTTATAAAATGATTTTTTCTTTTATTTCTATTATTTTGAATTCTGTCACTTCATTTTGTTCTATTTCTTATATATGTTTATCTTTCATTTTGAGTGTATTTTTAGTGTCCTTTAGTTCATTTTATATATATGTATATATTCATTTGGATCAACTTTTGAACATATTTTTAGTGTCCTTTAGTTCATTTTATATATATGTATATATTCATTTGGATCAACTTTTGAACATATCTTTTCACATACTTTTATTGTCTGTAGGATGTTATTCTGAATCTTATTTTTCTTTATCTTATAAAAAACTGTAAAAATTAGAACTTGATAATTTTCTACTGCTCTTCTTTATGGCAAATTAGTTATTCTGGTAGCTTTTCTAATTTTATAGAACTTTTCTATTATTACCTGTTGTTAAAAGATTTCAGTGACCTGTTTTCTAAGATATTCTGTTTTGTTCCCCTCTGCTATTTTGATCTAGATTTCTCATACATATGCTCAGTTTTGACTTTGCTTTTCTTTTTTTAAAATTATTTATTTATTTATTTATCTTTAGAGGGAAGAGAAAGAGAGAAATATCAATGTATGGTTGCCTCTTGTGAGTCCCCTGCTGGAAACTGGCCTGCAACCCAGGCATGTGCCCTGACTGGGAATCAAACCCCGACTGTGTGGTTTGCAGGCCCGTGCTCAATCCACTGAGCTACACCAGCCAGGGATTGACTTTCCTTTTCTTATCTGGATCCCCTAGTTTCAGAGGCACTAGGCTGCTTCAACTCCTTGAGACCTCTTACTGTGGTTGCCTGCATTTTAGAAACAGATAGTGTCAGAGTGAGGAAACACTTGACCATTTCAGTTTCTATTCTCAAATTGGCCCTCTGTACTTTCCAGTGAATTCCTGTTGGCTATATTGGGGTTCTCCTGTTCTCAGCTCTGCTGGGTGCTCTGTTGCTTCCATCTGCTTTCTCCCACACAGATGCTGAAACCGTGTGGGTGTTGTGGCTGTGAATGGTTTATTGTCACACCCTTGTATTTGGGGTTTCTTGAGGCTATCTCGTGATTGAATCTTGTCCTACATGTTGTCAGTATGTTTTGGTTTTGTCACTTGGCCTCTTTAGCTCCTTTTAATAATGGAATTTGGGGAGATCCAAAAACTTCTGTTGTGTTCCCTACTACCATCTTTCAGTTACTCATGAAAGTCTGTTACCTCAGTTTTCATTCCAGAAACTTCTTTTCATTTTTCTTCCACTTCCCTTACCATACCTTTTTAGTTTTCTAAGTTCCTCTTTCTACCAGTTTCTGAAATGTTGGAATTTCTCATAGCCCTTTGCTCTTCTAACTCCATGGTCTCCTTACAGTCCTCAAGGAGTTCTCATATAATTCCACAGCTTTTATTGCTAGTTAAACTTTGCTAACTCCAAAATCTGTGTTTCCAGAGGTGACCTGTCATGTGAGTCTCAGATGTAATTTCTAAATGCCTACTGAAAAGATCCATTTGATGTCTTTTGGGCCCCTCAAACTCAGTGTATTCATAACTGAATTAATCATCTCACCCACTAATTCCTTCTTGTTCTCTATGTTAGTAACAACATCATATTTATCAATTTGCTATAGCCATAAATCTCTTGCTTCCTCTTTTTTATCCCAAACCAATTAGTTCTTATAGTTATCCCTTAAGTATTTCCCAATTTATCAGTTTTCCTTTGTCCCATCCTGCCTCCTAACAGAGAGCATCATCATCTATTTCCAATATTGTGTGCTATTCTGAGTGATATCCTGGCCTCCAGGATTTCCCTCTAGTAACATGCACTGGAGTTTTTATGGGTAAAGCAGAAGCACTTTTTCTGGTTAGTCCCTTTCCTCCGTATTATTCTTGCCCTCTGGGATCGGAGATTAGATTAAACATTGAAAGGAAGCCTGATAAATTGGTGGAGCTGGGGTCCTGTGGGATGATGTCACCAGAGGTCCACATTTAGGTAAATCAACTTAACTCAAAAAAATCTATCTTTGTGGCTGAAAGCTGTGGAGGAGAAAAAATACAAATAAGTTATATTATATAATTGCCTTGTTGCCTCTTGTGATATAAAATTAAATATGTCCAAGCACCTTAACTGATGACTAATAAAAGCAGCAGTAGGTTTTGGCCAAGATAGGGTTGTAGGTAAAAACACTGTGCCTCCTTGCATAACCAAGTTTAAAGACAACAAATTTTTAGTAACAAAACCACAACCAAAACACAGAAAATTGTACTGTACGGAAGTCCGACAACAATGAACCATTCAGCCAGACCAGTAAGAGGGGCAGAGTCAGCAGCTGGCAGAGTGGGGTCGCACAAGAAAAGGTGACCAGCTGACCCAGGCATGCAGGTGGTGGTTGGCGGATCCCAGGTGTGTGGTGGCAACAGGCAGACCCAGTGAGGGCGTAAGGCAGCTGGCTGACCATGGTCACACATTTGCGTGCAGATAAACCAGGCAGAGGAGCAAGCAGTGAGACAGACCACACAAACTGGGGCCCCAGTGATGGGAATTAAAGCCTAAAAGCACCAGTTGAAAAAACTTTGGGGGTTGAAGTGTTGGGAGAAGCTCCCAGGCTCACAGAGAGTTCGTCAGAGAGACCCACAGGGTCCTAGAGGGTGCATAAGCTCACATACTTGGAAACCAGCACCAGAACGGCCCAATTTGCTTGTGGGAAGCAGCAGAGGAAACCAAAATCAAGAGAGAGCATAGAACAAGCACCATTGCCCCTGTCTGACCCTGACCCTACATACAGCATCACAACCCAGCAACTGGGTTGCCCTGCCCTGGTGTACACCTATAGCTTCGCCCCTCACATGTAACAGTCGCAAACAGACAAAAACATTATGGCTCAAGAAGAATAGTTTAAAACCCCGGAGTTTAAAACCTAGTTTAAAACCTCTAAGTGATCAAGATATAGCCAACCTATGAGATGCACAGTTCAAAATACTAGTGATCCGGATGCTCACAGAACTGGTTGATTTTAGTCACAAATTAGAGGAATAAATGAAGGCTAAACTAAGTGAAATGAAGGGAAATGCACAGGAAACCAATAGTGATGAAAAGGAAACTGGGACTAAAATCAAGGGAGTGGATCAGAAGGAAGGAAAAAACGACCAAACGGAAAAGAATGAAGAAACAAGAATTTTAAAAAATGAGGAGAGGCTTAGGAACTTTCAAGACATCTTTAAACGTTCCAACATCCGGATTATAGGGGTACCAGAAGGGGGAAAGAAACAGCCACGAGTGGAAAACTTATTTGAACAAATAATAAAGGAGAACTTTCCCAGTCTGGCAAAGGTAATAGACTTCCGGGAAATCCAGGAAGCTCAGAGAGTCCCAAAGAAGTTGGACCCAAGAAGGCACACACCAAGGTACATCATAATTACATTACCCAAGATTAAAATGAAGGAGACAATGCTAGAAGCAGCAAGAGATGAGGGGACAGTCACCTACAAAGAAGTTCCCATCAGACTGTTAGCTAATTTCTCAAAAGACACCTTCCAGGCAAGAAGAGGCTGGAAAAAAGTATTCCAAGGCATGAAATCCAAAGACCTACATCCAAGATTGCTCTATCCAGCAAAGCTTTCATTTAGAATGGAAGGGCAGATAAAGTGCTTCTCAGATAAGATCAAATTCAAGGAATTCATCATCATCAAGCCCTTATTATATGAAATGTTAAAGGGACTTGTCTAAGAAAAAGAAGATAAAAAATATGAAGAGTGAAAGGACAGCAAACTCACAGTTATTAACAACCACACCTAAAACAAAAGCAAACTAAGAGGACAGCCAGATCAGGAGGGAAACCATAAAAATGGAGATCATGTGAAGGGTTAGCAACAGGGGAGTGGGAGGAGGAGAAGGGGGGAGAAGGTACAGAGGATAAGTAGCATAGATGGTAGGTAGAAAATAGACAGGGGGGAGGGTAAGAATAGTATGGGAAATGTAGAATCTAAAGAACTTGTGACACATGAACATAAACTAAAGGGGGGGAATGGTGGGGGAGGGGGTGTGCAGGGTGGAGGGGAATGAAGGGGGAAATGGGACAACTGTAATGGCATAATCAATAAAATATAATTTTTAAAAAGGACCAATAGTAGTAGATTTGGGGATCTGGGTGACATTCAGATCACAAGAGCTTGGAGCAAGATAAGATCATATATTTTGTATTACTGAATTTTTGATCACTTTCAATAATTTGAATTTATATCTCTTTCTGCCAAAATTTTAAAAAAAGTATAGAAAAAAAGTATAGAGAGTAGTTCTGCAATTAACTACTCTCTACCACCACTTCATTAATCATGTTCTTGTGATTGGACTATCATGCATCAGAGACTTTCTCTCTTCAAAGTTGTATCTGCATGTGTTTTCCTCCAACCTGTGCCCTTCTTCCATGTCTACTCCTGCTGTGTTTTGTGTGCCTTTCCCTCGCTCACATGCTGCTCCTCTGCCCTCTCACCTTAGCTCTCTCCCCCATACTCTTCAGTTCATATTGTTTGCTCTTCAGTAATACCTCTGCCTTTTCAAATTATCTGTACAAAGTATATGTTCTCATATTTAAAAAATTTCCCAACTCACAAACACTTCCCTCTTGTCACCTCCTATATCTCCTATTCCATTCTATTTTTGTTGCTGTTTTTTCTTTTGTACCCTGTATTTTCAGCCCTTCTTAATCCATCCCTTGGACCAATGCCTGCATTTGCTGTTGAGCAAGAGACTTATTCTCCTTTCCTAAACCTGACACCGTTTAGGGAACCAGGGCCCTGTTACTACAGGTGTTATAGGTTTAAGTGAACTCCTTGCACCTAGTATTTGAGTCTGGGCTGCTCACGTTGGAAGACGGCTGGGAATTTGGGTGGAAGTGGGAAGGTGTGTGTATTGGGGGGAGTGATCATGATTTAAACTGCTCGAAACACCATTGTTGATGGCAGAGCTGGCTCTGGTGCAATTGGCCTGGTGATGATTCTCTGCACAGCTTGAGATTGTTGTGCCAGGAGGTCCTGCTGGGCACTTGCTGCTCTTTGATGCTCCAGCAAAGAAAACTGGAGGCACTGACATTTCCTCCTCTTAACACAAAGGACCTGAGCCAAGTGAGGAGAAAAAAATCAACAGATTTCAAAGTGACCTCTCTCCCTTGAGACACATGGTACATTAGTTTTACATATGACTTTTTCTGTACTTCTTAGTCAAGGAGCACATCATGGCTATTAGGAGTTGCTACTTACCCAGCCTAAAGCCCTGCAGTGATAGAAAACATGTTACTGAGAGGGGAGTCAATTAAGCCCTAGCCAGTACACAACAGGTAAGAAAGATAAGTCTGCAGGTCAAATAGGAAAACTGAAGAACACATTCCTGAAACAAGAGAGTGTGCTGCACATTAAGAAAGTGAAATTAGATCTAGGGGCAAAGGATTTGAGAAACTGCCCATTCTTCCAGTGTAGACACAGCCTCCCCACCCTCTTCATGCTAGTTTCTTCTTAAAAATTTAATTTACCTGGTTGGTATAGCTCAGTGGCTTGAGAGCGGGCCCGCTAATCAGACAATCATGGTTTGATTCCCAGTCAGGGCACATATCTGGGTTGCAGGCCGGTTCCCAGCAGGGGATGCAAGAGAGGCAACCATACATTGATATTTCTCTCCTGTCTTTTCCTTCCCCTCTAAAGATAAGTAAATAAAAAATCTAAAATAATAATTTAATTAATTCTAATTTTTATTACCATTTATTGCCCTTAACTTCATGCTAGTTTTTGTCACACCCCACAGAAAGCAGTCAAGTAGGATCACCACTGAATGGTAAACATATTTCTCAGTATTCACTCCAGGATTCCCAGTTTTCTGAGTAGCAAAGAGGGAGAACATTCTTGCCTGCCTACCCCAGAATTCTCTGTGGCCATCACTGCAATTACCTTGAAATTAGCTGACCTAATAGAAAAAGAGTAAACAGTGAGTATGTGAGGAGTGGGGAAAGCAATGTGTTATAAAGGAATGAACTATTTTGCTACAAAACCATACGTCAGCACTTAAATTTATTAAATCTGCTGGAGGATATGGAAGATAACTAAAAGAAAAAAAACAGCAGTTAAATTAGGACCTAACTATATCCCACTCCATGCTTTCTTTTTTTTACATTCTTCCCTGAGGGCACATAAACTCTCCAAGTTGTCACCTTGATCTAGGCAGATGATTCCCAAAGTTACATCTCTAACCTGGATTTCATACCTATACTCTATATTTCTTTTCCACTTTTCTGTCTGACATCCTTATTTTCTGGTCCTAAGTCTCAATTTGTCGAAATTTCAGCCTCAGACTCCTATAAGAAGTTTCTATCTTTCTCTTTACTCCTCTGTTTTCACGACCATTTTTTACTGGCCTCCTGATTTTTCAAGACACTGACTTCTTCTAACTTGTCTCTCAGTACAATCAATTGCCTGGTTATTTTCTTCTACTTTCATAATAGCCCTCAAATCACTTCACTTCTTTCTGTTCTATATGATAGAGCTTTAGGCTCTTATTTCTCTTTGGATTAAAGGTTAAAACAGGAACTTCCTCTATCTCCTGCCTATACATTTTCTCAACCACTATAAAAACAGTGCTGCCAGAATAATGTTCTCTTCAAAAACATTCAGTGGCTCTCGACAGCCACCAAATAAAGAAATAAAAATCCCAGAAAAAGAAAAGCAACAACAAAATCAAACTTCCCTTATAGTTTCCACGGGATTCAGTGATCTGATCTGATTTTATTTTTCTATCCATCAATGTATATTTAGTGTTTCTGACCCTTCCCTGGTCACAATGTCTGCACCAGGAATAATGGAGTGCTCATCTCTCTGGATGGAATTCTATTCAGTGCTCAAGACAAATATCACCTCCTTAACAAAGCTTTTCATGCTATCTCACCTGGATATGATCCCTTGTTCTTTGAGCTGCCTTAGAACATCCTCAGGACTTGTGTTGTGACACTTAACTTTACAAAATGTATTATGGTAATTTATAAACCTATGATATCACCCACAGGTTGCTAATATGCTAAATCTAGGAGCCATATGCCTGTATCTCCCATGGTACTTATCTCAGCATTTTACATTAGTGGTCTCAGATTTTTTGATAGCCTATTATTATTTTTTAACATATTTTGAGCATATACCACTGTTGTAGGTTGGATTGTGACCCCAGGAAGATGGATCGAAGTTCTAACCCCTAGTTAAAAATTACATAACTATGAGTAGGGGTCTGCTGCTCTCTGCCAGCTGCACCCTGAGTGCTTGTGAGGTATTTGTAGTGTATGATAGTGATGTTTTTATAATTTAAAATTTCTTCTTGAGGAAGTGTTTTGTGCACTTCTTTTCAATATGTGCTAAATTTGCCAGTATTGCATATAAATATTGTGTTTTTTCTTCTGCTATAGTATAAATTCTATTTACAAAATGTTTATAAAATTTTATAGATTTTTAGTGTTTAAAGTTGTTTAATAATAAACTGTATATGTAAAAAATGTATCTCTATATTCTTTTAAAGTACATACTTATAAATTGTGTGGCAGAGTCTTTTTTTTTTTGTCTATATGATCTCTCTAATCTATTTCAGAGAAGGGACTATTCAAATATTCACCCATAAGCTGATTAATGCATATCAGTTTTCTTTTGTTTTTAAGACTATATAGTTAAATGCAATTATACTTCAGATGAATTTGGAGCTTTTATCAATTATCCCTCTTAAAGAAAATAATGTCTCCCTTTGGCCCCAAGATTATTGTATCTTCAATTTTATTTTTGACTACTAATAAAATAGCCATAATGTGATCTTTTAACTCATATTTACCTTTTATCCCCTTATTTTCAAACTTTTAATATCTTTTTATTGTAAATATGTCTCATAGACTATATTGCTGGGTTGCATTTTGTTTTTTTTCTATTGTTTAATTTTTTCATTGTAATTTATTTTATTTATATTAATTTTAAATATTTTTCTGTCATTTTTTATTTACCAAGCTTTCTTTCATTTTTGATAGTCTCCATTTCTACTTTCCCTTGATTAAATTACATATATATATATATGTATATATATATCTCTTTTTTTTTCCCTCTTGGACTTCTGTATTACACAGATATTTACACATTTACACTTTTCCTTGCATAGATCACATTTCTGCCCCCACCAGGACTTAAATAGGCTGTTTTTAGTTTTTACACTTTTCCTTGCATAGATCACATTTCTGCCCCCACCAGGACTTAAATAGGCTGTTTTTAGTTTCTCTTTATTTTCTTCATATCTCTTAACTTTTATATTTTTTATTTTTTTACTCATTATTGATGGTTTCTTGGAGAGCTCCTGGACCTAATATTCCAGATCAATAATTTTTTGGCTGTACCTGTTCTGCTAATTAACCACCTTTTAAGGCCTTTATGTAGCTATAACATTTTTCATGCCTCCATCTCACTAAATGGTTCTTTTTTATAATTGTTGATACCAGTACATGTTTTTCGTGATATTCTCCTTTATCTCATTGATAATTTATATTATGCTTATTTTAAATTCTGGTTCTCTATGTTTTTTAATTCTACTTCAGCATAGGTTTCCTATATGTGATCTAACTTCTATATTGTTTGTGCTTCACAGATGTTTTCTTATTTTCTCTATGAGCTCATATTCTTTTGGACCAATGAACCATACTGGCTGGTGATGTATCCACAGTGGGAGGGACACATGCCTCAGGTAAGGTCATACTGCCTCAGGTAAGTCAGGCAAAGGGGCCTATACCCAGGTAGGAGAGCCTCTGAGGTTCCATCTGAGTTATCCACACCCAGCCCTGCCCTGAAGGGGCCCTCATCCTTGAGAACCCCCAGCACCTCTGCCCTCTTTTTGGAGAGCCATGGAGGGAAGTGAAGTGGGAGGAGAAGGGAATGTATGGAGGGCTGGCCAGGTTATCTCACCGTGTATTATTACCTTGTTTTCCAACCCAGTATCCAGATTTTCTCTGAGGTTACCCACCCTTTTACTTGCCATTTGGCTGGAACTATGGTTTTTCTGATCAGTGACAAGAGAAGAGGACACAAGTGGAAGTGCTCCCCACTGGGTTCCCTATCCTTATTTCCTGGCTTTATGGTGCCATTTCTCCCATATACAAAGCGATAAAGATTCAGCTCCTTCTCTTCAGGGGTTTACCTTTGATGCTATGTTAGGTTCTAGGAACTATCCACCTTCGTCACTGCTGTGTCATTTATCTCTCTGGGTTCCTGGGAAGGACCAGTAGTCTCTGTTACTTCCCCTTCATATATTTTATGCCAGTAACCCAGACATCCTTCCTGCATTACTAAGGATATTACAATAAATATATCTTTCACAGGCATTATTTGATAATTTAGTTAACAACTTTTACAAATAATCTCAGGTTTCCAGACGTTGTTAAAAATTTCAGCAAAACTACTCTGAAGAGAATTAGTATGTAAGTGGTCATTAAAACAGGGAATTGCTCCCACCAGTAAGTGACATCAAGGCAGGTAGCCTGCTGAAACATGTAAAAAAAAAAGAGACTTGAGCAGTATATAAATATTGACAAGGAATTGCTAGTGAGCTTTAATATTTTCAGCCAATGAGCAAATAGAACTCACCTACATTATTTGTAGTAGTTGAAATATAACAAAGGTGGGTTTTCTACAGCCCAGTTTCAAGAAAGGATAAAATGTAGTGACTACCTGCCTTTATTAAGCTTATATGTATATGTGGATAGAACTAAAGAGAGAAAATATCTTTAATAAATTTATGATATTTTAAAAAGCAAAATTGCTACATTACTAAGGGCATTTAAAAAAGACAGTTATGATTCTTTTTTAAAGAAGGGAGGGAGAAGAAAAGGAGAGAAACATTGATGTGGTTGGTTGCTTCTCATATGCTCCCTGGGAATCCACAACCTTTCAGCATGGGGGACAACACTCCAACCAGCTGATGCTCCCAGTCAGGGCTGTTATTTGTTCTTTAAGAACATTGTCCCAACTAGTTTTCTTTGAGAGTTACACGTTGGGCTATGGAAGGATTTTTGTTTGTTTATTTTTACCTTCTGTCCTTGAACTGTGAAATCAAAAGCAAGTGGAATGGAGGAAACCAATGGCAGGTAATTCAGCCAACGCTGGCAGCCGTCTGTCACTGGAGCTTCTTGCCTTGAAAGAGGAAGTTGGGTTTTTCCACTGCACCAGATAAAGAGCCATATAAGTAAGCTTGATGGCAAGATCATCTCAGACAAACTCAGTTAAAGGAAATATGTTTGCCTTTCTTTCTTTTCAAATTGTCCTTACTGAGGTAATTTGAAAAAAGAATGAGAGATAAGATTTGTATAATTATTTGTAAATAAAATAATTTTAAATATCTATTTAGTTGTTGACAAAGATAGTAATGAAATTCACTAATAATCAGTTATCCAGAACACAAAATATACTTCTTAAATACTCGGCAAAGAACAAATTATCTCAGCTTTCATTAGGAAGATTAGAGTACAATTTGCACAAATCAATATTTTTCCAAGAAATACAGTAATGTTTCGAATGCCTTTCTAGGATACAATTTTATATGCATTCTTTCAATTGTGTTTCTCGAGTAGATACAGGTAATTTGTAAGCCTAGGTTTGTAAGACTTTGGTTTCAAATATATATTGGTTAAATCTCCATTTTAAAAAGTTGCCTTCATGTCATAACATTTTACTATATTTTTATAACATGCAGAAAAGTTTTAAATGTACAGGAAGTTAAAAATGTTATACCAAACACTGAACATGCAACAAGATTCTATCTTTGAATTTTACTGTATTCAATTTCTCATATATCTATCCACACTTTAGGAAATCACTACCCCCATAGAATGTTCACTCATGAACACTTTAGATTTTCATCCACCATGGATTTAAAACTCACATTTTAATGCCACTTAGTGACTTCTTGAATGCATATATCATTTAGAAGCAGTTGAAAATATACATAATCCTTTTCATTTTTAAAAGTAATCTATCTAATGAGTATTCTGATTTATAGACACAAAATTCAGAGCCCACATTTCATGGAGAATTATCAGTCTTCAAAAGAACATTTCTGAGTGGCATTTGACATCACTTTGTGTGAGAGAGTTTATCTCTTTGGGAATCAGTTCCTCCTTTGGAAAGTGGAGATATAAATGCCAACTCAAAACTCATCTCAGGAATATTGTGAGGGTGAGTAGAAGAAGCAGTGAAACATTCCTTAGACTTGTACAATATTCTCCTTATTGGTAACAATCAGGATAATGGAATTATTAATGACATATTGCAGGTGCAGCCTGGAAAATACTTACCTTCCCAAATAAGCATTATGAGCTCTATTTCCTGGAAACTTGGCAACAACATGTAATTGGCTTAGTGTGGTATAATTTCATCTTTTTCGTTTAAGACATTCAAATTCTTGCACTGAAAAAGTATGTGAAACCACCGATTGTTTTCAGCAGTGGACTTCAATAATAATGCTTATTTTTAATGTACTCTACCGACTTTCAATTTTATTTTTTAATTCTTATTAATTAAATGGGGATTTAGGAGTAAAAAATATTAAGGCCTTTCCCCCATATTCTAGCTACTGGTCATTTTATAAATTCTTGCCTCAAAACACTAACAGAAAGAACTGACAGTTGACCTTTGACAGTGATTTAAAGCCATTTCCACCCTGCTAAATTATTCTGGGTATGAAGTACATAAAACATTTCAGATGAAAGTCAAAGAATGAGTAAATTAACCATTTATTTTCTTTCTCTCAAGTTAACTACAATGCCTTTATTTTTTCATTTATAAATATGTTTAATTTTAATAGATAACCAACAAAATTCTCTGAGCATGCTTCCAACTAATGAGCATTAGCACCACAAAAATAGTTGGACTTGAGGGAAAAACACCATTTCTCCCACCTTCTTTCAACATTTTTTCATTTGATTTTTTAAATATTTTTTTATTGCTGTTCAAGTACAGTTGTCTCTATTTTCCTACCACCACTGCCCCCTAACACAGCCATCCACACCTCCCACCCTCAATCCTACCATGCTTTGGCTTTGTCCCTGTGTCTTTTAGACATGTTCCTTGACAACCCTTTCCCCTCCCTCTCATTATGCCCTCCCTACTCCCCTCTGGTTACTGTCAGTTTGTTCTTTATTTCAGTGTCTCTGGTTATATTTTGCTTGCTTGTTTGTTTTGTTGATTAGGTTCCACTTATATGTGAGATCATATGGTATTTGTCTTTCACTGCCTGGCTTATTTCACTTAGCATAATGCTCTCCAGTTCCATCCATGCTATCACATAAGGTTATAACTGAGCATTATGTTATAAATATTCCATTTTTATTTTTTCTAATTACAAAATAATAACAGCTTTTATTAAAATATAAATATTGTAGACATGTATAAATTAGAAAATAAAATTATTATAATCTGATATTTTAGAGATAATTATTATAATTTTGTGAGAATTTTTGCAAATACACATACCCACACACAAATCCCATACTTCAGTTAAAGGCTAATAGCATAGAATTAAACATATCTGAGTTTGATTCCCATCTATGATGTGTGATTTTTAGGAAAATTACTTAATATCCTTAGGCCTTAGTTTCCTCATTTGTGAAATATAAACCATAAAAAGTGCCAAACATAACTTATTTAATGCAAGTTGATTTGCATGTGTATATATACAAATATATTCAAAACAGAGATGGTATATTTTACTTGCTGTTTTTTAAAATTTCTCTTCCTTTATGATACGTTAATTCATTATACACAAATGTTGTTTTAAGAAATGATTCTGTAGAATGTCCCTGTATGGATAAAACATAATTATCAAACTTCTGTGTTTGCTATTTGAAGCCATGCTGCAATAAAGGTTATGCATATACTTCTTTAAGTTCTGTATTTTTATAGGTTCAATTTCTAAACATTGAATTGCTTTTTATAGAGAATGGAAAATATAATGTTGGAAAAAATCCATAGTAGCAACACATAAATGTTACTGTTTTTAGATTTCCTAACTGGAGATGTCAACTTACATCTCTGAATTGTGGTTTTGGAGGTTGTGGAGCATTTACATGTCCAGGGTGTGGTTTGCAGCAAGGAGCCTGGGTTAGTTCTTCCTTTAAATCAGTCTCCCTTTCTCCTCTGTGAATATGGGGCTTTTCCATTTAACCTTTAATGAGTCTCTGACCTCCATGGAGTTTCACGTTTGACCAACCAGCAGAAAAAATCAGGAATATGACATTCTCCAAGTCAGTGATTCTCATACTTTATTGTACCTAAGTTCACCTAGGATCTTGATAAGTTAGGTCTGAGGTGGTACCCAAGCATTTCTAATAAGCTCCCAGGTGAATACTATGCTGGTCTTCACAAACCATATTTTAAGTAGCAAGTAACTAAATCAGTCTAGAAAAAAAGAAAGAACAAAGTGTTCCCTAAGCAGAGTAGCCTACTAGGGCAATCTTGCCTCAGCTGGTCAAATTCATCTAATTGAGTAGCCACAGGTCAAAGAATAATCAGTTCTTTTCTTGTCCTCCCACTTGCCCTGGAGCAGTTTCCCTCTTCCCAGGCAAAACGATTTCATACCAGAAGTCTCCTGCTGTCTTACATCTCAAAGAGGATAATCAAAAAAGGTTTTAAAGCAATCATCAGGAAAGGAAAAAGAAAAGCAATGGAAAAAAACCCCAAACACCCACATTTGCTGAGCAGAGAAATGAAAGGGACAAATGAAAATGCATCCTTTGTCTTTACCATTTCCCAAATTTTAAGTTTTTAATTTCTCTGAAATATTAGTTGAATTAATAATGTGCTTATGGTCAATAATTTGATGAGAACTGAAAATAATAAAGAATAGAAAAAATTATCTAAAATCCCAACATTCAGATTAAACCCCTATAAACATCTTTAAAAACATACTTCTAAGTCTCACTACACCCACCCACCTACACACACACACACAGGGTATTTAATGTTACATAATTGCATGCAGTTTTCAGGTTGTATTGCAAATTGACTGTTTTTACAAAAATTAACTTTACCTATAGATAAGTCTTAATCAGCACTTGTACTTTATATATTTAGTTTTATGAATAAATATTGTGTAAGTTTAAGGTGCACAGCATGTCACTTTGATCTATTTTTGTATTGTATTGATTGTTGATACAGACATATTAATAATAATACATAATTATGTTATGATATTATTGTCTGTTATTCATTATATTATGCATTAGATCTCAATGGCTTATTTACTACTCATATATTTAAACCTTAGACACCATCACTCTCTTCCCTCTCCCCCAATCCCTGGTAACACAATTTTACTCTCTGTTTTTTAAAGGTTTAACTTTTTTAAGATTCCACATATAAGAGATATACAGTACTTGTCTTTCTCTGATTTATCTTGCTTAGCATATTGCGCTCAAGGTACAGCCATGTTGTCACCAATGGTAGGATGTTTTTCTGATGGCTGAATGATACTCCATTATGTATATGCACCACATCTTTTTATCTATTCATCCCCTAATGAGTAGTATTTGGGTTGTTTCTGTGTCTTGACTACTATGAGTAATGCTTCTTTTTTTTTTAAAGAATATTTTTTTATTTATCTTTAGAAGGGAAGGGAAGGAGAGAAGGAGAAAAATATCAATGTATAGTTGCCTCTTGTGAGTCCCCTGCTGGGAACTGGCCTGCAATCCAGGCATGTGCCCTGACTGGGGATTGAACCGCGATTGTGTGGTTCACAGGCCCACACTCAATCCACTGAGCTACACCAGCCAGGGTTGAGTAATGCTTCTTTAAGCATGGGAGTGCATATATTTCATTGAAATCCTTTCCTTGGGTCATATACTCAAAAGTGGAATGGTTGGATGATATGATAGATCTATTTTTAATGTTTTGAGGGACTTCACTATTGTTTCCACTGTGGTTGAACTAGTTTACACTCCCCACAAAAGTGTGTAAAGCTTCCCTTCATCCCATCCCTGCCTGCACTTGTCATCTCTTTTCTTGTTGACAGAATCTAACAGAATGCACTAACTGCTATAAGTCACTGCTTAAAATTTTATGGTATTGGTGCAACACAAGCATGCTTTTCAGAAACATTAAAAAACACTTTTAATGAATATTTTATTAATTTTATATACCCTACTAATTATATAAATTCAAACAACACAATTATAGAACAGAAATAAAATATCACCTAAACTTTAATTTTCTGAAGTACATTCTCTAATGTTAGGTAAGCGACATGCCTGAAAAATTTTCTATACCCATATATACAGTCAGAAAAATAGCTAGAAAAAAATAATTTTTATAAAAATGAGATTATGCTATACAATTTTGAGTAAAATGTTTCAAATTTAATCATAATTGAACATAACAGAGGGAGAAAAATATTGAAGTCAAATTTTATAAAATAGTTTCTGTACATGAAAAATGCAATTTCCAGGATCAACCACTTAACTTTCTATAGGAGTGTGGAAGAATTACTAAAAATTTTTGTGCCTCAGCCTTTTGACTTGTAACAGAATTTATAGGACCTAAATAATAGCACATGGTGAAAATTAAAAAAGATAATATAGACAAAATGTTTAACAGAAAACTGTACTTGAAAAATAATTAAATAAATTTTTAAAAAATTTTAAAAATGTTTAGAACAGATTCTAGAAATAGTGATTTATAAATGTCGGTTTGTTCTACCTTTGTTCATTATATAGACTTATTTTATGGAAAATTTATAAAAAACAAAGCTGCAGAGTAGGGGAAGATGGCAGCGAGGTAGGAGGGAGCAGATTCCACTTCCCCCTGCACACTAGAGAAAAACCTGGACGATCTACGGAGGATCAGAGCAAACAGCCAACAGTACCCCAGCATATATGAAAATAGGAGACCATAAATTGTAGTGGACATTGAAAAACCAGATGGTAAGGAGACCACTGCAGGACAATAAGGTCCCTGGGAGTAGGGTGGCTGCAGCCCCATGCCCCGCGCCCACTGAGTCTGCCACAGGGTTCTTGGGAGAAAGCTGAGTCAATGGCTCCCTCCCCTGCCAATCGAGGTTTGAACAACACTGGAAGAGACCTGGTTGCTTGAAGTCATAGAGAGGGGAATAAGGACACAGGGGCTGTGAGCACCAATGGAGTCTGTGGATGCCAGCTGGGAGGAGTTGGGAGTTGGGTCATGACAGGACCTGACCCCGATAGTCCTGGGTCTGGTTGGAGAATTGGGCTGTGTGAGAGGCTCTGCCACTGTATGGAGGGGCAGACTTGAGCAGGAGGAATTTCTCAAAAAGAAAAAGTGAAAAAAGAAACACTGTTTGTGGAATTCTTCTGCAGCAGCTACTCAGGCCTCCTCCCCACCCTGCCAGGCAGTTCTGAGGTGGCTCGGAAGGCTCTGCACACCCCCATAGCCCTGGGAAGAGTGCACACCCAAACCTGAGGGACCAGAGGTGGCCTGGCCTAGTGTGCACACACGCAACCCAGGGAGAGTGCCCTCTGCGGGAGGCCCTGAGCCCACATACAAAGGCCGAGGAAGAGGCCCAGCTAGCCCTGGGAAGAGTGTGCACCTGAAGCTGGGGAACCTGGGAGACCACAGGCTGCTGGGGAGTTGGGCTGGAGGCTGACTGAGTGTGGATCAGGAAGGGAGAAAAGCAAAACTAATCACTTCTCAGCCTGCTGCAGCCAGCAAGACCAGCAAAACTGGTTTGGCCAGTTTGAAACCAGCAAGAGGATTTTTTTTAAGTAATTCTTTTTTCATTTTTATTATTTTTTTAATCTTTCAACTCCTTTTCCCTCTCATTCTTTCTTGTTTTATTCCTTCTTCCTTTCTTTCCAATCTTACCTCTTCCTTCCTTCTCCTTTTCTTTTAAATTCTCACAAGTGAGACAAAAAACCTGTAACTGAAAAGACCAGAGTTGGACCCAAAGAGGGGGTATCCCCACAGCTGAGACATTGAGACAAATTTCACTTTGCTATTAGAGAGAACCTGCAAGTTATTGCATATTTGTATTATTATTTTTCATTATTCTTACATCTTTTATTTTAATTATATTTTTATATTTCTCTTCTTTCTGTTTACTCTTCTTTGTTTGTCTGGTTAAATTTTATCATTTGACAAGTTTCCCCTACTCTCTCTTTTGTAGTGTATTGCTAATTTACTGTCCTTCACATCACTTGTGTTCCATTAGAACGCTACTCAAGGTCCTATACTCCCTGTTCTTGTTTTCCAGATCACATATATTCTGTCATATGATTGTTGCTCCATTATTATTATAAATAATAGCTGTTCCATACAATTGTAAATACTTCACAACACCCCTCCCAGATCTTAGCCCACTTCACAGTTTCCTGAATTCTGTTACTGTAGTGGTTAACTCTATTCTCTCACACACTGTACCTATTTACTATCCTTTACTCTCACCTTACCTCAGAATCTGACCTCCCACAACCTTGCTGCTTTCTAGATCCAACTCACAACCCTTCCCTCCCCAACAAAAGTCTTATGTTTTATCCCTCCTTTCTAAAAAGTAGCTAGTTGGATGTAATATCATGGTTAACACTATACATAGCCAAAGGATCTCCTATCTCTTCTCTACCAGTTGCTACTGTAAATATCATAAAATACTCTTGCTGTCTTAAGCTATTTTGCCTTCCTCTCCAAATAATCACAAAAAAGAATACGTGGAAGCTGTGAACACCATGATACCTGATGGAAGAGGAAACCCAACTACAAAGGAAACACCAACAGATAACAAGAGAAGGGGGTGGAAGCCACACTAACCTCAATCCAGGACTTTACTGGAAATACAACTAAATAGTGGAGAAATTACCCAGAACAAACAACTGAACAAGAGCAAGAGAGAATCCTCAAAACCTTGTACACACGGAAGAACCAGCTTCAACACAACCTGCCCTCACCAGCACAACATAATACAAGAGGTGGTGGACAGAGTGACCCTCAGTTAACCAGCTGGTGGGAAGGACCCACCAAAGAAAGACCCAACAACAATCAAAACCCAAAGACAAATACAGAGCTAACTTCAACGGCAGCCCAAGACCAGTGAGCTCGGGAGATCAAGGAGACTACACCACTGAATCTCACAGTTATTCTACCATAGAAGTTCACACCATAAACACAGGGAGCCAGACCAGATCAATTTAAGAAGCTGAGGTTAACAAGAAGAGTCTCACAAACAATGGAAAGACAAAGAAACAATCCCCAAATGAAAGGAAAGAAGGAAGCCTCGGAAAGAATGCTTAATGAAATAGAGGCAACTCAACTATCAGATATTGAGTTCAAAGCAATGGTTATCAGGAAGCTCTGTGAACTCACAGTGAATTACCAAAAACTACAGGGAAACTACAATGAACTCACTGCAAACTATATCAACATGAAAAAGGAAATAGAAACTATCAACATGGGCCAAGAAGAAATGAAGAATTCAATTTCTGAACTGAATGAAGAACACAGTAGAAGGAATCAAAAGCAGGATTGATTGAAGCAGAAGATCAGATCAGTGAGCTGGTGGACAAAGTAGAAAAAAACTCCCAGAAAGAGCAATAAAAGGAAGAGAGGCTTAGAAAGAATGAAGAGGGATTAAGAGAAATGCAGGACAATATAGAATGCAATAATATCCATATAATAGGGAAACCAGAAGGAGAAGAAGAGAAAGGGATAAAAAACCTGTTGGAAAAACTAACAATGGAAAACTTCCCTAATTTGATGAGAGAAAAAGTCACACAAATCCAGGAAACACAGAATCACAATCAATAGGAAACTAAAGAGGTCCACTTCAAGACACATCATAATTAAAATGGCAAAAGTCCAAGAAAAAAAGGGAATCTTAAAGGCAGCAAAGGAGAAACAGGAAAATCTTGGAGGACTTTGAGAAAGATATTGACAGCAACACAATTATAGTAGGGGATTTTAACACACCACTGTTAAAAATGGTCTCCAAACAAAATATCAATGAAGATATTGTGGGATTGAACAATGCCCTAAAGGAAATTGACTTAACTGATATATATATAGAACCCTTCATCCCAAAGAAGCTAAACACACATTCTTTTCAAATGCATATGGAACATTTTCAAAGATAGACCACATAATAGGACACAAAACGAGCCTCAAAAAATTCAAGAAAATTGAAATCATATCAAGCATTTTCTCTGACCACAAGGGACTGAAACTAGACACCAACCCCAAGGGAAAAAACCCCAAACACTGAAAATCATGGAGATTGAATAGCATGCTATTAAACAATGAATGGGTCAAGAATGAAATTAGAGAAGCAATCAAAAAGTTTCTGAAAACAAACAGAAATGAACTCACAACAATGCAAAATTTATGGGACACAGTGAAGGCAGTCCTGAGAGGGAAGTTCATAGCAATACAGGCCTACCTAAAAAAGATAGAGACATTTCAAACAAACAACCTAACCCAATGAGAAATTGAGGAACAACAACAAACAAAGCCCAGAGGAAGTAGAAGAAAGGAAATGATCAAGAGTAGAATTAAAAGACATAGAGACTAAAAGCACAATTCTAAGGATCAATGAATCCAGGAGCTAGTTCTTTGAAAAGGTAAACAAAATCGACAAGTCTTTAACCAGATTCATCAAGAAAAAAAGAGAGAGGATCTAAATAAACACAATAGGAAATGAAAGAGAAAAGAGTGCAACTGATACCACAGAAATACAAAGGATTGTAAGAAATTATTACAAAGAGGTATATGCCAAGAAATTTGAAAACCTAGGTGAAATGGAGAAATTTCTAGAAAAATATAATCTTTCAAAGCTCAATGAAAGAGAAGCAGAAAGCCTGCACAGACCAATAACAGCAGATGAAATTGAAGCAGTAATCAAAATACTCCTGACACATAAAAGCCCTGGACCAGATGGTTTCCCAGGAGGTTTCTACAAAGCATTTAAGGAAGAGCTAACTCCTATCCTTCACAGACTATTAAAAAAAATCCAAAATAATGGAAGACCCCCAAACTCTTTTTATGAAGCCAGCATCATCCTAATCCCAAAACCAGATAAAGACACAACAAAGAAAGAAAATTTCAGGCCAATATCTGATGAACATAGGCACTAAAATCTTCAACAAAATATTGGCCAACAGCATCCAACAATACATTGAAAAGATCATACACCATGATCAAGTGGGATTCATCCCAGGGATGCAAGGATAGTACAATATTCACAAATCAGTAAATGTAATACATCACATAAATAAAAGAAAAGACTAAAATCACATGATCATATCAATAGATGTAGAAAAAGCATTTGACAGATTGCTTGACAAAGCAATGTTGTTTGACAAATTTACTCTTAAATTTTAGTGACCTATCACTCACACTACATGTCCATGTGACTTGGGATGAACATCCGCTACACATAGTCACTGGGAACCCAGGCTGAAAAACACTCTGATTTTTTTCACATTTTAGCATTTTTTATTAGTAATTTTTTTTCTTTTTTAAAATTTATTTTATTGATTATGCCATTATACTAGTCCCATTTTCCCCCCAACCCTACTCTGATTCTTGACATCTTGTCACCACTGTTGTTGAAGATTAAGAGAGCGGCCTCACCCTAGCCAGATTGGCTCAGTTAGTTGGAGCATCAACCCATAAACCAGAAGGTTGCAGATTCACTTCCCAGTCAGGGCACATACCTACATTGTGGGTTTGGTCCTCAGTCAGGGACATGTGCGGGAAGCAACTAATCAATATTTCTCTCTTACATTGATATGTCTCTTCTCCCTCCCTTCCCCTCTCTCTAAAATCAATAAGCATGTCCTCAGATAAGGATTAAAAAAAAGAGGTGGCCTAGTACCTGATCTTGAATTTGTCACACAGAAGTACCATACATGTCCCATATTTCCTACACATTGGCAAGAACTATAAACATGACCCCATCTAACCACAATGGTTCCAGGAAATGTGGCAGACCACATGAACATATGGTGAGCAATAAATATCTATTGCTATATAAGCTGGAAAACAAAAAAACACAAAGGCACTCAGTCTCTCTGACCATATTTTTATGCAATATTCAGAATCTAGCCACACAGTTTGTGCCTGCCAAATGCCCCATCTTGCTAAACTCTGCATTTCTTAGGACTCAGTTATGATCATGTTCATGTATTCACTAGAGTAGGAGGCAGTTGTTAACGCTACAGGAAGCTGAAGCAATAATATGACCCTGAGAATGTTTAGCTTATGTTTTCTTCATTCAATGAGAACTTTCCTGGCATAATTAAGATTGCACTTGCTATTCAAATTTTCAAATTAAAAGCAGGTAGATAAGTAGACAAAGAGAGATAGAATATCTAAACAAAATGCAGAGTAGTGGTCATCTCTGATGGAAATAAATGGTTATACAACTGGGAAAATTAAAATAGTAATATATTCAATTCTTTTTTTAAAAATAGTGACTGTTTCTTTTTTTAAATTTTTTAGATTTTTTATTTATTTATATTTAGAGGGGAAGGAGAGAGGGAGAGAAACATCAATGTATGGTTGCCTTTTGTGCATCCCCTGCTGGGAGTTGGCCTGCAGGGAACCAGCCTGCAACCCAGGCATGTGCCCTGACTGGGAATTGAACCTCGATCCTCTGGTTCGCAGGCTCATGCTCAATCCACTGAGCTACGCCAGCCAGGGCTTCAATTCTTTTTTTAAAAAATTTATTTATTTTGTAGAGACATGGGAAAGGGAGAAAAAGAGGGATAGAAACATTGATGTGAGAGAGAAACATCAATCGGTTTCCTCTTGCACACACCCCAACAAGAGACCAAACCTGCAACCCAGGCATTTGACCTGACTGGGAATCAAACAGGCAACCCCTCACTATAGGGTACTATGCTCAACAAACTGAGCCACACCAGTCAGAGCTATATTTTATTTCTTAATCTGGACAATGAGTTCTGGGTACACAGGTCTTTGTTTCTTCTATTTTTCTACCTACCTAGCTATCTACATACCTAATCTGACTGTTCTAAATACATGTATCTATTTTCTTCTCATGAAGTAAAACTTAAAAAAGGATTAAGCTTGGAATAGCTCCTGAAATGTAACCCCTATGCCTTCAGAATGTCCTGTCTAGTAAGAATGTGCTTACTACTTGGGGGCATTGAATAATGTACTGTTAATTTGACCTCTAGAGAGGCTAGAGATGAAGGTCAACCATATGGGTGGTCAGTCATGCCTATGTGTCTGACCCCAGTGAAACCCTGGATACCAAGGTATGGATGAGTTTTCCTACCTGGCAATACTCCATGCGTGTTGACACATATCATTGCTAGGATAGGCGGGCCCTGTCTGTATGACTCCACTGGGAACGAACACCTGGACACTCATACCTAGTGCTCAGGATACTGCCCTATGTGCTCCTTTCCTTTGCTAATTTTAGTCTGTATCCTTTTGCTGTAATAAACTGTTACTGTGAGTATAACAACTTTGCTGCATCCTGTGAGTCCTTCTAGTAAATCATTAAACACAAGGGTGGTCTTGGGGATTCAAAACTATACCTATATATAAGATATGGTCCATAAGCATTTTTAAAAAGATGTAATAGAAGAATTTTTTCTAAATACAAGAAGAAGTCATTCTGCAGAACACAATGGCATGTTGTGTTCTGTGGAAGATTTATTTTAATCGAAGATCTACATCAAGATATATCACAAAGAAGTTAGTGAACATTAAATATAATGAGGGAAAAAAATCTTTAGTCATCCAGCAGAAATGCAATTTACTTACAAAGAGAAAAAATAACTGCTATTAAATTATAGGAGAAAATACAAAAACATTTGTAAAATTCTGAGAAAAAGCATTAGCTAAGAATATAATAATAGCTTAATTTTTCTCAAGTATTAATTTCACTGCACACATTCTTAATCAGCAAATAACCATGTGGTACTGCACCCACAGGTCTTTGCTGAAAGTAGTTACTCCAAAGGTAAATCCATGCAATTAAAAGATGAATCAAAATAACAATATCAAAAAGGGAGGTTACTGAACTAAAATGATGAGTATTGTGTGTTGAATTTGTTTCAATGTAGAACCTGATTAAACAGCTATTGGAATTACAGAGGTAGAGGAGAGTATAGATGTTAAAACTTAGCTAAATAAAAAAAATAGAAATCAGGATGTGAGTGGTAAGGTGAGAAGGAAAAGAAAGAAAAAATAACAAGTTTCTCCAGCTTTTTAGTAAAAAGCTATACATTTTTAAAAATGTATCTAACCTGAAAAGATGATTCCCAGATGTGATGTATTTTTGACACTATTTATTTATCTATTTGTTGTTAAAGTACAGTTTTCTGCCTTGTAGTCCCATCTCAGCCCACCCCTCAAGCCCTCCCCACACCTCTCCCATTTCCACCCCCCTCCTTGTTTTTTTTCATGTGTGCCTTATACTTCTTCCAGCAAACCCTTCCCCTTTTCCCTTGAAATTCCCTTCCCTCTCCCCTGTGGTCAATGTCAGCCTGTTCTCAATCTCAGTGTCTTCGGTTATATTTTGCTTGTTTGTTTGTTTTGTTGTTTGGGTTCCTGTTAAAGGTGAGATCATATGGTATTTGTCTTTCACTGCCTGGCTTATTTCGCTTAGCATAATGCTCTCCTGTTCCATCTATGCTGTCACAAATGGTAGGAGCTCCTTCTTTCTTTTTGCTGCACAGAATTCCATTGTGTAAATGTACCATGGTTTTTGGATCTATTCATTTACTGATGGATGGATCAGTAAATGACCTAGGCTGCAACCTAGGTTGCTTCCAACACTTGACTATTGTAAACTGTGCTGTTCTGAACATTGGAGTGCATAGGTTCTTTTGGATTGGTGTTTCAGGGTTCGTAGGATATAATACTAGCAGTGAAATTGCTGGGTCAAAAGGCAGATCCATTTTTAGTTTTCTGAGAAAATTCCATACTGTTTTGCATAGTTGTACCAGTCTGCAATCCCACCAACAGTGAACTAGGGTCCCCTTTTCCCCACAACCTCTCCAACACTTGTTGTTTGTTTCTTTGTTTATGGTAGCCATTCTGACTAGTGTGAAGTGGTATCTCATTGTGGTTTTGATTAGCATCTTTGTGATAGCTAGTGATATCGAGCATCTTTTCATGTGTCTCTGGATCCTCTATATGTCCTCCTTGGCGAAGTGTCTGTTCAAGGCCTTTGCCCATTTTTTAATTGGGTTGCTCATCTTCTTTGAGTGGAGTCGTGTGAGTTCTTTGTATATTTTGGAGATTAAACCTTTGTCTGAGGTGTCATTGGAAAATATGTTTTCCCAAACTGTTGCTTCTCTTTTTATCTTGGTACTGTTTTCCTTGGCCATGCAGAAGCTTTTAAGTTTGATGAGATCCCATTTGTTTATTCTTTCCTTTATGTCCCTGGCTCTAGGGGACATATCAGTGAAAATGTTGCTGGGTGAAATATCTGAGATTTTCCTGCCTATGTTCTCCTCTAGGACTTTAATGGTGTCATGGTTTATATTTAAATCTATTATCCACCTTGAATTTATTTTTGTGTATAGTGTAAGTTGGTGCTCAGGTTTCATTTTTTTGCATGTAGCTGTCCAGTTCTCCCAACACCATTTGTTGAAGAGGCTATTTTTATTCCATTTTATGTTACTGCCCCCTTTGTTGAATATTAATTGACTGTAGAGATTTGGGTTTATTTCTGGGCTCTCTGTTCTGTTCCATGGGTCTATGTGTCTGTTCTTATGCATTCTTGGGTTACAGTGGCCTTGTAATGCAGTCTTGTATCAGGTATTGTGATCCCTCCTACTTTGTTCTTCTTTCTCAAAATTGCAGCAGTGATTTGGGGTTGTTTACGGTTCCATATAGATTTTTGAAGTGTTTGTTCTATATTTGTGAGATATGCCACTGGTACTTTAATAGGTTTTGCATTGAATCTGTAAATTGCTTTAGGTAGTATGGACATTTGATGATGTTAATTCTTCTGATCTATGAACACGGTATATGTTTCCATTCATTTGTGTCTTCCTTGATTTCTTTCTTCAGTGTTGTGTAGTTTTCTGAGTACAGGTCTTTAAATTGTTGGTTAGATTTATTCTTTGTAGGTATTTTATTTTTGTTTTTGCTATATCAAATGGGATTTTTTCTTGATTTCTGCTTCTGAAGTTTCACTGTGTATATACAAAAATGCCTTTGATTTCTGGATATTGACTTTGTATCCTGCTGTTTTACCAAATTCATTTATTAGGTCAAGCAGTTTTTTTGGTGGAGTCTATAGGATTTTCTAAGAACACTATCACGTCATCTGCAAACAATGACAGTTTTGCTTCCTCCTTTCTGATTTGGATACCTTTTATTTCCTTTTCTTGTCTGATCACTGTGGCTAAAACTTTCAATACTATGTTGAATAGAAGTGGTGAAAGTGGACAACCTTGTCTCGTTCTTGATTTTAGTGGAAAAGCTTTTAGTTTTTGCTGATTGAGTATGATGTTGGCTGTAGGTCTCTCATATATGGCCTTTATTATGTTGAGGAGTGCTCCCTCTATTTCCACTTCGCTGAGTGTTTTTATCATAAATGGGTGCTGTACCTTATCTACAGCACGTGGTTAAGCAATCGAAAGCAACTAAGAATCTGGAGTAGACACCCCTGGGCACTGTGGGTTAGATACCAGCGGGGATGCTGACAAAGAGTGCTTTCTACATATTTGTTGCTTGAGGCACATTATTTCAGACTGGACTATTGCCTTCTAATCTAAAGCATAGCTATTATCCTGATATTTCCCCTTTCCTTGGGAATTTCCTGAAAATTCTCTTTTTCTCTCTTATACATTGAATGATCTATTTCCTATGTCTATGTCTTCCTTTGTCTGGTTTATATGCTCATTTCAGAGGAACACATCCTCTGGTAGCTTCTTATCAAAGGGTATATAAGGTTAATTTCTAGAGATATGACATGTTAGAAATGTTTTCCTTATACCCTCATATTTGATGATAGTTTGGTTCACTATAGAATTTTAGACTGGAGATATTTTCTTTCAGAATATTAAAAGCATTGTGCAGCTCTTCATGGTTCCTGTTGCTATTGAGAAGTCTGAGGCGTTTAAGTTTCCCCTCCTTTGGAAGTCTCTAGAATCTCTTTGTCCTTGGTTTTCTGAAATGTGACAACAGTGTGCCTAGTTTGCACCTATTTTCATCCATTATACTGGAAATCTAATCAATTCATTTTAAAAATGTTTTAATAAAATATAGTTCATATTTAAACAACTGTAGCAAAATATAATTTACCTACCATACAATTCACTCATTAAAGTGTACAACTAAATGGGTTTTATTATATTCAAAACTCTGTGCAATTGTTACCACAATCAAATTTAGCATATTTGGATAACCTGCCCCCAATAAAACTACATACCTCTTAGTACTGACACCCTATTTCTCCAACCTAAAATCCCAGGGCTAGGCATCCATTAATCTACTCTATGTGCCTATATGAATTTGCCTGTCCTGAACATTTCATATAAATGAAATCATGCAATATATAACCTTTTGTGACTGGCTTTTTCCACTTAACATAATGTTTTCAAAATATATCTATCTTGTAGCATGTGTCAGCATTTCATTCATTTTTCTTGCTGTATTGATATAACATTCCATTGGTTATACCACTTTAGTTTATCCATTAATCAATTAATGGACATTTGGGTTGTCCTACATTTTGCCTATGATGAATAGTGTATAATTTGCATTAACATTTTTGTTTAAACGTGTGTTTTCAATTCGCTTGTGTATATGCCTAAGAGTGAAATTGGAATTGCTATGGTGACTCTGTTTAGCCTTTTGAAGAACTGACGAACTATTTTCCAAAGCAGCTACACTGGAGATGTAAAACATTCCCATCACAATGTATAAGGGTTCTAATTTCTCCACATCCTTGTCAACACTTGTTATTGTCAGTCTTTTTTATTATGCCCATCCTATTGAGTGTAAAGTGGTATCTTGTGGTTTTGATTTGTATCTGCCTGATGGCCAACAGTGTTTAGACTCTTTTCATGTATGTGTCATTCATTTGTTGGATCTTTTTTCTATAAGGTTGGCTTCCCCCTCCCCCTATATTCCACATATAAGTGAGACCACACAGTTTTTCATTTCTCTGTATGACCTTTCATTTCATTTATCACAATGCCTTAAACTTCCATCCATGTTGTTGCAATTGGTGGACGTTCTTCATCTTTTGCGGCTGAATAATATTTCATTGTATATATACCTGACCCTTGAACAACATGGGTTTGAACTGTGTGGTACCACTTATATATGAATACTTTTTGCAGTAAATATACATCATCTCTCTTTATCCCTAAGTTTCACATCCACGGATTCATCTAAATGCAGATCAAGAGCATTAATTTCATTTGAAGTTGGGCATCCATGGATGCAGAGAGCCAACAGTATCACATTGTTGTATGTCATTTTATATAAGGGAATTGAGCATTTGTAGAGTTTGATGTCTATGGGGGGTCCTAGAACCAATCCCCTATGATTAGTAAAGGCTGACTGAAGTTTCTTCATGAAGTTATATGTGGATTTTTAACTACATGGAGGGGAATGGGTTGACCTCTCTAACCCCATGTTTTCAAGTGTCAGCTGTATATATCACAATTTCTTTCTTATTCATCAATTGACAAAGTTGGTTCTGTATCTTCACAATTGTAAATAATGCTGCCAGGAACATGCTGGCACAGATATGTTTATGATTTAGTAATTTTTGTTACTTTGGATTTATTCCCAGGAGTGGAATTGCTGGATCATTTAAAAATAGTTCTATTTTTAATTTTTGAGGATTCTCCATACTGTTTTCCATAGTGACTGTACCAATTTATAANATCTGATAAGGGGTCAATCTCCAAAATATTTAAAGACCTTGCACAACACAGTAATGAGAAAACAACCTAGTTAAAAAATGGACAAAGGATTTGAACACACATTTCTTCAAAGAGAATATACAAAGGGCCAATAGGCACATTATAAGATTTTTTATCCTCACCTGAGAACATATTTTTCATTGTTTTCAGAGGAAGAGAAAGGGAGAAAGAGAAACATCTATGGGAGAGAGAAGTATCAACCAGTTGCCTTCTGTATGTGCCCAGACAGGGTATCAGAGTCCCGACCAGGGATGTTACATATTCCAGCCAGTGGTCGCATCACCTGCTCTTGGAACCAGGGATGGAACCCACAACCTAGGCATGTGCCCTAACCAGGATCAAACACACAACTCCTCGGTTATAGACAACACTACAGCCACTGAGCCACACCAGCCTAGGCACATAAAAAGATTTTCAGCACCACTAGTCACTTGAGAAGTGCAAATTAAAGCCACAATGAGATAGTATTTTGTGCCTGTTAGACTGCCCATCATCAAAAAGACAAGGGATACCATGCTGATGTGAACGTAGAGAAAAGGGAACCCTATGCATTGTTGGTGGGATTATAAATTGGTACAGTCACTATGGAAAACAGTATGGAGAATCCTCAAAAATTAAAAATAGAACTATTTTTAATTGTTTTAAAATAGAACTATTTTTCATTGTTTAGAAAACAATGAAAAATATGTTCTCAGGTGAGGATAAAAAATCTTATGATGTGCCTATTGGCCCTTTGTATATTCTCTTTGAAGAAATGTGTGTTCAAATCCTTTGTCCATTTTTTAACTAGGTTGTTTTCTCATTACTGTGTTGTGCAAGGTCTTTAAATATTTTGGAGATTGACCCCTTATCAGATATATGATTTGCAAATATTTTTCCCATTCTTCTTACTCTGTTGATAGTTGGGGGTTTTGTTTTGTTTTTGCTGTACAGAAATGTTTTAACATAATGCAGTCCCTCCCATTTGTTTATTTTTATTTTTTTGTTGCTTGTGCTTTAGGTGTTATATCCAAGATAAAATTGCCAAGACCTATGTCAAAGAGGTTTGTATCTTCTATAAGGAGTTTCATGGTTTTGGATCTTACAATTATGTCTTTAATCGATCTTTGAGTTAATTTTTTGTGAGTGGTGTAAGATATGACTCCAGTGTCATCCTTTTACATGTGAATACCTAATTATCTCAGCACCATTTATTAAAGAGACTGTCTTTTCTCCATTGGGTATTCACAGCTCCCTTGTCAAATGTTAGTTGACTGTATATGTTTGGGTTTCTTTCTGGGCTTGTGGTTCTGTTCCACTGGTCTACTTTCTTTAAATATATTTTATTGATCATGATATTACAGTTTTCCCATTTTCCCCTTTCATTCCCCTCCACTCTGCACACCCTCTCCTACCCACATTCCCCCCCTTTAGTTCATGTCCATGCGTCATAAGTTCTTTAGCTTCTACATTTCCCATACTATTCTTGCCCTCCTCCTTTCTATTTTCTACCTACCATCTATGCTACTTATTCTCTGTACCTTCTCCCCCTCTCTCCTCCTCCCACTCCCCTGTTGCTAACCCTCCATGTGATCTCCATTTCCGTGGTTCTGTTCCTGTTCTAGGTGTTTGCTTCTGTTTTTGTTTGAGGTGTGGTTGTTAGTAATTGTAAGCTTGCTGTCATTTTAGTATACATGATTTTTATCTTCTTTTTCTTAGATAAGCACCTTTAACATTTCATAAAATAAGGGTTTGGTGATGGTGAACTCCTTTAATTTGACCTTATCTGAGACACACTTTATCTGCCCTTCCATTCTAAATGAAAGCTTTGCTGCATAGAGCAATCTTAGGTGTAGGTCCTTGCCTTGTATGACTTGGAATACTTCTTTCTAGCCCCTTCTTGCCTGTAAGATTTCTTTTGAGAAATCAGCTGACAGTTTGATGGGTACTCCTTTGTAGGTAACTGAGTGTTTATCTCTTGCTGCTTCTAGGATTCTCTCCTTCATTTTTATCTTGGATAATGTAATTATGATGTGCCTTGGTGTGTTCTCCTTGGGTCCAACTTCTTTGGGACTCTCTGAGCTTCCTGGACTTCCTAGTAGTCTATTTCCTTTGCCAGATTGGAGAAGTTCTCCTTTATTATTTGTTCAAATAAGTTTTCCACTTGCTTTTGCTCTTCCCCTCTGGTACCCCTATAATTCGGATGTTGGAATGTTTAACGATGTCCTGGAGGTTCCTAAGCTTCTCCTCATTTTTTTTTTGAATTCTTATTTCTTCATTCTTTTCTGTCTGGATGTTTCTTTCTTCCTTCTGGTCTACTCCATTGATTTGAGTCCCAGTTTTCTTCCCATCACTATCGGTTCCCTGTGCATTTTGCTTCATTTCACTTAGTGTAGCCTTTATTTTTTCATGTAATTTGCAACCAAATTCAGCTAATTCCGTGAGCATCCTGGTTACCAGTGCTTTAAACTGTGCATCTGATAGGCTATCTCTTCATTGCTTAGTTGTATTTTTTTCTGGAGCTTTTATCTGTTCTTCCATTTGGGCTTTTTTTGTGTGTGGGGGAGGGGGGGGTCTGGTCACAACTGTTATGTAGTGAGGGGTGGAGCCTTAGGTGTTCACCAGGGCAGGGCAGCCCAGTAGCTGGGTTGTGATGCTGTGTGTGGGGTTGGGGTCAGAGAGAGAACAATGGTGCTTGCTCCACTATCTGTCAGATCTCAGTCCCCTCCACTGATTTCCTCAAGCAAACTGGGCCTTTCTGGTGCAGATTCCCATGTGGGTGGGCTTGTATAGTTCTAGGACTGTGTGCGTCTCTCCAACAAACTCTTCTGTGAGGTTGGGAGTCTCTCCCTGGGCCTTAACCCCCACAGGTGTTTTCAATTGGTATTTTGAGGCTTTATTTCCTGGCCCTGTGACCCTGGGTTGTGCAGTCTGTTTTGCTCCCCAATTTTGCCTGGTTTATCTGAGCACAAATGTTGGATGGCCCAGTCAGCCGCCTTTCACACAGTGCCTCACCTCACAATCGCCGCCTTGCTGCATCTGCCCATTGCCACCCTGTGCCAGGGGTCAGCCGGCCACCATCTGTGTGCCCAGGGTACGCCCACTGCCATGTTGCTCACCTGAGGTGCCTTTCGTACCTGGTGCCCCTG
This sequence comes from Sturnira hondurensis, assembly GCF_014824575.4. NCBI lineage: Eukaryota > Metazoa > Chordata > Mammalia > Chiroptera > Phyllostomidae > Sturnira > Sturnira hondurensis. The sequence goes on along the minus strand of NW_028096448.1, from coordinate 1,870,073 downwards.
CTTTTTGTGCTGTGACCCTTCTCCCTGTGTCTGCTCCACACTGTCTGCCCTGCTTACCAGTCTGGATGAATGTGTCTATTTTGTATCCTTGGTTGTCCGGACTGTACTGTTCAATTTTCTGTCAGTTCTGGTTGTTATTTTGTTTCTAAATTGTTGTTTTCCTTATTTTGGTTGTGCAGAGAGGCACAGTGTGTCTATCTACCCTTCCATCATGGCTGGAAGTCCTGGTGTATTTGTTTTTATGCAGTACCATATTGTAATGATGACTATAGCTGTATACCATTCCTTGAAATCAGAAAGTGTGATGCCTCCTGCTTTGTTTTTGTTTTTATGATTTCTTTTGCTATCTAGGGTCTTTTGTGGTTCCATGTACATTTGTAAGAGTGTTTTTTCTACTTATGTAAAAAAATGCCATAGGAATGTTGATAAAGATTGCATTGAATCCATAGATCGCCTTTGGTAATATTGATGTTTTAAAAAAACTAACTCTTCCAATACATGAAAGGCGATGCCTTTCCTTTTATTTGTATCTTCTGCAATTTCTTTCATGACTGTCTTCAAGTTTTCAGAGTAGAGAACTTTCACCGCCTTAGTTAAATTTATCCCTAAATATTTTATTGTTTTTCAATGCTATTATAAATGAAATCAATTTCAAATGAAAATTCATTCTAGTGGATAGTAATGTGATTGAATGTTGTATGTTAATTTTGTATCCTACAACTTTAGTGAATTAATTGATTAGATCTCCCCATTTTTTTGTCAAATGGACCAGAGAATGAACCCTCAACCTAGGTGTGTGCCCTAACTAGGAATCAAATCTACAGCCTTTTGGTGTATGGGACAGTGTTTCAACCAACTGAGCCACCTGGCCTTGGAGACAAAAACAACTCTTGAAGAAATTTCTGATTTTTCAAGGTGCTGCCCAGCCATTTTACAGTATAATAATACTGTTCACACCCATAGTCTACACATTTACATAAAGACTTGAATTTAGAACATGTACCATAAGTTCCTGTTTTACTTTTCCAGAGGCACTTTTTAAAATAACCACTTAGAGTTAATCCCATGAAAAGTTTTCCATAGGTGCTTTCTACCCTGCTCACTTATAACCTGGGACAGTAGATTCCTCAATTGCACTCTCTCCCTTCTGGGATCTAAAGTAATTCATCTTGTGACTCTGCTTTCTTTGTGAGTGTAATGAACTGTGTGTGCCTGGGATCAAAGTGACTCTCTGAGTTTCCTGTCTGCAAAGTGGGAGCTCAGAATCTGGGACGGCTACCTGTCATTTCCTTGTGAGTGGATTGTGCCTTATCATTCAGCAGGTCATAATCTGCATTTTTTAAGTCAGTACACAGCTTCTGCTTCTCAACAGAAGAATGGTGAGAGTAAACACTTTTGTTCCTAATCTTAGAGGAAAAGCTTTCAGCCTTTAACCATTCAGTATGATGTTAGCTGTGGGCTTGTGTGGGGCTCTAGCTTGAGAGTTTCCTTTGTATTTTTTATTGCTATTGTTCATCTGTTTGTTTGGGCTGTTTTTTTTTACATATTAGATGTTTTTCTTAAGTTCTGGTAATTTTTCGGTTGTCTGTTTATAATTAAGATGAGTTACTAAAAGCTGATGGGAAGCACCGAGTTCATGGTCTGGGTTTGTACTTCACTGCAGGGCGACGTGAGTGGGCTTTTGTTGAGAACTTTAAATATCAGTGTCTTTAAACATGTCTTGTCAGATTGATTATTGTCCTATGCCATTCCTTCTCCCACCCGGAGAGTAAAGATCTGAATGCCCTCATTCTGGGACCCAAAGGAAGGAAGGAAGCTGGGGTGGTGACTGCAGGCAGCAGTGAGTATGTGTACAGGCACTGAGGCTAAGTCTCCAGAGAACAGACCTCAGGACCCAGAATGCAGTGGGAAGGAAGACTGAGAAGCTAACTCTGCAAACAACTTTCTCTGTCATCCTCTTCATCCTGGCACTCCTCCATTCACTCCCAGCTCTAGAGGGTTCTAAGGCTGCGAGTTTCTGTATCTTTTGAAAATGCTGAAAAAAGAAAACTGTCTTTATCCTTGGTTTTATTCACTAGTGCCTTGAGATTTGGCTTTTTTGCATTTGCCAAATTATCATCAGCCCATTTGCTTTTCAGTTTCCAAATTATGTGCATTTTTCTTTTAATGGAGTTATTATTATTACTATTATTATTTATAAAGAGCTATTAGAGTGGAAGAAAATTATTTTCACATGTTCAGATCACCATCCATACCTGGATCTAAAATAAACATTTTTTGTTATTTTATTTGTTGTTATCTACCTTAGGAACAGGAACTATCTTGATGATAGATCATGTTTAATCTGTCTTTTATATCTATTATGTCCTTTCTAATTGCCTTATTTTTTGCCTGTTTCCTCAAAATTCATTATGATTATCTAAAAGGCTTTCTCTTTGTCAGTAATTTAATTTTCAGTCATGCTTAATCATTCCTTAAGGTTATTTATTTCTTTATTTATTAGGTCAGTAATGCTGAGCTTTTTAGTTGTCAGTTTGTTTCCTTTGTTTCCTTGGCTGGAAACAATTTCCCCATTCTCTCTTGTTACATGATTTTATTGTTTTAACACTGAGTCCTTAGTCTATTAAATTCACATTCTCTTAAAACTTTTCTATAACACAAGGCACTGACTGGGAATTTTCACCTGTCCTTTGCTTTATGACTTCTATTATTATTTCTTTTCTTTTGTGCATGGTTATGGTGGGCTACCCAGTCCAGACTTAAATTTTGCTGATACAGTATGAACTAACATTGGTTAACAATATTTCCTTTTAAAAAAAAGATTTTATTTATTTATTTTTAGAGAGATGGGAAGGGAGAGAAAAATAGAGGGAAAGAAACATTAATGTGTAGTTGCCTCTTACATGCTCCCTTACTGGACACCTGGCCTGCAACCCAGTCATGTGCCCAGACTGGGAGTCAAACGGGCAATCCTTTGGTTTGCAGGCCCACATTCAATCCACTGAACCACACCAGGCAGGTCTGGTTAACAATATTTCTAATTTATCTGAAACCAATGTAATAATGTGGCTTTCCCTTTAACCTACAGTTTAAGGGTAGCAATACTTTATTTTTATTTGCTTTTCTGTAGCTTGTGAGGACTGGAGGGTAGCAAAGGAGCTGAGAAATAATGCGGACTTTATAGAATTGTGTGGACTCTGTTCTCTCTTCTAAGGCTTTGGGAGGTAAACTGTATTCTCTTTATGGCGTATCTTGGATTACTCCATTAGATGTATATCCCCAACAAATGAGCTGTGGTGGTTTTTCTTGCCTTTGCTGAGATCCTGTAATAGTAGGTAGATGTTTTCATTAATTTTTTTCCCATGAATTTTCCCTGAGTTGCCTACTTAGCACCAGTCTGTGTGTACCTAAATTGGGAAATGGATATTAGTGAGTATTTTCAGGATTTTTGCAACATTTTATTCACTGATATGACTTCTGTCAGGTAGATGTGGGGTCAGCTGATATGAAGTCACAAAGTAATTTTCAGTTTCTGAGTTGCCACTTCTTTGAAGTTTATTTGCCCTTTCTTTTGCTTGGTTGGTGCTTATAATTGTTTGCTTAAATTCTTTTTACTAGATTAGATCTGCTAACATTGATCCATATGCCAGATAAATTGTTAAGAAAAAGCAATGCCACTTATTCAGAAGCATATATTAACAGTATTCAAGGGAAGATATTATTGGTCTGCTCTCATGTTCATATTTTAACCTAGCAGTTTTATTTTTTTTCCTACTGTTTGGTTACTTTGGTACTTTTTTCTTAGATTTCAGTTTCCAATGGGATTAATCTTAAAATAAGAAATAGGATAAAGACAAGCAGATTCTCATTTTTGTCATTTTATGTACATAGTGTTCTTTCCACATTTTCTAGGGTTCCAGTTCCTAGAATATAATCTTTAAGTCTGGAGTTCCTATCGGAACTACTCATTTCAATAAATGGCAGATATTAACTTAAAGTGTGATTTACTGTAATGAAATTTTTTGGTTTAATTCTTTTTTAAAATTTAAAAACATTATTTATAATTTATAGTTTGCCAAAGCCATACCAGCTTATTTCTCACAAACCCTGCTCCTGCAAAGAGCTAGAAAAACTGGAGAGCAAAGATTTGTGTCCTTGAGATCAGAAAAGAAGGTAAGCCCAGAGAGTTGATCCCCATTTCCAAAGCAATGCTGAAAGGCTGAGATAGTAAGTAGAACTCTATCAAGAGACTTAAAAAGCTGTTGTGGAAATAAGGTTACAAAAATTAGAGTTCAAGGTTCACCAATGTGGAGGAGGCATCGTAAGTATTCCAGACTTTTGGTCAGGATTCCCCAAGGTAAAGAAAAGGGGAACTTGTAATAGAGCATTTTCTACACAGAGTCAAGATCAGTTTTACATCATTTCAATTTCTGATGAGAAAGAAAAATTTTGTATTGCCAGTGCACCTAGCATAGCTGCCTGCTAGCAGCAAAGTCAATTATTTTTTCTGGAGAAAGATAATATTATCTAGAATCTCAAAGCATTTCTACAGTTTTCCATATAAAATATCTGAAATAATGAGGCATGTAAAAGGACAAAGCATAATAAAAAATCACTAGAAAAAAACAGAAAATAGATAGGGATAGGCTTAACAGTTGTCAGGGGCCACACAAGGCATAATATATGTTCAAGGAATTAAAATAAATGAATGGAAATTCTGGAAGGAAACTATTTGAAACTAAAAAAGAATCAAATGAAGATTCTAGAATGAAAAGTAAATATCTGATATTAGAAACTCAGTAGATTGTTTAACAGCAATTAGAAACAGCCAAAGGCAGAATTAGTAAAGTTGAAGATGAGAAAGAAGAAAATATCTAGACTGAAGCACAAATAAATAAAATAATATAAAATGTGGGAAATAGTAAAGAGATATAAGATATGGTGAAAAGGCATATGCATATTTAATTGATGTGCCAAAGAGGGAAAAAAAGGAGAATAGAATAGTAATATTATTTAAAGAGATAATGGCTGAGAATTGTTTATAATTAGTGAAAGTAATCAAGATATATATTTTAGAAGTGCTATGAACTTTAAGCAGGTTAAATACAAAGCATATCATATCAACTGAAAACAAAGAGGAAATCTAAAATTACTGAAAAAAAAAGTAATGCTTACTTGTTGCTTAAAAATATGATCATATTGCAACATAAACTCTTTTCCAATTATATGATTCATCTTTATTTATTCTTGTTTGTTTAAAGAAAAATAAGATTACGTACACATGCTGTTAAGAAACATGCGTTAATTTTTTCTGAACAATATATGTTGTATATCTTTCAGTGTCAGCAAATGTAAATCTAGATTGTGATTTTTGATCACTACAAGGTATTTTAATATTTGGATGTTTACAAGTGATTTAACTAATCTATCGATGTGGATAAACTGAACAGAACAAAAATTTTATAGCAAAACCAAAAAGAACATAAAATGTTAACTTAGCACTTATTGTACCTAGTACTGTGTACTAAGCATCTAACATGCATTGAATGACATTTAAGATATGTTATTTCCATTTTTAATAATGATCCTGTATGATTGTATATGTATTTCCAGAAATAATGCAAAGATATGAAGATATACATACATATACACACATTAAAATACATCCAGAAATACATATATAAACAGATGTATTTTTGTACAGTGTTTCTGTAAATATGTATGGCCTAAATTTCTGGAAGAAATATATACTCTGATAGATTTACACATATACGTTTTGGTAGATACTACCAAAATGTCAAACAAAAAATTTATGACTGACACAAATTCATGCCCCATTCAAGAGTTATTTTCTGTGGGAAAGGTTGGCCTCATTTATCTTTAGTAGCTTTTGGTCTAGGAGTAGACATGTGTTTCAGCTCTGGTCAATAATACTCAAGGGGAAGACTGCTGAATCACCTTTCTTCGTGAAGACAAGACTAAGACTCAGAAACCAGGGTCTTTTGGCTTTTCTTCCTGCTCAGTGTTCTCATGCAACAGCCTGGAGCTGAAGGAGCTAACTCTCCATTCTGCAATAGTAAGCATGGAAATAATAAGCCACTACTCTTAAATGACAGGGTGGCAAGATTGAAAGAGAGCAGGTGAACCGAAGCCAACAGCTTCCATCCTGCAGACAATTTTTATGTTTAAAAATAAACACCATTTCTCCACTCTATTCTTAATTGGGTTTCTATTACTTGCAGAAAAATTTACCTATACAAGTTGTAACAATTTATCTACCCAACAGCATTTTATGAGAATACCAATTTCACCACACTGTTACTGACACTGAATGTTTTCAATCTTTAAATTTTTTTAAATTGTGAGTTACAAAAATTGTAACTCATTGTTTTAATTTTCATTTCTCCTTGATGAGATTGGTCAGCTTTCCATATACTTATATCCTTTTTGTTTGTGATGTAATGGTTAATATTTGTTACTCCTTTACTATTGGGTTGTCTTTATGGCCTAGCAAACTGTTGGATTTTGAGAAGCAGGCTGTAGTGTTATTCTTCTCTTTTTGTGTTTCTTCTGACTGTGCTAAGTATATGAAAATTTCAGTGATAATTAATGCCTCTACCAGACATTGGAAGACAGGTAGAAGGAGGAAGAGAAGATAAACTCCAATCCGTTCATTTGTATTCTTGTTGCACAAATCTCAACACCACTGGTGGTGGCCAGCATTGCTAGAGCATTTTTTGAATTCATAATGCAAAGTAGAATTGCTTCTCACTGTGCAATGATTCTTGTTTGACCCAAGTGTAAAATTGACATAAAACCATAGAGACCAAAAGTAAAATAACATACCTTCACACAGAGTAAACAAAGAGTACATTAGTGTTAGAATGTGCATGTCATAGCTAAAGGCATGTTTAAAAAACAATAAGCAATTTTTTGGACCTAAACAGACACTTCTCCAAGGAGGACATACAGAGGGCCCAGAGACATACAAAAGAATGCTCAACATCAATAGCCATCAGAGAGATGCAAATTAAAACCACAGTGAGATTCCATTTCACACCAGTTAGAATGGCCATCATAAACGAATCAAGAAACAAGTGGTAGCAAGGTTGTAGAGAAAAGGGAACCCTAGTACACTGTTAGATGTGGACACTGGCCGGCAGAGTCCATGTCATTATGGATGAAATGAGACATCCACATGGACTACCTAGTCCAGTGGAGGAAAAGGGGCAGCATGGCTTTTCTCTGAAGGGGAGCAAAAAGCCATGGCCTCTGCCATGACAGGCCTTCATTGGGTTTCTCCACACATTACATGATGGACCTCATTTACTATGCACAGGTTGCTTTAGGTGGTTACCTTTTACAGAAAACAAAGGAGAGGATGCCAGTAATTATATCACAGAAGAAGAATATTTGCAAATGCAAGGGGGAAAGTGGTTGAACTGGTTACACTGGTCCTTAGAAGGTTTAGCATGGATTTTAGGAAGTTAGTCTGCAGTAAATGTTTGCCACAAATCTGGGTGAGGGAGTTTTTAGCAAAAAGCAAGACTCAAAGCGGCCTAGGCACATTGCAGGCCTGATTGCCCATGGGAGAACCTATCCGTGGGTGTGGGTCCTGTGCATCTCTGAGTGGGACCTGGGCCCACGCCATGCAGAATGGTCTCCTACTGTAACAAGGGTGCAGCCAAGAGGGGGTCCCCCCCAAAAAGGGATTTGGAATGGGGTCCAGAACTCAAGGTGTCCAGGAAATATTAGAAAGACATATAAGATGTTCTCATCTCTTACCCCCTCCACAGGTGTCAGTTGGAGGAAGGAGCAAATGAAGCAGAGCCATTGAGAGTTGTTTTGCATAGTGACAGTTTTGTAGATAACCTCTAGAATGGTCATTTAACATATCTATAACATTTAACTGATGTAATAGATATGTTAAATAGCTGTGGCCATGCTCTGAGCCAGGGGGATGGAAGTGACTTCCATCCAAGATGTAACTGGGGGCAGATCCTCTGAGTTACAGCACCTGCATGAGAGCTTGGAAATGTTTGGTTCCACCCCATGAGGCCACACCTGCCCAGACTCATGATGGCAGTTCAGTAAACTTGGAATATACAGCAATGCTGGCAGGTGTAGCTGACTGTGGGAGGAGTCCAAAATGGGGCTGCAAAGGAGGACTAGTGCAGGGATTAAAAACCCAGAGAGGGCAGCCATTGGAGAGAGTACCATGGGGCTTTGCCAGAGTGGGAGCCTCCATAGCCATGTAAGAAGAAGAGTGAGCCACACGGTTTTGGCAGAGTGGGAACTCCCCCAGCCATGTGAGAGAGAATCACCATTCAGCTTTAGCAGAGAACCACGACTGGGCTTTGCCAGAGTGGTGACCCAACCCTCTCTGCAGCCAGGTGAAGAAGAGAGACATGCGGTTTTGGCAGAGTGAGGACCCTCTCTTGGCCAGGCGAAAAGGAGTACTATGCGGCTTTGCTAGAGTGGGGGCCCCCGCAGTCATGTGAAGGAAAGAACCACGTGGTTTTGGCCAGAATGCAGACCCTGCAGTTTTGGTAGAAGAGGCCCAAGTGGCTTTGGGGTGCTCCCTTTGGCTGCGTGGCCTGGGAAGCAGGAGAGGCTCTGCCTGGAAGAGGGTAAAAGAACTCTTTGCCAGTAGACCATGAGAAGGTGCCACATGGCTTTGGAGTAATTAGAGATCCTGCCTGGACGGTGAGACAGCTGATGGTGCCAGCAACCTGAAACATGGACATATGCTTCTTTTCCTGAGTTATGATACCCCAAATTAGGGCAGGGGGAGAAGGAAGCACTGTGTGCATCTGTGGTTATCCTAAAGGACTTTGATATTTTAATGGGGGACATTTGGTCACTACTTTAAGTCTGTGTATAGCTTTAAATAAACCTTTTCTTACCTTTTCACAAATCTCTGGCATTGAGAGATGTCTTTCCTCTGGAGGTGGACAGATGAGCCCAGTAGGTGGTCCGGATGGTATTAGTATACTATCCTTGGGAGGGGCCCCTGTTGTTCTATAGCAGTTTTTGGCATCCCTGGGTAGGCCAAATATTGCCCCCCGGACCTCTGTTCTGTAACACGACAACTGTTGGTAGGAATGCAGACTGGAGCAGCCACTGTGGCTAACAGTATGGAATTTCCTCAGAAAGTAAAAATGGAACTGTATTTTCATCCAGCAATTCCACTGATCAGACTATACCCTAAGAATCCTGAAACACCATTTCAAAAGAACTTATGCACCCCTATGTTCATAGCAGCATAATTTACAATAGCCAAATGCTGGAAGCAACATAAGTGCCCATCAGTAAATAAGTGGATCAAAAACTGGTACACTTATACAATGGAATACTGTACAGCAGAAAGAAAGGAGCTCCTACCCTTTGGGACAGCAAAAACGGAACTGGAGAGCTTTATGCTGAGTGAAATAAGCCAGGCAGTGAGGGACAAATACCATATGATCTCACCTATAAGTGGAACCTAATCAACAAAACAAACAAGCAAGCAAAATGTAACCAGAAACATTGAACTGAAGAACAATCTGACGTTAACTAGAGGGGAGGTGGGAGGGAATAACGAGGGTAAAATGGGGAAGGGTTTCAGGAACATATATAAAGGACACATGGACAAAACCAGAGGGGGTAGGATTGAGGGTGGGAGGTGAGAATGGGTGGGGTTGGTGGTGCAGGGGAATGGTGGGGGGAAATGGAGACAACTGTACTTGAATAACAATAAAAAATACACTTTTTTTGGTGCTTTCTAGTGCTGCTGTTTGAAATAATTATACAAATGTGGGTATTTACAATCATAGAGAAATGACTTTGAGGTGTAAACTTAAATGTTGACAACATTATATGTATAGCTATAACTTTTTGTTTTCCATTGATTACCATAGCTGATGATGTGTATGTTATACCATGCATGAGAATAAATTACGGTGAAAAATTAACTGGTTTTTACTTCATAGTACTTGTTCTGTGCCCTGCCTAAATTCTACTAGCCTTCTTAGCATTAACCAATGGTGAAACTGCTCCTCATGTAAGTCTTCATTTATTCCAATGTTTTCTTCGTGCTCTATTTTCAACTTTCTTTCAACAAGGTTAGCCTATTATAGAAATTAATTCTATTTGTAAAAAAATCTCTTTCCTTCCTTCCTTCGTTCCTCCCTCCCTCCCTTCCTTCCTTCTCCCTCCCTCCCTTGTTCTCTCCTTCCCTTCTTTATCTGTTTAATCACCACACTTAAATTATGTATCATCTATTTAAATATATAGTGTTCATATATATATTCTTCAGACCTGAAATAGTATTTTCCAAAATTATCCCTGTGTAAAAAGAGTATTGCCTCATAGTCAAGTCCTTAAAAATTCTCATGTTTAATGCCATTTCCTGAGTATTTTAAATAGTAAAGTGACATTTGGGAGAAGGCATATTAGGCCAGATGATTTCAATAAATTCTTTTTAAAAAATTTTGTTTATTTTTAGAGAGATAGGAAGGGAGTGAGAAGGAGAGGGGGAGAAACATCAGTATGTGGTTGCCTCTCATGTACCTCCCACCGGGGACCTGGCCCTCAACCCAGGCATTTGCTGTGACTGGGAATTGAACTGGTGACCCTTTGGTTCCCAGGCTGGCACTCAGTCCACTTAGCCACACCAGCCAGAATGATTTCAATCAATTCTTAAAGATACATTTTAAAATGTCCTGCTGGATTGTCTGATGTCAGCTGATTTTTGTCTGTTTTTACTGGCTGCCTTATTGAACTTTCTTTGACTTTGTAATTTTATCAGTATTTTTGAATATCCTATTTTGAAAAATATTATTGCTTTCAGATCATGATAAATGTATTTTCCTAATATTGATATGTTTTATTTATATTACTATATAATCTCTCACTTCTGGCACATGATAAATAATGGTGGTAGCATCATACAATTTGTTTCTAATAGTAATGTGATAAATCAAATATTTCATCACTATATATAATATGGTTTCTGGTTTTGGACTAAAACTATTTATTATGCTTGGGAAGTATACTGTTATTCACAGTTAACTAGTAATTTGTGGAAATTATTTTCTGCCTAGAATATACTATTTTAGGAGAGTTTTATTTGAAGTGATTTGATGTTTTTGGCTTAATCATTTTATAAACTTCTGGTGTTAATATAATAAGATGGGAAAAATTTTTGTTTAATTGTATTTCTTAGAAGTTATTAGAGTTTTGTATGTGGACTAGTGTATGATTCTTTTAAAAATATTTCAAGGACATCTAAAAAACAATTTTTTAAATATATTTTATTGATTATACCATTACAGTTGTTCTATTCCCCCCACTTCATTCCCCTCCACCCTGCACACCCCTCCCCCACCATTCCCCCCTTTCGTTTATGTCCAGGTGTCACAAGTTCTTTAGATTCTATATTTCCCATACTATTCTTGCCCTTCCCCCTATCTATTTTCTACCTACCGTCTATGCTATTTTCTGTACCTTCTCCCCCCTTCTCCTCCTCCTACTCCCCTGTTGCTAACCCTCCATGTGTTCTTCATTTCTATGGTTCCACTCCTGATCTAGCTGTCCTCTTGGTTTGCTTTTGTTTTAGGTGTGATTGTTAATAATTGTGAGTTTGCTGTCCTTTCACTGTTCATATTTTTATCTTCTGTTTCTTAGACAAGTCCCTTTAACATTTCATATAATAAGGGTTTGGTGATGATGAACTCTTTGAATTTCATCTTAACTGAGAAGCACTTTATCTGTCCTTCCATTCTAAATGGAAGCTTTGCTGGATAGAGCAATCTTGAATGTAGGTTCTTGCCTTTCATGACTTGGAATACTTCTTTCCAGCTTCTTCTTACCTGGAAGGTGTCTTTTGAGAAATCAGCTGACAGTCTGATGGGAACTCTTTTGTAGGTGACTGTCCCCTTATCTCTTGCTGCTTCTAGGATTCTCTCCTTCATTTTAATCTTGGCTAATGTAATTATGAGGTGCCTTGGTGTGTTCCTCCTTGGGTCCAACTTCTTTGGGACTCCCTGAGCTTCCTGGATTTCCTGGAAGTCTATTTCCTCTGCCAGACTGGGGAAGTTCTCCTTTATTATTTGTTCAAATAAGTTTTCCACTCGTGGCTGTTTCTTTTCTCCTTCTGGTACCCCTATAATTCAGACGTTGGAATGTTTAAAGATGTCCTGGAGGTTCCTAAGCCTCTCCTCATTTTTTGAATTCTTGTTACTTCACATTTTTCTGTTTCATCATTTCTTCCTTCCTTCTGGTCCACCCTATTGATTTCAGTCCCAGTTTCCTTTCCATCACTATTGGTTTCTTGTGCATTTCCCTTCATTTCAATTAGTTTAGCCTTCATATGTTCCTCTAACTTGTGATTAAAATCAACCAGTTCTGTGAGCATCTGATCACCAGTGTTTTGAACTGTGCATCTGATAGGTTGGCTTTTTCTTGGTTGCTTAAAAGTATTGGCTCTGGGGCTTTGATTTGTTCTTCTGTTTGAGCCATAATGTTTTGGTTTGTTTGCACCTGTTCAGTATGAGGGGTGGAGCCTTAGGTTTTCACCAGGGCGGGGCAACCCAGTTGCTGGGTTGTGATGCTGTATGTGGGGGCGGGGTCAAAGAGGAGCAATGGCGGTCTCCTCTGCTGCTTCTTGGCACTGAGGCCTGCATGGTCTCTCTCACTGCTCACTCCTATACCTGGTTTATCTGTGCCTGAATGTGTGACCATGGTCAACCTGCCACCTTGCTCCCTCACTGGGTCCGCTATCCCATGCCTGGGATCCCTCTAGGGCTTCCTGGGTGCCTGGGGTCAGAGGATCCTTCCTGCCCAATCCTGCTGCACTGTTGGCTCCGCCCCTCTTACTGGTCTGGTTGAATGGTTCATTGTTGTCCAACTTCCGTATAGTTCATTTTTCTGTTCTTTGGCTGCATCTTTGTTTACTAAACCTTTGTTGTATTCAAACTTGGTTGTGGGAGAAGGCACAGTGTTCCCACCTATACCTCCATCTTGGCGAAGTCCACTAAAAAACAATTTTAATACAAGTATACACATATTTATGCATACCTATGCATATCTATATTAAATACACATCTATTTTTTGAGACTAAATGGCTGTATGAATTTCAGGCTGTATGGCTGTATGGCTGTATGAATGGCTGTAGAAATTTTTTGAGACTAAAAATAAACATGAAAGCATCTGGAAGCAGCCATTCCAGTTTTGTTTTGTTCAAACTCATATCTGACAGATTGTGCCGCATGTTAGTAACAAAGGTTATGATCACATATACAATAGAGGTCTGTTTGTAAACTACCCAAGGATATAATGCTGGTCAAGGAACAAAAAAACATTTGGGGAATTATATTCAATGAATTTTAAAAGTGTAATGGATATGTTACATCATGTGCAAGAAAGCTTGCAGAACAATGGTCTCAGTTATTTATTGCCATCATAACCATAAAGCTCTCTTGCTGCATTGTGATGTGTATTTATCATGTGGGGTCAGCTCTGGGTTAACCAAGAGTCTCTGCTGATCTTGTTTGATCTTAATTACTTAGTTAGGGGTTGGCTAATCTAGAATGGCCATGGCTGAAATGATGGGCAACTCAACTCTGTTCAACATGTTTCTCATCTTCTGGCTGACTAGCTGGGGAATATTCTCATGGGGCTGGTGGGAGGCCAAGAGACAATGAGCAGAAGAGACAATAAGCCTAGGCTCAGAACTAGCTCAGAGTCATTCCACTCATTCTAAAGTCAAGACAAGGCACATGGGTTGGAGAAATAGCCCATTTTTATAGGAGAAACTTTAGAGTCATTTGACAAAAGATGCAGAAACAAGATGGGATGAGGAATTGAGACCATAATGCAATTAATACATCCTATGTGAGAGGTATTATATCAAATTAACCTGACTTTCTCCTCCAGTCAAAAGCACTGACCATTACTTACAGAGGTCTTTGATGAATACAACAAGTTTTTGTTCTCTGTATTCTAAAGTTCCTATTTGTAGTCTGCTTTTCTATGATAATATCCTAATTTTCTTCCAGCCTTAGTGGCACCTAGTTAATTAAGTTTGCAGGGCAAAAAGATATACCTATTTTATTCAAGCTGTTTCATTTTTTTATTTTTATTATTATATACCAGAGGAGGAGGGAGGGAAGCATTCAGTACTTTAAGATCTGGAAGACTGTCTTCTTACTTACAAAGATAACAAAAAAAGTAAAGTTTAATTCTTCTTTTATTTTAGTGTTTAAATTCATGATAAAAGATGACTATTCATAGGCTATTTTGCCTTTAGAAACTGTGAAATTTTCATGATGTAAGTTTTTAAGTACTCTATTGAGTTATTGCAAGCAGGGCAGAATCACAGAAGTGCAGAGCTAGAAGAGATTTATAAGCCCTCTAGACTTATTACCTATTGCAGAAATCTTTTAAAAATTTTATTGATTTAAGAGATGGAGGGATGGAGAGAGAGAGAATAAAAGAGAGGGAAAGACAGAGAGATATTTATTTTTCTACTTTATTTATGCATTTTTGGTTGCTTCCTGTATGTCCCTTGACTGGGGATCAAATCTCCAACTTTGGAGTATTGGGACAAATCTCTAACCAACTAAGCTACCCAGCCAGGCATTGCAGGAATCTTTTATATAACATCACTATTAGATGATCTTCTGATCCCAACTTTCAGTAATGGGGAGCTCACTTCTATAAAAAAGTCTTTCATAAATATGGAAAAATGTATAATATAGCAATCTTGTACTTCCATTAATATTTCCTGCTTGAATCTAATATTACCGTCTGGAGCAACTAATCTATTTATTCCTCTAACATGACAGATGTTTTGAAGCGCATTATCATGTATCCATTCAGTCTTCTTTTTCCTAGATTAATCATAACAAGTTTGTTCTACTATTACATGTGTGTTCTTATTTTAAAACCTGTGCTTTTTTTGACAGTGCTATTCTATATGGAATTATGTTTATTAACATCTTTATATAGAGAATTATCTAGTCTAAACACAGTGCTCCTGTCACAACCTAAAGAGCATGGAATCTTGTAATACTAGTACCTCCCCTGGAACCTATTAGTTAGAGATGGAAATAGATATAGAGAGTGACTTGTGCCCTAATGTTTTACAGGAAGCCACTAAGGCACAGAGGAACCATGTGACTTACCAAAGGGTCATTGAATAATTCAGTGGCAGAATGAAAATGAAAATCAAATGACAAGAGATGCAAAATCTGGTCTAGAAATCCCAATAGTAAATGCATTCTAATATACCCTTTGTTGATTTTCACGTAACAGCCATAACTGACCAACAACAGTAAAGAGACACTAACCTATCTTGGTTTCTCATCTGGGTCAGGTGCTGCTTTAGAGATTTTATGCTATCACCACATTAAATTACCAAAACAATCCTTGAAAGTGGGTACTAATATGCCTATTTTGTGGGGGAGGAAAATAAGGTTCAGAGAAGTTAAATGACTTGCTTGTGCTTTTTGCTAGTTAGAATAATAGCTGAAGTTCAAGACAATATTTCTTCCAGTTATCACACCCATAGTATTAAGTAGTTTTAGTGTCCATCAAGGGATCCACATGCAGATGACAGAAAAGTTAGAGTTGATCATTTCTAGTGTAATAATAGACACACACAAATATATATTAATATGAATACATATCAGTGTGACAGAAGAGCAGCTCAATAAACAAACTCTTATATTTGGAGTCAGTTGATTTTTAACAAAAATTCAGGGTGATGCACTAGGAAAAATTTGTTTTTTCAACAAATGTACTGCCAGAACAATTATACATCTATATGAAAAATGAGTCTCCAAGTTACCTCATAATATATACAAAGAAATCAACTAGAAATAGTTAATTCACATAAATATAAAAGCTAAAAGAATGATACTTTGAAAAAATAGAATAGTAGCATTTTCTCCTCTGTAGGAAGAAAATGTTTCTTAGATATGACACCAAATATAAACCATAAAATAAAAATGGATAAATGATATCTTATTAAAATCTCCAAGTGCTTTTCAAAAGTCACAGTTAAGAAGACAAGTCACAAACTGGGAAAAATATTCACAATATGCATATCAAGCAAAAGACTTATTTAGAACACACAAAGAGCTCTCGTATCTCAATAAGTTTTCAAACACCCCAGTAAAAATGGGGAGCGGATTTGAACAGACTCTTTACAAAAGAAGATATTCATATGGTCAATAGACACATAAACACAGGGTAAAAAATAATTAGTAATTAAAGAAATAAAATAAGAGATCTCACTTCTTACCACAGGATGGCTTAAATTAAAAAGACTGACACTACCAAATGTTGGTCAGAGGGCAGAACATTGGAAACTCTAATACATTGCTTGTTGAGAAGAGAAATTGATATAACTAATTTGGAACAGAGTTTGGCAAGTTTTGTTTTTGTGAAGTTAAGTATTCAATTACACTGCTGTCCAGAAAAATTATTTTAAGGTATTCAGCTAAGAAAAACTAAAGCATATGCTCAGGGAAAGACTTTTGCATAAAGGTAATTCAAAGTTTTATTTATACTAACCCAAAGCTGGAAACAACCCAAATGTCTATCATTAGCTGATTAGCTAAGCAAATTGTTGTATATTTTTAGAGTCAATACTCAACAGTGAAAAGGAATAAACTCTGTACATACGGATCATCATGTTTAAATCTCAAGAAACATAATGCTGAGGGAAAGAAGATAAACATACAAGAGTGCAAACTGTATCATCATGTCACATGACTTTTCTTAATCATTTTTTAAAGTTGTTCAAATACAGTTGTCTCCATTTTCCCACCACCACTTCCCCTGCTCCACCCTCAATCCTACCTACTTTGGCTTTATCCATGGATCCTTTATCCATGATCCTTTATCCTTGATGACCTTTCCCCCCCCATCTCCCTCTCTCCTACCCTCTGGTTACTGTCAGTTTGTTCTTTATTTCTATGTCTCTGGTTATATTTTGCTTGCTTGTTTGTTTTATTGATTAGGTTCCACTTATTTGCAAATATTGTACCACCCTTGCATCCCTGGGGTAGTTCCCACTTGATCATGGTGTATGATCTTTTTGATGTATTGCTGGATGTGGTCTGACAATATTTTATTGAGGATTTTAGCATCTTTGTTCATCAGTGATACTGGCCTGTAGTTTTCTTTCTTTGTTGTTTTTGTGTGGTTTTGAGATTATGATGATGCTTGCTTCATAAAAAGAGTTTGGGGATCTTCCCTCTTGTTGGATTTTTTGAAATAGTCTATGAAGGATAGGAGTTAGCTCTTCTTTAATGTTTTATAAACTCCTCCTCTGAAACTGTTCAGTCCAAAGCTTTTGTGTGCTGGGAGTTTTTTGATTATTGCTTCAATTTCACCAGCTGTTATTGGTTTGTTCAGGCTTTCTGCTTCTTCTTGATTCAGTTTTGGAAGATTGTATTTTTCTAGAAGTTTGTCCATTTCACCCAGGTTTTCAAATTTCTTGGCATATACTTCCTAGTAGTAATTTCTTTCAATCCTTTATATTTCTGTGATATAAGTTGTAATTTCTACTCTTTCATTTCTGATTTTGCTTATTTGGGTCCTCTGTCTTTTTTTTCCTTGATGAATCTGGTTAAAGGCTTGTCAATTTTTTTTATCTTTTCAAAGAACCAGTTCCTGGATTTATTGATCCTTTGAATTGTTCTTTTAGTCTGTATGTCTTTTAATTCTACTCTTGATCATTTCTTTCCTTCTACTGCCTCTGGGCCTTGTTTGTTGTTGTTCCTTCAGTTCTTGTAGATGTAGAATTAGGTTGTTTATTTGAAATGTTTCTATCTTTTTTAGGTAGACCTGTATCACTATGAACTTCCCTCTCAAGACTGTGTTCACTGTGTCCTATAGGTTCTGGACCATTGTGTATTTATTTGCATGTATTTCCAGAAACTTTCTGATTTCTTCTGTGATCTCATTCTTAACCCATTTATTGTTTAATAGCATGTTAGTCAGTCTCCATGAGTGAATATTTTTGAATTTTTTTCCTTGAGGTTTGTTACTAGTTTCAAGCCCTTGTGGTGAGAGAAAATGCTTAATATGATTTCAATTTTCTTGAATTTGCTGAGGCTTGTTCTATGTCCTATCATGTGGTCTCTATCTTTGAAAATGTTCTATGTGCATTTGAAAAAATGTGTATTTTGCTTCTTTTGGATGAAAGTTTCTATATATATCAGTTAAGTCCATTCCATTTAATGCATCATTCAGTTCCACAATATTCTTATTGATATTTTGTTTGGAAGATCTATCCCATTTTGAAAGTGGGATGTTAAAATCCTTTACTATAATTGTGTTGCTGCCTATATCATTCTTAAAGTCCTCCAAGAATTTCCTTATATATTTGGGTGCTTCCATGTTGGGTGTATATATGTTTACAATATATATGTTTTCTTGATGGATTATTTCCTTGAGTATTATGAACTGTCCTTCTGTGTCTCTTTATGGCCTTTGTTTTGAAGTTTATTTTGTCAGATTACCCTGGCTTTTTTTCATGTTGGTTTGCTCAGAATTTTTTCCAACCCTTCATATTCAATCTGTGTAGGTCTTTTTCAATCTGTGCACATTTTGAGGTGGATGTCTTGTAGGCAGCATATGTGCAGGTCCTGTTTTCTTATCCATTTAGTTACCCTATGTCTTTGAATTGGTGCATTTAGTCCATTAACATTTAAGGTTATTATTGATAGGTACTTAATCATTGCTATTTTACTCCCTTTGTACCTGCATTCCTCTTTCTTACTGTTTTTGTTTGTCTTCTTTTCAAGATTTTACTTATTTATTTATTTTAGAGAGGGGAAGGGAGGGAGAAAGAGAGGGAGACAAATAACAATATGTGATTGCTTCTTATGCACCCCCTACGGGAGACCTGGCCTGCAACAGGCATGTGCCCTGACTGGGAATGAACTGGTGACCTTTTGGTTCATAGGCTGGTGTTCAAGCCACTAAGCCACATGGCCAGGGCTTTCTTCCTCTTCTTAAACTAGTCCCTTTAGCATATCTTGCAATGCTGGTTTGGTGGAATTGTATTCTTTCAGCCTTATTTTGTCTGGGAAACTCCTTATTTGGCCTTCCGTTTTAATTGAGAGCCTTGCTGGGTATAGGAGTCTTGGTTGCAGATCTTTGCTTTTCATTACTTGGAATATTTCTTGCCAGTATCTTCTGGCTTGTAATGTTTCTGTTGAGAAGTCAGCTGTTAGCCTTATTGGCACTCCCTTGTATGTTACTTCCTGTTTCTCCCTTGCTGCCTTTAAGATTCTTTGTTTGTCTCGGAATTTTGCCATTTTAATCATGATGTATCTTGAGGTGGGCCTCTTTGGGTTTCTCTTGATTGGGATCCTCTGTGTTTAGTGTACTTGTGTGGCTTTTTCTTTCATCAAATTAGGGAAGTTTCCCATCATTCTTTTTCAAACAGGTTTTCTATTCCTCACTCCTCTTCTTCTCCTTCTGCTATCCCTATTATATGGATATTATGAGTTTTCATGTTGTNACTTCCTGTTTCTCCCTTGCTGCCTTTAAGATTCTCTGTTTGTCTCGGAATTTTGCCATTTTAATCATGATGTATCTTGAGGTGGGCCTCTTTGGGTTTCTCTTGATTGGGATCCTCTGTGTTTAGTGTACTTGTGTGGCTTTTTCTTTCATCAAATTAGGGAAGTTTCTCATCATTCTTTTTCAAACAGGTTTTCTATTCCTCACTCCTCTTCTTCTCCTTCTGCTATTCCTATTATATGGATATTATGAGTTTTCATGTTGTATTGCAGTTCCCTTACCACATTTTCACTTTTTTGAGTCTTTTTTTTCTTTTTTGCTCTTTTTGGGAGTTTTTTTCTACCTTGTCCTCCAGCTCACTGATTCAATCCTCTTCTTCATCTAACCTGCTTTTGATTCCTTCTACTGTGTTCTTCAATTCAGAAATTGTATGCATCATTTCCTCTTGGCCCTGTTGATTGTTTATATGTCCTTTTTTATGCTGATATAGTTTGCAGTAAGTTCCTTATAATTTCCCTGTAGTTTTTGGTAATTTGCACCGAGCTCATTAACCTTCCTTTTAACCATTGTTTTGAATTCAGTATCTGATAGTTAACTTGCCTCTTTTCACTTAGCACTCTTTCTGAAGATTACTTTCCCTTTTAATTGGGAGTTTCTTTGTCTTATCATTATTTATGAGACTCTTCTTGTTTGCTTCTGCTTATTAAATTGATTTGTTTCAACTTCGTGAGTTTGTGTTGTGAACTTCTGTGGTAGGAGGTCTATGAGGTTCATTGGTGTAGTCTCCTTGATCACCTGAACTGGTGCTCTTGGGATGTCCTCTATGCCATTTATGTTGGTTCTCTGACTGTAATTGGGTTTTGGTTGCTGTTGGATCTTTTTGGTGGGTCCTTCCCTCCAGCTGGTTGACTAAGGGTCATTCTGTCCACCATGTCTTGTGTGCTGTTGTGCAAGCACTGCCAAAACAAAACCACAAAGCCCAGGAAACAAAACCACACTTGCAAAAATAACTCCCTCCCACAATCCCACTATGAACAGCAAATGAACCAGTATAAATAAGGGTGTAAAGAGATTAAGACTATTATAAGAAAAGAGAGCGGATATGAGATGACTTTCTGAATTTTGAAAGGGTAGTGGGAGGACCACTAATAAGTTGGGATTTGGAGCAATGCAAAGAAAGAAAGTAAAATTTACATCATAGATTAAAAAAGGAATGAAGAATGAGGGATGGATTATGAAAAGGGAAGTGTAAAGTATTGGTTTAAACATAAATTAAAATAATATAACACTTCAATCTCAATCCATACTGAGACACCCGAGTCTATACCAGGGCACAGGTTCTGGTGTATTATCCATTTAATCAATCCACCTTTAAGAACCTTTGTAGAGTTCTGGCCAAGATGGAGGCATAGGTAGAAACCCTTCGCTCCCTCACACAGCCAAAAGGAAGATAACAAACAATGTAAAATCAATAAACAACCAGAAGTGCGAGAAAATCAAACTGCCTGGAACTCTGACAACCAAGGAATTAAAGAACAGTCAACCAGAACAACCAGACCAGTAAGAACCTGCAGCAAGGTAGTAGACCACACAGGCAGGGCTGGCTCTGGCAAGGCATTGGACCATGTGGGCAAGGCTGACTAAACAGGAAACTGAGACTCAGAGATGACTGTGGAGTATGGCAGCTGCCATGGTGGGAGAAACTCCCAATCTCACATGAGAGTTTGTTGGAAAGTAGGCTAGAGATGAGCAGGCAAGCTGCATTGTTCCCCCTCTGGCCCCTCCCCCACAGGCAGTGCTACAGCACAGCAAGGAGGATTGCTCTGCCCTGGTGAATACCTAAGACCCTGCCCCTTTACAACTTAACAGGTGGGATGAGACAAAGAAATATGGCCCAAATGAAAGAACAGAGCAAAATTTCAGAAAGAGAGCTAAGTGATAAAGTGATAGGCAAACTATCTGATGGGGAATTTAAAGCCTTGGTAATCAAAATGCTCACAGAACTGATTGAGCTTGGTTGAAAAATGAAAGAACAAATGAAAGATACCCAAAATGAAATAAAGCAAAATATTTAGGGAACCAACAATAACAGGAAGGAAAGCAGGACTCACAGCAACAATTTGGAACAACAACAAAAAGAAATAAAGATGCAACTGGAACAGAATGAAGAAACAGGACTTCAAAAAAGTGAAGTGAGACTAGGAACCTCTGGGACAACCTGAAACACTCCAATATCCAAATTATAGGGGTGCTAGAAGGAGAAGAATGACAGCAAGAAATTAAAAACTTCTTTGAAAAAATAATGAAGAAAAACTTCCCCAATCTGGCAAAGGAAATAGACTCCCAGGAAGTCCAGGAAGCCCAGAAAGTCCAAAAGAAGTTGGATTCAAAGAGGAACACACCAAGGCACATCATCATTAACTTATCCAAAATTATGGATAAAGAGAGAATCTTATGAGGAAAGGATAGAGGTAACTACAAAGGAGTTCCCATAAGACTCTCAGATGATTTCTGAAAAGAAACCTTGCAGGCAAGAAGGGGCTTGAAAGAAGTATTCTAAGTCATGAAAGGTGAGGACCTACATCCAAGATGACTCTATCCAGCAAAGCTACCATTTAAAATGGAAAGGCAAATTAAAGTGCTTCTCAGATAAGGCCAAGTTAAAAGAGTTCATCATCACCAAGCCATTATTATATGAAATATTAAAGGACCTTATCTAAGAAAATAAAATAAAAATAAAAACATTAAAATTGCAATAAACTCACAAGTATCAACAAATAAACCTAAAAAAGAAAAACAATAAAAACAAAGCAAACAAGTAGAACGGGAACAGAATCAGAGAAATGGACATCACATGGAGGGATTTCAGTGGGAAGAGGAAAGGGAGGAATAGTGGGGGAAATGTACTGGGAAGAAGAAGCATAATTAGTAGGCATAATATAGATTGGGAGACATTAAAATGGTATAGGAAACAGAACTCAAGAAATTATATGTACAACCCATGGACATGCTGGAGGGTACTGCTGGAGGGTTGGGGGGTGCAGGGTGGAGGGGGGAATAAGGTGGGAAAACTATGATAGCATAATCAATAAAATATACTTAAAAAGAATAAAAAACAGAAATTAATATAAAATAAAATAAAGTGAGAAAGAGAAAGTAAAAGGAAAGAAAAATAGTAAATAATAAAAATACCGGAGCCAAATTGGACTGAAAGATCCACCACAGTACTATCAACAACAAATGAGCTAAAATTAATATAGGTGGTATGGGAATAAGGGGGAAAAGGAAACAAAGGAAAGTTTAAGAGATATGTAGACAAATGGGAAGTGATTTTGAAATGATAGGATAGGAAATACTAAGAGTGAGGAACAAAACCAAGCTAAGGAAGGGAAAAATTAAATTTGGGGATTTAAGAAAAAAGAAAAAAAATGAGAATAAAGAAAAATAAAAGGGAAGGCTAAAAGAGAAATAGAAAAAGGACAAAAAAGAAAAAACAGGTAAGATAACAAAATTAAAAATTTGAGATAAAGAGTAGGAGAGGGGACCAGTAAAATTTGATATTTGAAATAAAAAATTAGTGAAGCTCTAAAGAAAAAATTGAAAAAAATGCAACAACAACTGCCCTACCCACAATCAACTAGCAAAGATTGCTAAAAGTGGAGAGAAAATGCAGATATTTTAAGAGCAGGGAGAGGGGAAAGAAAGTGAGATGACCATTGACAAGAAAATTGTTTTTTGTGTGTCTGGACAGGGGAGAAATAGTAATTGTGTGGAAAGGAAACAAGTTGTAGAAAGACAGAAAAGTAAATTTGATATGAAAATAATGCAAGAAAAGAGTAAGGTAAATGGGGTAAGAGAAGAGAGGGGCAAAATATGTGAATTGAAATACATTATAGTATTAAAATCTAGTGACTTAATATGGACAAGCTTGCTGGACAAGAAATGGATGTTAAAAAGTTATGCAGAAAAGAAAACATTGCAAATCCTGGAGAAGACCACTGTGGATTTCGTCTTGGTATCCTTTGATATTTAGCACTGTTCTTTTTTTCTCTCTGGATCTGTCCCTGGTGATGTCAGATGTTGACCCCATTTCACCTTAGGCAGCCTATTTGAGGCTTCCAGTAATCTACTGTCTGTGGCTGTCTCATCAGTTGTTAATCTAGTCACTCTGCACTCATCAGTCAGGGTAAAGCACAGGAGGGCAGGGCCAAATCCCTCCTAGGGTGGTGCCTATTGTTTCCTTTCAGGTTGCTGCTGCTCAGGGAAAGTGGTCTGCCTAAGCAGGATGGCTGCTCCCATATGGGGGATGACTCAGCACTGGGATCTCAGGGTCTACTCTTTCAGTTCTCTTCCCAAAGCTTCTGTCCTCAGTCTCTCCTCAGGTGTCACTAGCCCATTCTGCCCCCACCTTTAACAGAGCCCAGGGTATGTGGCTGCAAATGAAAATTTTTGTGTTGACTCTAAACGGCTCTTGCATCTCCAGCTGTCTGTCTCTGACAGAGAGCATCACTACTGCTTTTCCATGCTCATTGTTGTCTGTGTGCTTTTTGGGTTGTTGTGCTCTAGGCTGGGAATCCCAGCTTAGGGTTTAGACCCCATTCTTTTCCAGGGGATCCAACCAACTGCTTAACTCCCTCCAGCGCTGCCGCCTGTGGGTGCCCAGCCAGCCCCCAGGAATCGCCTCTATACTCCTTACCAGTCAGTTAGTGCTGAAGCTGATTTTTTCTGTCTGTCCAACATTATAAGGCTTCCCTCTCATTACTGTTCAGTTGTTTGTTTTGGGTGGCTTCTCCACAATTGAGTTGTAATTCCAGATTAGTCCTGGGAGGAGGTCAATGTGACTTCCATTTACTCCTCCGCCATCTTCCTCTAAGCTTTCACATGACATTTTTAAAAGGCAGAACTGGTCTTTAAGGATAGAAGGGTTACCGGTGGTTTCTGGGGGTGAAGAGATCTGACTGCAAATATTCTCTCTTGGTTTTGGTGGATATTATGTTAGGGTGCCATTCATCAAGACTCACTGAATTCTGCACTTATATGAGGATTATATCTCAATCAATTTTTTAAACCTGTCAATTTTTATTGTAAAAGTAGTACAATCTCTTATGCAAAGTGTGAGAAACAAAATAGCACAAATTAAGAACAAAAACTATTACTTTATATACAGAAAACAAATATCAAAATTAGGATATATTTTCCCTTTATTTTTTCTACATATGTATATTAAAAGTACATGTATATTAAAACTATATTGCATTACTGGATATTTGATGCTGTACTATATTTTGTTGTAATAAATAATGCAAGAATTAACTTTTCAAACATATGCTTTAACTAACTTCTCAATAATTTTCAGGAGCATATTATTGGTCATATAACATAAAAATCTTTTTTTGTATTTGCTATACATTGTAGAATTTCTTTCTAGAAGTGTTATTTCTACTAACCATATATAAGGTATAACTTTGACTTTTGCCATATCCTGATTATCATTGGTAATATTGAATTACTCTGCTAATTTAAACAAAGGCTATTTTAATTTGTATTTCTATAACCAATAAAATTAAATACTTTCTTAAAATATATCCATAGTTACTTGTGCTTCTTCAAATTCTACTCAGTCTCTTGTCCACTTTTTCTGTTAGGATTTTATATTTTTAATGGACATATATGAGTTTTTTTAAATCTCTTAAGGACATCATCATTTATGGGTCTTATTTATTGTTAATATTTTTCCTCAAAAAATTTCTGTTATTTTGAATGTTTAGACTTTTTAAAAACTATTTATTTTCAGAGAGAAGAGAAGGAAGGGAACCAGAGAGGGAGAGAAACATTGATTGGTTGCCTCTTGAACAGCCCCAACTTGGGGCCTGGGCTGCAACCCAGGCATATACCCTGGCTTAGCATTGAACTGGCAGTCTTTTGGTTCAAATGGCAGTGCTCGATCCACAGAGCCACACCAGCCAAGGCTAGACTTCTAAAAAAAATTTTGTGTGGTTATACTATTCAATCTTTTCATTGGAATTCTGCTTTTTAAGGTATTAGCCACCAAACTACAGAGGAGTCAGAAATGTTCTTTTATTAAGCACATGGCAGCATGATGGTTTCAAATATAAGACATTAAAAGAAAAATAATCTGGGTTTTAAATATAAGATATTAAAAAATAAATGAGCCCCCAGTAGGAAAGAAAACATTGGGAAACATCAACCTGCCTCAGGCTTGCCATGAGAAATACTTTAGTCATCTTAATAGACATATACAGAAAAGGGAAATATGAAAAACAATGAGCATTATATGATGTTTTGGTATATGCCACTCCTTATAGGCAGAAAGTATGGATAAAAGAGGTGGGAGGTCAAGGTTGGCTGGTATATGTTTAGGGTCAGGTGCTTGAATTGCAATGAGTCCTAGGGAGTTATTGATTGTATAAAGAAGAGATATTGGGACATTGCTAACCTGACACTTCCCAAGACATTAACATAAGAAGAATAAAAATAAACTTTAATTTAAGATATTGTTGGACAAAACATTACATAAAATTTGAGTAAGCAGCCCATGATATATTGTTGTGCAGGAGTTTCAGATGATATGAATGATATTTTGTGCATTAGAGGGAATATGACCACAGAGATCTTTCTAATCTGTGTGTGAGCACCGCCTGCTGGCCATGATGAGGACCCTGGAAAATGTTTCATACAGACACATTAGATCACAGACAAAAATACCGTAGTCTTTAAAGTAATTGGTCTTTATGGAAATTACAGTGATTATACATTATGAAAAATATTTGTACTTTCAAAGTATATTGAAATGTGAGGCTATAAGAATGGTTTTTCCAAGTGAAATGAGTATAGAGAAAATTTATCTTCATATATTGTTTGTAAGAGCATAAGAGCATAAAATTTTAATACTTAGGAAGTATATTTTGACAATGTGTATCAAAAATTAAATTGAGCCTACTAATTTTACTTTTAGAAATGTATACTAAACAAATAACAAAAAATTAACAAAGATATTGCAAAGATCTTCAGAGCATTATTGTAGGAGTGAAAAAAATAAAGGTAAAAACCAAACAAATAGTGGCTGTTTTGCTCAGCTAGCCACCACTGGAAGCAACTGCTTGGCCTGGAAAAGTTCTTCTGAAAAAGTTTCTTAAAAATGTTTTGTTAATAACTTCTGGTCAAGATGGAGGCATAGGTAAATATGCTTCACTTCCTTGCACAACTACATGAAAAATTACAACTTGACCACAAAACAAGTTCCACTAAAAACAGTCAGAAAATGGAGCTGTATGAAAGTCTGACAACCAAAGATTTCAAGAAGCCACTTTCATCCAGATAGGTAGGAGGGTCAGAGATGTGGAGATTGATAGAGAGGTGTAAAGAGGTGGTGGAATAGGCACTCCCACATTCACATGTGGTGGATAAAAATTGGGAGGGATAACTTGGGAGTGAGGGATCCCAGCCCCAGGCCAGACCATACAGCCCAGAGTTCCACCACCAGGAAGATAAATCCCCATAACTTCTGTCTGTAAAAACCAGCCAGGGTTGGAGTGGCAGAAGAAACTACTGGATTTTCAGGAGACTTTTCTTAAAGGGCACACATGAATTTAAGACTTATGCAGACCCACCCTCTCTGGGATTTAGCACCAGCACAACAGCTGGAAGGGCACCAGTGGCATGTGGACAGAAAGTGAAGTGACTGGGAATAGTCAAGTGCTGGGAGACAGCTTCCTTCTGGGTAAACCTCCAGAAGCCAAGTATTGGCATTGTTCCCTTTCTAAGCTCTCCCCCCCCCCCCCCCCACAGAGCCACAAATCAGTGAAATGGGTTGCCCAGCCCAGGTGATTACCTAAGGCTCCACACAATTTACAGGTGCCTTTTCTACAATAGGTCCATGCTACTAAGACAGAGTCAAAATAGCTCTACCTATTACACAGAAACAAACACAAGGAGGCTGCCAAATTGAGGAGACAAAGAAATATGGCCTAAATGAAAGAACAGAACAAAACTCCAGAAAAAGAATTACATGAAACAAAGATAACCAATCTATCAGAGGCAGAGTTCAAAACATTGGTTATCAGGATACTCAAAGAACTCACTGAGTAAAGCAACAGCATAAAAAATACCCAGGCAGAAATGAATGTACATTAAGTGAAATAAAGAAAAATCTATAGGGAACCAACAGGGGAGGGGAGGAAGCCTAGATTCAAATCAATGATTTGGAACATAAGGAAGAAAAATTCAATCAGAACAGTGGGAAGAAAAAAGAATTTAAATAAGTGAGGATAGTCTAAGGAGCCTGTGGCACATCTCCAAACATTCCAACATCTGACTCATAGGGATGCAGAAGAAGAAAAAGGACAGCAAGAAATTGAAAACTTATTTGAAAAACTAATGAAAGAAAACTTCCTTAATTTGGTGAAGGAAATAGGCATATAAGTCCAGGAAGCACAGAGAGTGCCAATCAAGTTGGACCCAAAGAAGACCACACCAAAACACATCATGATTAAAATGCCAAACGATGTAGCTCTGAGAGAATCTTAAAAGCAGCAAGAGAAAATCAAAGAGTTGCCTACAAAGGAGTTCCCATAAGACTAGCAGCTGATTTCTTAAAAGAAACTTCAGGCAAGAAGGAACTGGCAAGAAGTATTTAAAGTGATGAAAGGCAAGGACCTACAGCCAAGATTACGCTATCCAGCAAAGTCATCATTTAAAAGGGAAGAGCAAATAAAGTACTTCCCAGAGAAGGTAAAGCTAAAGGAGTTCATCATCACTAAGCCCTTATTATATGAAATGTTAAAGGGACTTATTTATTTAAGAAAAAGAAGATCAAAACTATGAACATTAAAATGGCAACAAATTCACAGCCATCAACAATTGAATCTAAAAAAAAAAACCTAACCAAACAACCAGGAACAGGAACAGAATCACAGGTATGAAGATCATTTGGAGGTTTTTCAGGTGGGAGGAGTAGGGAGAGAATGAGGAAAAAGGTACAGGGAATAAGAAGCATAAATGGTAGGTACAAAATAGACAGGAGGAGGTTAAAAATAGTATGGGAAATTGAGAAGTTGAAGAACTTATCTGTATAACCCATGACATGCACTAAAGGTGGGGGAATTGCTGGAGAAAATGGAGGTACTAGGAGAAGGGGCAATGAGGGAAAAATTGGAACTACTATAATAGCATAATTAATAAAATTTATTTAAAGAAAACATAAATAGATTTATTACAA
Source organism: Sturnira hondurensis (assembly GCF_014824575.4). NCBI lineage: Eukaryota > Metazoa > Chordata > Mammalia > Chiroptera > Phyllostomidae > Sturnira > Sturnira hondurensis. The sequence goes on along the minus strand of NW_028096448.1, from coordinate 1,841,313 downwards.
TCCCTATTAAAATCTCAATGAATATTTTAAAGAAATAGAACAAAAAATCATCAGGTTTGTATGGAACCACATGAGATCCTACTTAGCAAAAGCAATTTTGAGATTAAAGGACAAAGCCAGAGGTATCACACTATCTGACTTCAAATTATACTAAAGAGCAATGATAATCAAAAAGCATGGTATTGGCAGAACAACAGATGTGCAGATCAATGGAGCAGAACTGAGAGCTTAGAAATGAAACCACATGTATTGGACTAGCCAAAAAGTCCATTTAGCTTTTTCTGTAAAATAAAATACACATTTTCATTTTCACTGATTATTTTATTGATTTGGATATTTTGAGTATGTCAGCTATCTCCCAGGTGGTATAACATTGATAGTTCTCAATTAATGTCTCAGTTTGATCACTATTAAGTTCATCTGGTCTAACTGATCATGGATCATTGTCCAGGGAGAAATCTCTAGCATGAAACTTCCCAAACCACTTTGCACACATTCAGTCAGTCACAAAACCTTCTCCATACAGGGAACAAATCTTTTTATTTCTGTGTTTCAGTTCTGGTTTTACCTTTCTTGAAATGATAAAGCATAATATGCCATAAATTTTTCATATTTTTATTCTTTTACACTTTTGATTTTTATTTAAATAATATATATTTAAATAAATATATTATTTAAATAAATAATTTATATATAAATTATATATATACATATATATATATATCTTAAAATAAATATTCAAAGTTCTGTCTATACCAAGAAAGAAAAATGATCTTCTTATTGTGGGGGCAATAGGGTATTATCAACAACATACTTTTTTACCTGAGAATGAATCACACTTGAAATTTCATATTGTACTTACAATGTCATAATATGTTATGACATTGATTAGTGAGTTTAGCATTTACTAAAAATTTCAAATGAAAACATGAATGCTGANTATTCAAAGTTCTGTCTATACCAAGAAAGAAAAATGATCTTCTTATTGTGGGGGCAATAGGGTATTATCAACAACATACTTTTTTACCTGAGAATGAATCACACTTGAAATTTCATATTGTACTTACAATGTCATAATATGTTATTACATTGGTTAGTGAGTTTAGCATTTACTAAAAATTTCAAATGAAAACATGAATGCTGAATACCTGGACCAACATCTTATATTTCTAGCATGAAATACTCATAAAATTTGGGAGAAAAATTGAATTCTCCAAAGAAATATCCATGTAATATCTATGATTTAAGTAAGTAAGAGTAGGACATATCTTATTGATGTGCATATGATTGTAATCATGAGAGTGAAACCAGAATTAATGCCACAAAATATTGTTTTTATGTTATATGTCACCCATGAAGAGGAAGAGATAAAGCAAAAGAAGGAAAAAGGCTATCTCTGATCATTTTGGAGGTGCTGCCCAAATTATTTGATTTTTATTCTCATTTAAAGTTTGTTTTCTGTGTGTGTTGAAGTAAGAAATTATCTTAATGTGAAATCAAAAGTTTCATTTTTTTCTTCTTTTTTTTAAATCTTTTATTTAATTTTTGTTCAAGTAAGAATTTTTTTTTTCCAATTTTTTTATTTAATTATTTTTCAAGTACAGTTTTCTGTCTATTACTCCCATCCCATCCCACCCCCCATCCTCCCCCCTCCCTCCCATTTCCACCCTTCTTAGTTGTTGTCCATGTATCCTTTATATAGGTTCCTCTAAATCCCTCCCTTATTTCCCCTGAAATTCCCTCCCCTCTCCCCTCCGGTCACTGTCAGCCTGTTCTCTATTTCAGTGTCTTTGGTTATATTTTGCTTGCTTGTTTGCTTTGTTGTTTAGCTTCCTGTTAGAGGTGAGATCATATGGTATTTGTCCTTCAACACCTGGCTTATTTCACTCAGCATAATGCTTTCCAGTTCCATCCATG